>NW_026644865.1:0-619392 GCF_030020395.1 Manis pentadactyla
TGTAGGGAAGTGACATAGTTGATGTAGTTAACTGTTCTGTACATAAGGATAGATGGACAGACAGAAAGAAGATTGTTTCATAGATAGACAGATAGATAGATGACAGATGATCAATAGATTATACACATGATAGAAGACAGGAAGCTAGATAGATGGATAGATAAATAGAGAGGACAGAGAGATAGAAAGAAGGATATATAGAAAGATAGATAGATATACAGACAGACAGAGTGATAGATAGATACAGATACATATCGATTGACACAAAGCTGTTGCTCATAACCAGGAGATGAATTGTGAAATCACATAGCTAAACTACAAACAAAAAGGAAGAATGAAATCCAGTTTACAAAGTGCAGTAAGCAGCCATAAGAAGAAAACAAATCCTACCATTTGCAATGACGTGGATGGAGCTAGACAGTAGTATGTTCAGAAAAATAGGTCAGTCGGAGAAAGACAATATTAAATGATATCACTCATGTGTGGAGTATAACAACAAAGAGAAACTGAAGGAAAAAAACAGCAGGATACTCACAGAACCCGAGAGTTGACTAAAAGTTGCCAAAGGGAAAAGGACTGCACAGGGTGGTTCTGAAGGGAGGGATAAGTGTGGGGAGAAAGATTGGGGGCATTAGGATTACCATGTATATTGCGTGGGGTCGCGCGGGACATGGGGAGTGCTGTACAACACAGAGAAGACTAGTAGAGGTTATTTAGCATCTTACTACTCCATGATTGACAGCGACTGTATCGGTGTATTTGAAGGGGTACATGCTGAAGGGGTTTAAGGCATCCAACTATGCTGATGGACAGCGACTTTAAGAGGTTTTTGCTGGTGGACTTGGATAAGGGGGAGCATAGTAAACATAATGTTCTTCACGTGATTGTAGATTAATGATAACAAAAAATTTTTTAAGTGCAATAAGGGCACAGCACTGAATCATCAGAATAAAAGGTCAGGCTCTGAGTGCTGCAAACAAAAGACACAGGGTTAAAAGAACGGATGAAAACTCAAGAAACCTACGTGCTTCCTTACAGGAGACTCACTTGAGATCCAAGGACAAAGACAAACTACAAGCTGAAGGTGTGGGGACAGGTACCCTACACGAGTGAAACTGAAAAACAAACAATCAAACAAATGGATTCTGTTTGAGCCCCCAGAGACAGTCAGTAGAAAATAGCACTATCTGGCCACCGCGAATTCTTCTTGTTTGTTTTCAGCAAGGCCCAGCCATAGATTTAGTGGTGGAGCAACGTCCTTCTCATTTTCTCTCACCTCAACAACTGGGTTGCTGAAATAATAAGAATCTGGGCCTTTGAAATCTGTGGGTTTTATGATCTTCACGAATGTGAAGTAATAACCACCTAAAGAGGGAAGTTTGGACACTCAAATAAATATGTCACTCCACAATACACTCTTAGCTCCCAACTGCTCCTGTCTAGAAATTGGTGTTCCTTTTTATTTGACCCTCCATCCTATCAGTGGTGTTCACATAGATGTCCTTCAAACATGGTGGTGAGCAAAGCAACAATTTTACGTTTCTGTCGTCCACAGGCCCAGAGGAAGGATACTTGTGGTCTTCAGGGAGCACTTAGTGAATGAATGTGGCTATATACAGACAGGAAGTGAGAAGGAGATGAAAGAGGACAGATGATAGAGACACGGGTTCAAGTCCCTGCACAACCATTTCCTGGTTTTGTAGGTACACTCGGCCGACACGACCTGCAAGTGTCTCGGTGAACCCAGTGCTCTCCCTACAGCCTAGTTACCTTGCAGGATTTTTGGAAGCATAAAGTAGGAAAGTGACATAGGATATGTGGTTACCTGTTCGGTACACAAGGACAGATGGGCAGACAGAAAGATGATTGATTGATTGATTGATTGATTGATAGACAGACAGATAGAAAGATATAGGTTCATATCGATTAACACAAAGCTATTGCTCATAACCATGAGAGCAAAGGTTGAAGCACATAGCAAACTACAAACAAAAAAGAAGAATATAATCCAGTTTAAAAAGTGCAGGAAGCAGCCATAAGAAGAAAACAAATCCTATCATTGGCAATAACTTGGATGGAGCTAGAGGGTATTTTGCTCAGTCAAATAGGCCAGTCGGAGAAATACATGTACCAAATGATTTAACTCATGTGTGGAGTACGATAACAAAGAAAAACTGAATGAAGAAACAGCAGCATATACACAGTACCCGAGAGTGGACTAAGAGTTACCAAAGAGAAAGGGACTGGGTAGTGTTTGTGGGAAGGGATTGATAAGGGCGGGGAAAAAGAATGGGGGCATTAGGATTAGCATGAATAATGTGTAGGGTGAAGGGTCATTGGGAGGGCTATACAACACAGAGAAGACAAGTAGTGATTCTAGAGCATCTTACGACACGCTGACGGACAGAGACTGAAACTGGGATTTGGCGAGGACTTGGTGAAGGGGTTAGACTAGTTAACATATTGTTCTGCATGTGATTGTATATTAATGAGAACAAAAAAAATTTCAAAGTGCAGTAAGAGCACAGCTCTCAAATATCAGAATAAAAGTACAGGCTTTCACTGCTCCAATCAAAAGACACAGGGTTAGAAGTACTGATGAAAACTCAAGATCACCTAAGTGCTCCCTTACTGGAGACTCACTTGTGATCCAAGGACACAGACAAACTACAAGCTGAAGGGGCGGGGACAGGTACCCTATACAAGTGAATCTTTGAAACAAAGAAACAAATGGATTCTGTTTGAGACCCCAGAGACAGTCACTAGAAAATAGTCCTACCTAGCCACCGTGAATTCCTTTTGTTTGGTATCAGCAGTGCCCAGGTATAGATTTAGTGGTACTGCAATGTCCTTCTCATTTTTCTCACATCAACAAAAGAATTGCTGTAATACTATGCGTCTGGGCTTTTGAAATCACTGGTTTTTATGATATCCACGATTGTAAAGAAGTAATAACCACATAAAGAGGGAAGTTTGGACACTCAACCAAACACGTCTCTCCACAACACACACTTTGCTCCCAAATGCTCCTGTCTAGAAATAGGTGTTCCTTTTTATTTGTCCCTCCTCCTATCAGTGGTGAACATGCCAATGTCCCTCAAACATGGTGGTGAGTAAAGCACCAAGTATACTTTTCTGTCTACAACAGGCCCAGAGGAAGTATAATTGGGGTCTTCAGTGAGGACTTAGTCAATGAATGTGGCTAAATACAGTTAGCAAGCGAGAAGGAGGTTTAAGAGGACAGAGGACAGAGATACGGGTTCAAGTCCCTGCACCACCATTTACTGGTTTTGTAAGCACACGCGGCTGATTCGATCTGCAATTGTCTCAGTGAACCCAGTGCTCTCCCTACGGTCTAGTGACCTTGCAATGCTTTTGAAAGCATAATGTAGGGAAGTGACATAGTTGATGTAGTTAACTGTTCTGTACATAAGGATAGATGGACAGACAGAAAGAAGATTGTTTCATAGATAGACAGATAGATAGATGACAGATGATCAATAGATTATACACATGATAGAAGACAGGAAGCTAGATAGATGGATAGATAAATAGAGAGGACAGAGAGATAGAAAGAAGGATATATAGAAAAATAGATAGATATACAGACAGAGTGATAGATAGATACAGATACATATCGATTGACACAAAGCTGTTGCTCATAACCAGGAGATGAATTGTGAAATCACATAGCTAAACTACAAACAAAAAGGAAGAATGAAATCCAGTTTACAAAGTGCAGTAAGCAGCCATAAGAAGAAAACAAATCCTACCATTTGCAATGACGTGGATGGAGCTAGACAGTAGTATGTTCAGAAAAATAGGTCAGTCGGAGAAAGACAATATTAAATGATATCACTCATGTGTGGAGTATAACAACAAAGAGAAACTGAAGGAAAAAAACAGCAGGATACTCACAGAACCCAAGAGATGACTAAAAGTTGCCAAAGGGAAAAGGACTGCACAGGGTGGTTCTGAAGGGAGGGATAAGTGTGGGGAGAAAGATTGGGGGCATTAGGATTACCATGTATATTGCGTGGGGTCGCGCGGGACATGGGGAGTGCTGTACAACACAGAGAAGACTAGTAGAGGTTATTTAGCATCTTACTACTCCATGATTGACAGCGACTGTATCGGTGTATTTGAAGGGGTACATGCTGAAGGGGTTTAAGGCATCCAACTATGCTGATGGACAGCGACTTTAAGAGGTTTTTGCTGGTGGACTTGGATAAGGGGGAGCATAGTAAACATAATGTTCTTCACGTGATTGTAGATTAATGATAACAAAAAAAAATTTAAGTGCAATAAGGGCACAGCACTGAATCATCAGAATAAAAGGTCAGGCTCTGAGTGCTGCAAACAAAAGACACAGGGTTAAAAGAACGGATGAAAACTCAAGAAACCTACGTGCTTCCTTACAGGAGACTCACTTGAGATCCAAGGACAAAGACAAACTTCAAGCAGAAGGTGTGGGGACAGGTACCCTACACGAGTGAAACTGAAAAACAAACAATCAAACAAATGGATTCTGTTTGAGCCCCCAGAGACAGTCAGTAGAAAATAGCACTATCTGGCCACCGTGAATTCTTTTTGTTTGTTTTCAGCAAGGCCCAGCCATAGATTTAGTGGTGGAGCAACGTCCTTCTCATTTTCTCTCACCTCAACAACTGGGTTGCTGAAATAATAAGAATCTGGGCCTTTGAAATCTGTGGGTTTTATGATCTTCACGAATGTGAAGTAATAACCACCTAAAGAGGGAAGTTTGGACACTCAAATAAATATGTCACTCCACAATACACTCTTAGCTCCCAACTGCTCCTGTCTAGAAATTGGTGTTCCTTTTTATTTGACCCTCCATCCTATCAGTGGTGTTCACATAGATGTCCTTCAAACATGGTGGTGAGCAAAGCAACAATTTTACGTTTCTGTCGTCCACAGGCCCAGAGGAAGGATACTTGTGGTCTTCAGGGAGCACTTAGTGAATGAATGTGGCTATATACAGACAGGAAGTGAGAAGGAGATGAAAGAGGACAGAGGATAGAGACACGGGTTCAAGTCCCTGCACAACCATTTCCTGGTTTTGTAGGTACACTCGGCCGACACGACCTGCAAGTGTCTCGGTGAACCCAGTGCTCTCCCTACAGCCTAGTTACCTTGCAGGATTTTTGGAAGCATAATGTAGGAAAGTGACATAGGATATGTGGTTACCTGTTCGGTACACAAGGACAGATGGGCAGACAGAAAGATGATTGATTGATTGATTGATTGATTGATAGACAGACAGATAGAAAGATATAGGTTCATATCGATTAACACAAAGCTATTGCTCATAACCATGAGAGCAAAGGTTGAAGCACATAGCAAACTACAAACGAAAAAGAAGAATAAAATCCAGTTTAAAAAGTGCAGGAAGCAGCCATAAGAAGAAAACAAATCCTATCATTGGCAATAACTTGGATGGAGCTAGAGGGTATTTTGCTCAGTCAAATAGGCCAGTCGGAGAAATACATGTACCAAATGATTTAACTCATGTGTGGAGTAAGATAACAAAGAAAAACTGAAGGAAGAAACAGCAGCATATACACAGTACCCGAGAGTGGACTAAGAGTTACCAAAGAGAAAGGGACTGGGTAGTGTTTGTGGGAAGGGATTGATAAGGGCGGGAAAAAGAATGGGGGCATTTGGATTAGCATGAATAATGTGTAGGGTGAAGCGTCATTGGGAGGGCTATACAACACAGAGAAGACAAGTAGTGATTCTAGAGCATCTTACGACACGCTGACGGACAGAGACTGAAACTGGGATTTGGCGAGGACTTGGTGAAGGGGTTAGACTAGTTAACATATTTTTCTGCATGTGATTGTATATTAATGAGAACAAAAAAAATTTCAAAGTGCAGTAAGAGCACAGCTCTCAAATATCAGAATAAAAGTACAGGCTTTCACTGCTCCAATCAAAAGACACAGGGTTAGAAGTACTGATGAAAACTCAAGATCACCTAAGTGCTCCCTTACTGGAGACTCACTTGTGATCCAAGGACACAGACAAACTACAAGCTGAAGGGGCGGGGACAGGTACCCTATACAAGTGAATCTTTGAAACAAAGAAACAAATGGATTCTGTTTGAGACCCCAGAGACAGTCACTAGAAAATAGTCCTACCTAGCCACCGTGAATTCCTTTTGTTTGGTATCAGCAGTGCCCAGGTATAGATTTAGTGGTACTGCAATGTCCTTCTCATTTTTCTCACATCAACAAATGAATTGCTGTAATACTATGCGTCTGGGCTTTTGAAATCACTGGTTTTTATGATATCCACGATTGTAAAGAAGTAATAACCACATAAAGAGGGAAGTTTGGACACTCAACCAAACACGTCTCTCCACAACACACACTTTGCTCCCAAATGCTCCTGTCTAGAAATAGGTGTTCCTTTTTATTTGTCCCTCCTCCTATCAGTGGTGAACATGCCAATGTCCCTCAAACATGGTGGTGAGTAAAGCACCAAGTATACTTTTCTGTCTACAACAGGCCCAGATTAAGTATAATTGGGGTCTTCAGTGAGGACTTAGTCAATGAATGTGGCTAAATACAGTTAGCAAGCGAGAAGGAGGTTTAAGAGGACAGAGGACAGAGATACGGGTTCAAGTCCCTGCACCACCATTTACTGGTTTTGTAAGCACACGCGGCTGATTCGATCTGCAATTGTCTCAGTGAACCCAGTGCTCTCCCTACGGCCTAGTGACCTTGCAATGCTTTTGAAAGCATAATGTAGGGAAGTGACATAGTTGATGTAGTTAACTGTTCTGTACATAAGGATAGATGGACAGACAGAAAGAAGATTGTTTCATAGATAGACAGATAGATAGATGACAGATGATCAATAGATTATACACATGATAGAAGACAGGAAGCTAGACAGATGGATAGATAAATAGAGAGGACAGAGAGATAGAAAGAAGGATATATAGAAAGATAGATAGATATACAGACAGACAGAGTGATAGATAGATACAGATACATATCGATTGACACAAAGCTGTTGCTCATAACCAGGAGATGAATTGTGAAATCACATAGCTAAACTACAAACAAAAAGGAAGAATGAAATCCAGTTTACAAAGTGCAGTAAGCAGCCATAAGAAGAAAACAAATCCTACCATTTGCAATGACGTGGATGGAGCTAGACAGTAGTATGTTCAGAAAAATAGGTCAGTCGGAGAAAGACAATATTAAATGATATCACTCATGTGTGGAGTATAACAACAAAGAGAAACTGAAGGAAAAAAACAGCAGGATACTCACAGAACCCGAGAGTTGACTAAAAGTTGCCAAAGGGAAAAGGACTGCACAGGGTGGTTCTGAAGGGAGGGATAAGTGTGGGGAGAAAGATTGGGGGCATTAGGATTACCATGTATATTGCGTGGGGTCGCGCGGGACATGGGGAGTGCTGTACAACACAGAGAAGACTAGTAGAGGTTATTTAGCATCTTACTACTCCATGATTGACAGCGACTGTATCGGTGTATTTGAAGGGGTACATGCTGAAGGGGTTTAAGGCATCCAACTATGCTGATGGACAGCGACTTTAAGAGGTTTTTGCTGGTGGACTTGGATAAGGGGGAGCATAGTAAACATAATGTTCTTCACGTGATTGTAGATTAATGATAACAAAAAAAAATTTTTAAGTGCAATAAGGGCACAGCACTGAATCATCAGAATAAAAGGTCAGGCTCTGAGTGCTGCAAACAAAAGACACAGGGTTAAAAGAACGGATGAAAACTCAAGAAACCTACATGCTTCCTTACAGGAGACTCACTTGAGATCCAAGGACAAAGACAAACTACAAGCTGAAGGTGTGGGGACAAGTACCCTACACGAGTGAAACTGAAAAACAAACAATCAAACAAATGGATTCTGTTTGAGCCCCCAGAGACAGTCAGTAGAAAATAGCACTATCTGTCCACCGTGAATTCTTTTTGTTTGTTTTCAGCAAGGCCCAGCCATAGATTTAGTGGTGGAGCAACGTCCTTCTCATTTTCTCTCACCTCAACAACTGGGTTGCTGAAATAATAAGAATCTGGGCCTTTGAAATCTGTGGGTTTTATGATCTTCACGAATGTGAAGTAATAACCACCTAAAGAGGGAAGTTTGGACACTCAAATAAATATGTCACTCCACAATACACTCTTAGCTCCCAACTGCTCCTGTCTAGAAATTGGTGTTCCTTTTTATTTGACCCTCCATCCTATCAGTGGTGTTCACATAGATGTCCTTCAAACATGGTGGTGAGCAAAGCAACAATTTTACGTTTCTGTCGTCCACAGGCCCAGAGGAAGGATACTTGTGGTATTCAGGGAGCACTTAGTGAATGAATGTGGCTATATACAGACAGGAAGTGAGAAGGAGATGAAAGAGGACAGAGGATAGAGACACGGGTTCAAGTCCCAGCACAACCATTTCCTGATTTTGTAGGTACACTCGGCCGACACGACCTGCAAGTGTCTCGGTGAACCCAGTGCTCTCCCTACAGCCTAGTTTCCTTGCAGGATTTTTGGAAGCATAATGTAGGAAAGTGACATAGGATATGTGGTTACCTGTTCTGTACACAAGGACAGATGGGCAGACAGAAAGATGATTGATTGATTGATTGATTGATTGATAGACAGACAGATAGAAAGATATAGGTTCATATCGATTAACACAAAGCTATTGCTCATAACCATGAGAGCAAAGGTTGAAGCACATAGCAAACTACAAACGAAAAAGAAGAATAAAATCCAGTTTAAAAAGTGCAGGAAGCAGCCATAAGAAGAAAACAAATCCTATCATTGGCAATAACTTGGATGGAGCTAGAGGGTATTTTGCTCAGTCAAATAGGCCAGTCGGAGAAATACATGTACCAAATGATTTAACTCATGTGTGGAGTACGATAACAAAGAAAAACTGAAGGAAGAAACAGCAGCATATACACAGTACCCGAGAGTGGACTAAGAGTTACCAAAGAGAAAGGGACTGTGTAGTGCTTGTGGGAAGGGATTGATAAGGGCGGGGAAGAAGAATGGGGGCATTTGGATTAGCATGAATAATGTGTAGGGTGAAGGGTCATTGGGAGGGCTATACAACACAGAGAAGACAAGTAGTGATTCTAGAGCATCTTACGACACGCTGACGGACAGAGACTGAAACTGGGATTTGGCGAGGACTTGGTGAAGGGGTTAGACTAGTTAACATATTGTTCTGCATGTGATTGTATATTAATGAGAACAAAAAAATTTCAAAGTGCAGTAAGAGCACAGCTCTCAAATATCAGAATAAAAGTACAGGCTTTCACTGCTCCAATCAAAAGACACAGGGTTAGAAGAACTGATGAAAACTCAAGATCACCTAAGTGCTCCGTTACTGGAGACTCACTTGTGATCCAAGGACACAGACAAACTACAAGCTGAAGGGGCGGGGACAGGTACCCTATACAAGTGAATCTTTGAAACAAAGAAACAAGTGGATTCTGTTTGAGACCCCAGAGACAGTCACTAGAAAATAGTCCTACCTAGCCACCGTGAATTCCTTTTGTTCGGTATCAGCAGTGCCCAGGTATAGATTTAGTGGTACTGCAATGTCCTTCTCATTTTTCTCACATCAACAAATGAATTGCTGTAATACTATGCGTCTGGGCTTTTGAAATCACTGGTTTTTATGATATCCACGATTGTAAAGAAGTAATAACCACATAAAGAGGGAAGTTTGGACACTCAACCAAACACGTCTCTCCACAACACACACTTTGCTCCCAAATGCTCCTGTCTAGAAATAGGTGTTCCTTTTTATTTGTCCCTCCTCCTGTCAGTGGTGAACATGCCAATGTCCCTCAAACATGGTGGTGAGTAAAGCACCAAGTATACTTTTCTGTCTACAACAGGCCCAGAGGAAGTATAATTGGGGTCTTCAGTGAGGACTTAGTCAATGAATGTGGCTAAATACAGTTAGCAAGCGAGAAGGAGGTTTAAGAGGACAGAGGACAGAGATACGGGTTCAAGTCCCTGCACCACCATTTACTGGTTTTGTAAGCACACGCGGCTGATTCGATCTGCAATTGTCTCAGTGAACCCAGTGCTCTCCCTACGGCCTAGTGACCTTGCAATGCTTTTGAAAGCATAATGTAGGGAAGTGACATAGTTGATGTAGTTAACTGTTCTGTACATAAGGATAGATGGACAGACAGAAAGAAGATTGTTTCATAGATAGACAGATAGATAGATGACAGATGATCAATAGATTATACACATGATAGAAGACAGGAAGCTAGATAGATGGATAGATAAATAGAGAGGACAGAGAGATAGAAAGAAGGATATATAGAAAGATAGATAGATATACAGACAGACAGAGTGATAGATAGATACAGATACATATCGATTGACACAAAGCTGTTGCTCATAACCAGGAGATGAATTGTGAAATCACATAGCTAAACTACAAACAAAAAGGAAGAATGAAATCCAGTTTACAAAGTGCAGTAAGCAGCCATAAGAAGAAAACAAATCCTACCATTTGCAATGACGTGGATGGAGCTAGACAGTAGTATGTTCAGAAAAATAGGTCAGTCGGAGAAAGACAATATTAAATGATATCACTCATGTGTGGAGTATAACAACAAAGAGAAACTGAAGGAAAAAAACAGCAGGATACTCACAGAACCCGAGAGTTGACTAAAAGTTGCCAAAGGGAAAAGGACTGCACAGGGTGGTTCTGAAGGGAGGGATAAGTGTGGGGAGAAAGATTGGGGGCATTAGGATTACCATGTATATTGCGTGGGGTCGCGCGGGACATGGGGAGTGCTGTACAACACAGAGAAGACTAGTAGAGGTTATTTAGCATCTTACTACTCCATGATTGACAGCGACTGTATCGGTGTATTTGAAGGGGTACATGCTGAAGGGGTTTAAGGCATCCAACTATGCTGATGGACAGCGACTTTAAGAGGTTTTTGCTGGTGGACTTGGATAAGGGGGAGCATAGTAAACATAATGTTCTTCACGTGATTGTAGATTAATGATAACAAAAAATTTTTTAAGTGCAATAAGGGCACAGCACTGAATCATCAGAATAAAAGGTCAGGCTCTGAGTGCTGCAAACAAAAGACACAGGGTTAAAAGAACGGATGAAAACTCAAGAAACCTACGTGCTTCCTTACAGGAGACTCACTTGAGATCCAAGGACAAAGACAAACTACAAGCTGAAGGTGTGGGGACAGGTACCCTACACGAGTGAAACTGAAAAACAAACAATCAAACAAATGGATTCTGTTTGAGCCCCCAGAGACAGTCAGTAGAAAATAGCACTATCTGGCCACCGCGAATTCTTCTTGTTTGTTTTCAGCAAGGCCCAGCCATAGATTTAGTGGTGGAGCAACGTCCTTCTCATTTTCTCTCACCTCAACAACTGGGTTGCTGAAATAATAAGAATCTGGGCCTTTGAAATCTGTGGGTTTTATGATCTTCACGAATGTGAAGTAATAACCACCTAAAGAGGGAAGTTTGGACACTCAAATAAATATGTCACTCCACAATACACTCTTAGCTCCCAACTGCTCCTGTCTAGAAATTGGTGTTCCTTTTTATTTGACCCTCCATCCTATCAGTGGTGTTCACATAGATGTCCTTCAAACATGGTGGTGAGCAAAGCAACAATTTTACGTTTCTGTCGTCCACAGGCCCAGAGGAAGGATACTTGTGGTCTTCAGGGAGCACTTAGTGAATGAATGTGGCTATATACAGACAGGAAGTGAGAAGGAGATGAAAGAGGACAGATGATAGAGACACGGGTTCAAGTCCCTGCACAACCATTTCCTGGTTTTGTAGGTACACTCGGCCGACACGACCTGCAAGTGTCTCGGTGAACCCAGTGCTCTCCCTACAGCCTAGTTACCTTGCAGGATTTTTGGAAGCATAAAGTAGGAAAGTGACATAGGATATGTGGTTACCTGTTCGGTACACAAGGACAGATGGGCAGACAGAAAGATGATTGATTGATTGATTGATTGATTGATAGACAGACAGATAGAAAGATATAGGTTCATATCGATTAACACAAAGCTATTGCTCATAACCATGAGAGCAAAGGTTGAAGCACATAGCAAACTACAAACAAAAAAGAAGAATATAATCCAGTTTAAAAAGTGCAGGAAGCAGCCATAAGAAGAAAACAAATCCTATCATTGGCAATAACTTGGATGGAGCTAGAGGGTATTTTGCTCAGTCAAATAGGCCAGTCGGAGAAATACATGTACCAAATGATTTAACTCATGTGTGGAGTACGATAACAAAGAAAAACTGAATGAAGAAACAGCAGCATATACACAGTACCCGAGAGTGGACTAAGAGTTACCAAAGAGAAAGGGACTGGGTAGTGTTTGTGGGAAGGGATTGATAAGGGCGGGGAAAAAGAATGGGGGCATTAGGATTAGCATGAATAATGTGTAGGGTGAAGGGTCATTGGGAGGGCTATACAACACAGAGAAGACAAGTAGTGATTCTAGAGCATCTTACGACACGCTGACGAACAGAGACTGAAACTGGGATTTGGCGAGGACTTGGTGAAGGGGTTAGACTAGTTAACATATTGTTCTGCATGTGATTGTATATTAATGAGAACAAAAAAAATTTGAAAGTGCAGTAAGAGCACAGCTCTCAAATATCAGAATAAAAGTACAGGCTTTCACTGCTCCAATCAAAAGACACAGGGTTAGAAGAACTGATGAAAACTCAAGATCACCTAAGTGCTCCCTTACTGGAGACTCACTTGTGATCCAAGGACACAGACAAACTACAAGCTGAAGGGGCGGGGACAGGTACCCTATACAAGTGAATCTTTGAAACAAAGAAACAAATGGATTCTGTTTGAGACCCCAGAGACAGTCACTAGAAAATAGTCCTACCTAGCCACCGTGAATTCCTTTTGTTTGGTATCAGCAGTGCCCAGGTATAGATTTAGTGGTACTGCAATGTCCTTCTCATTTTTCTCACATCAACAAAAGAATTGCTGTAATACTATGCGTCTGGGCTTTTGAAATCACTGGTTTTTATGATATCCACGATTGTAAAGAAGTAATAACCACATAAAGAGGGAAGTTTGGACACTCAACCAAACACGTCTCTCCACAACACACACTTTGCTCCCAAATGCTCCTGTCTAGAAATAGGTGTTCCTTTTTATTTGTCCCTCCTCCTATCAGTGGTGAACATGCCAATGTCCCTCAAACATGGTGGTGAGTAAAGCACCAAGTATACTTTTCTGTCTACAACAGGCCCAGAGGAAGTATAATTGGGGTCTTCAGTGAGGACTTAGTCAATGAATGTGGCTAAATACAGTTAGCAAGCGAGAAGGAGGTTTAAGAGGACAGAGGACAGAGATACGGGTTCAAGTCCCTGCACCACCATTTACTGGTTTTGTAAGCACACGCGGCTGATTCGATCTGCAATTGTCTCAGTGAACCCAGTGCTCTCCCTACGGCCTAGTGACCTTGCAATGCTTTTGAAAGCATAATGTAGGGAAGTGACATAGTTGATGTAGTTAACTGTTCTGTACATAAGGATAGATGGACAGACAGAAAGAAGATTGTTTCATAGATAGACAGATAGATAGATGACAGATGATCAATAGATTATACACATGATAGAAGACAGGAAGCTAGATAGATGGATAGATAAATAGAGAGGACAGAGAGATAGAAAGAAGGATATATAGAAAAATAGATAGATATACAGACAGAGTGATAGATAGATACAGATACATATCGATTGACACAAAGCTGTTGCTCATAACCAGGAGATGAATTGTGAAATCACATAGCTAAACTACAAACAAAAAGGAAGAATGAAATCCAGTTTACAAAGTGCAGTAAGCAGCCATAAGAAGAAAACAAATCCTACCATTTGCAATGACGTGGATGGAGCTAGACAGTAGTATGTTCAGAAAAATAGGTCAGTCGGAGAAAGACAATATTAAATGATATCACTCATGTGTGGAGTATAACAACAAAGAGAAACTGAAGGAAAAAAACAGCAGGATACTCACAGAACCCGAGAGATGACTAAAAGTTGCCAAAGGGAAAAGGACTGCACAGGGTGGTTCTGAAGGGAGGGATAAGTGTGGGGAGAAAGATTGGGGGCATTAGGATTACCATGTATATTGCGTGGGGTCGCGCGGGACATGGGGAGTGCTGTACAACACAGAGAAGACTAGTAGAGGTTATTTAGCATCTTACTACTCCATGATTGACAGCGACTGTATCGGTGTATTTGAAGGGGTACATGCTGAAGGGGTTTAAGGCATCCAACTATGCTGATGGACAGCGACTTTAAGAGGTTTTTGCTGGTGGACTTGGATAAGGGGGAGCATAGTAAACATAATGTTCTTCACGTGATTGTAGATTAATGATAACAAAAAAAAATTTTTAAGTGCAATAAGGGCACAGCACTGAATCATCAGAATAAAAGGTCAGGCTCTGAGTGCTGCAAACAAAAGACACAGGGTTAAAAGAACGGATGAAAACTCAAGAAACCTACGTGCTTCCTTACAGGAGACTCACTTGAGATCCAAGGACAAAGACAAACTACAAGCTGAAGGTGTGGGGACAAGTACCCTGCACGAGTGAAACTGAAAAACAAACAATCAAACAAATGGATTCTGTTTGAGCCCCCAGAGACAGTCAGTAGAAAATAGCACTATCTGGCCACCGTGAATTCTTTTTGTTTGTTTTCAGCAAGGCCCAGCCATAGATTTAGTGGTGGAGCAACGTCCTTCTCATTTTCTCTCACCTCAACAACTGGGTTGCAGAAATAATAAGAATCTGGGCCTTTGAAATCTGTGGGTTTTATGATCTTCACGAATGTGAAGTAATAACCACCTAAAGAGGGAAGTTTGGACACTCAAATAAATATGTCACTCCACAATACACTCTTAGCTCCCAACTGCTCCTGTCTAGAAATTGGTGTTCCTTTTTATTTGACCCTCCATCCTATCAGTGGTGTTCACATAGATGTCCTTCAAACATGGTGGTGAGCAAAGCAACAATTTTACGTTTCTGTCGTCCACAGGCCCAGAGGAAGGATACTTGTGGTCTTCAGGGAGCACTTAGTGAATGAATGTGGCTATATACAGACAGGAAGAGAGAAGGAGATGAAAGAGGACAGAGGATAGAGACACGGGTTCAAGTCCCTGCACAACCATTTCCTGGTTTTGTAGGTACACTCGGCCGACACGACCTGCAAGTATCTCGGTGAACCCAGTGCTCTCCCTACAGCCTAGTTACCTTGCAGGATTTTTGGAAGCATATTGTAGGAAAGTGACATAGGATATATGGTTACCTGTTCGGTACACAAGGACAGATGGGCAGACAGAAAGATGATTGATTGATTGATTGATTGATTGATAGACAGACAGATAGAAAGTTATAGGTTCATATCGATTAAAACAAAGCTATTGCTCATAACCATGAGAGCAAAGGTTGAAGCACATAGCAAACTACAAACGAAAAAGAAGAATAAAATCCAGTTTAAAAAGTGCAGGAAGCAGCCATAAGAAGAAAACAAATCCTATCATTGGCAATAACTTGGATGGAGCTAGAGGGTATTTTGCTCAGTCAAATAGGCCACTCGGAGAAATACATGTACCAAATGATTTAACTCATGTGTGGAGTACGATAACAAAGAAAAACTGAAGGAAGAAACAGCAGCATATACACAGTACCCGAGAGTGGACTAAGAGTTACCAAAGAGAAAGGGACTGGGTAGTGCTTGTGGGAAGGGATTGATAAGGGCGGGGAAAAAGAATGGGGGCATTTGGATTAGCATGAATAATGTGTAGGGTGAAGGGTCATTGGGAGGGCTATACAACACAGAGAAGACAAGTAGTGATTCTAGAGCATCTTACGACACGCTGACGGACAGAGACTGAAACTGGGATTTGGCGAGGACTTGGTGAAGGGGTTAGACTAGTTAACATATTGTTCTGCATGTGATTGTATATTAATGAGAACAAAAAAAATTTCAAAGTGCAGTAAGAGCACAGCTCTCAAATATCAGAATAAAAGTACAGGCTTTCACTGCTCCAATCAAAAGACACAGGGTTAGAAGAACTGATGAAAACTCAAGATCAACTAAGTGCTCCCTTACTGGAGACTCACTTGTGATCCAAGGACACAGACAAACTACAAGCTGAAGGGGCGGGGACAGGTACCCTATACAAGTGAATCTTTGAAACAAAGAAACAAATGGATTCTGTTTGAGACCCCAGAGACAGTCACTAGAAAATAGTCCTACCTAGCCACCGTGAATTCCTTTTGTTTGGTATCAGCAGTGCCCAGGTATAGATTTAGTGGTACTGCAATGTCCTTCTCATTTTTCTCACGTCAACAAATGAATTGCTGTAATACTATGCGTCTGGGCTTTTGAAATCACTGGTTTTTATGATATCCACGATTGTAAAGAAGTAATAACCACATAAAGAGGGAAGTTTGGACACTCAACCAAACACGTCTCTCCACAACACACACTTTGCTCCCAAATGCTCCTGTCTAGAAATAGGTGTTCCTTTTTATTTGTCCCTCCTCCTATCAGTGGTGAACATGCCAATGTCCCTCAAACATGGTGGTGAGTAAAGCACCAAGTATACTTTTCTGTCTACAACAGGCCCAGAGGAAGTATAATTGGGGTCTTCAGTGAGGACTTAGTCAATGAATGTGGCTAAATACAGTTAGCAAGCGAGAAGGAGGTTTAAGAGGACAGAGGACAGAGATACGGGTTCAAGTCCCTGCACCACCATTTACTGGTTTTGTAAGCACACGCGGCTGATTCGATCTGCAATTGTCTCAGTGAACCCAGTGCTCTCCCTACGGCCTAGTGACCTTGCAATGCTTTTGAAAGCATAATGTAGGGAAGTGACATAGTTGATGTAGTTAACTGTTCTGTACATAAGGATAGATGGACAGACAGAAAGAAGATTGTTTCATAGATAGACAGATAGATAGATGACAGATGATCAATAGATTATACACATGATAGAAGACAGGAAGCTAGATAGATGGATAGATAAATAGAGAGGACAGAGAGATAGAAAGAAGGATATATAGAAAGATAGATAGATATACAGACAGACAGAGTGATAGATAGATACAGATACATATCGATTGACACAAAGCTGTTGCTCATAACCAGGAGATGAATTGTGAAATCACATAGCTAAACTACAAACAAAAAGGAAGAATGAAATCCAGTTTACAAAGTGCAGTAAGCAGCCATAAGAAGAAAACAAATCCTACCATTTGCAATGACGTGGATGGAGCTAGACAGTAGTATGTTCAGAAAAATAGGTCAGTCGGAGAAAGACAATATTAAATGATATCACTCATGTGTGGAGTATAACAACAAAGAGAAACTGAAGGAAAAAAACAGCAGGATACTCACAGAACCCGAGAGTTGACTAAAAGTTGCCAAAGGGAAAAGGACTGCACAGGGTGGTTCTGAAGGGAGGGATAAGTGTGGGGAGAAAGATTGGGGGCATTAGGATTACCATGTATATTGCGTGGGGTCGCGCGGGACATGGGGAGTGCTGTACAACACAGAGAAGACTAGTAGAGGTTATTTAGCATCTTACTACTCCATGATTGACAGCGACTGTATCGGTGTATTTGAAGGGGTACATGCTGAAGGGGTTTAAGGCATCCAACTATGCTGATGGACAGCGACTTTAAGAGGTTTTTGCTGGTGGACTTGGATAAGGGGGAGCATAGTAAACATAATGTTCTTCACGTGATTGTAGATTAATGATAACAAAAAATTTTTTAAGTGCAATAAGGGCACAGCACTGAATCATCAGAATAAAAGGTCAGGCTCTGAGTGCTGCAAACAAAAGACACAGGGTTAAAAGAACGGATGAAAACTCAAGAAACCTACGTGCTTCCTTACAGGAGACTCACTTGAGATCCAAGGACAAAGACAAACTACAAGCTGAAGGTGTGGGGACAGGTACCCTACACGAGTGAAACTGAAAAACAAACAATCAAACAAATGGATTCTGTTTGAGCCCCCAGAGACAGTCAGTAGAAAATAGCACTATCTGGCCACCGCGAATTCTTCTTGTTTGTTTTCAGCAAGGCCCAGCCATAGATTTAGTGGTGGAGCAACGTCCTTCTCATTTTCTCTCACCTCAACAACTGGGTTGCTGAAATAATAAGAATCTGGGCCTTTGAAATCTGTGGGTTTTATGATCTTCACGAATGTGAAGTAATAACCACCTAAAGAGGGAAGTTTGGACACTCAAATAAATATGTCACTCCACAATACACTCTTAGCTCCCAACTGCTCCTGTCTAGAAATTGGTGTTCCTTTTTATTTGACCCTCCATCCTATCAGTGGTGTTCACATAGATGTCCTTCAAACATGGTGGTGAGCAAAGCAACAATTTTACGTTTCTGTCGTCCACAGGCCCAGAGGAAGGATACTTGTGGTCTTCAGGGAGCACTTAGTGAATGAATGTGGCTATATACAGACAGGAAGTGAGAAGGAGATGAAAGAGGACAGATGATAGAGACACGGGTTCAAGTCCCTGCACAACCATTTCCTGGTTTTGTAGGTACACTCGGCCGACACGACCTGCAAGTGTCTCGGTGAACCCAGTGCTCTCCCTACAGCCTAGTTACCTTGCAGGATTTTTGGAAGCATAAAGTAGGAAAGTGACATAGGATATGTGGTTACCTGTTCGGTACACAAGGACAGATGGGCAGACAGAAAGATGATTGATTGATTGATTGATTGATTGATAGACAGACAGATAGAAAGATATAGGTTCATATCGATTAACACAAAGCTATTGCTCATAACCATGAGAGCAAAGGTTGAAGCACATAGCAAACTACAAACAAAAAAGAAGAATATAATCCAGTTTAAAAAGTGCAGGAAGCAGCCATAAGAAGAAAACAAATCCTATCATTGGCAATAACTTGGATGGAGCTAGAGGGTATTTTGCTCAGTCAAATAGGCCAGTCGGAGAAATACATGTACCAAATGATTTAACTCATGTGTGGAGTACGATAACAAAGAAAAACTGAATGAAGAAACAGCAGCATATACACAGTACCCGAGAGTGGACTAAGAGTTACCAAAGAGAAAGGGACTGGGTAGTGTTTGTGGGAAGGGATTGATAAGGGCGGGGAAAAAGAATGGGGGCATTAGGATTAGCATGAATAATGTGTAGGGTGAAGGGTCATTGGGAGGGCTATACAACACAGAGAAGACAAGTAGTGATTCTAGAGCATCTTACGACACGCTGACGGACAGAGACTGAAACTGGGATTTGGCGAGGACTTGGTGAAGGGGTTAGACTAGTTAACATATTGTTCTGCATGTGATTGTATATTAATGAGAACAAAAAAAATTTCAAAGTGCAGTAAGAGCACAGCTCTCAAATATCAGAATAAAAGTACAGGCTTTCACTGCTCCAATCAAAAGACACAGGGTTAGAAGAACTGATGAAAACTCAAGATCACCTAAGTGCTCCCTTACTGGAGACTCACTTGTGATCCAAGGACACAGACAAACTACAAGCTGAAGGGGCGGGGACAGGTACCCTATACAAGTGAATCTTTGAAACAAAGAAACAAATGGATTCTGTTTGAGACCCCAGAGACAGTCACTAGAAAATAGTCCTACCTAGCCACCGTGAATTCCTTTTGTTTGGTATCAGCAGTGCCCAGGTATAGATTTAGTGGTACTGCAATGTCCTTCTCATTTTTCTCACATCAACAAAAGAATTGCTGTAATACTATGCGTCTGGGCTTTTGAAATCACTGGTTTTTATGATATCCACGATTGTAAAGAAGTAATAACCACATAAAGAGGGAAGTTTGGACACTCAACCAAACACGTCTCTCCACAACACACACTTTGCTCCCAAATGCTCCTGTCTAGAAATAGGTGTTCCTTTTTATTTGTCCCTCCTCCTATCAGTGGTGAACATGCCAATGTCCCTCAAACATGGTGGTGAGTAAAGCACCAAGTATACTTTTCTGTCTACAACAGGCCCAGAGGAAGTATAATTGGGGTCTTCAGTGAGGACTTAGTCAATGAATGTGGCTAAATACAGTTAGCAAGCGAGAAGGAGGTTTAAGAGGACAGAGGACAGAGATACGGGTTCAAGTCCCTGCACCACCATTTACTGGTTTTGTAAGCACACGCGGCTGATTCGATCTGCAATTGTCTCAGTGAACCCAGTGCTCTCCCTACGGTCTAGTGACCTTGCAATGCTTTTGAAAGCATAATGTAGGGAAGTGACATAGTTGATGTAGTTAACTGTTCTGTACATAAGGATAGATGGACAGACAGAAAGAAGATTGTTTCATAGATAGACAGATAGATAGATGACAGATGATCAATAGATTATACACATGATAGAAGACAGGAAGCTAGATAGATGGATAGATAAATAGAGAGGACAGAGAGATAGAAAGAAGGATATATAGAAAAATAGATAGATATACAGACAGAGTGATAGATAGATACAGATACATATCGATTGACACAAAGCTGTTGCTCATAACCAGGAGATGAATTGTGAAATCACATAGCTAAACTACAAACAAAAAGGAAGAATGAAATCCAGTTTACAAAGTGCAGTAAGCAGCCATAAGAAGAAAACAAATCCTACCATTTGCAATGACGTGGATGGAGCTAGACAGTAGTATGTTCAGAAAAATAGGTCAGTCGGAGAAAGACAATATTAAATGATATCACTCATGTGTGGAGTATAACAACAAAGAGAAACTGAAGGAAAAAAACAGCAGGATACTCACAGAACCCAAGAGATGACTAAAAGTTGCCAAAGGGAAAAGGACTGCACAGGGTGGTTCTGAAGGGAGGGATAAGTGTGGGGAGAAAGATTGGGGGCATTAGGATTACCATGTATATTGCGTGGGGTCGCGCGGGACATGGGGAGTGCTGTACAACACAGAGAAGACTAGTAGAGGTTATTTAGCATCTTACTACTCCATGATTGACAGCGACTGTATCGGTGTATTTGAAGGGGTACATGCTGAAGGGGTTTAAGGCATCCAACTATGCTGATGGACAGCGACTTTAAGAGGTTTTTGCTGGTGGACTTGGATAAGGGGAAGCATAGTAAACATAATGTTCTTCACGTGATTGTAGATTAATGATAACAAAAAAAAATTTAAGTGCAATAAGGGCACAGCACTGAATCATCAGAATAAAAGGTCAGGCTCTGAGTGCTGCAAACAAAAGACACAGGGTTAAAAGAACGGATGAAAACTCAAGAAACCTACGTGCTTCCTTACAGGAGACTCACTTGAGATCCAAGGACAAAGACAAACTTCAAGCAGAAGGTGTGGGGACAGGTACCCTACACGAGTGAAACTGAAAAACAAACAATCAAACAAATGGATTCTGTTTGAGCCCCCAGAGACAGTCAATAGAAAATAGCACTATCTGGCCACCGTGAATTCCTTTTGTTTGTTTTCAGCAAGGCCCAGCCATAGATTTAGTGGTGGAGCAACGTCCTTCTCATTTTCTCTCACCTCAACAACTGGGTTGCTGAAATAATAAGAATCTGGGCCTTTGAAATCTGTGGGTTTTATGATCTTCACGAATGTGAAGTAATAACCACCTAAAGAGGGAAGTTTGGACACTCAAATAAATATGTCACTCCACAATACACTCTTAGCTCCCAACTGCTCCTGTCTAGAAATTGGTGTTCCTTTTTATTTGACCCTCCATCCTATCAGTGGTGTTCACATAGATGTCCTTCAAACATGGTGGTGAGCAAAGCAACAATTTTACGTTTCTGTCGTCCACAGGCCCAGAGGAAGGATACTTGTGGTCTTCAGGGAGCACTTAGTGAATGAATGTGGCTATATACAGACAGGAAGTGAGAAGGAGATGAAAGAGGACAGAGGATAGAGACACGGGTTCAAGTCCCTGCACAACCATTTCCTGGTTTTGTAGGTACACTCGGCCGACACGACCTGCAAGTGTCTCGGTGAACCCAGTGCTCTCCCTACAGCCTAGTTACCTTGCAGGATTTTTGGAAGCATAATGTAGGAAAGTGACATAGGATATGTGGTTACCTGTTCGGTACACAAGGACAGATGGGCAGACAGAAAGATGATTGATTGATTGATTGATTGATTGATAGACAGACAGATAGAAAGATATAGGTTCATATCGATTAACACAAAGCTATTGCTCATAACCATGAGAGCA
The DNA here is from genome assembly GCF_030020395.1 of Manis pentadactyla. Taxonomy (NCBI): domain Eukaryota; kingdom Metazoa; phylum Chordata; class Mammalia; order Pholidota; family Manidae; genus Manis; species Manis pentadactyla. The sequence goes on from NW_026644865.1 coordinate 22,274, forward strand.
AAGGTTGAAGCACATAGCAAACTACAAACGAAAAAGAAGAATAAAATCCAGTTTAAAAAGTGCAGGAAGCAGCCATAAGAAGAAAACAAATCCTATCATTGGCAATAACTTGGATGGAGCTAGAGGGTATTTTGCTCAGTCAAATAGGCCAGTCGGAGAAATACATGTACCAAATGATTTAACTCATGTGTGGAGTAAGATAACAAAGAAAAACTGAAGGAAGAAACAGCAGCATATACACAGTACCCGAGAGTGGACTAAGAGTTACCAAAGAGAAAGGGACTGGGTAGTGTTTGTGGGAAGGGATTGATAAGGGCGGGAAAAAGAATGGGGGCATTTGGATTAGCATGAATAATGTGTAGGGTGAAGCGTCATTGGGAGGGCTATACATCACAGAGAAGACAAGTAGTGATTCTAGAGCATCTTACGACACGCTGACGGACAGAGACTGAAACTGGGATTTGGCGAGGACTTGGTGAAGGGGTTAGACTAGTTAACATATTTTTCTGCATGTGATTGTATATTAATGAGAACAAAAAAAATTTCAAAGTGCAGTAAGAGCACAGCTCTCAAATATCAGAATAAAAGTACAGGCTTTCACTGCTCCAATCAAAAGACACAGGGTTAGAAGTACTGATGAAAACTCAAGATCACCTAAGTGCTCCCTTACTGGAGACTCACTTGTGATCCAAGGACACAGACAAACTACAAGCTGAAGGGGCGGGGACAGGTACCCTATACAAGTGAATCTTTGAAACAAAGAAACAAATGGATTCTGTTTGAGACCCCAGAGACAGTCACTAGAAAATAGTCCTACCTAGCCACCGTGAATTCCTTTTGTTTGGTATCAGCAGTGCCCAGGTATAGATTTAGTGGTACTGCAATGTCCTTCTCATTTTTCTCACATCAACAAATGAATTGCTGTAATACTATGCGTCTGGGCTTTTGAAATCACTGGTTTTTATGATATCCACGATTGTAAAGAAGTAATAACCACATAAAGAGGGAAGTTTGGACACTCAACCAAACACGTCTCTCCACAACACACACTTTGCTCCCAAATGCTCCTGTCTAGAAATAGGTGTTCCTTTTTATTTGTCCCTCCTCCTATCAGTGGTGAACATGCCAATGTCCCTCAAACATGGTGGTGAGTAAAGCACCAAGTATACTTTTCTGTCTACAACAGGCCCAGATTAAGTATAATTGGGGTCTTCAGTGAGGACTTAGTCAATGAATGTGGCTAAATACAGTTAGCAAGCGAGAAGGAGGTTTAAGAGGACAGAGGACAGAGATACGGGTTCAAGTCCCTGCACCACCATTTACTGGTTTTGTAAGCACACGCGGCTGATTCGATCTGCAATTGTCTCAGTGAACCCAGTGCTCTCCCTACGGCCTAGTGACCTTGCAATGCTTTTGAAAGCATAATGTAGGGAAGTGACATAGTTGATGTAGTTAACTGTTCTGTACATAAGGATAGATGGACAGACAGAAAGAAGATTGTTTCATAGATAGACAGATAGATAGATGACAGATGATCAATAGATTATACACATGATAGAAGACAGGAAGCTAGACAGATGGATAGATAAATAGAGAGGACAGAGAGATAGAAAGAAGGATATATAGAAAGATAGATAGATATACAGACAGACAGAGTGATAGATAGATACAGATACATATCGATTGACACAAAGCTGTTGCTCATAACCAGGAGATGAATTGTGAAATCACATAGCTAAACTACAAACAAAAAGGAAGAATGAAATCCAGTTTACAAAGTGCAGTAAGCAGCCATAAGAAGAAAACAAATCCTACCATTTGCAATGACGTGGATGGAGCTAGACAGTAGTATGTTCAGAAAAATAGGTCAGTCGGAGAAAGACAATATTAAATGATATCACTCATGTGTGGAGTATAACAACAAAGAGAAACTGAAGGAAAAAAACAGCAGGATACTCACAGAACCCGAGAGTTGACTAAAAGTTGCCAAAGGGAAAAGGACTGCACAGGGTGGTTCTGAAGGGAGGGATAAGTGTGGGGAGAAAGATTGGGGGCATTAGGATTACCATGTATATTGCGTGGGGTCGCGCGGGACATGGGGAGTGCTGTACAACACAGAGAAGACTAGTAGAGGTTATTTAGCATCTTACTACTCCATGATTGACAGCGACTGTATCGGTGTATTTGAAGGGGTACATGCTGAAGGGGTTTAAGGCATCCAACTATGCTGATGGACAGCGACTTTAAGAGGTTTTTGCTGGTGGACTTGGATAAGGGGGAGCATAGTAAACATAATGTTCTTCACGTGATTGTAGATTAATGATAACAAAAAAAAATTTTTAAGTGCAATAAGGGCACAGCACTGAATCATCAGAATAAAAGGTCAGGCTCTGAGTGCTGCAAACAAAAGACACAGGGTTAAAAGAACGGATGAAAACTCAAGAAACCTACATGCTTCCTTACAGGAGACTCACTTGAGATCCAAGGACAAAGACAAACTACAAGCTGAAGGTGTGGGGACAAGTACCCTACACGAGTGAAACTGAAAAACAAACAATCAAACAAATGGATTCTGTTTGAGCCCCCAGAGACAGTCAGTAGAAAATAGCACTATCTGTCCACCGTGAATTCTTTTTGTTTGTTTTCAGCAAGGCCCAGCCATAGATTTAGTGGTGGAGCAAGGTCCTTCTCATTTTCTCTCACCTCAACAACTGGGTTGCAGAAATAATAAGAATCTGGGCCTTTGAAATCTGTGGGTTTTATGATCTTCACGAATGTGAAGTAATAACCACCTAAAGAGGGAAGTTTGGACACTCAAATAAATATGTCACTCCACAATACACTCTTAGCTCCCAACTGCTCCTGTCTAGAAATTGGTGTTCCTTTTTATTTGACCCTCCATCCTATCAGTGGTGTTCACATAGATGTCCTTCAAACATGGTGGTGAGCAAAGCAACAATTTTACGTTTCTGTCGTCCACAGGCCCAGAGGAAGGATACTTGTGGTATTCAGGGAGCACTTAGTGAATGAATGTGGCTATATACAGACAGGAAGTGAGAAGGAGATGAAAGAGGACAGAGGATAGAGACACGGGTTCAAGTCCCAGCACAACCATTTCCTGATTTTGTAGGTACACTCGGCCGACACGACCTGCAAGTGTCTCGGTGATCCCAGTGCTCTCCCTACAGCCTAGTTTCCTTGCAGGATTTTTGGAAGCATAATGTAGGAAAGTGACATAGGATATGTGGTTACCTGTTCTGTACACAAGGACAGATGGGCAGACAGAAAGATGATTGATTGATTGATTGATTGATTGATAGACAGACAGATAGAAAGATATAGGTTCATATCGATTAACACAAAGCTATTGCTCATAACCATGAGAGCAAAGGTTGAAGCACATAGCAAACTACAAACGAAAAAGAAGAATAAAATCCAGTTTAAAAAGTGCAGGAAGCAACCATAAGAAGAAAACAAATCCTATCATTGGCAATAACTTGGATGGAGCTAGAGGGTATTTTGCTCAGTCAAATAGGCCAGTCGGAGAAATACATGTACCAAATGATTTAACTCATGTGTGGAGTACGATAACAAAGAAAAACTGAAGGAAGAAACAGCAGCTTATACACAGTACCCGAGAGTGGACTAAGAGTTACCAAAGAGAAAGGGACTGTGTAGTGCTTGTGGGAAGGGATTGATAAGGGCGGGGAAGAAGAATGGGGGCATTTGGATTAGCATGAATAATGTGTAGGGTGAAGGGTCATTGGGAGGGCTATACAACACAGAGAAGACAAGTAGTGATTCTAGAGCATCTTACGACACGCTGACGGACAGAGACTGAAACTGGGATTTGGCGAGGACTTGGTGAAGGGGTTAGACTAGTTAACATATTGTTCTGCATGTGATTGTATATTAATGAGAACAAAAAAATTTCAAAGTGCAGTAAGAGCACAGCTCTCAAATATCAGAATAAAAGTACAGGCTTTCACTGCTCCAATCAAAAGACACAGGGTTAGAAGAACTGATGAAAACTCAAGATCACCTAAGTGCTCCGTTACTGGAGACTCACTTGTGATCCAAGGACACAGACAAACTACAAGCTGAAGGGGCGGGGACAGGTACCCTATACAAGTGAATCTTTGAAACAAAGAAACAAGTGGATTCTGTTTGAGACCCCAGAGACAGTCACTAGAAAATAGTCCTACCTAGCCACCGTGAATTCCTTTTGTTCGGTATCAGCAGTGCCCAGGTATAGATTTAGTGGTACTGCAATGTCCTTCTCATTTTTCTCACATCAACAAATGAATTGCTGTAATACTATGCGTCTGGGCTTTTGAAATCACTGGTTTTTATGATATCCACGATTGTAAAGAAGTAATAACCACATAAAGAGGGAAGTTTGGACACTCAACCAAACACGTCTCTCCACAACACACACTTTGCTCCCAAATGCTCCTGTCTAGAAATAGGTGTTCCTTTTTATTTGTCCCTCCTCCTGTCAGTGGTGAACATGCCAATGTCCCTCAAACATGGTGGTGAGTAAAGCACCAAGTATACTTTTCTGTCTACAACAGGCCCAGAGGAAGTATAATTGGGGTCTTCAGTGAGGACTTAGTCAATGAATGTGGCTAAATACAGTTAGCAAGCGAGAAGGAGGTTTAAGAGGACAGAGGACAGAGATACGGGTTCAAGTCCCTGCACCACCATTTACTGGTTTTGTAAGCACACGCGGCTGATTCGATCTGCAATTGTCTCAGTGAACCCAGTGCTCTCCCTACGGCCTAGTGACCTTGCAATGCTTTTGAAAGCATAATGTAGGGAAGTGACATAGTTGATGTAGTTAACTGTTCTGTACATAAGGATAGATGGACAGACAGAAAGAAGATTGTTTCATAGATAGACAGATAGATAGATGACAGATGATCAATAGATTATACACATGATAGAAGACAGGAAGCTAGATAGATGGATAGATAAATAGAGAGGACAGAGAGATAGAAGGAAGGATATATAGAAAGATAGATAGATATACAGACAGACAGAGTGATAGATAGATACAGATACATATCGATTGACACAAAGCTGTTGCTCATAACCAGGAGATGAATTGTGAAATCACATAGCTAAACTACAAACAAAAAGGAAGAATGAAATCCAGTTTACAAAGTGCAGTAAGCAGCCATAAGAAGAAAACAAATCCTACCATTTGCAATGACGTGGATGGAGCTAGACAGTAGTATGTTCAGAAAAATAGGTCAGTCGGAGAAAGACAATATTAAATGATATCACTCATGTGTGGAGTATAACAACAAAGAGAAACTGAAGGAAAAAAACAGCAGGATACTCACAGAACCCGAGAGTTGACTAAAAGTTGCCAAAGGGAAAAGGACTGCACAGGGTGGTTCTGAAGGGAGGGATAAGTGTGGGGAGAAAGATTGGGGGCATTAGGATTACCATGTATATTGCGTTGTGTCGCGCGGGACATGGGGAGTGCTGTACAACACAGAGAAGACTAGTAGAGGTTATTTAGCATCTTACTACTCCATGATTGACAGCGACTGTATCGGCGTATTTGAAGGGGTACATGCTGAAGGGGTTTAAGGCATCCAACTATGCTGATGGACAGCGACTTTAAGAGGTTTTTGCTGGTGGACTTGGATAAGGGGGAGCATAGTAAACATAATGTTCTTCACGTGATTGTAGATTAATGATAACAAAAAAAATTTTTTAAGTGCAATAAGGGCACAGCACTGAATCATCAGAATGAAAGGTCAGGCTCTGAGTGCTGCAAACAAAAGACACAGGGTTTAAAGAACGGATGAAAACTCAAGAAACCTACGTGCTTCCTTACAGGAGACTCACTTGAGAGCCAAGGACAAAGACAAACTACAAGCTGAAGGTGTGGGGACAATTACCCTACACGAGTGAAACTGAAAAACAAACAATCAAACAAATGGATTCTGTTTGAGCCCCCAGAGACAGTCAGTAGAAAATAGCACTATCTGGCCACCGTGAATTCTTTTTGTTTGTTTTCAGCAAGGCCCAGCCATAGATTTAGTGGTGGAGCAACGTCCTTCTCATTTTCTCTCACCTCAACAACTGGGTTGCTGAAATAATAAGAATCTGGGCCTTTGAAATCTGTGGGTTTTATGATCTTCACGAATGTGAAGTAATAACCACCTAAAGAGGGAAGTTTGGACACTCAAATAAATATGTCACTCCACAATACACTCTTAGCTCCCAACTGCTCCTGTCTAGAAATTGGTGTTCCTTTTTATTTGACCCTCCATCCTATCAGTGGTGTTCACATAGATGTCCTTCAAACTTGGTGGTGAGCAAAGCAACAATTTTACGTTTCTGTCGTCCACAGGCCCAGAGGAAGGATACTTGTGGTCTTCAGGGAGCACTTAGTGAATGAATGTGGCTATATACAGACAGGAAGTGAGAAGGAGATGAAAGAGGACAGAGGATAGAGACACGGGTTCAAGTCCCTGCACAACCATTTCCTGGTTTTGTAGGTACACTCGGCCGACACGACCTGCAAGTGTCTCGGTGAACCCAGTGCTCTCCCTACAGCCTAGTTACCTTGCAGGATTTTTGGAAGCATAATGTAGGAAAGTGACATAGGATATGTGGTTACCTGTTCGGTACACAAGGACAGATGGGCAGACAGAAAGATGATTGATTGATTGATTGATTGATTGATAGACAGACAGATAGAAAGATATAGGTTCATATCGATTAACACAAAGCTATTGCTCATAACCATGAGAGCAAAGGTTGAAGCACATAGCAAACTACAAACGAAAAAGAAGAATAAAATCCAGTTTAAAAAGTGCAGTAAGCAGCCATAAGAAGAAAACAAATCCTATCATTGGCAATAACTTGGATGGAGCTAGAGGGTATTTTGCTCAGTCAAATAGTCCAGTCGGAGAAATACATGTACCAAATGATTTAACTCATGTGTGGAGTACGATAACAAAGAAAAACTGAAGGAAGAAACAGCAGCATATACACAGTACCCGAGAGAGGACTAAGAGTTACCAAAGAGAAAGGGACTGGGTAGTGCTTGTGGGAAGGGATTGATAAGGGCGGGGAAGAAGAATGGGGGCATTTGGATTAGCATGAATAATGAGTAGGGTGAAGGGTCATTGGGAGGGCTATACAACACAGAGAAGACAAGTAGTGATTCTAGAGCATCTTACGACACGCTGACGGACAGAGACTGAAACTGGGATTTGGCGAGGACTTGGTGAAGGGGTTAGACTAGTTAACATATTGTTCTGCATGTGATTGTATATTAATGAGAACAAAAAAAATTTCAAAGTGCAGTAAGAGCACAGCTCTCAAATATCAGAATAAAAGTACAGGCTTTCACTGCTCCAATCAAAAGACACAGGGTTAGAAGAACTGATGAAATCTCATGATCACCTAAGTGCTCCCTTACTGGAGACTCACTTGTGATCCAAGGACACAGACAAACTACAAGCTGAAGGGGCGGGGACAGGTACCCTATACAAGTGAATCTTTGAAACAAAGAAACAAATGGATTCTGTTTGAGACCCCAGAGACAGTCACTAGAAAATAGTCCTTCCTAGCCACCGTGAATTCCTTTTGTTTGGTATCAGCAGTGCCCAGGTATAGATTTAGTGGTACTGCAATGTCCTTCTCATTTTTCTCACATCAACAAATGAATTGCTGTAATAATATGCGTCTGGGCATTTGAAATCACTGGGTTTTATGATATCCACGATTGTAAAGAAGTAATAACCACATAAAGAGGGAAGTTTGGACACTCAACCAAACACGTCTCTCCACAACACACACTTTGCTCCCAAATGCTCCTGTCTAGAAATAGGTGTTCCTTTTTATTTGTCCCTCCTCCTATCAGTGGTGAACATGCCAATGTCCCTCAAACATGGTGGTGAGTAAAGCACCAAGTATACTTTTCTGTCTACAACAGGCCCAGAGGAAGTATAATTGGGGTCTTCAGTGAGGACTTAGTCAATGAATGTGGCTAAATACAGTTAGCAAGCGAGAAGGAGGTTTAAGAGGACAGAGGACAGAGATACGGGTTCAAGTCCCTGCACCACCATTTACTGGTTTTGTAAGCACACACGGCTGATTCGATCTGCAATTGTCTCAGTGAGACCAGTGCTCTCCCTACGGCCTAGTGACCTTGCAATGTTTTTGAAAGCATAATGTAGGGAAGTGACATAGTTGATGTAGTTAACTGTTCTGTACATAAGGATAGATGGACAGACAGAAAGAAGATTGTTTCATAGATAGACAGATAGATAGATGACAGATTATCGATAGATTATACACATGATAGAAGACAGGAAGCTAGATAGATGGATAGATAAATAGAGAGGATAGAGAGATAGAAAGAAGGATATATAGAAAGATAGATAGATATGCAGACAGACAGAGCGATAGATAGATACAGATACATATCGATTGACACAAAGCTGTTGCTCATAACCAGGAGATGAATGGTGAAATCACATAGCTAAACTACAAACAAATAGGAAGACTGAAATCCAGTTTACAAAGTGCAGTAAGCAGCCATAAGAAGAAAACAAATCCTACCATTTGCAATGACGTGGATGGAGCTAGACAGTAGTATGTTCAGAAAAATAGGTCAGGCGGAGAAAGACAATATCAAATGATATCACTCATGTGTGGAGTATAACAACAAAGTGAAACTGAAGGAAATAAACAGCAGGATACTCACAGAACCCGAGAGTTGACTAAAAGTTGCCAAAGGGGAAAGGACTGCACAGGGTGGTTCTGAAGGGAGGGATAAGTGTGGGGAGAAAGATTGGGGGCATTAGGATTACCATGTATATTGCGTGGGGTCGCGCGGGACATGGGGAGTGCTGTACAACACAGAGAAGACTAGTAGAGGTTATATAGCATCTTACTACTCCATGATTGACAGCGACTGTATCGGTGTCTTTGAAGGGGTACATGCTGAAGGGGTTTAAAACATCCAACTATGCTGATGGACAGCGACTTTAAGAGGTTTTTGCTGGTGGACTTGGATAAGGGGGAGCATAGTAAACATAATGTTCTTCACGTGATTGTAGATTAATGATAACAAAAAAAAATTTTTAAGTGCAATAAGGGCACAGCACTGAATCATCAGAATAAAAGGTCAGGCTCTGAGTGCTGCAAACAAAAGACACAGGGTTAAAAGAACGGATGAAAACTCAAGAAACCTACGTGCTTCCTTACAGGAGACTCACTTGAGATCCAAGGACAAAGACAAACTACAAGCTGAAGGTGTGGGGACAAGTACCCTACACGAGTGAAACTGAAAAACAAACAATCAAACAAATGGATTCTGTTTGAGCCCCCAGAGACAGTCAGTAGAAAATAGCACTATCTGGCCACCGTGAATTCTTTTTGTTTGTTCTCAGCAAGGCCCAGCCATAGATTTAGTGGTGGAGCAACGTCCTTCTCATTTTCTCTCACCTCAACAACTGGGTTGCTGAAATAATAAGAATCTGGGCCTTTGAAATCTGTGGGTTTTATGATCTTCACGAATGTGAAGTAATAACCACCTAAAGAGGGAAGTTTGGACACTCAAATAAATATGTCACTCCACAATACACTCTTAGCTCCCAACTGCTCCTGTCTAGTAATTGGTGTTCCTTTTTATTTGACCCTCCATCCTATCAGTGGTGTTCACATAGATGTCCTTCAAACATGGTGGTGAGCAAAGCAACAATTTTACGTTTCTGTCGTCCACAGGCCCAGAGGAAGGATACTTGTGGTCTTCAGGGAGCACTTAGTGAATGAATGTGGCTATATACAGACAGGAAGTGAGAAGGAGATGAAAGAGGACAGAGGATAGAGACACGGGTTCAAGTCCCTGCACAACCATTTCCTGGTTTTGTAGGTACACTCGGCCGACACGACCTGCAAGTGTCTCGGTGAACCCAGTGCTCTCCCTACAGCCTAGTTACCTTGCAGGATTTTCGGAAGCATAATGTAGGAAAGTGACATAGGATATGTGGTTACTTGTTCTGTACACAAGGACAGATGGGCAGACAGAAAGATGATTGATTGATTGATTGATTGATAGACAGACAGATAGAAAGATATAGGTTCATATCGATTAACACAAAGCTATTGCTCATAACCATGAGAGCAAAGGTTGAAGCACATATCAAACTACAAAAGAAAAAGAAGAATAAAATCCAGTTTAAAAAGTGCAGTAAGCAGCCATAAGAAGAAAACAAATCCTATCATTGGCAATAACTTGGATGGAGCTAGAGGGTATTTTGCTCAGTCAAATAGGCCAGTCGGAGAAATACATGTACCAAATGATTTAACTCATGTGTGGAGTACGATAACAAAGAAAAACTGAAGGAAGAAACAGCAGCATATACACAGTACCCGAGAGTGGACTAAGAGTTACCAAAGAGAAAGGGACTGGGTAGTGTTTGTGGGAAGGGATTGATAAGGGCGGGAAAAAAGAATGGGGGCATTAGGATTAGCATGAATAATGTGTAGGGTGAAGGGTCATTGGGAGGGCTATACAACACAGAGAAGACAAGTAGTGATTCTAGAGCATCTTACGACACGCTGACAGACAGAGACTGAAACTGGGATTTGGCGAGGACTTGGTGAAGGGGTTAGACTAGTTAACATATTGTTCTGCATGTGATTGTATATTAATGAGAACAAAAAAAATTTCAAAGTGCAGTAAGAGCACAGCTCTCAAATATCAGAATAAAAGTACAGGCTTTCACTGCTCCAATCAAAAGACACAGGGTTAGAAGAACTGATGAAAACTCAAGATCACCTAAGTGCTCCCTTACTGGAGACTCACTTGTGATCCAAGGACACAGACAAACTACAAGCTGAAGGGGCGGGGACAGGTACCCTATACAAGTGAATCTTTGAAACAAACAAATGGATTCTGTTTGAGACCCCAGAGACAGTCACTAGAAAATAGTCCTACCTAGCCACCGTGAATTCCTTTTGTTTGGTATCAGCAGTGCCCAGGTATAGATTTAGTGGTACTGCAATGTCCTTCTCATTTTTCTCACATCAACAAATAAATTGCTGTAATACTATGCATCTGGGCTTTTGAAATCACTGGGTTTTATGATATCTACGATTGTAAAGAAGTAATAACCACATAAAGAGGGAAGTTTGGACACTCAACCAAACACGTCTCTCTAGAACACACACTTTGCTCCCAAATGCTCCTGTCTAGAAATAGGTGTTCCTTTTTATTTGTCCCTCCTCCTATCAGTGGTGAACATGCCAATGTCCCTCAAACATGGTGGTGAGTAAAGCACCAAGTATACTTTTCTGTCTACAACAGGCATAGAGGAAGTATAATTGGGGTCTTCAGTGAGGACTTAGTCAATGAATGTGGCTAAATACAGTTAGCAAGCGAGAAGGAGGTTTAAGAGGACAGAGGACAGAGATACGGGTTCAAGTCCCTGCACCACCATTTACTGGTTTTGTAAGCACACGCGGCTGATTCGATCTGCAATTGTCTCAGTGAGCCCAGTGCTCTCCCTACGGCCTAGTGACCTTGCAATATTTTTGAAAGCATAATGTAGGGAAGTGACATAGTTGATGTAGTTAACGGTTCTGTACATAGGCATAGATGGACAGACAGAAAGAAGATTGTTTCATAGATAGAAAGATAGATAGATGACAGATGATCGATAGAATATACACATGATAGAAGACAGGAAGCTAGAGAGATGGATAGATAAATAGAGAGGATAGAGAGATAGAAAGAAGGATATATAGAAAGATAGATAGATATACAGACAGACAGAGCGATAGATAGGTACAGATACATATCGACTGACACAAAGCTGTTGCTCATAACCAGGAGATGAATGGTGAAATCACATAGCTAAACTACAAACAAAAAGGAAGAATGAAATCCAGTTTACAAAGTGCAGTAAGCAGCCATAAGAAGAAAACAAATCCTACCATTTGCAATGACGTGGATGGAGCTAGACAGTAGTATGTTCAGAAAAATAGGTCAGGCGGAGAAAGACAATATCAAATGATATCACTCATGTGTGGAGTATAACAACAAAGAGAAACTGAAGGAAAAAAACAGCAGGACACTCACAGAACCCGAGAGTTGACTAAAAGTTGCCAAAGGGAAAAGGACTGCACAGGGTGGTTCTGAAGGGAGGGATAAGTGTGGGGAGAAAGATTGGGGGCATTAGGATTACCATGTATATTGCGTGGGGTAGCGCGGGACATGGGGAGTGCTTTACAACACAGAGAAGACTAGTAGAGGTTATTTACCATCTTACTACTCCATGATTGACAGCGACTGTATCGGTGTCTTTGAAGGGGTACATGCTGAAGGGGTTTAAGGCATCCAACTATGCTGATGGACAGCGACTTTAAGAGGTTTTTGCTGGTAGACTTGGATAAGGGGGAGCATAGTAAACATAATGTTCTTCACGTGATTGTAGATTAATGATAACAAAAAAAATTTTTACGTGCAAAAAGGGCACAGCACTGAATCATCAGAATAAAAGGTCAGGCTCTGAGTGCTGCAAACAAAAGACACAGGGTTAAAAGAACGGATGAAAACTCAAGAAACCTACGTGCTTCCTTACAGGAGACTCACTTGAGAGCCAAGGACAAAGACAAACTACAAGCTGAAAGTGTGGGGACAAGTACCCTACACGAGTGAAACTGAAAAACAAACAATCAAACAAATGGATTCTGTTTGAGCCCCCAGAGACAGTCAGTAGAAAATAGCACTATCTGGCCACCGTGAATTCTTTTTGTTTGTTTTCAGCACGGCCCAGCCATAGATTTAGTGGTGGAGCAACGTCCTTCTCATTTTCTCTCACCTCAACAACTGGGTTGCTGAAATAATAAGAATCTGGGCCTTTGAAATCTGTGGGTTTTATGATCTTCACGAATGTGAAGCAATAACCACCTAAAGAGGGAAGTTTGGACACTCAAATAAATATGTCACTCCACAATACACTCTTAGCTCCCAACTGCTCCTGTCTAGAAATTGGTGTTCCTTTTTTATTTGACCCTCCATCCTATCAGTGGTGTTCACATAGATGTCCTTCAAACATGGTGGTGAGCAAAGCAACAATTTTACGTTTCTCTCGTCCACAGGCCCAGAGGAAGGATATTTGTGGTCTTCAGGGAGCACTTAGTGAATGAATGTGGCTATATACAGACAGGAAGTGAGAAGGAGATGAAAGAGGACAGAGGATAGAGACACGGGTTCAAGTCGCTGCACAACCATTTCCTGGTTTTGTACGTACACTCGGCTGACACGACCTGCAAGTGTCTCGGTGAACCCAGTGCTCTCCCTACAGCCTAGTTACCTTGCAGGATTTTTGGAAGCATAATGTAGGAAAGTGACATAGGATATGTGGTTACCTGTTCTGTACACAAGGACAGATGGGCAGACAGAAAGTTGATTGATTGAGTTATTGATTGATTGATTGATAGACAGACAGATAGATAGATATAGGTTCATATCGATTAACACAAAGCTATTGCTCATAACCATGAGAGCAATGGTTGAAGCACATAGCAAACTACAAACGAAAAAGAAGAATAAAATCCAGTTTAAAAAGTGCAGGAAGCAGCCATAAGAAGAAAACAAATCCTATCATTGGCAATAACTTGGATTGAGCTAGAGGGTATTTTGCTCAGTCAAATAGGCCAGTCGGAGAAATACATGTACCAAATGATTTAACTCATGTGTGGAGTACGATAACAAAGAAAAACTGAAGGAAGAAACAGCAGCATATACACAGTACCCGAGAGTGGACTAAGAGTTACCAAAGAGAAAGGGACTGGGTAGTGCTTGTGGGAAGGGATTGATAAGGGCGGGGAAAAAGAATGGGGGCATTTGGATTAGCATGAATAATGTGTAGGGTGAAGGGTCATTGGGAGGGCTATACAACACAGAGAAGACAAGTAGTGATTCTAGAGCATCTAACGACACGCTGACGGACAGAGACTGAAACTGGGATTTGGCGAGGACTTGGTGAAGGGGTTAGACTAGTTAACATATTGTTCTGCATGTGATTGTATATTAATGAGAAAAAAAAAAATTTGAAAGTGCAGTAAGAAAACAGCTCTCAAATATCAGAATAAAAGTACAGGCTTTCACTGCTCCAATCAAAAGACACAGGGTTAGAAGAACTGATGAAAACTCAAGATCACCTAAGTGCTCCCTTACTGGAGACTCACTTGTGATCCAAGGACACAGACAAACTACAAGCTGAAGGGGCGGGGACAGGTACCCTATACAAGTGAATCTTTGAAACAAAGAAACAAATGGATTCTGTTTGAGACCCCAGAGACAGTCACTAGAAAATAGTCCTACCTAGCCACCGTGAATTCCTTTTGTTTGGTATCAGCAGGGCCCAGGTATAGATTTAGTGGTACTGCAATGTCCTTCTCATTTTTCTCACATCAACAAATAAATTGCTGTAATACTATGCATCTGGGCTTTTGAAATCACTGGGTTTTATGATATCTACGATTGTAAAGAAGTAATAACCACATAAAGAGGGAAGTTTGGACACTCAACCAAACACGTCTCTCTAGAACACACACTTTGCTCCCAAATGCTCCTGTCTAGAAATAGGTGTTCCTTTTTATTTGTCCCTCCTCCTATCAGTGGTGAACATGCCAATGTCCCTCAAACATGGTGGTGAGTAAAGCACCAAGTATACTTTTCTGTCTACAACAGGCATAGAGGAAGTATAATTGGGGTCTTCAGTGAGGACTTAGTCAATGAATGTGGCTAAATACAGTTAGCAAGCGAGAAGGAGGTTTAAGAGGACAGAGGACAGAGATACGGGTTCAAGTCCCTGCACCACCATTTACTGGTTTTGTAAGCACACGCGGCTGATTCGATCTGCAATTGTCTCAGTGAGCCCAGTGCTCTCCCTACGGCCTAGTGACCTTGCAATATTTTTGAAAGCATAATGTAGGGAAGTGACATAGTTGATGTAGTTAACGGTTCTGTACATAGGCATAGATGGACAGACAGAAAGAAGATTGTTTCATAGATAGAAAGATAGATAGATGACAGATGATCGATAGAATATACACATGATAGAAGACAGGAAGCTAGAGAGATGGATAGATAAATAGAGAGGATAGAGAGATAGAAAGAAGGATATATAGAAAGATAGATAGATATACAGACAGACAGAGCGATAGATAGGTACAGATACATATCGACTGACACAAAGCTGTTGCTCATAACCAGGAGATGAATGGTGAAATCACATAGCTAAACTACAAACAAAAAGGAAGAATGAAATCCAGTTTACAAAGTGCAGTAAGCAGCCATAAGAAGAAAACAAATCCTACCATTTGCAATGACGTGGATGGAGCTAGACAGTAGTATGTTCAGAAAAATAGGTCAGGCGGAGAAAGACAATATCAAATGATATCACTCATGTGTGGAGTATAACAACAAAGAGAAACTGAAGGAAAAAAACAGCAGGACACTCACAGAACCCGAGAGTTGACTAAAAGTTGCCAAAGGGAAAAGGACTGCACAGGGTGGTTCTGAAGGGAGGGATAAGTGTGGGGAGAAAGATTGGGGGCATTAGGATTACCATGTATATTGCGTGGGGTAGCGCGGGACATGGGGAGTGCTTTACAACACAGAGAAGACTAGTAGAGGTTATTTACCATCTTACTACTCCATGATTGACAGCGACTGTATCGGTGTCTTTGAAGGGGTACATGCTGAAGGGGTTTAAGGCATCCAACTATGCTGATGGACAGCGACTTTAAGAGGTTTTTGCTGGTAGACTTGGATAAGGGGGAGCATAGTAAACATAATGTTCTTCACGTGATTGTAGATTAATGATAACAAAAAAAATTTTTACGTGCAAAAAGGGCACAGCACTGAATCATCAGAATAAAAGGTCAGGCTCTGAGTGCTGCAAACAAAAGACACAGGGTTAAAAGAACGGATGAAAACTCAAGAAACCTACGTGCTTCCTTACAGGAGACTCACTTGAGAGCCAAGGACAAAGACAAACTACAAGCTGAAAGTGTGGGGACAAGTACCCTACACGAGTGAAACTGAAAAACAAACAATCAAACAAATGGATTCTGTTTGAGCCCCCAGAGACAGTCAGTAGAAAATAGCACTATCTGGCCACCGTGAATTCTTTTTGTTTGTTTTCAGCACGGCCCAGCCATAGATTTAGTGGTGGAGCAACGTCCTTCTCATTTTCTCTCACCTCAACAACTGGGTTGCTGAAATAATAAGAATCTGGGCCTTTGAAATCTGTGGGTTTTATGATCTTCACGAATGTGAAGCAATAACCACCTAAAGAGGGAAGTTTGGACACTCAAATAAATATGTCACTCCACAATACACTCTTAGCTCCCAACTGCTCCTGTCTAGAAATTGGTGTTCCTTTTTTATTTGACCCTCCATCCTATCAGTGGTGTTCACATAGATGTCCTTCAAACATGGTGGTGAGCAAAGCAACAATTTTACGTTTCTCTCGTCCACAGGCCCAGAGGAAGGATATTTGTGGTCTTCAGGGAGCACTTAGTGAATGAATGTGGCTATATACAGACAGGAAGTGAGAAGGAGATGAAAGAGGACTGAGGATAGAGACACGGGTTCAAGTCGCTGCACAACC
Organism: Manis pentadactyla; assembly: GCF_030020395.1. NCBI lineage: Eukaryota > Metazoa > Chordata > Mammalia > Pholidota > Manidae > Manis > Manis pentadactyla. Next base: position 38,938 of record NW_026644865.1, read on the forward strand.
ATTTCCTGGTTTTGTACGTACACTCGGCTGACACGACCTGCAAGTGTCTCGGTGAACCCAGTGCTCTCCCTACAGCCTAGTTACCTTGCAGGATTTTTGGAAGCATAATGTAGGAAAGTGACATAGGATATGTGGTTACCTGTTCTGTACACAAGGACAGATGGGCAGACAGAAAGTTGATTGTTTGATTTATTGATTGATTGATTGATAGACAGACAGATAGATAGATATAGGTTCATATCGATTAACACAAAGCTATTGCTCATAACCATGAGAGCAATGGTTGAAGCACATAGCAAACTACAAACGAAAAAGAAGAATAAAATCCAGTTTAAAAAGTGCAGGAAGCAGCCATAAGAAGAAAACAAATCCTATCATTGGCAATAACTTGGATTGAGCTAGAGGGTATTTTGCTCAGTCAAATAGGCCAGTCGGAGAAATACATGTACCAAATGATTTAACTCATGTGTGGAGTACGATAACAAAGAAAAACTGAAGGAAGAAACAGCAGCATATACACAGTACCCGAGAGTGGACTAAGAGTTACCAAAGAGAAAGGGACTGGGTAGTGCTTGTGGGAAGGGATTGATAAGGGCGGGGAAAAAGAATGGGGGCATTTGGATTAGCATGAATAATGTGTAGGGTGAAGGGTCATTGGGAGGGCTATACAACACAGAGAAGACAAGTAGTGATTCTAGAGCATCTAACGACACGCTGACGGACAGAGACTGAAACTGGGATTTGGCGAGGACTTGGTGAAGGGGTTAGACTAGTTAACATATTGTTCTGCATGTGATTGTATATTAATGAGAACAAAAAAAATTTGAAAGTGCAGTAAGAAAACAGCTCTCAAATATCAGAATAAAAGTACAGGCTTTCACTGCTCCAATCAAAAGACACAGGGTTAGAAGAACTGATGAAAACTCAAGATCACCTAAGTGCTCCCTTACTGGAGACTCACTTGTGATCCAAGGACACAGACAAACTACAAGCTGAAGGGGCGGGGACAGGTACCCTATACAAGTGAATCTTTGAAACAAAGAAACAAATGGATTCTGTTTGAGACCCCAGAGACAGTCACTAGAAAATAGTCCTACCTAGCCACCGTGAATTCCTTTTGTTTGGTATCAGCAGGGCCCAGGTATAGATTTAGTGGTACTGCAATGTCCTTCTCATTTTTCTCACATCAACAAATGAATTGCTGTAATACTATGCGTCTGGGCTTTTGAAATCACTGGTTTTTATGATATCCACGATTGTAAAGGAGTAATAACCACATAAAGAGGGAAGTTTGGACACTCAACCAAACACGTCTCTCCACAACACACACTTTGCTCCCAAATGCTCCTGTCTAGAAATAGGTGTTCCTTTTTATTTGTCCCTCCTCCTATCAGTGGTGAACATGCCAATGTCCCTCAAACATGGTGGTGAATAAAGCACCAAGTATACTTTTCTGTCTACAACAGGCCCAGATGAAGTATAATTGGGGTCTTCAGTGAGGACTTAATCAATGAATGTGGCTAAATACAGTTAGCAAGCGAGAAGGAGGTTTAAGAGGACAGAGGACAGAGATACGGGTTCAAGTCCCTGCACCACCATTTACTGGTTTTGTAAGCACACGCGGCTGATTCGATCTGCAATTGTCTCAGTGAACCCAGTGCTCTCCCTACGGCCTAGTGACCTTGCAATGCTTTTGAAAGCATAATGTAGGGAAGTGACATAGTTGATGTAGTTAACTGTTCTGTACATAAGGATAGATGGACAGACAGAAAGAAGATTGTTTCATAGATAGACAGATAGATAGATGACAGATGATCAATAGATTATACACATGATAGAAGACAGGAAGCTAGATAGATGGATAGATAAATAGAGAGGACAGAGAGATAGAAAGAAGGATATATAGAAAGATAGATAGATATACAGACAGAGTGATAGATAGATACAGATACATATCGATTGACACAAAGCTGTTGCTCATAACCAGGAGATGAATTGTGAAATCACATAGCTAAACTACAAACAAAAAGGAAGAATGAAATCCAGTTTACAAAGTGCAGTAAGCAGCCATAAGAAGAAAACAAATCCTACCATTTGCAATGACGTGGATGGAGCTAGACAGTAGTATGTTCAGAAAAATAGGTCAGTCGGAGAAAGACAATATTAAATGATATCACTCATGTGTGGAGTATAACAACAAAGAGAAACTGAAGGAAAAAAACAGCAGGATACTCACAGAACCCGAGAGTTGACTAAAAGTTGCCAAAGGGAAAAGGACTGCACAGGGTGGTTCTGAAGGGAGGGATAAGTGTGGGGAGAAAGATTGGGGGCATTAGGATTACCATGTATATTGCGTGGGGTCGCGCGGGACATGGGGAGTGCTTTACAACACAGAGAAGACTAGTAGAGGTTATTTAGCATCTTACTACTCCATGATTGACAGCGACTGTATCGGTGTATTTGAAGGGGTACATGCTGAAGGGGTTTAAGGCATCCAACTATGCTGATGGACAGCGACTTTAAGAGGTTTTTGCTGGTGGACTTGGATAAGGGGGAGCATAGTAAACATAACGTTCTTCACGTGATTGTAGATTAATGATAACAAAAAAAAATTTTTAAGTGCAATAAGGGCACAGCACTGAATCATCAGAATAAAAGGTAGGCTCTGAGTGCTGCAAACAAAAGACACAGGGTTAAAAGAAAGGATGAAAACTCAAGAAACCTACGTGCTTCCTTACAGGAGACTCACTTGAGATCCAAGGACAAAGACAAACTACAAGCTGAAGGTGTGGGGACAAGTACCCTACACGAGTGAAACTGAAAAACAAACAATCAAACAAATGGATTCTGTTTGAGCCCCCAGAGACAGTCAGTAGAAAATAGCACTATCTGGCCACCGTGAATTCTTTTTGTTTGTTTTCAGCAAGGCCCAGCCATAGATTTAGTGGTGGAGCAACGTCCTTCTCATTTTCTCTCACCTCAACAACTGGGTTGCTGAAATAATAAGAATCTGGGCCTTTGAAATCTGTGGGTTTTATGATCTTCACGAATGTGAAGTAATAACCACCTAAAGAGGGAATTTTGGACACTCAAATAAATATGTCACTCCACAATACACTCTTAGCTCCCAACTGCTCCTGTCTAGAAATTGGTGTTCCTTTTTATTTGACCCTCCATCCTATCAGTGGTGTTCACATAGATGTCCTTCAAACATGGTGGTGAGCAAAGCAACAATTTTACGTTTCTGTCGTCCACAGGCCCAGAGGAAGGATACTTGTGGTCTTCAGGGAGCACTTAGTGAATGAATGTGGCTATATACAGACAGGAAGTGAGAAGGAGATGAAAGAGGACAGAGGATAGAGACACGGGTTCAAGTCAAAGCACAACCATTTCCTGGTTTTGTAGGTACACTCGGCCGACACGACCTGCAAGTGTCTCGGTGAACCCAGTGCTCTCCCTACAGCCTAGTTACCTTGCAGGATTTTTGGAAGCATAATGTAGGAAAGTGACATAGGATATGTGGTTACCTGTTCTGTACACAAGGACAGATGGGCAGACAGAAAGATGATTGATTGATTGATTGATTGATTGATAGACAGACAGATAGAAAGATATAGGTTCATATCGATTAACACAAAGCTATTGCTCATAACCATGAGAGCAAAGGTTGAAGCACATAGCAAACTACAAACGAAAAAGAAGAATAAAATCCAGTTTAAAAAGTGCAGTAAGCAGCCATAAGAAGAAAACAAATCCTATCATTGGCAATAACTTGGATTGAGCTAGAGGGTATTTTGCTCAGTCAAATAGGCCAGTCGGAGAAATACATGTACCAAATGATTTAACTCATGTGTGGAGTACGATAACAAAGAAAAACTGAAGGAAGAAACAGCAGCATATACACAGTACCCGAGAGTGGACTAAGAGTTAAAAAAGAGAAAGTGACTGGGTAGTGCTTGTGGGAAGGGATTGATAAGGGCGGGGAAAAAGAATGGGGGCATTTGGATTAGCATGAATAATGTGTAGGGTGAAGGGTCATTGGGAGGGCTATACAACACAGAGAAGACAAGTAGTGATTCTAGAGCATCTTACGACACGCTGACGGACAGAGACTGAAACTGGGATTTGGCGAGGACTTGGTGAAGGGGTTAGACTAGTTAACATATTGTTCTGCATGTGATTGTATATTAATGAGAACAAAAAAAATTTCAAAGTGCAGTAAGAGCACAGCTCTCAAATATCAGAATAAAAGTACAGGCTTTCACTGCTCCAATCAAAAGACACAGGGTTAGAAGAACTGATGAAAACTCAAGATCACCTAAGTGCTCCCTTACTGGAGACTCACTTGTGATCCAAGGACACAGACAAACTACAAGCTGAAGGGGCGGGGACAGGTACCCTATACAAGTGAATCTTTGAAACAAAGAAACAAATGGATTCTGTTTGAGACCCCAGAGACAGTCACTAGAAAATAGTCCTACCTAGCCACCGTGAATTCCTTTTGTTCGGTATCAGCAGTGCCCAGGTATAGATTTAGTGGTACTGCAATGTCCTTCTCATTTTTCTCACATCAACAAATGATTTGCTGTAATACTATGCGTCTGGGCTTTTGAAATCAATGGTTTTTATGATATCCACGATTGTAAAGAAGTAATAACCACATTAAGAGGGAAGTTTGGACACTCAACCAAACACGTCTCTCCACAACACACACTTTGCTCCCAAATGCTCCTGTCTAGAAATAGGTGTTCCTTTTTATTTGTCCCTCCTCCTGTCAGTGGTGAACATGCCAATGTCCCTCAAACATGGTGGTGAGTAAAGCACCAAGTATACTTTTCTGTCTACAACAGGCCCAGAGGAAGTATAATTGGGGTCTTCAGTGAGGACTTAGTCAATGAATGTGGCTAAATACAGTTAGCAAGCGAGAAGGAGGTTTAAGAGGACAGAGGACAGAGATACGGGTTCAAGTCCCTGCACCACCATTTACTGGTTTTGTAAGCACACGCGGCTGATTCGATCTGCAATTGTCTCAGTGAACCCAGTGCTCTCCCTACGGCCTAGTGACCTTGCAATGCTTTTGAAAGCATAATGTAGGGAAGTGACATAGTTGATGTAGTTAACTGTTCTGTACATAAGGATAGATGGACAGACAGAAAGAAGATTGTTTCATAGATAGACAGATAGATAGATGACAGATGATCAATAGATTATACACATGATAGAAGACAGGAAGCTAGATAGATGGATAGATAAATAGAGAGGACAGAGAGATAGAAAGAAGGATATATAGAAAGATAGATAGATATACAGACAGACAGAGTGATAGATAGATACAGATACATATCGATTGACACAAAGCTGTTGCTCATAACCAGGAGATGAATTGTGAAATCACATAGCTAAACTACAAACAAAAAGGAAGAATGAAATCCAGTTTACAAAGTGCAGTAAGCAGCCATAAGAAGAAAACAAATCCTACCATTTGCAATGACGTGGATGGAGCTAGACAGTAGTATGTTCAGAAAAATAGGTCAGTCGGAGAAAGACAATATTAAATGATATCACTCATGTGTGGAGTATAACAACAAAGAGAAACTGAAGGAAAAAAACAGCAGGATACTCACAGAACCCGAGAGTTGACTAAAAGTTGCCAAAGGGAAAAGGACTGCACAGGGTGGTTCTGAAGGGAGGGATAAGTGTGGGGAGAAAGATTGGGGGCATTAGGATTACCATGTATATTGCGTGGGGTCGCGCGGGACATGGGGAGTGCTGTACAACACAGAGAAGACTAGTAGAGGTTATTTAGCATCTTACTACTCCATGATTGACAGCGACTGTATCGGTGTATTTGAAGGGGTACATGCTGAAGGGGTTTAAGGCATCCAACTATGCTGATGGACAGCGACTTTAAGAGGTTTTTGCTGGTGGACTTGGATAAGGGGGAGCATAGTAAACATAATGTTCTTCACGTGATTGTAGATTAATGATAACAAAAAAAAATTTTTAAGTGCAATAAGGGCACAGCACTGAATCATCAGAATAAAAGGTCAGGCTCTGAGTGCTGCAAACAAAAGACACAGGGTTAAAAGAACGGATGAAAACTCAAGAAACCTACGTGCTTCCTTACAGGAGACTCACTTGAGAGCCAAGGATAAAGACAAACTACAAGCTGAAGGTGTGGGGACAAGTACCCTACACGAGTGAAACTGAAAAACAAACAATCAAACAAATGGATTCTGTTTGAGCCCCCAGAGACAGTCAGTAGAAAATAGCACTATCTGGCCACCGTGAATTCTTTTTGTTTGTTTTCAGCAAGGCCCAGCCATAGATTTAGTGGTGGAGCAACGTCCTTCTCATTTTCTCTCACCTCAACAACAGGGTTGCTGAAATAATAAGAATCTGGGCCTTTGAAATCTGTGGGTTTTATGATCTTCACGAATGTGAAGTAATAACCACCTAAAGAGGGAAGTTTGGACACTCAAATAAATATGTCACTCCACAATACACTCTTAGCTCCCAACTGCTCCTGTCTAGAAATTGGTGTTCCTTTTTATTTGACCCTCCATCCTATCAGTGGTGTTCACATAGATGTCCTTCAAACATGGTGGTGAGCAAAGCAACAATTTTACGTTTCTGTCGTCCACAGGCCCAGAGGAAGGATACTTGTGGTCTTCAGGGAGCACTTAGTGAATGAATGTGGCTATATACAGACAGGAAGTGAGAAGGAGATGAAAGAGGACAGAGGATAGAGACACGGGTTCAAGTCCCTGCACAACCATTTCCTGGTTTTGTAGGTACACTCGGCCGACACGACCTGCAAGTGTCTCGGTGAACCCAGTGCTCTCCCTACAGCCTAGTTACCTTGCAGGATTTTTGGAAGCATAATGTAGGAAAGTGACATAGGATATGTGGTTACCTGTTCTGTACACAAGGACAGATGGGCAGACAGAAAGATGATTGATTGATTGATTGATTGATTGATTGATAGACAGACAGATAGAAAGATATAGGTTCATATCGATTAACACAAAGCTATTGCTCATAACCATGAGAGCAAAGGTTGAAGCACATAGCAAACTACAAACGAAAAAGAAGAATAAAATCCAGTTTAAAAAGTGCAGTAAGCAGCCATAAGAAGAAAACAAATCCTATCATTGGCAATAACTTGGATGGAGCTAGAGGGTATTTTGCTCAGTCAAATAGGCCAGTCGGAGAAATACATGTACCAAATGATTTAACTCATGTGTGGAGTACGATAACAAAGAAAAACTGAAGGAAGAAACAGCAGCATATACACAGTACCCGAGAGTGGACTAAGAGTTACCAAAGAGAAAGTGACTGGGTAGTGCTTGTGGGAAGGGATTGATAAGGGCGGGGAAAAAGAATGGGGGCATTTGGATTAGCATGAATAATGTGTAGGGTGAAGGGTCATTGGGAGGGCTATACAACACAGAGAAGACAAGTAGTGATTCTAGAGCATCTTACAACACGCTGACGGACAGAGACTGAAACTGGGATTTGGCGAGGACTTGGTGAAGGGGTTAGACTAGTTAACATATTGTTCTGCATGTGATTGTATATTAATGAGAACAAAAAAAATTTGAAAGTGCAGTAAGAGCACAGCTCTCAAATATCAGAATAAAAGTACAGGCTTTCACTGCTCCAATCAAAAGACACAGGGTTAGAAGAACTGATGAAAACTCAAGATCACCTAAGTGCTCCCTTACTGGAGACTCACTTGTGATCCAAGGACACAGACAAACTACAAGCTGAAGGGGCGGGGACAGGTACCCTATACAAGTGAATCTTTGAAACAAAGAAACAAATGGATTCTGTTTGAGACCCCAGAGACAGTCACTAGAAAATAGTCCTACCTAGCCACCGTGAATTCCTTTTGTTCGGTATCAGCAGTGCCCAGGTATAGATTTAGTGGTACTGCAATGTCCTTCTCATTTTTCTCACATCAACAAATGATTTGCTGTAATACTATGCGTCTGGGCTTTTGAAATCAATGGTTTTTATGATATCCACGATTGTAAAGAAGTAATAACCACATTAAGAGGGAAGTTTGGACACTCAACCAAACACGTCTCTCCACAACACACACTTTGCTCCCAAATGCTCCTGTCTAGAAATAGGTGTTCCTTTTTATTTGTCCCTCCTCCTATCAGTGGTGAACATGCCAATGTCCCTCAAACATGGTGGTGAGTAAAGCACCAAGTATACTTTTCTGTCTACAACAGGCCCAGAGGAAGTATAATTGGGGTCTTCAGTGAGGACTTAGTCAATGAATGTGGCTAAATACAGTTAGCAAGCGAGAAGGAGGTTTAAGAGGACAGAGGACAGAGATACGGGTTCAAGTCCCTGCACCACCATTTACTGGTTTTGTAAGCACACGCGGCTGATTCGATCTGCAATTGTCTCAGTGAACCCAGTGCTCTCCCTACGGCCTAGTGACCTTGCAATGCTTTTGAAAGCATAATGTAGGGAAGTGACATAGTTGATGTAGTTAACTGTTCTGTACATAAGGATAGATGGACAGACAGAAAGAAGATTGTTTCATAGATAGACAGATAGATAGATGACAGATGATCGATAGAATATACACATGATAGAAGACAGGAAGCTAGAGAGATGGATAGATAAATAGAGAGGATAGAGAGATAGAAATAAGGATATATAGAAAGATAGATAGATATACAGACAGACAGAGCGATAGATAGGAACAGATACATATCGACTGACACAAAGCTGTTGCTCATAACCAGGAGAAAAATGGTGAAATCACATAGCTAAACTACAAACAAAAAGGAAGAATGAAATCCAGTTTACAAAGTGCAGTAAGCAGCCATAAGAAGAAAACAAATCCTACCATTTGCAATGACGTGGATGGAGCTAGACAGTAGTATGTTCAGAAAAATAGGTCAGTCGGAGAAAGACAATATCAAATGATATCACTCATGTGTGGAGTATAACAACAAAGAGAAACTGAAGGAAAAAAACAGCAGGACACTCACAGAACCCGAGAGTTGACTAAAAGTTGCCAAAGTGAAAAGGACTGCACAGGGTGGTTCTGAAGGGAGGGATAAGTGTGGGGAGAAAGATTGGGGGCATTAGGATTACCATGTATATTGCGTGGGGTCGCGCGGGACATGGGGAGTGCTTTACAACACAGAGAAGACTAGTAGAGGTTATTTAGCATCTTACTACTCCATGATTGACAGCGACTGTATCGGTGTCTTTGAAGGGGTACATGCTGAAGGGGTTTAAAGCATCCAACTATGCTGATGGACAGTGACTTTAAGAGGTGTTGCTGGTGGACTTGGATAAGGGGGAGCATAGTAAACATAATGTTCTTCACGTGATTGTAGATTAATGATAACAAAAAAAATTTTTACGTGCAAAAAGGGCACAGCACTGAATCATCAGAATAAAAGGTCAGGCTCTGAGTGCTGCAAACAAAAGACACAGGGTTAAAAGAACGGATGAAAACTCAAGAAACCTACGTGCTTCCTTACAGGAGACTCACTTGAGAGCCAAGGACAAAGACAAACTACAAGCTGAAAGTGTGGGGACAAGTACCCTACACGAGTGAAACTGAAAAACAAACAATCAAACAAATGGATTCTGTTTGAGCCCCCAGAGACAGTCAGTAGAAAATAGCACTATCTGGCCACCGTGTATTCTTTTTGTTTGTTTTCAGCAAGGCCCAGCCATAGCTTTAGTGGTGGAGCAACGTCCTTCTCATTTTCTCTCACCTCAACAACTGGGTTGCTGAAATAATAAGAATCTGGGCCTTTGAAATCTGTGGGTTTTATGATCTTCACGAATGTGAAGTAATAACCACCTAAAGAGGGAAGTTTGGACACTCAAATAAATATGCCACTCCACAATACACTCTTAGCTCCCAACTGCTCCTGTCTAGAAATTGGTGTTCCTTTTTTATTTGACCCTCCATCCTATCAGTGGTGTTCACATAGATGTCCTTCAAACATGGTGGTGATCAAAGCAACAATTTTACGTTTCTCTCGTCCACAGGCCCAGAGGAAGGATATTTGTGGTCTTCAGGGAGCACTTAGTGAATGAATGTGGCTATATACAGACAGGAAGTGAGAAGGAGATGAAAGAGGACAGAGGATAGAGACACGGGTACAAGTCGCTGCACAACCATTTCCTGGTTTTGTACGTACACTCGGCTGACACGACCTGCAAGTGTCTCGGTGAACCCAGTGCTCTCCCTACAGCCTAGTTACCTTGCAGGATTTTTGGAAGCATAATGTAGGAAAGTGACATAGGATATGTGGTTACCTGTTCTGTACACAAGGACAGATGGGCAGACAGAAAGTTGATTGATAGATTTATTGATTGATTGATTGATAGACAGACAGATAGATAGATATAGGTTCATATCGATTAACACAAAGCTATTGCTCATAACCATGAGAGCAATGGTTGAAGCACATAGCAAACTACAAACGAAAAAGAAGAATAAAATCCAGTTTAAAAAGTGCAGGAAGCAGCCATAAGAAGAAAACAAATCCTATCATTGGCAATAACTTGGATTGAGCTAGAGGGTATTTTGCTCAGTCAAATAGGCCAGTCGGAGAAATACATGTACCAAATGATTTAACTCATGTGTGGAGTACGATAACAAAGAAAAACTGAAGGAAGAAACAGCAGCATATACACAGTACCCGAGAGTGGACTAAGAGCTACCAAAGAGAAAGGGACTGGGTAGTGCTTGTGGGAAGGGATTGATAAGGGCGGGGAAAAAGAATGGGGGCATTTGGATTAGCATGAATAATGTGTAGGGTGAAGGGTCATTGGGAGGGCTATACAACACAGAGAAGACAAGTAGTGATTCTAGAGCATCTTACGACACGCTGACGGACAGAGACTGAAACTGGGATTTGGCGAGGACTTGGTGAAGGGGTTAGACTAGTTAACATATTGTTCTGCATGTGATTGTATATTAATGAGAACAAAAAAAATTTGAAAGTGCAGTAAGAGCACAGCTCTCAAATATCAGAATAAAAGTACAGGCTTTCACTGCTCCAATCAAAAGACACAGGGTTAGAAGAACTGATGAAAACTCAAGATCACCTAAGTGCTCCCTTACTGGAGACTCACTTGTGATCCAAGGACACAGACAAACTACAAGCTGAAGGGGCGGGGACAGGTACCCTATACAAGTGAATCTTTGAAACAAAGAAACAAATGGATTCTGTTTGAGACCCCAGAGACAGTCACTAGAAAATAGTCCTACCTAGCCACCGTGAATTCCTTTTGTTTGGTATCAGCAGTGCCCAGGTATAGATTTAGTGGTACTGCAATGTCCTTCTCATTTTTCTCACATCAACAAATGAATTGCTGTAATACTATGCGTCTGGGCTTTTGAAATCACTGGTTTTTATGATATCCACGATTGTAAAGAAGTAATAACCACATAAAGAGGGAAGTTTGGACACTCAACCAAACACGTCTCTCCACAACACACACTTTGCTCCCAAATGCTCCTGTCTAGAAATAGGTGTTCCTTTTTATTTGTCCCTCCTCCTATCAGTGGTGAACATGCCAATGTCCCTCAAACATGGTGGTGAATAAAGCACCAAGTATACTTTTCTGTCTACAACAGGCCCAGAGGAAGTATAATTGGGGTCTTCAGTGAGGACTTAATCAATGAATGTGGCTAAATACAGTTAGCAAGCGAGAAGGAGGTTTAAGAGGACAGAGGACAGAGATACGGGTTCAAGTCCCTGCACCACCATTTACTGGTTTTGTAAGCACACGCGGCTGATTCGATCTGCAATTGTCTCAGTGAACCCAGTGCTCTCCCTACGGCCTAGTGACCTTGCAATGCTTTTGAAAGCATAATGTAGGGAAGTGACATAGTTGATGTAGTTAACTGTTCTGTACATAAGGATAGATGGACAGACAGAAAGAAGATTGTTTCATAGATAGACAGATAGATAGATGACAGATGATCAATAGATTATACACATGATAGAAGACAGGAAGCTAGATAGATGGATAGATAAATAGAGAGGACAGAGAGATAGAAAGAAGGATATATAGAAAGATAGATAGATATACAGACAGACAGAGTGATAGATAGATACAGATACATATCGATTGACACAAAGCTGTTGCTCATAACCAGGAGATGAATTGTGAAATCACATAGCTAAACTACAAACAAAAAGGAAGAATGAAATCCAGTTTACAAAGTGCAGTAAGCAGCCATAAGAAGAAAACAAATCCTACCATTTGCAATGACGTGGATGGAGCTAGACAGTAGTATGTTCAGAAAAATAGGTCAGTCGGAGAAAGACAATATTAAATGATATCACTCATGTGTGGAGTATAACAACAAAGAGAAACTGAAGGAAAAAAACAGCAGGATACTCACAGAACCCGAGAGTTGACTAAAAGTTGCCAAAGGGAAAAGGACTGCACAGGGTGGTTCTGAAGGGAGGGATAAGTGTGGGGAGAAAGATTGGGGGCATTAGGATTACCATGTATATTGCGTGGGGTCGCGCGGGACATGGGGAGTGCTGTACAACACAGAGAAGACTAGTAGAGGTTATTTAGCATCTTACTACTCCATGATTGACAGCGACTGTATCGGTGTATTTGAAGGGGTACATGCTGAAGGGGTTTAAGGCATCCAACTATGCTGATGGACAGCGACTTTAAGAGGTTTTTGCTGGTGGACTTGGATAAGGGGGAGCATAGTAAACATAACGTTCTTCACGTGATTGTAGATTAATGATAACAAAAAAAAATTTTTAAGTGCAATAAGGGCACAGCACTGAATCATCAGAATAAAAGGTAGGCTCTGAGTGCTGCAAACAAAAGACACAGGGTTAAAAGAACGGATGAAAACTCAAGAAACCTACGTGCTTCCTTACAGGAGACTCACTTGAGATCCAAGGACAAAGACAAACTACAAGCTGAAGGTGTGGGGACAAGTACCCTACACGAGTGAAACTGAAAAACAAACAATCAAACAAATGGATTCTGTTTGAGCCCCCAGAGACAGTCAGTAGAAAATAGCACTATCTGGCCACCGTGAATTCTTTTTGTTTGTTTTCAGCAAGGCCCAGCCATAGATTTAGTGGTGGAGCAACGTCCTTCTCATTTTCTCTCACCTCAACAACTGGGTTGCTGAAATAATAAGAATCTGGGCCTTTGAAATCTGTGGGTTTTATGATCTTCACGAATGTGAAGTAATAACCACCTAAAGAGGGAAGTTTGGACACTCAAATAAATATGTCACTCCACAATACACTCTTAGCTCCCAACTGCTCCTGTCTAGAAATTGGTGTTCCTTTTTATTTGACCCTCCATCCTATCAGTGGTGTTCACATAGATGTCCTTCAAACATGGTGGTGAGCAAAGCAACAATTTTACGTTTCTGTCGTCCACAGGCCCAGAGGAAGGATACTTGTGGTCTTCAGGGAGCACTTAGTGAATGAATGTGGCTATATACAGACAGGAAGTGAGAAGGAGATGAAAGAGGACAGAGGATAGAGACACGGGTTCAAGTCCCTGCACAACCATTTCCTGGTTTTGTAGGTACACTCGGCCGACACGACCTGCAAGTGTCTCGGTGAACCTAGTGCTCTCCCTACAGCCTAGTTACCTTGCAGGATTTTCGGAAGCATAATGTAGGAAAGTGACATAGGATATGTGGTTACCTGTTCTCTACACAAGGACAGATGGGCAGACAGAAAGATGATTGATTGATTGATTGATTGATTGATAGACAGACAGATAGAAAGATATAGGTTCATATCGATTAACACAAAGCTATTGCTCATAACCATGAGAGCAAAGGTTGAAGCACATAGCAAACTACAAACGAAAAAGAAGAATAAAATCCAGTTTAAAAAGTGCAGTAAGCAGCCATAAGAAGAAAACAAATCCTAACATTGGCAATAACTTGGATGGAGCTAGAGGGTATTTTGCTCAGTCAAATAGGCCAGTCGGAGAAATACATGTACCAAATGATTTAACTCATGTGTGGAGTACGATAACAAAGAAAAACTGAAGGAAGAAACAGCAGCATATACACAGTACCCGAGAGTGGACTAAGAGTTACCAAAGAGAAGGGGACTGGGTAGTGTTTGTGGGAAGGGAATGATAAGGGCGGGAAAAAAGAATGGGGGCATTAGGATTAGCATGAATAATGTGTAGGGTGAAGGGTCATTGGGAGGGCTATACAACACAGAGAAGACAAGTAGTGATTCTAGAGCATCTTACGACGCGCTGACAGACAGAGACTGAAACTGGGATTTGGCGAGGACTTGGTGAAGGGGTTAGACTAGTTAACATATTGTTCTGCATGTGATTGTATATTAATGAGAACAAAAAAAATTTGAAAGTGCAGTAAGAGCACAGCTCTCAAATATCAGAATAAAAGTACAGGCTTTCACTGCTCCAATCAAAAGACACAGGTTTAGAAGAACTGATGAAAACTCAAGATCACCTAAGTGCTCCCTTACTGGAGACTCACTTGTGATCCAAGGACACAGACAAACTACAAGCTGAAGGGGCGGGGACAGGTACCCTATACAAGTGAATCTTTGAAACAAAGAAACAAATGGATTCTGTTTGAGACCCCAGAGACAGTCACTAGAAAATAGTCCTACCTAGCCACCGTGAATTCCTTTTGTTTGGTATCAGGAGTGCCCAGGTATAGATTTAGTGGTACTGCAATGTCCTTCTCATTTTTCTCACATCAACAAATGAATTGCTGTAATACTATGCGTCTGGGCTTTTGAAATCACTGGTTTTTATGATATCCACGATTGTAAAGAAGTAATAACCACATAAAGAGGGAAGTTTGGACACTCAACCAAACACGTCTCTCCACAACACACACTTTGCTCCCAAATGCTCCTGTCTAGAAATAGGTGTTCCTTTTTATTTGTCCCTCCTCCTATCAGTGGTGAACATGCCAATGTCCCTCAAACATGGTGGTGAATAAAGCACCAAGTATACTTTTCTGTCTACAACAGGCCCAGAGGAAGTATAATTGGGGTCTTCAGTGAGGACTTAATCAATGAATGTGGCTAAATACAGTTAGCAAGCGAGAAGGAGGTTTAAGAGGACAGAGGACAGAGATACGGGTTCAAGTCCCTGCACCACCATTTACTGGTTTTGTAAGCACACGCGGCTGATTCGATCTGCAATTGTCTCAGTGAACCCAGTGCTCTCCCTACGGCCTAGTGACCTTGCAATGCTTTTGAAAGCATAATGTAGGGAAGTGACATAGTTGATGTAGTTAACTGTTCTGTACATAAGGATAGATGGACAGACAGAAAGAAGATTGTTTCATAGATAGACAGATAGATAGATGACAGATGATCAATAGATTATACACATGATAGAAGACAGGAAGCTAGATAGATGGATAGATAAATAGAGAGGACAGAGAGATAGAAAGAAGGATATATAGAAAGATAGATAGATATACAGACAGACAGAGTGATAGATAGATACAGATACATATCGATTGACACAAAGCTGTTGCTCATAACCAGGAGATGAATTGTGAAATCACATAGCTAAACTACAAACAAAAAGGAAGAATGAAATCCAGTTTACAAAGTGCAGTAAGCAGCCATAAGAAGAAAACAAATCCTACCATTTGCAATGACGTGGATGGAGCTAGACAGTAGTATGTTCAGAAAAATAGGTCAGTCGGAGAAAGACAATATTAAATGATATCACTCATGTGTGGAGTATAACAACAAAGAGAAACTGAAGGAAAAAAACAGCAGGATACTCACAGAACCCGAGAGTTGACTAAAAGTTGCCAAAGGGAAAAGGACTGCACAGGGTGGTTCTGAAGGGAGGGATAAGTGTGGGGAGAAAGATTGGGGGCATTAGGATTACCATGTATATTGCGTGGGGTCACGCGGGACATGGGGAGTGCTGTACAGCACAGAGAAGACTAGTAGAGGTTATTTAGCATCTTACTACTCCATGATTGACAGCGACTGTATCGGTGTATTTGAAGGGGTACATGCTGAAGGGGTTTAAGGCATCCAACTATGCTGATGGACAGCGACTTTAAGAGGTTTTTGCTGGTGGACTTGGATAAGGGGGAGCATAGTAAACATAACGTTCTTCACGTGATTGTAGATTAATGATAACAAAAAAAAATTTTTAAGTGCAATAAGGGCACAGCACTGAATCATCAGAATAAAAGGTAGGCTCTGAGTGCTGCAAACAAAAGACACAGGGTTAAAAGAACGGATGAAAACTCAAGAAACCTACGTGCTTCCTTACAGGAGACTCACTTGAGATCCAAGGACAAAGACAAACTACAAGCTGAAGGTGTGGGGACAAGTACCCTACACGAGTGAAACTGAAAAACAAACAATCAAACAAATGGATTCTGTTTGAGCCCCCAGAGACAGTCAGTAGAAAATAGCACTATCTGGCCACCGTGAATTCTTTTTGTTTGTTTTCAGCAAGGCCCAGCCATAGATTTAGTGGTGGAGCAACGTCCTTCTCATTTTCTCTCACCTCAACAACTGGGTTGCTGAAATAATAAGAATCTGGGCCTTTGAAATCTGTGGGTTTTATGATCTTCACGAATGTGAAGTAATAACCACCTAAAGAGGGAAGTTTGGACACTCAAATAAATATGTCACTCCACAATACACTCTTAGCTCCCAACTGCTCCTGTCTAGAAATTGGTGTTCCTTTTTATTTGACCCTCCATCCTATCAGTGGTGTTCACATAGATGTCCTTCAAACATGGTGGTGAGCAAAGCAACAATTTTACGTTTCTGTCGTCCACAGGCCCAGAGGAAGGATACTTGTGGTCTTCAGGGAGCACTTAGTGAATGAATGTGGCTATATACAGACAGGAAGTGAGAAGGAGATGAAAGAGGACAGAGGATAGAGACACGGGTTCAAGTCCCTGCACAACCATTTCCTGGTTTTGTAGGTACACTCGGCCGACACGACCTGCAAGTGTCTCGGTGAACCCAGTGCTCTCCCTACAGCCTAGTTACCTTGCAGGATTTTCGGAAGCATAATGTAGGAAAGTGACATAGGATATGTGGTTACCTGTTCTGTACACAAGGACAGATGGGCAGACAGAAAGATGATTGATTGATTGATTGATTGATTGATAGACAGACAGATAGAAAGATATAGGTTCATATCGATTAACACAAAGCTATTGCTCATAACCATGAGAGCAAAGGTTGAAGCACATAGCAAACTACAAACGAAAAAGAAGAATAAAATCCAGTTTAAAAAGTGCAGTAAGCAGCCATAAGAAGAAAACAAATCCTAACATTGGCAATAACTTGGATGGAGCTAGAGGGTATTTTGCTCAGTCAAATAGGCCAGTCGGAGAAATACATGTACCAAATGATTTAACTCATGTGTGGAGTACGATAACAAAGAAAAACTGAAGGAAGAAACAGCAGCATATACACAGTACCCGAGAGTGGACTAAGAGTTACCAAAGAGAAGGGGACTGGGTAGTGTTTGTGGGAAGGGAATGATAAGGGCGGGAAAAAAGAATGGGGGCATTAGGATTAGCATGAATAATGTGTAGGGTGAAGGGTCATTGGGAGGGCTATACAACACAGAGAAGACAAGTAGTGATTCTAGAGCATCTTACGACGCGCTGACAGACAGACACTGAAACTGGGATTTGGCGAGGACTTGGTGAAGGGGTTAGACTAGTTAACATATTGTTCTGCATGTGATTGTATATTAATGAGAACAAAAAAAATTTCAAAGTGCAGTAAGAGCACAGCTCTCAAATATCAGAATAAAAGTACAGGCTTTCACTGCTCCAATCAAAAGACACAGGGTTAGAAGAACTGATGAAAACTCAAGATCACCTAAGTGCTCCCTTACTGGAGACTCACTTGTGATCCAAGGACACAGACAAACTACAAGCTGAAGGGGCGGGGACAGGTACCCTATACAAGTGAATCTTTGAAACAAAGAAACAAATGGATTCTGTTTGAGACCCCAGAGACAGTCACTAGAAAATAGTCCTACCTAGCCACCGTGAATTCCTTTTGTTTGGTATCAGCAGTGCCCAGGTATAGATTTAGTGGTACTGCAATGTCCTTCTCATTTTTCTCACATCAACAAATGAATTGCTGTAATACTATGCATCTGGGCTTTTGAAATCACTGGGTTTTATGATATCTACGATTGTAAAGAAGTAATAACCACATAAAGAGGGAAGTTTGGACACTCAACCAAACACGTCTCTCCAGAACTCACACTTTGCTCCCAAATGCTCCTATCTAGAAATAGGTGTTCCTTTTTATTTGTCCCTCCTCCTATCAGTGGTGAACATGCCAATGTCCCTCAAACATGGTGGTGAGTAAAGCACCAAGTATACTTTTCTGTCTACAACAGGCATAGAGGAAGTATAATTGGGGTCTTCAGTGAGGACTTAGTCAATGAATGTGGCTAAATACAGTTAGCAAGCGAGAAGGAGGTTTAAGAGGACAGAGGACAGAGATACGGGTTCAAGTCCCTGCACCACCATTTACTGGTTTTGTAAGCACACGCGGCTGATTCGATCTGCAATTGTCTCAGTGAGCCCAGTGCTCTCCCTACGGCCTAGTGACCTTGCAATATTTTTGAAAGCATAATGTAGGGAAGTGACATAGTTGATGTAGTTAACGGTTCTGTACATAAGCATAGATGGACAGACAGAAAGAAGATTGTTTCATAGATAGACAGATAGATAGATGACAGATGATCGATAGAATATACAAATGATAGAAGACAGGAAGCTAGAGAGATGGATAGATAAATAGAGAGGATAGAGAGATAGAAAGAAGGATATATAGAAAGATAGATAGATATACAGACAGACAGAGCGATAGATAGGTACAGATACATATCGATTGACACAAAGCTGTTGCTCATAACCAGGAGATGAATGGTGAAATCACATAGCTAAACTACAAACACAAAGGAAGAATGAAATCCAGTTTACAAAGTGCAGTAAGCAGCCATAAGAAGAAAACAAATCCTACCATTTGCAATGACGTGGATGGAGCTAGACAGTAGTATGTTCAGAAAAATAGGTCAGGCGGAGAAAGACAATATCAAATGATATCACTCATGTGTGGAGTATAACAACAAAGAGAAACTGAAGGAAAAAAACAGCAGGACACTCACAGAACCCGAGAGTTGACTAAAAGTTGCCAAAGGGAAAAGGACTGCACAGGGTGGTTCTGAAGGGAGGGATAAGTGTGGGGAGAAAGATTGGGGGCATTAGGATTACCATGTATATTGCGTGGGGTCGCGCGGGGCATGGGGAGTGCTGTACAACACAGAGAAGACTAGTAGAGGTTATTTAGCATCTTACTACTCCATGATTGACAGCGACTGTATCGGTGTATTTGAAGGGGTACATGCTGAAGGGGTTTAAAGCATCCAACTATGCTGATGGACAGTGACTTTAAGAGGTTTTTGCTGGTGGACTTGGATAAGGGGGAGCATAGTAAACATAATGTTCTTCACGTGATTGTAGATCAATGATAACAAAAAAAATTTTTACGTGCAATAAGGGCACAGCACTGAATCATCAGAATAAAAGGTCAGGCACTGAGTGCTGCAAACAAAAGACACAGGATTAAAAGAACGGATGAAAACTCAAGAAACCTACGTGCTTCCTTACAGGAGACTCACTTGAGATCCAAGGACAAAGACAAACTACAAGCTGAAGGTGTGGGGACAAGTACCCTACACGAGTGAAACTGAAAAACAAACAATCAAACAAATGGATTCTGTTTGAGCCCCCAGAGACAGTCAGTAGAAAATAGCACTATCTGGCCACCGTGAATTCTTTTTGTTTGTTTTCAGCAAGGCCCAGCCATAGATTTAGTGGTGGAGCAACGTCCTTCTCATTTTCTCTCACCTCAACAACTGGGTTGCTGAAATAATAAGAATCTGGGCCTTTGAAATCTGTGGGTTTTATGATCTTCACGAATGTGAAGTAATAACCACCTAAAGAGGGAAGTTTGGACACTCAAATAAATATGCCACTCCACAATACACTCTTAGCTCCCAACTGCTCCTGTCTAGAAATTGGTGTTCCTTTTTTATTTGACCCTCCATCCTATCAGTGGTGTTCACATAGATGTCCTTCAAACATGGTGGTGAGCAAAGCAACAATTTTACGTTTCTCTCGTCCACAGGCCCAGAGGAAGGATACTTGTGGTCTTCAGGGAGCACTTAGTGAATGAATGTGGCTATATACAGACAGGAAGTGAGAAGGAGATGAAAGAGGACAGAGGATAGAGACACGGGTTCAAGTCCCTGCACAACCATTTCCTGGTTTTGTAGGTACACTCGGCCGACACGACCTGCAAGTGTCTCGGTGAACCCAGTGCTCTCCCTACAGCCTAGTTACCTTGCAGGATTTTTGGAAGCATAATGTAGGAAAGTGACATAGGATATGTGGTTACCTGTTCTGTACACAAGGACAGATGGGCAGACAGAAAGTTGATTGATTGATTTATTGATTGATTGATTGATAGACAAACAGATAGATAGATATAGGTTCATGTCGATTAACACAAAGCTATTGTTCATAACCATGAGAGCAATGGTTGAAGCACATAGCAAACTACAAACGAAAAAGAAGAATAAAATCCAGTTTAAAAAGTGCAGGAAGCAGCCATAAGAAGAAAACAAATCCTATCATTGGCAATAACTTGGATGGAGCTAGAGGGTATTTTGCTCAGTCAAATAGGCCAGTCGGAGAAATACATGTACCAAATGATTTAACTCATGTGTGGAGTACGATAACAAAGAAAAACTGAAGGAAGAAACAGCAGCATATACACAGTACCCGAGAGTGGACTAAGAGTTACCAAAGAGAAAGGGACTGGGTAGTGTTTGTGGGAAGGGATTGATAAGGGTGGGGAAATAGAATGGGGGTATTAGGATTAGCATGAATAATGTGTAGGGTGAAGGGTCATTGGGAGGGCTATACAACACAGAGAAGACAAGTAGTGATTCTAGAGCATCTTACGACACGCTGACGGACAGAGACTGAAACTGGGATTTGGCGAGGACTTGGTGAAGGGGTTAGACTAGTTAACATATTGTTCTGCATGTGATTGTATATTAATGAGAACAAAAAAAATTTCAAAGTGCAGTAAGAGCTCAGCTCTCAAATATCAGAATAAAAGTACAGGCTTTCACTGCTCCAATCAAAAGACACAGGGTTAGAAGAACTGATGAAAACTCAAGATCACCTAAGTGCTCCCTTACTGGAGACTCACTTGTGATCCAAGGACACAGACAAACTACAAGCTGAAGGGGCGGGGACAGGTACCCTATACAAGTGAATCTTTGAAACAAAGAAACAAATGGATTCTGTTTGAGACCCCAGAGACAGTCACTAGAAAATAGTCCTACCTAGCCACCGTGAATTCCTTTTGTTGGTATCAGCAGTTCCCAGGTATAGATTTAGTGGTACTGCAATGTCCTTCTCATTTTTCTCACATCAACAAATGAATTGCTGTAATATTATGCGTCTGGGCTTTTGAAATCACTGGGTTTTATGATATCCACGATTGTAAAGAAGTAATAACCACATAAAGAGGGAAGTTTGGACACTCAAACAAACACGTCTCTCCACAACACACACTTTGCTCCCAAATGCTCCTGTCTAGAAATAGGTGTTCCTTTTTATTTGTCCCTCCTCCTATCAGTGGTGAACATGCCAATGTCCCTCAAACATGGTGGTGAGTAAAGCACCAAGTATACTTTTCTGTCTACAACAGGCCCAGAGGAAGTATAATTGGGGTCTTCAGTGAGGACTTAGTCAATGAATGTGGCTAAATACAGTTAGCAAGCGAGAAGGAGGTTTAAGAGGACAGAGGACAGAGATACGGGTTCAAGTCCCTGCACCACCATTTACTGGTTTTGTAAGCACACGCGGCTGATTCGATCTGCAATTGTCTCAGTGAACCCAGTGCTCTCCCTACGGCCTAGTGACCTTGCAATGCTTTTGAAAGCATAATGTAGGGAAGTGACATAGTTGATGTAGTTAACTGTTCTGTACATAAGGATAGATGGACAGACAGAAAGAAGATTGTTTCATAGATAGACAGATAGATAGATGACAGATGATCAATAGATTATACACATGATAGAAGACAGGAAGCTAGATAGATGGATAGATAAATAGAGAGGACAGAGAGATAGAAAGAAGGATATATAGAAAGATAGATAGATATACAGACAGACAGAGTGATAGATAGATACAGATACATATCGATTGACACAAAGCTGTTGCTCATAACCAGGAGATGAATTGTGAAATCACATAGCTAAACTACAAACAAAAAGGAAGAATGAAATCCAGTTTACAAAGTGCAGTAAGCAGCCATAAGAAGAAAACAAATCCTACCATTTGCAATGACGTGGATGGAGCTAGACAGTAGTATGTTCAGAAAAATAGGTCAGGCGGAGAAAGACAATATTAAATGATATCACTCATGTGTGGAGTATAACAACAAAGAGAAACTGAAGGAAAAAAACAGCAGGATACTCACAGAACCCGAGAGTTGACTAAAAGTTGCCAAAGGGAAAAGGACTGCACAGGGTGGTTCTGAAGGGAGGGATAAGTGTGGGGAGAAAGATTGGGGGCATTAGGATTACCATGTATATTGCGTGGGGTCGCGCGGGACATGGGGAGTGCTGTACAACACAGAGAAGACTAGTAGAGGTTATTTAGCATCTTACTACTCCATGATTGACAGCGACTGTATCGGTGTATTTGAAGGGGTACATGCTGAAGGGGTTTAAGGCATCCAACTATGCTGATGGACAGCGACTTTAAGAGGTTTTTGCTGGTGGACTTGGATTAGGGGGAGCATAGTAAACATAATGTTCTTCACGTGATTGTAGATTAATGATAACAAAAAAAAATTTTTAAGTGCAATAAGGGCACAGCACTGAATCATCAGAATAAAAGGTAGGCTCTGAGTGCTGCAAACAAAAGACACAGGGTTAAAAGAACGGATGAAAACTCAAGAAACCTACGTGCTTCCTTACAGGAGACTCACTTGAGATCCAAGGACAAAGACAAACTACAAGCTGAAGGTGTGGGGACAAGTACCCTACACGAGTGAAACTGAAAAACAAACAATCAAACAAATGGATTCTGTTTGAGCCCCCAGAGACAGTCAGTAGAAAATAGCACTATCTGGCCACCGTGAATTCTTTTTGTTTGTTTTCAGCAAGGCCCAGCCATAGATTTAGTGGTGGAGCAACGTCCTTCTCATTTTCTCTCATCTCAACAACTGGGTTGCTGAAATAATAAGAATCTGGGCCTTTGAAATCTGTGGGTTTTATGATCTTCACGAATGTGAAGTAATAACCACCTAAAGAGGGAAGTTTGGACACTCAAATAAATATGCCACTCCACAATACACTCTTAGCTCCCAACTGCTCCTGTCTAGAAATTGGTGTTCCTTTTTTATTTGACCCTCCATCCTATCAGTGGTGTTCACATAGATGTCCTTCAAACATGGTGGTGAGCAAAGCAACAATTTTACGTTTCTCTCGTCCACAGGCCCAGAGGAAGGATATTTGTGGTCTTCAGGGAGCACTTAGTGAATGAATGTGGCTATATACAGACAGGAAGTGAGAAGGAGATGAAAGAGGACAGAGGATAGAGACACGGGTTCAAGTCCCTGCACAACCATTTCCTGGTTTTGTAGGTACACTCGGCTGACACGACCTGCAAGTGTCTCGGTGAACCCAGTGCTCACCCTACAGCCTAGTTACCTTGCAGGATTTTTGGAAGCATAATGTAGGAAAGTGACATAGGATATGTGGTTACCTGTTCTGTACACAAGGACAGATGGGCAGACAGAAAGTTGATTGATTGATTTATTGATTGATTGATTGACAGACAAACAGATAGATAGATATAGGTTCATATCGATTAACACAAAGCTATTGTTCATAACCATGAGAGCAATGGTTGAAGCACATAGCAAACTACAAACGAAAAAGAAGAATAAAATCCAGTTTAAAAAGTGCAGGAAGCAGCCATAAGAAGAAAACAAATCCTATCATTGGCAATAACTTGGATGGAGCTAGAGGGTATTTTGCTCAGTCAAATAGGCCAGTCGGAGAAATACATGTACCAAATGATTTAACTCATGTGTGGAGTACGATAACAAAGAAAAACTGAAGGAAGAAACAGCAGCATATACACAGTACCCGAGAGTGGACTAAGAGTTACCAAAGAGAAAGGGACTGGGTAGTGTTTGTGGGAAGGGATTGATAAGGGCGGGGAAAAAGAATGGGGGTATTAGGATTAGCATGAATAATGTGTAGGGTGAAGGGTCATTGGGAGGGCTATACAACACAGAGAAGACAAGTAGTGATTCTAGAGCATCTTACGACACGCTGACGGACAGAGACTGAAACTGGGATTTGGCGAGGACTTGGTGAAGGGGTTAGACTAGTTAACATATTGTTCTGCATGTGATTGTATATTAATGAGAACAAAAAAAATTTCAAAGTGCAGTAAGAGCTCAGCTCTCAAATATCAGAATAAAAGTACAGGCTTTCACTGCTCCAATCAAAAGACACAGGGTTAGAAGAACTGATGAAAACTCAAGATCACCTAAGTGCTCCCTTACTGGAGACTCACTTGTGATCCAAGGACACAGACAAACTACAAGCTGAAGGGGCGGGGACAGGTACCCTATACAAGTGAATCTTTGAAACAAAGAAACAAATGGATTCTGTTTGAGACCCCAGAGACAGTCACTAGAAAATAGTCCTACCTAGCCACCGTGAATTCCTTTTGTTGGTATCAGCAGTTCCCAGGTATAGATTTAGTGGTACTGCAATGTCCTTCTCATTTTTCTCACATCAACAAATGAATTGCTGTAATATTATGCGTCTGGGCTTTTGAAATCACTGGGTTTTATGATATCCACGATTGTAAAGAAGTAATAACCACATAAAGAGGGAAGTTTGGACACTCAAACAAACACGTCTCTCCACAACACACACTTTGCTCCCAAATGCTCCTGTCTAGAAATAGGTGTTCCTTTTTATTTGTCCCTCCTCCTATCAGTGGTGAACATGCCAATGTCCCTCAAACATGGTGGTGAGTAAAGCACCAAGTATACTTTTCTGTCTACAACAGGCCCAGAGGAAGTATAATTGGGGTCTTCAGTGAGGACTTAGTCAATGAATGTGGCTAAATACAGTTAGCAAGCGAGAAGGAGGTTTAAGAGGACAGAGGACAGAGATACGGGTTCAAGTCCCTGCACCACCATTTACTGGTTTTGTAAGCACACGCGGCTGATTCGATCTGCAATTGTCTCAGTGAACCCAGTGCTCTCCCTACGGCCTAGTGACCTTGCAATGCTTTTGAAAGCATAATGTAGGGAAGTGACATAGTTGATGTAGTTAACTGTTCTGTACATAAGGATAGATGGACAGACAGAAAAAAGATTGTTTCATAGATAGACAGATAGATAGATGACAGATGATCAATAGATTATACACATGATAGAAGACAGGAAGCTAGATAGATGGATAGATAAATAGAGAGGACAGAGAGATAGAAAGAAGGATATATAGAAAGATAGATAGATATACAGATAGACAGAGTGATAGATAGATACAGATACATATCGATTGACACAAAGCTGTTGCTCATAACCAGGAGATGAATTGTGAAATCACATAGCTAAACTACAAACAAAAAGGAAGAATGAAATCCAGTTTACAAAGTGCAGTAAGCAGCCATAAGAAGAAAACAAATCCTACCATTTGCAATGACGTGGATGGAGCTAGACAGTAGTATGTTCAGAAAAATAGGTCAGGCGGAGAAAGACAATATTAAATGATATCACTCATGTGTGGAGTATAACAACAAAGAGAAACTGAAGGAAAAAAACAGCAGGATACTCACAGAACCCGAGAGTTGACTAAAAGTTGCCAAAGGGAAAAGGACTGCACAGGGTGGTTCTGAAGGGAGGGATAAGTGTGGGGAGAAAGATTGGGGGCATTAGGATTACCATGTATATTGCGTGGGGTCGCGCGGGACATGGGGAGTGCTATACAACACAGAGAAGACTAGTAGAGGTTATTTAGCATCTTACTACTCCATGATTGACAGCGACTGTATCGGTGTCTTTGAAGGGGTACATGCTGAAGGGGTTTAAGGCATCCAACTATGCTGATGGACAGCGACTTTAAGAGGTTTTTGCTGGTGGACTTGGATAAGGGGGAGCATAGTAAACATAATGTTCTTCACGTGATTGTAGATTAATGATAACAAAAAAAAATTTTTAAGTGCAATAAGGGCACAGCACTGAATCATCAGAATAAAAGGTAGGCTCTGAGTGCTGCAAACAAAAGACACAGGGTTAAAAGAACGGATGAAGACTCAAGAAACCTACGTGCTTCCTTACAGGAGACTCACTTGAGATCCAAGGACAAAGACAAACTACAAGCTGAAGGTGTGGGGACAAGTACCCTACACGAGTGAAACTGAAAAACAAACAATCAAACAAATGGATTCTGTTTGAGCCCCCAGAGACAGTCAGTAGAAAATAGCACTATCTGGCCACCGTGAATTCTTTTTGTTTGTTTTCAGCAAGGCCCAGCCATAGATTTAGTGGTGGAGCAACGTCCTTCTCATTTTCTCTCACCTCAACAACTGGGTTGCTGAAATAATAAGAATCTGGGCCTTTGAAATCTGTGGGTTTTATGATCTTCACGAATGTGAAGTAATAACCACCTAAAGAGGGAAGTTTGGACACTCAAATAAATATGCCACTCCACAATACACTCTTAGCTCCCAACTGCTCCTGTCTAGAAATTGGTGTTCCTTTTTTATTTGACCCTCCATCCTATCAGTGGTGTTCACATAGATGTCCTTCAAACATGGTGGTGAGCAAAGCAACAATTTTACGTTTCTCTCGTCCACAGGCCCAGAGGAAGGATATTTGTGGTCTTCAGGGAGCACTTAGTGAATGAATGTGGCTATATACAGACAGGAAGTGAGAAGGAGATGAAAGAGGACAGAGGATAGAGACACGGGTTCAAGTCCCTGCACAACCATTTCCTGGTTTTGTAGGTACACTCGGCTGACACGACCTGCAAGTGTCTCGGTGAACCCAGTGCTCACCCTACAGCCTAGTTACCTTGCAGGATTTTTGGAAGCATAATGTAGGAAAGTGACATAGGATATGTGGTTACCTGTTCGGTACACAAGGACAGATGGGCAGACAGAAAGTTGATTGATTGATTTATTGATTGATTGATTGACAGACAAACAGATAGATAGATATAGGTTCATATCGATTAACACAAAGCTATTGTTCATAACCATGAGAGCAATGGTTGAAGCACATAGCAAACTACAAACGAAAAAGAAGAATAAAATCCAGTTTAAAAAGTGCAGGAAGCAGCCATAAGAAGAAAACAAATCCTATCATTGGCAATAACTTGGATGGAGCTAGAGGGTATTTTGCTCAGTCAAATAGGCCAGTCGGAGAAATACATGTACCAAATGATTTAACTCATGTGTGGAGTACGATAACAAAGAAAAACTGAAGGAAGAAACAGCAGCATATACACAGTACCCGAGAGTGGACTAAGAGTTACCAAAGAGAAAGGGACTGGGTAGTGTTTGTGGGAAGGGATTGATAAGGGCGGGGAAAAAGAATGGGGGTATTAGGATTAGCATGAATAATGTGTAGGGTGAAGGGTCATTGGGAGGGCTATACAACACAGAGAAGACAAGTAGTGATTCTAGAGCATCTTACGACACGCTGACGGACAGAGACTGAAACTGGGATTTGGCGAGGACTTGGTGAAGGGGTTAGACTAGTTAACATATTGTTCTGCATGTGATTGTATATTAATGAGAACAAAAAAAATTTCAAAGTGCAGTAAGAGCTCAGCTCTCAAATATCAGAATAAAAGTACAGGCTTTCACTGCTCCAATCAAAAGACACAGGGTTAGAAGAACTGATGAAAACTCAAGATCACCTAAGTGCTCCCTTACTGGAGACTCACTTGTGATCCAAGGACACAGACAAACTACAAGCTGAAGGGGCGGGGACAGGTACCCTATACAAGTGAATCTTTGAAACAAAGAAACAAATGGATTCTGTTTGAGACCCCAGAGACAGTCACTAGAAAATAGTCCTACCTAGCCACCGTGAATTCCTTTTGTTGGTATCAGCAGTTCCCAGGTATAGATTTAGTGGTACTGCAATGTCCTTCTCATTTTTCTCACATCAACAAATGAATTGCTGTAATATTATGCGTCTGGGCTTTTGAAATCACTGGGTTTTATGATATCCACGATTGTAAAGAAGTAATAACCACATAAAGAGGGAAGTTTGGACACTCAAACAAACACGTCTCTCCACAACACACACTTTGCTCCCAAATGCTCCTGTCTAGAAATAGGTGTTCCTTTTTATTTGTCCCTCCTCCTATCAGTGGTGAACATGCCAATGTCCCTCAAACATGGTGGTGAGTAAAGCACCAAGTATACTTTTCTGTCTACAACAGGCCCAGAGGAAGTATAATTGGGGTCTTCAGTGAGGACTTAGTCAATGAATGTGGCTAAATACAGTTAGCAAGCGAGAAGGAGGTTTAAGAGGACAGAGGACAGAGATACGGGTTCAAGTCCCTGCACCACCATTTACTGGTTTTGTAAGCACACGCGGCTGATTCGATCTGCAATTGTCTCAGTGAACCCAGTGCTCTCCCTACGGCCTAGTGACCTTGCAATGCTTTTGAAAGCATAATGTAGGGAAGTGACATAGTTGATGTAGTTAACTGTTCTGTACATAAGGATAGATGGACAGACAGAAAAAAGATTGTTTCATAGATAGACAGATAGATAGATGACAGATGATCAATAGATTATACACATGATAGAAGACAGGAAGCTAGATAGATGGATAGATAAATAGAGAGGACAGAGAGATAGAAAGAAGGATATATAGAAAGATAGATAGATATACAGATAGACAGAGTGATAGATAGATACAGATACATATCGATTGACACAAAGCTGTTGCTCATAACCAGGAGATGAATTGTGAAATCACATAGCTAAACTACAAACAAAAAGGAAGAATGAAATCCAGTTTACAAAGTGCAGTAAGCAGCCATAAGAAGAAAACAAATCCTACCATTTGCAATGACGTGGATGGAGCTAGACAGTAGTATGTTCAGAAAAATAGGTCAGGCGGAGAAAGACAATATTAAATGATATCACTCATGTGTGGAGTATAACAACAAAGAGAAACTGAAGGAAAAAAACAGCAGGATACTCACAGAACCCGAGAGTTGACTAAAAGTTGCCAAAGGGAAAAGGACTGCACAGGGTGGTTCTGAAGGGAGGGATAAGTGTGGGGAGAAAGATTGGGGGCATTAGGATTACCATGTATATTGCGTGGGGTCGCGCGGGACATGGGGAGTGCTATACAACACAGAGAAGACTAGTAGAGGTTATTTAGCATCTTACTACTCCATGATTGACAGCGACTGTATCGGTGTCTTTGAAGGGGTACATGCTGAAGGGGTTTAAGGCATCCAACTATGCTGATGGACAGCGACTTTAAGAGGTTTTTGCTGGTGGACTTGGATAAGGGGGAGCATAGTAAACATAATGTTCTTCACGTGATTGTAGATTAATGATAACAAAAAAAAATTTTTAAGTGCAATAAGGGCACAGCACTGAATCATCAGAATAAAAGGTAGGCTCTGAGTGCTGCAAACAAAAGACACAGGGTTAAAAGAACGGATGAAGACTCAAGAAACCTACGTGCTTCCTTACAGGAGACTCACTTGAGATCCAAGGACAAAGACAAACTACAAGCTGAAGGTGTGGGGACAAGTACCCTACACGAGTGAAACTGAAAAACAAACAATCAAACAAATGGATTCTGTTTGAGCCCCCAGAGACAGTCAGTAGAAAATAGCACTATCTGGCCACCGTGAATTCTTTTTGTTTGTTTTCAGCAAGGCCCAGCCATAGATTTAGTGGTGGAGCAACGTCCTTCTCATTTTCTCTCACCTCAACAACTGGGTTGCTGAAATAATAAGAATCTGGGCCTTTGAAATCTGTGGGTTTTATGATCTTCACGAATGTGAAGTAATAACCACCTAAAGAGGGAAGTTTGGACACTCAAATAAATATGCCACTCCACAATACACTCTTAGCTCCCAACTGCTCCTGTCTAGAAATTGGTGTTCCTTTTTTATTTGACCCTCCATCCTATCAGTGGTGTTCACATAGATGTCCTTCAAACATGGTGGTGAGCAAAGCAACAATTTTACGTTTCTCTCGTCCACAGGCCCAGAGGAAGGATATTTGTGGTCTTCAGGGAGCACTTAGTGAATGAATGTGGCTATATACAGACAGGAAGTGAGAAGGAGATGAAAGAGGACAGAGGATAGAGACACGGGTTCAAGTCCCTGCACAACCATTTCCTGGTTTTGTAGGTACACTCGGCTGACACGACCTGCAAGTGTCTCGGTGAACCCAGTGCTCACCCTACAGCCTAGTTACCTTGCAGGATTTTTGGAAGCATAATGTAGGAAAGTGACATAGGATATGTGGTTACCTGTTCGGTACACAAGGACAGATGGGCAGACAGAAAGTTGATTGATTGATTTATTGATTGATTGATTGACAGACAAACAGATAGATAGATATAGGTTCATATCGATTAACACAAAGCTATTGTTCATAACCATGAGAGCAATGGTTGAAGCACATAGCAAACTACAAACGAAAAAGAAGAATAAAATCCAGTTTAAAAAGTGCAGGAAGCAGCCATAAGAAGAAAACAAATCCTATCATTGGCAATAACTTGGATGGAGCTAGAGGGTATTTTGCTCAGTCAAATAGGCCAGTCGGAGAAATACATGTACCAAATGATTTAACTCATGTGTGGAGTACGATAACAAAGAAAAACTGAAGGAAGAAACAGCAGCATATACACAGTACCCGAGAGTGGACTAAGAGTTACCAAAGAGAAAGGGACTGGGTAGTGTTTGTGGGAAGGGATTGATAAGGGCGGGGAAAAAGAATGGGGGTATTAGGATTAGCATGAATAATGTGTAGGGTGAAGGGTCATTGGGAGGGCTATACAACACAGAGAAGACAAGTAGTGATTCTAGAGCATCTTACGACACGCTGACGGACAGAGACTGAAACTGGGATTTGGCGAGGACTTGGTGAAGGGGTTAGACTAGTTAACATATTGTTCTGCATGTGATTGTATATTAATGAGAACAAAAAAAATTTCAAAGTGCAGTAAGAGCTCAGCTCTCAAATATCAGAATAAAAGTACAGGCTTTCACTGCTCCAATCAAAAGACACAGGGTTAGAAGAACTGATGAAAACTCAAGATCACCTAAGTGCTCCCTTACTGGAGACTCACTTGTGATCCAAGGACACAGACAAACTACAAGCTGAAGGGGCGGGGACAGGTACCCTATACAAGTGAATCTTTGAAACAAAGAAACAAATGGATTCTGTTTGAGACCCCAGAGACAGTCACTAGAAAATAGTCCTACCTAGCCACCGTGAATTCCTTTTGTTGGTATCAGCAGTTCCCAGGTATAGATTTAGTGGTACTGCAATGTCCTTCTCATTTTTCTCACATCAACAAATGAATTGCTGTAATATTATGCGTCTGGGCTTTTGAAATCACTGGGTTTTATGATATCCACGATTGTAAAGAAGTAATAACCACATAAAGAGGGAAGTTTGGACACTCAAACAAACACGTCTCTCCACAACACACACTTTGCTCCCAAATGCTCCTGTCTAGAAAGAGGTGTTCCTTTTTATTTGTCCCTCCTCCTATCAGTGGTGAACATGCCAATGTCCCTCAAACATGGTGGTGAGTAAAGCACCAAGTATACTTTTCTGTCTACAACAGGCCCAGAGGAAGTATAATTGGGGTCTTCAGTGAGGACTTAGTCAATGAATGTGGCTAAATACAGTTAGCAAGCGAGAAGGAGGTTTAAGAGGACAGAGGACAGAGATACGGGTTCAAGTCCCTGCACCACCATTTACTGGTTTTGTAAGCACACGCGGCTGATTCGATCTGCAATTGTCTCAGTGAACCCAGTGCTCTCCCTACGGCCTAGTGACCTTGCAATGCTTTTGAAAGCATAATGTAGGGAAGTGACATAGTTGATGTAGTTAACTGTTCTGTACATAAGGATAGATGGACAGACAGAAAGAAGATTGTTTCATAGATAGACAGATAGATAGATGACAGATGATCAATAGATTATACACATGATAGAAGACAGGAAGCTAGATAGATGGATAGATAAATAGAGAGGACAGAGAGATAGAAAGAAGGATATATAGAAAGATAGATAGATATACAGACAGACAGAGTGATAGATAGATACAGATACATATCGATTGACACAAAGCTGTTGCTCATAACCAGGAGATGAATTGTGAAATCACATAGCTAAACTACAAACAAAAAGGAAGAATGAAATCCAGTTTACAAAGTGCAGTAAGCAGCCATAAGAAGAAAACAAATCCTACCATTTGCAATGACGTGGATGGAGCTAGACAGTAGTATGTTCAGAAAAATAGGTCAGTCGGAGAAAGACAATATTAAATGATATCACTCATGTGTGGAGTATAACAACAAAGAGAAACTGAAGGAAAAAAACAGCAGGATACTCACAGAACCCGAGAGTTGACTAAAAGTTGCCAAAGGGAAAAGGACTGCACAGGGTGGTTCTGAAGGGAGGGATAAGTGTGGGGAGAACGATTGGGGGCATTAGGATTACCATGTATATTGCGTGGGGTCGCGCGGGACATGGGGAGTGCTGTACAACACAGAGAAGACTAGTAGAGGTTATTTAGCATCTTACTACTCCATGATTGACAGCGACTGTATCGGTGTCTTTGAAGGGGTACATGCTGAAGGGGTTTAAGGCATCCAACTATGCTGATGGACAGCGACTTTAAGAGGTTTTTGCTGGTGGACTTGGATAAGGGGGAGCATAGTAAACATAATGTTCTTCACGTGATTGTAGATTAATGATAACAAAAAAAAATTTTTAAGTGCAATAAGGGCACAGCACTGAATCATCAGAATAAAAGGTAGGCTCTGAGTGCTGCAAACAAAAGACACAGGGTTAAAAGAACGGATGAAAACTCAAGAAACCTACGTGCTTCCTTACAGGAGACTCACTTGAGATCCAAGGACAAAGACAAACTACAAGCTGAAGGTGTGGGGACAAGTACCCTACACGAGTGAAACTGAAAAACAAACAATCAAACAAATGGATTCTGTTTGAGCCCCCAGAGACAGTCAGTAGAAAATAGCACTATCTGTCCACCGTGAATTCTTTTTGTTTGTTTTCAGCAAGGCCCAGCCATAGATTTAGTGGTGGAGCAACGTCCTTCTCATTTTCTCTCACCTCAACAACTGGGTTGCTGAAATAATAAGAATCTGGGCCTTTGAAATCTGTGGGTTTTATGATCTTCACGAATGTGAAGTAATAACCACCTAAAGAGGGAAGTTTGGACACTCAAATAAATATGTCACTCCACAATACACTCTTAGCTCCCAACTGCTCCTGGCTAGAAATTGGTGTTCCTTTTTATTTGACCCTCCATCCTATCAGTGGTGTTCACATAGATGTCCTTCAAACATGGTGGTGAGCAAAGCAACAATTTTAAGTTTCTGTCGTCCACAGGCCCAGAGGAAGGATACTTGTGGTCTTCAGGGAGCACTTAGTGAATGAATGTGGCTATATACAGACAGGAAGTGAGAAGGAGATGAAAGAGGACAGAGGATAGAGACACGGGATCAAGTCCCTGCACAACCATTTCCTGGTTTTGTAGGTACACTCGGCCGACACGACCTGCAAGTGTCTCGGTGAACCCAGTGCTCTCCCTACAGCCTAGTTACTTTGCAGGATTTTTGGAAGCATAATGTAACAAAGTGACATAGGATACGTGGTTACCTGTTCTGTACACAAGGACAGATGGGCAGACAGAAAGTTGATTGATTGATTGATTGATTGATTGATAGACAGACAGATAGAAAGATATAGGTTCATATCGATTAACACAAAGCTATTGCTCATAACCATGAGAGCAAAGGTTGAAGCACATAGCAAACTACAAACGAAAAAGAAGAATAAAATCCAGTTTAAAAAGTGCAGTAAGCAGCCATAAGAAGAAAACAAATCCTAACATTGGCAATAACTTGGATGGAGCTAGAGGGTATTTTGCTCAGTCAAATAGGCCAGTCGGAGAAATACATGTACCAAATGATTTAACTCATGTGTGGAGTACGATAACAAAGAAAAACTGAAGGAAGAAACAGCAGCATATACACAGTACCCGAGAGTGGACTAAGAGTTACCAAAAAGAAAGGGACTGGGTAGTGTTTGTGGGAAGGGATTGATAAGGGCGGGAAAAAAGAATGGGGGCATTAGGATTAGCATGAATAATGTGTAGGGTGAAGGGTCATTGGGAGGGCTATACAACACAGAGAAGACAAGTAGTGATTCGAGAGCATCTTACGACACGCTGACAGACAGAGACTGAAACTGGGATTTGGCGAGGACTTGGTGAAGGGCTTAGACTAGTTAACATATTGTTCTGCATGTGATTGTATATTAATGAGAACAAAAAATTTTCAAAGTGCAGTAAGAGCACAGCTCTCAAATATCAGAATAAAAGTACAGGCTTTCACTGCTCCAATCCAAAGACACAGGGTTAGAAGAACTGATGAAAACTCAAGATCACCTAAGTGCTCCCTTACTGGAGACTCACTTGTGATCCAAGGACACAGACAAACTACAAGCTGAAGGGGCGGGGACAGGTACCCTATACAAGTGAATCTTTGAAACAAAGAAACAAATGGATTCTGTTTGAGACCCCAGAGACAGTCACTAGAAAATAGTCCTACCTAGCCACCGTGAATTCCTTTTGTTTGGTATCAGCAGTGCCCAGGTATAGATTTAGTGGTACTGCAATGTCCTTCTCATTTTTCTCACATCAACAAAAGAATTGCTGTAATACTATGCGTCTGGGCTTTTGAAATCACTTTTTTTTATGATATCCACGATTGTAAAGAAGTAATAACCACATAAAGAGGGAAGTTTGGACACTCAACCAAACACGTCTCTCCACAACACACACTTTGCTCCCAAATGCTCCTGTCTAGAAATAGGTGTTCCTTTTTATTTGTCCCTCCTCCTATCAGTGGTGAACATGCCAATGTCCCTCAAACATGGTGGTGAGTAAAGCACCAAGTATACTTTTCTGTCTACAACAGGCATAGAGGAAGTATAATTGGGGTCTTCAGTGAGGACTTAGTCAATGAATGTGGCTAAATACAGTTAGCAAGCGAGAAGGAGGTTTAAGAGGACAGAGGACAGAGATACGGGTTCAAGTCCCTGCACCACCATTTACTGGTTTTGTAAGCACACGCGGCTGATTCGATCTGCAATTGTCTCAGTGAGCCCAGTGCTCTCCCTACGGCCTAGTGACCTTGCAATATTTTTGAAAGCATAATGTAGGGAAGTGACATAGTTGATGTAGTTAACGGTTCTGTACATAAGCATAGATGGACAGACAGAAAGAAGATAGTTTCATAGATAGACAGATAGATAGATGACAGATGATCGATAGAATATACACATGATAGAAGACAGGAAGCTAGAGAGATGGATAGATAAATAGAGAGAAGAGAGATAGAAAGAAGGATATATAGAAAGATAGATAGATATACAGACAGACAGAGCGATAGATAGATACAGATACATATCGATTGACACAAAGCTGTTGCTCATAACCAGGAGATGAATGGTGAAATCACATAGCTAAACTACAAACAAAAAGGAAGACTGAAATCCAGTTTTCAAAGTGCAGTAAGCAGCCATAAGAAGAAAACAAATCCTACCATTTGCAATGACGTGGATGGAGCTAGGCAGTAGTATGTTCAGAAAAATACGTCAGGAGGAGAAAGACAATATCAAATGGTATCACTCATGTGTGGAGTATAACAACAAAGAGAAACTGAAGGAAAAATACAGCAGGATACTCACAGAACCCGAGAGTTGACTAAAAGTTGCCAAAGGGAAAAGGACTGCACAGGGTGGTTCTGAAGTGAGGGATAAGTGTGGGGAGAAAGATTGGGGGCATTAGGATTACCATGTATATTGCGTGGGGTCGCGCGGGTCATGGGGAGTGCTTTACAACACAGAGAAGACTAGTAGAGGTTATATAGCATCTTACTACTCCATGATTGACAGCGACTGTATCGGTGTCTTTGAAGGGGTACATGCTGAAGGGGTTTAAAGCATACAACTATGCTGATGGACAGCGACTTTAAGAGGTTTTTGCTGGTGGACTTGGATAAGGGGGAGCATAGTAAACATAATGTTCTTCACGTGATTGTAGATTAATGATAACAAAAAAAATTTTTTAAGTGCAATAAGAGCACAGCACTGAATCATCAGAATAAAAGGTCAGGCTCTGAGTGCTGCAAACAAAAGACACAGGGTTAAAAGAACGGATGAAAACTCAAGAAACCTACGTGCTTCCTTACAGGAGACTCACTTGAGAGCCAAGGATAAAGACAAACTACAAGCTGAAGGTGTGGGGACAAGTACCCTACACGAGTGAAACTGAAAAACAAACAATCAAACAAATGGATTCTGTTTGAGCCCCCAGAGACAGTCAGTAGAAAATAGCACTATCTGGCCACCGTGAATTCTTTTTGTTTGTTTTCAGCACGGCCCAGCCATAGATTTAGTGGTGGAGCAACGTCCTTCTCATTTTCTCTCACCTCAACAACTGGGTTGCTGAAATAATAAGAATCTGGGCCTTTGAAATCTGTGGGTTTTATGATCTTCACGAATGTGAAGTAATAACCACCTAAAGAGGGAAGTTTGGACACTCAAATAAATATGCCACTCCACAATACACTCTTAGCTCCCAACTGCTCCTGTCTAGAAATTGGTGTTCCTTTTTTATTTGACCCTCCATCCTATCAGTGGTGTTCACATAGATGTCCTTCAAACATGGTGGTGAGCAAAGCAACAATTTTACGTTTCTCTCGTCCACAGGCCCAGAGGAAGGATATTTGTGGTCTTCAGGGAGCACTTAGTGAATGAATGTGGCTATATACAGACAGGAAGTGAGAAGGAGATGAAAGAGGACAGAGGATAGAGACACGGGTTCAAGTCCCTGCACAACCATTTCCTGGTTTTGTAGGTACACTCGGCTGACACGACCTGCAAGTGTCTCGGTGAACCCAGTGCTCACCATACAGCCTAGTTACCTTGCAGGATTTTTGGAAGCATAATGTAGGAAAGTGACATAGGATATGTGGTTACCTGTTCTGTACACAAGGACAGATGGGCAGACAGAAAGTTGATTGATTGATTTATTGATTGATTGATTGATAGACAAATAGATAGATAGATATATTTTCATATCGATTAACACAAAGCTATTGTTCATAACCATGAGAGCAATGGTTGAAGCACATAGCAAACTACAAACGAAAAAGAAGAATAAAATCCAGTTTAAAAAGTGCAGGAAGCAGCCATAAGAAGAAAACAAATCCTATCATTGGCAATAACTTGGATGGAGCTAGAGGGTATTTTGCTCAGTCAAATAGGCCAGTCGGAGAAATACATGTACCAAATGATTTAACTCATGTGTGGAGTACGATAACAAAGAAAAACTGAAGGAAGAAACAGCAACATATACACAGTACCCGAGAGTGGACTAAGAGTTACCAAAGAGAAAGGGACTGGGTAGTGTTTGTGGGAAGGGATTGATAAGGGCGGGGAAAAAGAATGGGGGTATTAGGATTAGCATGAATAATGTGTAGGGTGAAGGGTCATTGGGAGGGCTATACAACACAGAGAAGACAAGTAGTGATTCTAGAGCATCTTACGACACGCTGACGGACAGAGACTGAAACTGGGATTTGGCGAGGACTTGGTGAAGGGGTTAGACTAGTTAACATATTGTTCTGCATGTGATTTTATATTAATGAGAACAAAAAAAATTTCAAAGTGCAGTAAGAGCTCAGCTCTCAAATATCAGAATAAAAGTACAGGCTTTCACTGCTCCAATCAAAAGACACAGGGTTAGAAGATCTGATGAAAACTCAAGATCACCTAAGTGCTCCCATACTGGAGACTCACTTGTGATCCAAGGACACAGACAAACTACAAGCTGAAGGGGCGGGGACAGGTACCCTATACAAGTGAATCTTTGAAACAAAGAAACAAATGGATTCTGTTTGAGACCCCAGAGACAGTCACTAGAAAATAGTCCTACCTAGCCACCGTGAATTCCTTTTGTTGGTATCAGCAGTTCCCAGGTATAGATTTAGTGGTACTGCAATGTCCTTCTCATTTTTCTCACATCAACAAATGAATTGCTGTAATATTATGCGTCTGGGCTTTTGAAATCACTGGGTTTTATGATATCCACGATTGTAAAGAAGTAATAACCACATAAAGAGGGAAGTTTGGACACTCAAACAAACACATCTCTCCACAATACACACTTTGCTCCCAAATGCTCCTGTCTAGAAATAGGTGTTCCTTTTTATTTGTCCCTCCTCCTATCAGTGGTGAACATGCCAATGTCCCTCAAACATGGTGGTGAGTAAAGCACCAAGTATACTTTTCTGTCTACAACAGGCATAGAGGAAGTATAATTGGGGTCTTCAGTGAGGACTTAGTCAATGAATGTGGCTAAATACAGTTAGCAAGCGAGAAGGAGGTTTAAGAGGACAGAGGACAGAGATACGGGTTCAAGTCCCTGCACCACCATTTACTGGTTTTGTAAGCACACGCGACTGATTCGATCTGCAAATGTCTCAGTGAGCCCAGTGCTCTCCCTACGGCCTAGTGACCTTGCAATGTTTTTGAAAGCATAATGTAGGGAAGTGACATAGTTGATGTAGTTAACGGTTCTGTACATAAGCATAGATGGACAGACAGAAAGAAGATTGTTTCATAGATAGACAGATAGATAGATGACAGATGATCGATAGATTATACACATGATAGAAGACAGGAAGCTAGATAGATGGATAGATAAATAGAGAGGATAGAGAGATAGAAAGAAGGATATAAAGAAAGATAGATAGATATACAGACAGACAGAGCGATAGATAGATACAGATACATATCGATTGACACAAAGCTGTTGCTCATAACCAGGAGATGAATGGTGAAATCACATAGCTAAACTACAAACAAAAAGGAAGAATGAAATCCAGTTTACAAAGTGCAGTAAGCAGCCATAAAAAGAAAACAAATCCTAACATTTGCAATGACGTGGATGGAGCTAGACAGTAGTATGTTCAGAAAAATAGGTCAGGCGGAGAAAGACAATATCAAATGATATCACTCATGTGTGGAGTATAACAACAAAGAGAAACTGAAGGAAAAAAACAGCAGGATACTCACAGAACCCGAGAGTTGACTAAAAGTTGCCAAAGGGAAAAGGACTGCACAGGGTGGTTCTGAAGGGAGGGATAAGTGTGGGGAGAAAGATTGGGGGCATTAGAATTACCATGTATATTGCGTGGGGTCGCGTGGGACATGGGGAGTGCTGTACAACACAGAGAAGACTAGTAGAGGTTATTTAGCATCTTACTACTCCATGATTGACAGCGACTGTATCGGTGTCTTTGAAGGGGTACATGCTGAAGGGGTTTAAAGCATCCAACTATGCTGATGGACAGTGACTTTAAGAGGTTTTTGCTGGTGGACTTGGATAAGGGGGAGCATAGTAAACATAATGTTCTTCACGTGATTGTAGATTAATGATAACAAAAAAATTTTTTACGTGCAATAAGGGCACAGCACTGAATCATCAGAATAAAAGGTCAGGCTCTGAGTGCTGCAATGAAAAGACACAGGGTTAAAAGAACGGATGAAAACTCAAGAAACCTACGTGCTTCCTTACAGGAGACTCACTTGAGAGCCAAGGACAAAGACAAACTACAAGCTGTAGGTGTGGGGACAAGTACCCTACACGAGTGAAACTGAAAAACAAACAATCAAACAAATGGATTCTGTTTGAGCCCCCAGAGACAGTCAGTAGAAAATAGCACTATCTGGCCACCGTGAATTCTTTTTGTTTGTTTTCAGCAAGGCCCAGCCATAGATTTAGTGGTGGAGCAACGTCCTTCTCATTTTCTCTCACCTCAACAACTGGGTTGCTGAAATAATAAGAATCTGGGCCTTTGAAATCTGTGGGTTTTATGATCTTCACGAATGTGAAGTAATAACCACCTAAAGAGGGAAGTTTGGACACTCAAATAAATATGTCACTCCAGAATACACTCTTAGCTACCAACTGCTCCTGTCTAGAAATTGGTGTTCCTTTTTTATTTGACCCTCCATCCTATCAGTGGTGTTCACATAGATGTCCTTCAAACATGGTGGTGAGCAAAGCAACAATTTTACGTTTCTGTCGTCCACAGGCCCAGAGGAAGGATACTTGTGGTCTTCAGGGAGCACTTAGTGAATGAATGTGGCTATATACAGACAGGAAGTGAGAAGGAGGTGAAAGAGGACAGAGGATAGAGACACGGGTTCAAGTCCCTGCACAACCATTTCCTGGTTTTGTAGGTACACTCGGCCGACACGACATGCAAGTGTCTCGATGAATAAAGTGCTCTCCCTACAGCCTAGTTACCTTGCAGGATTTTTGGAAGCATAATGTAGGAAAGTGACATAGGATATGTGGTTACCTGTTCGGTACACAAGGACAGATGGGCAGACAGAAAGATGATTGATTGATTGATTGATTGATTGATTGATTGATAGACAGACAGATAGATAGATATAGGTTCATATCGATTAACACAAAGCTATTGCTCATAATCATGAGAGCAATGGTTGAAGCACATAGCAAACTACAAACGAAAAAGAAGAATAAAATCCAGTTTAAAAAGTGCAGGAAGCAGCCATAAGAAGAAAACAAATCCTATCATTGGCAATAACTTGGATGGAGCTAGAGGGTATTTTGCTCAGTCAAATAGGCCAGTCGGAGAAATACATGTACCAAATGATTTAACTCATGTGTGGAGTACGATAACAAAGAAAAACTGAAGGAAGAAACAGCAGCATATACACAGTACCCGAGAGTGGACAAAGAGTTACCAAAGAGAAAGGGACTGGGTAGTGTTTGTGGGAAGGGATTGATAAGGGCGGGGAAAAAGAATGGGGGCATTAGGATTAGCATGAATAATGGGTAGGGTGAAGGGTCATTGGGAGGGCTATACAACACAGAGAAGACAAGTAGTGATTCTAGAGCATCTTACGACACGCTGACGGACAGAGACTGAAACTGGGATTTGGCGAGGACTTGGTGAAGGGGTTAGACTAGTTAACATATTGTTCTGCATGTGATTGTATATTAATGAGAACAAAAAATATTTCAAAGTGCAGTAAGAGCACAGCTCTCAAATATCAGAATAAAAGTACAGGCTTTCACTGCTCCAATCAAAAGACACAGGGTTAGAAGAACTGATGAAAACTCAAGATCACCTAAGTGCTCCCTTACTGGAGACTCACTTGTGATCCAAGGACACAGACAAACTACAAGCTGAAGGGGCGGGGACAGGTACCCTATACAAGTGAATCTTTGAAACAAAGAAACAAATGGATTCTGTTTGAGACCCCAGAGACAGTCACTAGAAAATAGTCCTACCTAGCCACCGTGAATTCCTTTTGTTGGTATCAGCAGTTCCCAGGTATAGATTTAGTGGTACTGCAATGTCCTTCTCATTTTTCTCACATCAACAAATGAATTGCTGTAATATTATGCGTCTGGGCTTTTGAAATCACTGGGTTTTATGATATCCACGATTGTAAAGAAGTAATAACCACATAAAGAGGGAAGTTTGGACACTCAAACAAACACGTCTCTCCACAACACACATTTTGCTCCCAAATGCTCCTGTCTAGAAAGAGGTGTTCCTTTTTATTTGTCCCTCCTCCTATCAGTGGTGAACATGCCAATGTCCCTCAAACATGGTGGTGAGTAAAGCACCAAGTATACTTTTCTGTCTACAACAGGCCCAGAGGAAGTATAATTGGGGTCTTCAGTGAGGACTTAGTCAATGAATGTGGCTAAATACAGTTAGCAAGCGAGAAGTAGGTTTAAGAGAACAGAGGACAGAGATACGGGTTCAAGTCCCTGCACCACCATTTACTGGTTTTGTAAGCACACGCGGCTGATTCGATCTGCAATTGTCTCAGTGAACCCAGTGCTCTCCCTACGGCCTAGTGACCTTGCAATGCTTTTGAAAGCATAATGTAGGGAAGTGACATAGTTGATGTAGTTAACTGTTCTGTACATAAGGATAGATGGACAGACAGAAAGAAGATTGTTTCATAGATAGACAGATAGATAGATGACAGATGATCGATAGAATATACACATGATAGAAGACAGGAAGCTAGATAGATGGATAGATAAATAGAGAGGACAGAGAGATAGAAAGAAGGATATATAGAAAGATAGATAGATATACAGACAGACAGAGTGATAGATAGATACAGATACATATCGATTGACACAAAGCTGTTGCTCATAACCAGGAGATGAATTGTGAAATCACATAGCTAAACTACAAACAAAAAGGAAGAATGAAATCCAGTTTACAAAGTGCAGTAAGCAGCCATAAAAAGAAAACAAATCCTAACATTTGCAATGACGTGGATGGAGCTAGACAGTAGTATGTTCAGAAAAATAGGTCAGGCGGAGAAAGACAATATCAAATGATATCACTCATGTGTGGAGTATAACAACAAAGAGAAACTGAAGGAAAAAAACAGCAGGATACTCACAGAACCCGAGAGTTGACTAAAAGTTGCCAAAGGGAAAAGGACTGCACAGGGGGGTTCTGAAGGGAGGGATAAGTGTGGGGAGAAAGATTGGGGGCATTAGGATTACCATGTATATTGCGTGGGGTCGCGCGGGACATGGGGAGTGCTGTACAACACAGAGAAGACTAGTAGAGGTTATTTAGCATCTTACTACTCCATGATTGACAGCGACTGTATCGGTGTCTTTGAAGGGG
Organism: Manis pentadactyla; assembly: GCF_030020395.1. NCBI lineage: Eukaryota > Metazoa > Chordata > Mammalia > Pholidota > Manidae > Manis > Manis pentadactyla. Next base: position 82,098 of record NW_026644865.1, read on the forward strand.
TACATGCTGAAGGGGTTTAAGGCATCCAACTATGCTGATGGACAGCGACTTTAAGAGGTTTTTGCTGGTGGACTTGGATAAGGGGGAGCATAGTAAACATAATGTTCTTCACGTGATTGTAGATTAATGATAACAAAAAAAAATTTTTAAGTGCAATAAGGGCACAGCACTGAATCATCAGAATAAAAGGTAGGCTCTGAGTGCTGCAAACAAAAGACACAGGGTTAAAAGAACGGATGAAAACTCAAGAAACCTACGTGCTTCCTTACAGGAGACTCACTTGAGATCCAAGGACAAAGACAAACTACAAGCTGAAGGTGTGGGGACAAGTACCCTACACGAGTGAAACTGAAAAACAAACAATCAAACAAATGGATTCTGTTTGAGCCCCCAGAGACAGTCAGTAGAAAATAGCACTATCTGGCCACCGTGAATTCTTTTTGTTTGTTTTCAGCAAGGCCCAGCCATAGATTTAGTGGTGGAGCAACGTCCTTCTCATTTTCTCTCACCTCAACAACTGGGTTGCTGAAATAATAAGAATCTGGGCCTTTGAAATCTGTGGGTTTTATGATCTTCACGAATGAGAAGTAATAACCACCTAAAGAGGGAAGTTTGGACACTCAAATAAATATGTCACTCCACAATACACTCTTAGCTCCCAACTGCTCCTGGCTAGAAATTGGTGTTCCTTTTTATTTGACCCTCCATCCTATCAGTGGTGTTCACATAGATGTCCTTCAAACATGGTGGTGAGCAAAGCAACAATTTTAAGTTTCTGTCGTCCACAGGCCCAGAGGAAGGATACTTGTGGTCTTCAGGGAGCACTTAGTGAATGAATGTGGCTATATACAGACAGGAAGTGAGAAGGAGATGAAAGAGGACAGAGGATAGAGACACGGGATCAAGTCCCTGCACAACCATTTCCTGGTTTTGTAGGTACACTCGGCCGACACGACCTGCAAGTGTCTCGGTGAACCCAGTGCTCTCCCTACAGCCTAGTTACTTTGCAGGATTTTTGGAAGCATAATGTAACAAAGTGACATAGGATACGTGGTTACCTGTTCTGTACACAAGGACAGATGGGCAGACAGAAAGTTGATTGATTGATTGATTGATTGATTGATAGACAGACAGATAGAAAGATATAGGTTCATATCGATTAACACAAAGCTATTGCTCATAACCATGAGAGCAAAGGTTGAAGCACATAGCAAACTACAAACGAAAAAGAAGAATAAAATCCAGTTTAAAAAGTGCAGTAAGCAGCCATAAGAAGAAAACAAATCCTAACATTGGCAATAACTTGGATGGAGCTAGAGGGTATTTTGCTCAGTCAAATAGGCCAGTCGGAGAAATACATGTACCAAATGATTTAACTCATGTGTGGAGTACGATAACAAAGAAAAACTGAAGGAAGAAACAGCAGCATATACACAGTACCCGAGAGTGGACTAAGAGTTACCAAAAAGAAAGGGACTGGGTAGTGTTTGTGGGAAGGGATTGATAAGGGCGGGAAAAAAGAATGGGGGCATTAGGATTAGCATGAATAATGTGTAGGGTGAAGGGTCATTGGGAGGGCTATACAACACAGAGAAGACAAGTAGTGATTCGAGAGCATCTTACGACACGCTGACAGACAGAGACTGAAACTGGGATTTGGCGAGGACTTGGTGACGGGCTTAGACTAGTTAACATATTGTTCTGCATGTGATTGTATATTAATGAGAACAAAAAATTTTCAAAGTGCAGTAAGAGCACAGCTCTCAAATATCAGAATAAAAGTACAGGCTTTCACTGCTCCAATCCAAAGACACAGGGTTAGAAGAACTGATGAAAACTCAAGATCACCTAAGTGCTCCCTTACTGGAGACTCACTTGTGATCCAAGGACACAGACAAACTACAAGCTGAAGGGGCGGGGACAGGTACCCTATACAAGTGAATCTTTGAAACAAAGAAACAAATGGATTCTGTTTGAGACCCCAGAGACAGTCACTAGAAAATAGTCCTACCTAGCCACCGTGAATTCCTTTTGTTATTTATCAGCAGTGCCCAGGTATAGATTTAGTGGTACTGCAATGTCCTTCTCATTTTTCTCACATCAACAAATGAATTGCTGTAATAGTATGCATCTGGGCTTTTGAAATCACTGGGTTTTATGATATCTACGATTGTAAAGAAGTAATAAAAACATAAAGAGGGAAGTTTGGACACTCAACCAAACACGTCTCTCCAGAACACACACTTTGCTCCCAAATGCTCCTGTCTAGAAATAGGTGTTCCTTTTTATTTGTCCCTCCTCCTATCAGTGGTGAACATGCCAATGTCCCTCAAACATGGTGGTGAGTAAAGCACCAAGTATACTTTTCTGTCTACAACAGGCATAGAGGAAGTATAATTGGGGTCTTCAGTGAGGACTTAGTCAATGAATGTGGCTAAATACAGTTAGCAAGCGAGAAGGAGGTTTAAGAGGACAGAGGACAGAGATACGGGTTCAAGTCCCTGCACCACCATTTACTGGTTTTGTAAGCACACGCGGCTGATTCGATCTGCAATTGTCTCAGTGAGCCCAGTGCTCTCCCTACGGCCTAGTGACCTTGCAATATTTTTGAAAGCATAATGTAGGGAAGTGACATAGTTGATGTAGTTAACGGTTCTGTACATAAGCATAGATGGACAGACAGAAAGAAGATAGTTTCATAGATAGACAGATAGATAGATGACAGATGATCGATAGAATATACACATGATAGAAGACAGGAAGCTAGAGAGATGGATAGATAAATAGAGAGAAGAGAGATAGAAAGAAGGATATATAGAAAGATAGATAGATATACAGACAGACAGAGCGATAGATAGATACAGATACATATCGATTGACACAAAGCTGTTGCTCATAACCAGGAGATGAATGGTGAAATCACATAGCTAAACTACAAACAAAAAGGAAGACTGAAATCCAGTTTTCAAAGTGCAGTAAGCAGCCATAAGAAGAAAACAAATCCTACCATTTGCAATGACGTGGATGGAGCTAGGCAGTAGTATGTTCAGAAAAATACGTCAGGAGGAGAAAGACAATATCAAATGGTATCACTCATGTGTGGAGTATAACAACAAAGAGAAACTGAAGGAAAAATACAGCAGGATACTCACAGAACCCGAGAGTTGACTAAAAGTTGCCAAAGGGAAAAGGACTGCACAGGGTGGTTCTGAAGTGAGGGATAAGTGTGGGGAGAAAGATTGGGGGCATTAGGATTACCATGTATATTGCGTGGGGTCGCGCGGGTCATGGGGAGTGCTTTACAACACAGAGAAGACTAGTAGAGGTTATATAGCATCTTACTACTCCATGATTGACAGCGACTGTATCGGTGTCTTTGAAGGGGTACATGCTGAAGGGGTTTAAAGCATACAACTATGCTGATGGACAGCGACTTTAAGAGGTTTTTGCTGGTGGACTTGGATAAGGGGGAGCATAGTAAACATAATGTTCTTCACGTGATTGTAGATTAATGATAACAAAAAAAATTTTTTAAGTGCAATAAGAGCACAGCACTGAATCATCAGAATAAAAGGTCAGGCTCTGAGTGCTGCAAACAAAAGACACAGGGTTAAAAGAACGGATGAAAACTCAAGAAACCTACGTGCTTCCTTACAGGAGACTCACTTGAGAGCCAAGGATAAAGACAAACTACAAGCTGAAGGTGTGGGGACAAGTACCCTACACGAGTGAAACTGAAAAACAAACAATCAAACAAATGGATTCTGTTTGAGCCCCCAGAGACAGTCAGTAGAAAATAGCACTATCTGGCCACCGTGAATTCTTTTTGTTTGTTTTCAGCACGGCCCAGCCATAGATTTAGTGGTGGAGCAACGTCCTTCTCATTTTCTCTCACCTCAACAACTGGGTTGCTGAAATAATAAGAATCTGGGCCTTTGAAATCTGTGGGTTTTATGATCTTCACGAATGTGAAGTAATAACCACCTAAAGAGGGAAGTTTGGACACTCAAATAAATATGCCACTCCACAATACACTCTTAGCTCCCAACTGCTCCTGTCTAGAAATTGGTGTTCCTTTTTTATTTGACCCTCCATCCTATCAGTGGTGTTCACATAGATGTCCTTCAAACATGGTGGTGAGCAAAGCAACAATTTTACGTTTCTCTCGTCCACAGGCCCAGAGGAAGGATATTTGTGGTCTTCAGGGAGCACTTAGTGAATGAATGTGGCTATATACAGACAGGAAGTGAGAAGGAGATGAAAGAGGACAGAGGATAGAGACACGGGTTCAAGTCCCTGCACAACCATTTCCTGGTTTTGTAGGTACACTCGGCTGACACGACCTGCAAGTGTCTCGGTGAACCCAGTGCTCACCATACAGCCTAGTTACCTTGCAGGATTTTTGGAAGCATAATGTAGGAAAGTGACATAGGATATGTGGTTACCTGTTCTGTACACAAGGACAGATGGGCAGACAGAAAGTTGATTGATTGATTTATTGATTGATTGATTGATAGACAAATAGATAGATAGATATATTTTCATATCGATTAACACAAAGCTATTGTTCATAACCATGAGAGCAATGGTTGAAGCACATAGCAAACTACAAACGAAAAAGAAGAATAAAATCCAGTTTAAAAAGTGCAGGAAGCAGCCATAAGAAGAAAACAAATCCTATCATTGGCAATAACTTGGATGGAGCTAGAGGGTATTTTGCTCAGTCAAATAGGCCAGTCGGAGAAATACATGTACCAAATGATTTAACTCATGTGTGGAGTACGATAACAAAGAAAAACTGAAGGAAGAAACAGCAACATATACACAGTACCCGAGAGTGGACTAAGAGTTACCAAAGAGAAAGGGACTGGGTAGTGTTTGTGGGAAGGGATTGATAAGGGCGGGGAAAAAGAATGGGGGTATTAGGATTAGCATGAATAATGTGTAGGGTGAAGGGTCATTGGGAGGGCTATACAACACAGAGAAGACAAGTAGTGATTCTAGAGCATCTTACGACACGCTGACGGACAGAGACTGAAACTGGGATTTGGCGAGGACTTGGTGAAGGGGTTAGACTAGTTAACATATTGTTCTGCATGTGATTTTATATTAATGAGAACAAAAAAAATTTCAAAGTGCAGTAAGAGCTCAGCTCTCAAATATCAGAATAAAAGTACAGGCTTTCACTGCTCCAATCAAAAGACACAGGGTTAGAAGATCTGATGAAAACTCAAGATCACCTAAGTGCTCCCATACTGGAGACTCACTTGTGATCCAAGGACACAGACAAACTACAAGCTGAAGGGGCGGGGACAGGTACCCTATACAAGTGAATCTTTGAAACAAAGAAACAAATGGATTCTGTTTGAGACCCCAGAGACAGTCACTAGAAAATAGTCCTACCTAGCCACCGTGAATTCCTTTTGTTGGTATCAGCAGTTCCCAGGTATAGATTTAGTGGTACTGCAATGTCCTTCTCATTTTTCTCACATCAACAAATGAATTGCTGTAATATTATGCGTCTGGGCTTTTGAAATCACTGGGTTTTATGATATCCACGATTGTAAAGAAGTAATAACCACATAAAGAGGGAAGTTTGGACACTCAAACAAACACATCTCTCCACAATACACACTTTGCTCCCAAATGCTCCTGTCTAGAAATAGGTGTTCCTTTTTATTTGTCCCTCCTCCTATCAGTGGTGAACATGCCAATGTCCCTCAAACATGGTGGTGAGTAAAGCACCAAGTATACTTTTCTGTCTACAACAGGCATAGAGGAAGTATAATTGGGGTCTTCAGTGAGGACTTAGTCAATGAATGTGGCTAAATACAGTTAGCAAGCGAGAAGGAGGTTTAAGAGGACAGAGGACAGAGATACGGGTTCAAGTCCCTGCACCACCATTTACTGGTTTTGTAAGCACACGCGACTGATTCGATCTGCAAATGTCTCAGTGAGCCCAGTGCTCTCCCTACGGCCTAGTGACCTTGCAATGTTTTTGAAAGCATAATGTAGGGAAGTGACATAGTTGATGTAGTTAACGGTTCTGTACATAAGCATAGATGGACAGACAGAAAGAAGATTGTTTCATAGATAGACAGATAGATAGATGACAGATGATCGATAGATTATACACATGATAGAAGACAGGAAGCTAGATAGATGGATAGATAAATAGAGAGGATAGAGAGATAGAAAGAAGGATATAAAGAAAGATAGATAGATATACAGACAGACAGAGCGATAGATAGATACAGATACATATCGATTGACACAAAGCTGTTGCTCATAACCAGGAGATGAATGGTGAAATCACATAGCTAAACTACAAACAAAAAGGAAGAATGAAATCCAGTTTACAAAGTGCAGTAAGCAGCCATAAAAAGAAAACAAATCCTAACATTTGCAATGACGTGGATGGAGCTAGACAGTAGTATGTTCAGAAAAATAGGTCAGGCGGAGAAAGACAATATCAAATGATATCACTCATGTGTGGAGTATAACAACAAAGAGAAACTGAAGGAAAAAAACAGCAGGATACTCACAGAACCCGAGAGTTGACTAAAAGTTGCCAAAGGGAAAAGGACTGCACAGGGTGGTTCTGAAGGGAGGGATAAGTGTGGGGAGAAAGATTGGGGGCATTAGAATTACCATGTATATTGCGTGGGGTCGCGTGGGACATGGGGAGTGCTGTACAACACAGAGAAGACTAGTAGAGGTTATTTAGCATCTTACTACTCCATGTTTGACAGCGACTGTATCGGTGTCTTTGAAGGGGTACATGCTGAAGGGGTTTAAAGCATCCAACTATGCTGATGGACAGTGACTTTAAGAGGTTTTTGCTGGTGGACTTGGATAAGGGGGAGCATAGTAAACATAATGTTCTTCACGTGATTGTAGATTAATGATAACAAAAAAATTTTTTACGTGCAATAAGGGCACAGCACTGAATCATCAGAATAAAAGGTCAGGCTCTGAGTGCTGCAATGAAAAGACACAGGGTTAAAAGAACGGATGAAAACTCAAGAAACCTACGTGCTTCCTTACAGGAGACTCACTTGAGAGCCAAGGACAAAGACAAACTACAAGCTGTAGGTGTGGGGACAAGTACCCTACACGAGTGAAACTGAAAAACAAACAATCAAACAAATGGATTCTGTTTGAGCCCCCAGAGACAGTCAGTAGAAAATAGCACTATCTGGCCACCGTGAATTCTTTTTGTTTGTTTTCAGCAAGGCCCAGCCATAGATTTAGTGGTGGAGCAACGTCCTTCTCATTTTCTCTCACCTCAACAACTGGGTTGCTGAAATAATAAGAATCTGGGCCTTTGAAATCTGTGGGTTTTATGATCTTCACGAATGTGAAGTAATAACCACCTAAAGAGGGAAGTTTGGACACTCAAATAAATATGTCACTCCAGAATACACTCTTAGCTACCAACTGCTCCTGTCTAGAAATTGGTGTTCCTTTTTTATTTGACCCTCCATCCTATCAGTGGTGTTCACATAGATGTCCTTCAAACATGGTGGTGAGCAAAGCAACAATTTTACGTTTCTGTCGTCCACAGGCCCAGAGGAAGGATACTTGTGGTCTTCAGGGAGCACTTAGTGAATGAATGTGGCTATATACAGACAGGAAGTGAGAAGGAGGTGAAAGAGGACAGAGGATAGAGACACGGGTTCAAGTCCCTGCACAACCATTTCCTGGTTTTGTAGGTACACTCGGCCGACACGACATGCAAGTGTCTCGATGAATAAAGTGCTCTCCCTACAGCCTAGTTACCTTGCAGGATTTTTGGAAGCATAATGTAGGAAAGTGACATAGGATATGTGGTTACCTGTTCGGTACACAAGGACAGATGGGCAGACAGAAAGATGATTGATTGATTGATTGATTGATTGATTGATTGATAGACAGACAGATAGATAGATATAGGTTCATATCGATTAACACAAAGCTATTGCTCATAATCATGAGAGCAATGGTTGAAGCACATAGCAAACTACAAACGAAAAAGAAGAATAAAATCCAGTTTAAAAAGTGCAGGAAGCAGCCATAAGAAGAAAACAAATCCTATCATTGGCAATAACTTGGATGGAGCTAGAGGGTATTTTGCTCAGTCAAATAGGCCAGTCGGAGAAATACATGTACCAAATGATTTAACTCATGTGTGGAGTACGATAACAAAGAAAAACTGAAGGAAGAAACAGCAGCATATACACAGTACCCGAGAGTGGACAAAGAGTTACCAAAGAGAAAGGGACTGGGTAGTGTTTGTGGGAAGGGATTGATAAGGGCGGGGAAAAAGAATGGGGGCATTAGGATTAGCATGAATAATGGGTAGGGTGAAGGGTCATTGGGAGGGCTATACAACACAGAGAAGACAAGTAGTGATTCTAGAGCATCTTACGACACGCTGACGGACAGAGACTGAAACTGGGATTTGGCGAGGACTTGGTGAAGGGGTTAGACTAGTTAACATATTGTTCTGCATGTGATTGTATATTAATGAGAACAAAAAATATTTCAAAGTGCAGTAAGAGCACAGCTCTCAAATATCAGAATAAAAGTACAGGCTTTCACTGCTCCAATCAAAAGACACAGGGTTAGAAGAACTGATGAAAACTCAAGATCACCTAAGTGCTCCCTTACTGGAGACTCACTTGTGATCCAAGGACACAGACAAACTACAAGCTGAAGGGGCGGGGACAGGTACCCTATACAAGTGAATCTTTGAAACAAAGAAACAAATGGATTCTGTTTGAGACCCCAGAGACAGTCACTAGAAAATAGTCCTACCTAGCCACCGTGAATTCCTTTTGTTGGTATCAGCAGTTCCCAGGTATAGATTTAGTGGTACTGCAATGTCCTTCTCATTTTTCTCACATCAACAAATGAATTGCTGTAATATTATGCGTCTGGGCTTTTGAAATCACTGGGTTTTATGATATCCACGATTGTAAAGAAGTAATAACCACATAAAGAGGGAAGTTTGGACACTCAAACAAACACGTCTCTCCACAACACACATTTTGCTCCCAAATGCTCCTGTCTAGAAAGAGGTGTTCCTTTTTATTTGTCCCTCCTCCTATCAGTGGTGAACATGCCAATGTCCCTCAAACATGGTGGTGAGTAAAGCACCAAGTATACTTTTCTGTCTACAACAGGCCCAGAGGAAGTATAATTGGGGTCTTCAGTGAGGACTTAGTCAATGAATGTGGCTAAATACAGTTAGCAAGCGAGAAGTAGGTTTAAGAGAACAGAGGACAGAGATACGGGTTCAAGTCCCTGCACCACCATTTACTGGTTTTGTAAGCACACGCGGCTGATTCGATCTGCAATTGTCTCAGTGAACCCAGTGCTCTCCCTACGGCCTAGTGACCTTGCAATGCTTTTGAAAGCATAATGTAGGGAAGTGACATAGTTGATGTAGTTAACTGTTCTGTACATAAGGATAGATGGACAGACAGAAAGAAGATTGTTTCATAGATAGACAGATAGATAGATGACAGATGATCGATAGAATATACACATGATAGAAGACAGGAAGCTAGATAGATGGATAGATAAATAGAGAGGACAGAGAGATAGAAAGAAGGATATATAGAAAGATAGATAGATATACAGACAGACAGAGTGATAGATAGATACAGATACATATCGATTGACACAAAGCTGTTGCTCATAACCAGGAGATGAATTGTGAAATCACATAGCTAAACTACAAACAAAAAGGAAGAATGAAATCCAGTTTACAAAGTGCAGTAAGCAGCCATAAAAAGAAAACAAATCCTAACATTTGCAATGACGTGGATGGAGCTAGACAGTAGTATGTTCAGAAAAATAGGTCAGGCGGAGAAAGACAATATCAAATGATATCACTCATGTGTGGAGTATAACAACAAAGAGAAACTGAAGGAAAAAAACAGCAGGATACTCACAGAACCCGAGAGTTGACTAAAAGTTGCCAAAGGGAAAAGGACTGCACAGGGGGGTTCTGAAGGGAGGGATAAGTGTGGGGAGAAAGATTGGGGGCATTAGGATTACCATGTATATTGCGTGGGGTCGCGCGGGACATGGGGAGTGCTGTACAACACAGAGAAGACTAGTAGAGGTTATTTAGCATCTTACTACTCCATGATTGACAGCGACTGTATCGGTGTCTTTGAAGGGGTACATGCTGAAGGGGTTTAAGGCATCCAACTATGCTGATGGACAGCGACTTTAAGAGGTTTTTGCTGGTGGACTTGGATAAGGGGGAGCATAGTAAACATAATGTTCTTCACGTGATTGTAGATTAATGATAACAAAAAAAAATTTTTAAGTGCAATAAGGGCACAGCACTGAATCATCAGAATAAAAGGTAGGCTCTGAGTGCTGCAAACAAAAGACACAGGGTTAAAAGAACGGATGAAAACTCAAGAAACCTACGTGCTTCCTTACAGGAGACTCACTTGAGATCCAAGGACAAAGACAAACTACAAGCTGAAGGTGTGGGGACAAGTACCCTACACGAGTGAAACTGAAAAACAAACAATCAAACAAATGGATTCTGTTTGAGCCCCCAGAGACAGTCAGTAGAAAATAGCACTATCTGGCCACCGTGAATTCTTTTTGTTTGTTTTCAGCAAGGCCCAGCCATAGATTTAGTGGTGGAGCAACGTCCTTCTCATTTTCTCTCACCTCAACAACTGGGTTGCTGAAATAATAAGAATCTGGGCCTTTGAAATCTGTGGGTTTTATGATCTTCACGAATGAGAAGTAATAACCACCTAAAGAGGGAAGTTTGGACACTCAAATAAATATGTCACTCCACAATACACTCTTAGCTCCCAACTGCTCCTGGCTAGAAATTGGTGTTCCTTTTTATTTGACCCTCCATCCTATCAGTGGTGTTCACATAGATGTCCTTCAAACATGGTGGTGAGCAAAGCAACAATTTTAAGTTTCTGTCGTCCACAGGCCCAGAGGAAGGATACTTGTGGTCTTCAGGGAGCACTTAGTGAATGAATGTGGCTATATACAGACAGGAAGTGAGAAGGAGATGAAAGAGGACAGAGGATAGAGACACGGGATCAAGTCCCTGCACAACCATTTCCTGGTTTTGTAGGTACACTCGGCCGACACGACCTGCAAGTGTCTCGGTGAACCCAGTGCTCTCCCTACAGCCTAGTTACTTTGCAGGATTTTTGGAAGCATAATGTAGGAAAGTGACATAGGATACGTGGTTACCTGTTCTGTACACAAGGACAGATGGGCAGACAGAAAGTTGATTGACTGATTGATTGATTGATTGATAGACAGACAGATAGAAAGATATAGGTTCATATCGATTAACACAAAGCTATTGCTCATAACCATGAGAGCAAAGGTTGAAGCACATAGCAAACTACAAACGAAAAAGAAGAATAAAATCCAGTTTAAAAAGTGCAGAAAGCAGCCATAAGAAGAAAACAAATCCTAACATTGGCAATAACTTGGATGGAGCTAGAGGGTATTTTGCTCAGTCAAATAGGCCAGTCGGAGAAATACATGTACCAAATGATTTAACTCATGTGTGGAGTACGATAACAAAGAAAAACTGAAGGAAGAAACAGCAGCATATACACAGTACCCGAGAGTGGACTAAGAGTTACCAAAGAGAAAGGGACTGGGTAGTGTTTGTGGGAAGGGATTGATAAGGGCGGGAAAAAAGAATGGGGGCATTAGGATTAGCATGAATAATGTGTAGGGTGAAGGGTCATTGGGAGGGCTATACAACACAGAGAAGACAAGTAGTGATTCGAGAGCATCTTACGACACGCTGACAGACAGAGACTGAAACTGGGATTTGGCGAGGACTTGGTGAAGGGCTTAGACTAGTTAACATATTGTTCTGCATGTGATTGTATATTAATGAGAACAAAAAATTTTCAAAGTGCAGTAAGAGCACAGCTCTCAAATATCAGAATAAAAGTACAGGCTTTCACTGCTCCAATCAAAAGACACAGGGTTAGAAGAACTGATGAAAACTCAAGATCACCTAAGTGCTCCCTTACTGGAGACTCACTTGTGATCCAAGGACACAGACAAACTACAAGCTGAAGGGGCGGGGACAGGTACCCTATACAAGTGAACCTTTGAAACAAAGAAACAAATGGATTCTGTTTGAGACCCCAGAGACAGTCACTAGAAAATAGTCCTACCTAGCCACCGTGAATTCCTTTTGTTTGGTATCAGCAGTGCCCAGGTATAGATTTAGTGGTACTGCAATGTCCTTCTCATTTTTCTCACATCAACAAATGAATTGCTGTAATACTATGCATCTGGGCTTTTGAAATCACTGGGTTTTATGATATCTACGATTGTTAAGAAGTAATAAAAACATAAAGAGGGAAGTTTGGACACTCAACCAAACACGTCTCTCCAGAACACACACTTTGCTCCCAAATGCTCCTGTCTAGAAATAGGTGTTCCTTTTTATTTGTCCCTCCTCCTATCAGTGGTGAACATGCCAATGTCCCTCAAACATGGTGGTGAATAAAGCACCAAGTATACTTTTCTGTCTACAACAGGCATAGAGGAAGTATAATTGGGGTCTTCAGTGAGGACTTAGTCAATGAATGTGGCTAAATACAGTTAGCAAGCGAGAAGGAGGTTTAAGAGGACAGAGGACAGAGATACGGGTTCAAGTCCCTGCACCACCATTTACTGGTTTTGTAAGCACACGCGGCTGATTCGATCTGCAATTGTCTCAGTGAGCCCAGTGCTCTCCCTACGGCCGAGTGACCTTGCAATATTTTTGAAAGCATAATGTAGGGAAGTGACATAGTTGATGTAGTTAACGGTTCTGTACATAAGCATAGATGGACAGACAGAAAGAAGATTGTTTCATAGATAGACAGATAGATAGATGACAGATGATCGATAGAATATACACATGATAGAAGACAGGAAGCTAGAGAGATGGATAGATAAATAGAGAGGATAGAGAGATAGAAAGAAGGATATATAGAAAGATAGATAGATATACAGACAGACAGAGCGATAGATAGGTACAGATACATATCGATTGACACAAAGCTGTTGCTCATAACCAGGAGATGAATGGTGAAATCACATAGCTAAACTACAAACAAAAAGGAAGACTGAAATCCAGTTTACAAAGTGCAGTAAGCAGCCATAAGAAGAAAACAAATCCTACCATTTGCAATGACGTGGATGGAGCTAGGCAGTAGTATGTTCAGAAAAATAGGTCAGGCGGAGAAAGACAATATCAAATGATATCACTCATGTGTGGAGTATAACAACAAAGAGAAACTGAAGGAAAAAAACAGCAGGATACTCACAGAACCCGAGAGTTGACTAAAAGTTGCCAAAGGGAAAAGGACTGCACAGGGTGGTTCTGAAGTGAGGGATAAGTGTGGGGAGAAAGATTGGGGGCATTAGGAATACCATGTATATTGCGTGGGGTTGCGCGGGTCATGGGGAGTGCTTTACAACACAGAGAAGACTAGTAGAGGTTATATAGCATCTTACTACTCCATGATTGACAGCGACTGTATCGGTGTCTTTGAAGGGGTACATGCTGAAGGGGTTTAAAGCATACAACTATGCTGATGGACAGCGACTTTAAGAGGTTTTTGCTGGTGGACTTGGATAAGGGGGAGCATAGTAAACATAATGTTCTTCACGTGATTGTAGATTAATGATAACAAAAAAAATTTTTTAAGTGCAATAAGGGCACAGCACTGAATCATCAGAATAAAAGGTCAGGCTCTGAGTGCTGCAAACAAAAGACACAGGGTTAAAAGAACGGATGAAAACTCAAGAAACCTACGTGCTTCCTTACAGGAGACTCACTTGAGAGCCAAGGATAAAGACAAACTACAAGCTGAAGGTGTGGGGACAAGTACCCTACACGAGTGAAACTGAAAAACAAACAATCAAACAAATGGATTCTGTTTGAGCCCCCAGAGACAGTCAGTAGAAAATAGCACTATCTGGCCACCGTGAATTCTTTTTGTTTGTATTCAGCACGGCCCAGCCATAGATTTAGTGGTGGAGCAACGTCCTTCTCATTTTCTCTCACCTCAACAACTGGGTTGCTGAAATAATAAGAATCTGGGCCTTTGAAATCTGTGGGTTTTATGATCTTCACGAATGTGAAGTAATAACCACCTAAAGAGGGAAGTTTGGACACTCAAATAAATATACCACTCCACAATACACTCTTAGCTCCCAACTGCTCCTGTCTAGAAATTGGTGTTCCTTTTTTATTTGACCCTCCATCCTATCAGTGGTGTTCACATAGATGTCCTTCAAACATGGTGGTGAGCAAAGCAACAATTTTACGTTTCTCTCGTCCACAGGCCCAGAGGAAGGATATTTGTGGTCTTCAGGGAGCACTTAGTGAATGAATGTGGCTATATACAGACAGGAAGTGAGAAGGAGATGAAAGAGGACAGAGGATAGAGACACGGGTTCAAGTCCCTGCACAACCATTTCCTGGTTTTGTAGGTACACTCGGCTGACACGACCTGCAAGTGTCTCGGTGAACCCAGTGCTCACCCTACAGCCTAGTTACCTTGCAGGATTTTTGGAAGCATAATGTAGGAAAGTGACATAGGATATGTGGTTACCTGTTCTGTACACAAGGACAGATGGGCAGACAGAAAGTTGATTGATTGATTTATTGATTGATTGATTGATAGACAAACAGATAGATAGATATAGGTTCATATCGATTAACACAAAGCTATTGTTCATAACCATGAGAGCAATGGTTGAAGCACATAGCAAACTACAAACGAAAAAGAAGAATAAAATCCAGTTTAAAAAGTGCAGGAAGCAGCCATAAGAAGAAAACAAATCCTATCATTGGCAATAACTTGGATGGAGCTTGAGGGTATTTTGCTCAGTCAAATAGGCCAGTCGGAGAAATACATGTACCAAATGATTTAACTCATGTGTGGAGTACGATAACAAAGAAAAACTGAAGGAAGAAACAGCAGCATATACACAGTACCCGAGAGTGGACTAAGAGTTACCAAAGAGAAAGGGACTGGGTAGTGTTTGTGGGAAGGGATTGATAAGGGCGGGGAAAAAGAATGGGGGTATTAGGATTAGCATGAATAATGTGTAGGGTGAAGGGTCATTGGGAGGGCTATACAACACAGAGAAGACAAGTAGTGATTCTAGAGCATCTTACGACACGCTGACGGACAGAGACTGAAACTGGGATTTGGCGAGGACTTGGTGAAGGGGTTAGACTAGTTAACATATTGTTCTGCATGTGATTGTATATTAATGAGAACAAAAAAAATTTCAAAGTGCAGTAAGAGCACAGCTCTCAAATATCAGAATAAAAGTACAGGCTTTCACTGCTCCAATCAAAAGACGCAGGGTTAGAAGAACTGATGAAAACTCAAGATCACCTAAGTGCTCCCTTACTGGAGACTCACTTGTGATCCAAGGACACAGACAAACTACAAGCTGAAGGGGCGGGGACAGGTACCCTATACAAGTGAATCTTTGAAACAAAGAAACAAATGGATTCTGTTTGAGACCCCAGAGACAGTCACTAGAAAATAGTCCTACCTAGCCACCGTGAATTCCTTTTGTTTGGTATCAGCAGTGCCCAGGTATAGATTTAGTGGTACTGCAATGTCCTTCTCATTTTTCTCACATCAACAAATGAATTGCTGTAATACTATGCGTCTGGGCTTTTGAAATCACTGGGTTTTATGATATCCACGATTGTAAAGAAGTAATAACCACATAAGGAGGGAAGTTTGGACACTCAACCAAACACGTCTCTCCACAATACACACTTTGCTCCAAAATGCTCCTGTCTAGAAATAGGTGTTCCTTTTCATTTGTCCCTCCTCCTATCAGTGGTGAACATGCCAATGTCCCTCAAACATGGTGGTGAGTAAAGCACCAAGTATACTTTTCTGTCTACAACAGGCATAGAGGAAGTATAATTGGGGTCTTCAGTGAGGACTTAGTCAATGAATGTGGCTAAATACAGTTAGCAAGCGAGAAGGAGGTTTAAGAGGACAGAGGACAGAGATACGGATTCAAGTCCCTGCACCACCATTTACTGGTTTTGTAAGCACACGCGACTGATTCGATCTGCAAATGTCTCAGTGAGCCCAGTGCTCTCCCTACGGCCTAGTGACCTTGCAATGTTTTTGAAAGCATAATGTAGGGAAGTGACATAGTTGATGTAGTTAACGGTTCTGTACATAAGCATAGATGGACAGACAGAAAGAAGATTGTTTCATAGATAGACAGATAGATAGATGACAAATGATCGATAGATTATACACATGATAGAAGACAGGAAGCTAGATAGATGGATAGATAAATAGAGAGGATAGAGAGATAGAAAGAAGGATATAAAGAAAGATAGATAGATATACAGACAGACAGAGCGATAGATAGATACAGATACATATCGATTGACACAAAGCTGTTGCTCATAACCAGGAGATGAATGGTGAAATCACATAGCTAAACTACAAACAAAAAGGAAGAATGAAATCCAGTTTACAAAGTGCAGTAAGCAGCCATAAGTAGAAAACAAATCCTACCATTTGCAATGACGTGGACGGAGCTAGACAGTAGTATGTTCAGAAAAATAGGTCAGGCGGAGAAAGACAATATCAAATGATATCACTCATGTGTGGAGTATAACAACAAAGAGAAACTGAAGGAAAAAAACAGCAGGATACTCACAGAACCCGAGAGTTGACTAAAAGTTGCCAAAGGGAAAAGGACTGCACAGGGTGGTTCTGAAGGGAGGGATAAGTGTGGGGAGAAAGATTGAGGGCATTAGGATTACCATGTATATTGCGTGGGGTCGCGTGGGACATGGGGAGTGCAGTACAACACAGAGAAGACTAGTAGAGGTTATTTAGCATCTTACTACTCCATGATTGACAGCGACTGTATCGGTGTCTTTGAAGGGGTACATGCTGAAGGGGTTTAAAGCATCCAACTATGCTGATGGACAGTGACTTTAAGAGGTTTTTGCTGGTGGACTTGGATAAGGGGGAGCATAGTAAACATAATGTTCTTCACGTGATTGTAGATTAATGATAACAAAAAAATTTTTTACGTGCAATAAGGGCACAGCACTGAATCATCAGAATAAAAGGTCAGGCTCTGAGTGTTGCAATGAAAAGACACAGGGTTAAAAGAACGGATGAAAACTCAAGAAACCTACGTGCTTCCTTACAGGAGACTCACTTGAGAGCCAAGGACAAAGACAAACTACAAGCTGTAGGTGTGGGGACAAGTACCCTACACGAGTGAAACTGAAAAACAAACAATCAAACAAATGGATTCTGTTTGAGCCCCCAGAGACAGTCAGTAGAAAATAGCACTATCTGGCCACCGTGAATTCTTTTTGTTTGTTTTCAGCAAGGCCCAGCCATAGATTTAGTGGTGGAGCAACGTCCTTCTCATTTTCTCTCACCTCAACAACTGGGTTGCTGAAATAATAAGAATCTGGGCCTTTGAAATCTGTGGCTTTTATGATCTTCACGAATGTGAAGTAATAACCACCTAAAGAGGGAAGTTTGGACACTCAAATAAATATGTCACTCCAGAATACACTCTTAGCTCCCAACTGCTCCTGTCTAGAAATTGGTGTTCCTTTTTTATTTGACCCTCCATCCTATCAGTGGTGTTCACATAGATGTCCTTCAAACATGGTGGTGAGCAAAGCAACAATTTTACGTTTCTGTCGTCCACAGGCCCAGAGAAAGGATACTTGTGGTCTTCAGGGAGCACTTAGTGAATGAATGTGGCTATATACAGACAGGAAGTGAGAAGGAGGTGAAAGAGGACAGAGGATAGAGACACGGGTTCAAGTCCCTGCACAACCATTTCCTGGTTTTGTAGGTACACTCGGCCGACACGACATGCAAGTGTCTCGATGAATAAAGTGCTCTCCCTACAGCCTAGTTACCTTGCAGGATTTTTGGAAGCATAATGTAGGAAAGTGACATAGGATATGTGGTTACCTGTTCGGTACACAAGGACAGATGGGCAGACAGAAAGATGATTGATTGATTGATTGATTGATTGATTGATTGATAGACAGACAGATAGATAGATATAGGTTCATATCGATTAACACAAAGCTATTGCTCATAATCATGAGAGCAATGGTTGAAGCACATAGCAAACTACAAACGAAAAAGAAGAATAAAATCCAGTTTAAAAAGTGCAGGAAGCAGCCATAAGAAGAAAACAAATCCTATCATTGGCAATAACTTGGATGGAGCTAGAGGGTATTTTGCTCAGTCAAATAGGCCAGTCGGAGAAATACATGTACCAAATGATTTAACTCATGTGTGGAGTACGATAACAAAGAAAAACTGAAGGAAGAAACAGCAGCATATACACAGTACCCGAGAGTGGACTAAGAGTTACCAAAGAGAAAGGGACTGGGTAGTGTTGGTGGGAAGGGATTGATAAGGGCGGGGAAAAAGAATGGGGGCATTAGGATTAGCATGAATAATGGGTAGGGTGAAGGGTCATTGGGAGGGCTATACAACACAGAGAAGACAAGTAGTGATTCTAGAGCATCTTACGACACGCTGACGGACAGAGACTGAAACTGGGATTTGGCGAGGACTTGGTGAAGGGGTTAGACTAGTTAACATATTGTTCTGCATGTGATTATATATTAATGAGAACAAAAAAAATTTCAAAGTGCAGTAAGAGCACAGCTCTCAAATATCAGAATAAAAGTACAGGCTTTCACTGCTCCAATCAAAAGACACAGGGTTAGAAGAACTGATGAAAACTCAAGATCACCTAAGTGCTCCCTTACTGGAGACTCACTTGTGATCCAAGGACACAGACAAACTACAAGCTGAAGGGGCGGGGACAGGTACCCTATACAAGTGAATCTTTGAAACAAAGAAACAAATGGATTCTGTTTGAGACCCCAGAGACAGTCACTAGAAAATAGTCCTACCTAGCCACCGTGAATTCCTTTTGTTGGTATCAGCAGTTCCCAGGTATAGATTTAGTGGTACTGCAATGTCCTTCTCATTTTTCTCACATCAACAAATGAATTGCTGTAATATTATGCGTCTGGGCTTTTGAAATCACTGGGTTTTATGATATCCACGATTGTAAAGAAGTAATAACCACATAAAGAGGGAAGTTTGGACACTCAAACAAACACGTCTCTCCACAACACACACTTTGCTCCCAAATGCTCCTGTCTAGAAATAGGTGTTCCTTTTTATTTGTCCCTCCTCCTATCAGTGGTGAACATGCCAATGTCCCTCAAACATGGTGGTGAGTAAAGCACCAAGTATACTTTTCTGTCTACAACAGGCCCAGAGGAAGTATAATTGGGGTCTTCAGTGAGGACTTAGTCAATGAATGTGGCTAAATACAGTTAGCAAGCGAGAAGGAGGTTTAAGAGGACAGAGGACAGAGATACGGGTTCAAGTCCCTGCACCACCATTTACTGGTTTTGTAAGCACACGCGGCTGATTCGATCTGCAATTGTCTCAGTGAACCCAGTGCTCTCCCTACGGCCTAGTGACCTTGCAATGCTTTTGAAAGCATAATGTAGGGAAGTGACATAGTTGATGTAGTTAACTGTTCTGTACATAAGGATAGATGGACAGACAGAAAGAAGATTGTTTCATAGATAGACAGATAGATAGATGACAGATGATCAATAGATTATACACATGATAGAAGACAGGAAGCTAGATAGATGGATAGATAAATAGAGAGGACAGAGAGATAGAAAGAAGGATATATAGAAAGATAGATAGATATACAGACAGACAGAGTGATAGATAGATACAGATACATATCGATTGACACAAAGCTGTTGCTCATAACCAGGAGATGAATTGTGAAATCACATAGCTAAACTACAAACAAAAAGGAAGAATGAAATCCAGTTTACAAAGTGCAGTAAGCAGCCATAAGAAGAAAACAAATCCTACCATTTGCAATGACGTGGATGGAGCTAGACAGTAGTATGTTCAGAAAAATAGGTCAGTCGGAGAAAGACAATATTAAATGATATCACTCATGTGTGGAGTATAACAACAAAGAGAAACTGAAGGAAAAAAACAGCAGGATACTCACAGAACCCGAGAGTTGACTAAAAGTTGCCAAAGGGAAAAGGACTGCACAGGGTGGTTCTGAAGGGAGGGATAAGTGTGGGGAGAAAGATTGGGGGCATTAGGATTACCATGTATATTGCGTGGGGTCGCGCGGGACATGGGGAGTGCTGTAACAACACAGAGAAGACTAGTAGAGGTTATTTAGCATCTTACTACTCCATGATTGACAGCGACTGTATCGGTGTCTTTGAAGGGGTACATGCTGAAGGGGTTTAAGGCATCCAACTATGCTGATGGACAGCGACTTTAAGAGGTTTTTGCTGGTGGACTTGGATAAGGGGGAGCATAGTAAACATAATGTTCTTCACGTGATTGTAGATTAATGATAACAAAAAAAAATTTTTAAGTGCAATAAGGGCACAGCACTGAATCATCAGAATAAAAGGTAGGCTCTGAGTGCTGCAAACAAAAGACACAGGGTTAAAAGAACGGATGAAAACTCAAGAAACCTACGTGCTTCCTTACAGGAGACTCACTTGAGATCCAAGGACAAAGACAAACTACAAGCTGAAGGTGTGGGACAAGTACCCTACACGAGTGAAACTGAAAAACAAACAATCAAACAAATGGATTCTGTTTGAGCCCCCAGAGACAGTCAGTAGAAAATAGCACTATCTGGCGACCGTGAATTCTTTTTGTTTGTTTTCAGCAAGGCCCAGCCATAGATTTAGTGGTGGAGCAACGTCCTTCTCATTTTCTCTCACCTCAACAACTGGGTTGCTGAAATAATAAGAATCTGGGCCTTTGAAATCTGTGGGTTTTATGATCTTCACGAATGTGAAGTAATAACCACCTAAAGAGGGAAGTTTGGACACTCAAATAAATATGTCACTCCACAATACACTCTTAGCTCCCAACTGCTCCTGGCTAGAAATTGGTGTTCCTTTTTATTTGACCCTCCATCCTATCAGTGGTGTTCACATAGATATCCTTCAAACATGGTGGTGAGCAAAGCAACAATTTTACGTTTCTGTCGTCCACAGGCCCAGAGGAAGGATACTTGTGGTCTTCAGGGAGCACTTAGTGAATGAATGTGGCTATATACAGACAGGAAGTGAGAAGGAGATGAAAGAGGACAGAGGATAGAGACACGGGTTCAAGTACCTGCACAACCATTTCCTGGTTTTGTAGGTACACTCGGCCGTCACGACCTGCAAGTGTCTCGGTGAACCCAGTGCTCTCCCTACAGCCTAGTTACCTTGCAGGATTTTTGGAAGCATAATGTAGGAAAGTGACATAGGATATGTGGTTACCTGTTCTGTACACAAGGACAGATGGGCAGACAGAAAGATGATTGATTGATTGATTGATTGATTGATAGACAGACAGATAGATAGATATAGGTTCATATCGATTAACACAAAGCTATTGTTCATAACCATGAGAGCAATGGTTGAAGCACATAGCAAACTACAAACGAAAAAGAAGAATAAAATCCAGTTTAAAAAGTGCAGGAAGCAGCCATAAGAAGAAAACAAATCCTATCATTGGCAATAACTTGGATGGAGCTAGAGGGTATTTTGCTCAGTCAAATAGGCCAGTCGGAGAAATACATGTACCAAATGATTTAACTCATGTGTGGAGTACGATAACAAAGAAAAACTGAAGGAAGAAACAGCAGCATATACACAGTACCCGAGAGTGGACTAAGAGTTACCAAAGAGAAAGGGACTGGGTAGTGTTTGTGGGAAGGGATTGATAAGGGCGGGGAAAAAGAATGGGGGTATTAGGATTAGCATGAATAATGTGTAGGGTGAAGGGTCATTGGGAGGGCTATACAACACAGAGAAGACAAGTAGTGATTCTAGAGCATCTTACGACACGCTGACGGACAGAGACTGAAACTGGGATTTGGCGAGGACTTGGTGAAGGGGTTAGACTAGTTAACATATTGTTCTGCATGTGATTGTATATTAATGAGAACAAAAAAAATTTCAAAGTGCAGTAAGAGCACAGCTCTCAAATATCAGAATAAAAGTACAGGCTTTCACTGCTCCAATCAAAAGACGCAGGGTTAGAAGAACTGATGAAAACTCAAGATCACCTAAGTGCTCCCTTACTGGAGACTCACTTGTGATCCAAGGACACAGACAAACTACAAGCTGAAGGGGCGGGGACAGGTACCCTATACAAGTGAATCTTTGAAACAAAGAAACAAATGGATTCTGTTTGAGACCCCAGAGACAGTCACTAGAAAATAGTCCTACCTAGCCACCGTGAATTCCTTTTGTTTGGTATCAGCAGTGCCCAGGTATAGATTTAGTGGTACTGCAATGTCCTTCTCATTTTTCTCACATCAACAAATGAATTGCTGTAATACTATGCGTCTGGGCTTTTGAAATCACTGGGTTTTATGATATCCACGATTGTAAAGAAGTAGTAACCACATAAGGAGGGAAGTTTGGACACTCAACCAAACACGTCTCTCCACAATACACACTTTGCTCCAAAATGCTCCTGTCTAGAAATAGGTGTTCCTTTTCATTTGTCCCTCCTCCTATCAGTGGTGAACATGCCAATGTCCCTCAAACATGGTGGTGAGTAAAGCACCAAGTATACTTTTCTGTCTACAACAGGCATAGAGGAAGTATAATTGGGGTCTTCAGTGAGGACTTAGTCAATGAATGTGGCTAAATACAGTTAGCAAGCGAGAAGGAGGTTTAAGAGGACAGAGGACAGAGATACGGATTCAAGTCCCTGCACCACCATTTACTGGTTTTGTAAGCACACGCGACTGATTCGATCTGCAAATGTCTCAGTGAGCCCAGTGCTCTCCCTACGGCCTAGTGACCTTGCAATGTTTTTGAAAGCATAATGTAGGGAAGTGACATAGTTGATGTAGTTAACGGTTCTGTACATAAGCATAGATGGACAGACAGAAAGAAGATTGTTTCATAGATAGACAGATAGATAGATGACAAATGATCGATAGATTATACACATGATAGAAGACAGGAAGCTAGATAGATGGATAGATAAATAGAGAGGATAGAGAGATAGAAAGAAGGATATAAAGAAAGATAGATAGATATACAGACAGACAGAGCGATAGATAGATACAGATACATATCGATTGACACAAAGCTGTTGCTCATAACCAGGAGATGAATGGTGAAATCACATAGCTAAACTACAAACAAAAAGGAAGAATGAAATCCAGTTTACAAAGTGCAGTAAGCAGCCATAAGTAGAAAACAAATCCTACCATTTGCAATGACGTGGACGGAGCTAGACAGTAGTATGTTCAGAAAAATAGGTCAGGCGGAGAAAGACAATATCAAATGATATCACTCATGTGTGGAGTATAACAACAAAGAGAAACTGAAGGAAAAAAACAGCAGGATACTCACAGAACCCGAGAGTTGACTAAAAGTTGCCAAAGGGAAAAGGACTGCACATTGTGGTTCTGAAGGGAGGGATAAGTGTGGGGAGAAAGATTGGGGGCATTAGGATTACCATGTATATTGCGTGGGGTCGCGTGGGACATGGGGAGTGCTGTACAACACAGAGAAGACTAGTAGAGGTTATTTAGCATCTTACTACTCCATGATTGACAGCGACTGTATCGGTGTCTTTGAAGGGGTACATGCTGAAGGGGTTTAAAGCATCCAACTATGCTGATGGACAGTGACTTTAAGAGGTTTTTGCTGGTGGACTTGGATAAGGGGGAGCATAGTAAACATAATGTTCTTCACGTGATTGTAGATTAATGATAACAAAAAAATTTTTTACGTGCAATAAGGGCACAGCACTGAATCATCAGAATAAAAGGTCAGGCTCTGAGTGTTGCAATGAAAAGACACAGGGTTAAAAGAACGGATGAAAACTCAAGAAACCTACGTGCTTCCTTACAGGAGACTCACTTGAGAGCCAAGGACAAAGACAAACTACAAGCTGTAGGTGTGGGGACAAGTACCCTACACGAGTGAAACTGAAAAACAAACAATCAAACAAATGGATTCTGTTTGAGCCCCCAGAGACAGTCAGTAGAAAATAGCACTATCTGGCCACCGTGAATTCTTTTTGTTTGTTTTCAGCAAGGCCCAGCCATAGATTTAGTGGTGGAGCAACGTCCTTCTCATTTTCTCTCACCTCAACAACTGGGTTGCTGAAATAATAAGAATCTGGGCCTTTGAAATCTGTGGCTTTTATGATCTTCACGAATGTGAAGTAATAACCACCTAAAGAGGGAAGTTTGGACACTCAAATAAATATGTCACTCCAGAATACACTCTTAGCTCCCAACTGCTCCTGTCTAGAAATTGGTGTTCCTTTTTTATTTGACCCTCCATCCTATCAGTGGTGTTCACATAGATGTCCTTCAAACATGGTGGTGAGCAAAGCAACAATTTTACGTTTCTGTCGTCCACAGGCCCAGAGAAAGGATACTTGTGGTCTTCAGGGAGCACTTAGTGAATGAATGTGGCTATATACAGACAGGAAGTGAGAAGGAGGTGAAAGAGGACAGAGGATAGAGACACGGGTTCAAGTCCCTGCACAACCATTTCCTGGTTTTGTAGGTACACTCGGCCGACACGACATGCAAGTGTCTCGATGAATAAAGTGCTCTCCCTACAGCCTAGTTACCTTGCAGGATTTTTGGAAGCATAATGTAGGAAAGTGACATAGGATATGTGGTTACCTGTTCGGTAC
Source organism: Manis pentadactyla (assembly GCF_030020395.1). Lineage (NCBI taxonomy): Eukaryota > Metazoa > Chordata > Mammalia > Pholidota > Manidae > Manis > Manis pentadactyla. The sequence goes on from NW_026644865.1 coordinate 106,907, forward strand.
ACAAGGACAGATGGGCAGACAGAAAGATGATTGATTGATTGATTGATTGATTGATTGATTGATAGACAGACAGATAGATAGATATAGGTTCATATCGATTAACACAAAGCTATTGCTCATAATCATGAGAGCAATGGTTGAAGCACATAGCAAACTACAAACGAAAAAGAAGAATAAAATCCAGTTTAAAAAGTGCAGGAAGCAGCCATAAGAAGAAAACAAATCCTATCATTGGCAATAACTTGGATGGAGCTAGAGGGTATTTTGCTCAGTCAAATAGGCCAGTCGGAGAAATACATGTACCAAATGATTTAACTCATGTGTGGAGTACGATAACAAAGAAAAACTGAAGGAAGAAACAGCAGCATATACACAGTACCCGAGAGTGGACTAAGAGTTACCAAAGAGAAAGGGACTGGGTAGTGTTGGTGGGAAGGGATTGATAAGGGCGGGGAAAAAGAATGGGGGCATTAGGATTAGCATGAATAATGGGTAGGGTGAAGGGTCATTGGGAGGGCTATACAACACAGAGAAGACAAGTAGTGATTCTAGAGCATCTTACGACACGCTGACGGACAGAGACTGAAACTGGGATTTGGCGAGGACTTGGTGAAGGGGTTAGACTAGTTAACATATTGTTCTGCATGTGATTATATATTAATGAGAACAAAAAAAATTTCAAAGTGCAGTAAGAGCACAGCTCTCAAATATCAGAATAAAAGTACAGGCTTTCACTGCTCCAATCAAAAGACACAGGGTTAGAAGAACTGATGAAAACTCAAGATCACCTAAGTGCTCCCTTACTGGAGACTCACTTGTGATCCAAGGACACAGACAAACTACAAGCTGAAGGGGCGGGGACAGGTACCCTATACAAGTGAATCTTTGAAACAAAGAAACAAATGGATTCTGTTTGAGACCCCAGAGACAGTCACTAGAAAATAGTCCTACCTAGCCACCGTGAATTCCTTTTGTTGGTATCAGCAGTTCCCAGGTATAGATTTAGTGGTACTGCAATGTCCTTCTCATTTTTCTCACATCAACAAATGAATTGCTGTAATATTATGCGTCTGGGCTTTTGAAATCACTGGGTTTTATGATATCCACGATTGTAAAGAAGTAATAACCACATAAAGAGGGAAGTTTGGACACTCAAACAAACACGTCTCTCCACAACACACACTTTGCTCCCAAATGCTCCTGTCTAGAAATAGGTGTTCCTTTTTATTTGTCCCTCCACCTATCAGTGGTGAACATGCCAATGTCCCACAAACATGGTGGTGAGTAAAGCACCAAGTATACTTTTCTGTCTACAACAGGCCCAGAGGAAGTATAATTGGGGTCTTCAGTGAGGACTTAGTCAATGAATGTGGCTAAATACAGTTAGCAAGCGAGAAGGAGGTTTAAGAGGACAGAGGACAGAGATACGGATTCAAGTCCCTGCACCACCATTTACTGGTTTTGTAAGCACACGCGACTGATTCGATCTGCAATTGTCTCAGTGAACCCAGTGCTCTCCCTACGGCCTAGTGACCTTGCAATATTTTTGAAAGCATAATGTAGGGAAACGACATAGTTGATATAATTAACGGTTCTGTACATAAGCATAGATGGAGAGACAGAAAGAAGATTGTTTCATAGATAGACAGATAGATAGATGACAGATGATCAATAGATTATACACATGATAGAAGACAGGAAGCTAGATAGATAGATAGATAAATAGAGAGGATAGAGAGATAGAAAGAAGGATATATAGAAAGATAGATAGATATACAGACATTCAGAGCGATAGATAGGTACAGATACATATCGATTGACACAAAGCTGTTGCTCATAACCAGGAGATGAATGGTGAAATCACATAGCTAAACTACAAACAAAAAGGAAGACTGAAATCCAGTTTACAAAGTGCAGTAAGCAGCCATAAGAAGAAAACAAATCCTACCATTTGTAATGACGTGGATGGAGCTAGGCAGTAGTATGTTCAGAAAAATACGTCAGGAGGAGAAAGACAATATCAAATGGTATCACTCATGTGTGGAGTATAACAACAAAGAGAAAATGAAGGAAAAATACAGCAGGATACTCACAGAACCCGAGAGTTGACTAAAAGTTGCCAAAGGGAAAAGGACTGCACACGGTGGTTCTGAAGTGAGGGATAAGTGTGGGGAGAAAGATTGGGGGCATTAGGAATACCATGTATATTGCGTGGGGTCGCGCGGGTCATGGGCAGTGCTTTACAACACAGAGAAGACTAGTAGAGGTTATATAGCATCTTACTACTAAATGATTGACAGCGACTGTATCGGTGTCTTTGAAGGGGTACATGCTGAAGGGGTTTAAAGCATACAACTATACAGATGGACAGCGACTTTAAGAGGTTTTTGCTGGTGGACTTGGATAAGGGGGAGCATAGTAAACATAATGTTCTTCACGTGATTTTAGATTAATGATAACAAAAAAAATTTTTTAAGTGCAATAAGGGCACAGCACTGAATCATCAGAATAAAAGGTCAGGCTCTGAGTGCTGCAAACAAAAGACACAGGGTTAAAAGAACGGATGAAAACTCAAGAAACCTACGTGCTTCCTTACAGGAGACTCACTTGAGAGCCAAGGATAAAGACAAACTACAAGCTGAAGGTGTGGGGACAAGTACCCTACACGAGTGAAACTGAAAAACAAACAATCAAACAAATGGATTCTGTTTGAGCCCCCAGAGACAGTCAGTAGAAAATAGCACTATCTGGCCACCGTGAATTCTTTTTGTTTGTTTTCAGCAAGGCCCAGCCATAGATTTAGTGGTGGAGCAACGTCCTTCTCATTTTCTCTCACCTCAACAACTGGGTTGCTGAAATAATAAGAATCTGGGCCTTTGAAATCTGTGGGTTTTATGATCTTCACGAATGTGAAGTAATAACCATCTAAAGAGGGAAGTTTGGACACTCAAATAAATATGCCACTCCACAATACACTCTTAGCTCCCAACTGCTCCTGTCTAGAAATTGGTGTTCCTTTTTTATTTGACCCTCCATCCTATCAGTGGTGTTCACATAGATGTCCTTCAAACATGGTGGTGAGCAAAGCAACAATTTTACGTTTCTCTCGTCAACAGGCCCAGAGGAAGGATATTTGTGGTCTTCAGGGAGCACTTAGTGAATGAATGTGGCTATATACAGACAGGAAGTGAGAAGGAGATGAAAGAGGACAGAGGAGAGAGACACGGGTTCAAGTCCCTGCACAACCATTTCCTGGTTTTGTAGGTACACTCGGCCGACACGACCTGCAAGAGTCTCGGTGAACCCAGTGCTCTCCCTAAAGCCTTGTTACCTTGCAGGATTTTTGGAAGCATAATGTAGGAAAGTGACATAGGATATGTGGTTACCTGTTCTGTACACAAGGACAGATGGGCAGACAGAAAGATGATTGATTGATTTATTGATTGATTGATTGATAGACAGACAGATAGATAGATATAGGTTCATATCGATTAACACAAAGCTATTGCTCATAACCATGAGAGCAATGGTTGAAGCACATAGCAAACTACAAACGAAAAAGAAGAATAAAATCCAGTTTAAAAAGTGCAGGAAGCAGCCATAAGAAGAAAACAAATCCTATCATTGGCAATAACTTGGATGGAGCTAGAGGGTATTATGCTCAGTCAAATAGGCCAGTCGGAGAAATACATGTACCAAATGATTTAACTCATGTGTGGAGTACGATAACAAAGAAAAACTGAAGGAAGAAACAGCAGCATATACACAGTACCCGAGAGTGGACAAAGAGTTACCAAAGAGAAAGGGACTGGGTAGTGTTTGTGGGAAGGGATTGATAAGGGCGGGGAAAAAGAATGGGGGCATTACGATTAGCATGAATAATGTGTAGGGTGAAGCGTCATTGGGAGGGCTATACAACACAGAGAAGACAAGTAGTGATTCTAGAGCATCTTACGACACGCTGACGGACAGAGACTGAAACTGGGATTTGGCGAGGACTTGGTGAAGGGGTTAGACTAGTTAACATATTGTTCTGCATGTGATTGTATATTAATGAGAACAAAAAAAATTTCAAAGTGCAGTAAGAGCTCAGCTCTCAAATATCAGAATAAAAGTACAGGCTTTCACTGCTCCAATCAAAAGACACAGGGTTAGAAGAACTGATGAAAACTCAAGATCACCTAAGTGCTCCCTTACTGGAGACTCACTTGTGATCCAAGGACACAGACAAACTACAAGCTGAAGGGGCGGGGACAGGTACCCTATACAAGTGAATCTTTGAAACAAAGAAACAAATGGATTCTGTTTGAGACCCCAGAGACAGTCACTAGAAAATAGTCCTACCTAGCCACCGTGAATTCCTTTTGTTTGGTATCAGCAGTGCCCAGGTATAGATTTAGTGGTACTGCAATGTCCTTCTCATTTTTCTCACATCAACAAATGAATTGCTGTAATACTATGCGTCTGGGCTTTTGAAATCACTGGGTTTTATGATATCCACGATTGTAAAGAAGTAATAACCACATAAAGAGGGAAGTTTGGACACTCAACCAAACACGTCTCTCCACAACACACACTTTGCTCCCAAATGCTCCTGTCTAGAAATAGGTGTTCCTTTTTATTTGTCCCTCCTCCTATCAGTGGTGAACATGCCAATGTCCCTCAAACATGGTGGTGAGTAAAGCACCAAGTATACTTTTCTGTCTACAACAGGCCCAGAGGAAGTATAATTGGGGTCTTCAGTGAGGACTTAGTCAATGAATGTGGCTAAATACAGTTAGCAAGCGAGAAGGAGGTTTAAGAGGACAGAGGACAGAGATACGGGTTCAAGTCCCTGCACCACCATTTACTGGTTTTGTAAGCACACGCGACTGATTCGATCTGCAATTGTCTCAGTGAGCCCAGTGCTCTACCTACGGCCTAGTGACCTTGCAATATTTTTGAAAGCATAATGTAGGGAAGTGACATAGTTGATGTAGTTAACGGTTCTGTACATAAGCATAGATGGACAGACAGAAAGAAGATTGTTTCATAGATAGACTGATAGATAGATGACAGATGATCGATAGATTATACACATGATAGAAGACAGGAAGCTAGATAGATGGATAGATAAATAGAGAGGATAGAGAGATAGAAAGAAGGATATATAGAAAGATAGATAGATATACAGACAGACAGAGCGATAGATAGGTACAGATACATATCGATTGACACAAATCTGTTGCTCATAACCAGGAGATGAATGGTGAAATCACATAGCTAAACTACAAACAAAAAGGAAGAATGAAATCCAGTTTACAAAGTGCAGTAAGCAGCCATAAGAAGAAAACAAATCCTACCATTTGCAAAGACGTGGATGGAGCTAGACAGTAGTATGTTCAGAAAAATAGGTCAGGCGGAGAAAGACAATATCAAATGATATCACTCATGTGCGCAGTATAACAACAAAGAGAAACTGAAGGAAAAATACAGCAGGACACTCACAGAACCCGAGAGTTGACTAAAAGTTGCCAAAGGGAAAAGGACTGCACAGGGTGGTTCTGAAGGGAGGGATAAGTGTGGGGAGAAAGTTTGGGGGCATTAGGATTACCATGTATATTGCGTGGGGTCGCGCGGGACATGGGGAGTGCTGTACAACACAGAGAAGACTAGTAGAGGTTATTTAGCATCTTACTACTCCATGATTGACAGCGACTGTATCGGTGTCTTTGAAGGGGTACATGCTGAAGGGGTTTAAAGCATCAAACTATGCTGATGGACAGTGACTTTAAGAGGTTTTTGCTGGTGGACTTGGATAAGGGGGAGCATAGTAAACATAATGTTCTTCACGTGATTTTAGATTAATGATAACAAAAAAATTTTTTACGTGCAATAAGAGCACAGCACTGAATCATCAGAATAAAAGGTTAGGCTCTGAGTGCTGCAAACAAAAGAGACAGGGTTAAAAGAACGGATGAAAACTCAAGAAACCTACGTGCTTCCTTACAGGAGACTCACTTGGGAGCCAAGGACAAAGACAAACTACAAGCTGAAGGTGTGGGGACAAGTACCCTACACGAGTGAAACTGAAAAACAAACAATCAAACAAATGGATTCTGTTTGAGCCCCCAGAGACAGTCAGTAGAAAATAGCACTATCTGGCCACCGTGAATTCTTTTTGTTTGTTTTCAGCAAGGCCCAGCCATAGATTTAGTGGTGGAGCAACGTCCTTCTCATTTTCCCTCACCTCAACAACTGGGTTGCTGAAATAATAAGAATCTGGGCCTTTGAAATCTGTGGGTTTTATGATCTTCACGAATGTGAAGTAATAACCACCTAAAGAGGGAAGTTTGGACACTCAAATAATTATGCCACTCCACAATACACTCTTAGCTCCCAACTGCTCCTGTCTAGAAATTGGTGTTCCTTTTTTATTTGACCCTCCATCCTATCAGTGGTGTTCACATAGATGTCCTTCAAACATGGTGGTGAGCAAAGCAACAATTTTACGTTTCTCTCGTCAACAGGCCCAGAGGAAGGATATTTGTGGTCTTCAGGGAGCACTTAGTGAATGAATGTGGCTATATACAGACAGGAAGTGAGAAGGAGATGAAAGAGGACAGAGGAGAGAGACACGGGTTCAAGTCCCTGCACAACCATTTCCTGGTTTTGTAGGTACACTCGGCCGACACGACCTGCAAGAGTCTCGGTGAACCCAGTGCTCTCCCTAAAGCCTTGTTACCTTGCAGGATTTTTGGAAGCATAATGTAGGAAAGTGACATAGGATATGTGGTTACCTGTTCTGTACACAAGGACAGATGGGCAGACAGAAAGATGATTGATTGATTTATTGATTGATTGATTGATAGACAGACAGATAGATAGATATAGGTTCATATCGATTAACACAAAGCTATTGCTCATAACCATGAGAGCAATGGTTGAAGCACATAGCAAACTACAAACGAAAAAGAAGAATAAAATCCAGTTTAAAAAGTGCAGGAAGCAGCCATAAGAAGAAAACAAATCCTATCATTGGCAATAACTTGGATGGAGCTAGAGGGTATTATGCTCAGTCAAATAGGCTAGTCGGAGAAATACATGTACCAAATGATTTAACTCATGTGTGGAGTACGATAACAAAGAAAAACTGAAGGAAGAAACAGCAGCATATACACAGTACCCGAGAGTGGACTAAGAGTTACCAAAGAGAAAGGGACTGGGTAGTGTTTGTGGGAAGGGATTGATAAGGGCGGGGAAAAAGAATGGGGGCATTAGGATTAGCATGAATAATGTGTAGGGTGAAGGGTCATTGGGAGGGCTATACAACACAGAGAAGACAAGTAGTGATTCTAGAGCATCTTACGACACGGTGACGGACAGCGACTGAAACTGGGATTTGGCGAGGACTTGGTGAAGGGGTTAGACTAGTTAACATATTGTTCTGCATGTGATTGTATATTAATGAGAACAAAAAAAATTTCAAAGTGCAGTAAGAGCACAGCTCTCAAATATCAGAATAAAAGTACAGGCTTTCACTGCTCCAATCAAAAGACACAGGGTTAGAAGAACTGATGAAAACTCAAGATCACCTAAGTGCTCCCTTACTGGAGACTCACTTGTGATCCAAGGACACAGACAAACTACAAGCTGAAGGGGCGGGGACAGGTACCCTATACAAGTGAATCTTTGAAACAAAGAAACAAATGGATTCTGTTTGAGACCCCAGAGACAGTCACTAGAAAATAGTCCTACCTAGCCACCGTGAATTAATTTTGTTTGGTATCAGCAGTGCCCAGGTATAGATTTAGTGGTACTGCAATGTCCTTCTCATTTTTCTCACATCAACAAATGAATTGCTGTAATACTATGCGTCTGGGCTTTTGAAATCACTGGGTTTTATGATATCCACGATTGTAAAGAAGTAATAACCACATAAAGAGGGAAGTTTGGACACTCAACCAAACACGTCTCTCCACAACACACACTTTGCTCCCAAATGCTCCTGTCTAGAAATAGGTGTTCCTTTTTATTTGTCCCTCCTCCTATCAGTGGTGAACATGCCAATGTCCCTCAAACATGGTGGTGAGTAAAGCACCAAGTATACTTTTCTGTCTACAACAGGCCCAGAGGAAGTATAATTGGGGTCTTCAGTGAGGACTTAGTCAATGAATGTGGCTAAATACAGTTAGCAAGCGAGAAGGAGGTTTAAGAGGACAGAGGACAGAGATACGGGTTCAAGTCCCTGCACCACCATTTACTGGTTTTGTAAGCACACGTGGCTGATTCGATCTGCAATTGTCTCAGTGAGCCCAGTGCTCTCCCTACGGCCTAGTGACCTTGCAATGTTTTTGAAAGCATAATGTAGGGAAGTGACATAGTTGATGTAGTTAACTGTTCTGTACATAAGGATAGATGGACAGACGGAAAGAAGATTGTTTCATAGACAGATAGATAGATGACAGATGATCGATAGATTATACACATGATAGAAGACAGGAAGCTAGATAGATGGATAGATAAATAGAGAGGACAGAGAGATAGACAGAAGGATTTATAGAAAGATAGATAGATATACAGACAGAGTGATAGATAGATACAGATACATATCGATTGACACAAAGCTGTTGCTCATAACCAGGAGATGAATGGTGAAATCACATAGCTAAACTACAAACAAAAAGGAAGAATGGAATCCAGTTTACAACGTGCAGTAAGCAGCCATAAGAAGAAAACAAATCCTACCATTTGCAATGACGTGGATGGAGCTAGACAGTAGTATGTTCAGAAAAATACGTCAGGCGGCGAAAGACAATACCAAATGGTATCACTCATGTGTGGAGTATAACACAAAGAGAAACTGAAGGAAAAATACAGCAGGATACTCACAGAACCCGAGAGTTGACTAAAAGTTGCCAAAGGGAAAAGGACTGCACAGGGTGGTTCTGAAGGGAGGGATAAGTGTGGGGAGAAAGATTGTGGGCATTAGGAATACCATGTATATTGCGTGGGGTCACGCGGGTCATGGGGAGTGCTTTACAACACAGAGAAGAGTAGTAGAAGTTATATAGCATCTTACTACTCCATGATTGACAGCGACTGTATCGGTGTCTTTGAAGGGGTACATGCTGAAGGGGTTTAAAGCATACAACTATGCTGATGGACAGCGACTTTAAGAGGTTTTTGCTGGTGGACTTGGATAAGGGGGAGCATAGTAAATATAATGTTCTTCACGTGATTGTAGATTAATGATTACAAAAAAAATTTTTTAAGTGCAATAAGGGCACAGCACTGAATCATCAGAATAAAAGGTCAGGCACTGAGTGCTGCAAACAAAAGACACAGGGTTAAAAGAACGGATGAAAACTCAAGAAACCTACGTGCTTCCTTACAGGAGACTCACCTGAGATCCAAGGACAAAGACAAACTACAAGCTGAAGGTGTGGGGACAAGTACCCTACACGAGTGAAACTGAAAAACAATCAAACAAATGGATTCTGTTTGAACACCCAGAGACAGTCAGTAGAAAATAGCACTATCTGGCCACCGTGAATTCTTTTTGTTTGTTTTCAGCAAGGCCCAGCCATAGATTTAGTGGTGGAGCAACGTCCTTCTCATTTTCTCTCACCTCAACAACTGGGTTGCTGAAATAATAGGAATCTGGGCCTTTGAAATCTGTGGGTTTTATGATCTTCACGAATGTGAAGTAATAACCAGCTAAAGAGGGAAGTTTGGACACTCAAATAAATATGTCACTCCACAATACACTCTTAGCTCCCAACTGCTCCTGTCTAGAAATTGGTGTTCCTTTTTATTTGACCCTCCATCCTATCAGTGGTGTTCACATAGATGTCCTTCAAACATGGTGGTGAGCAAAGCAACAATTTTACGTTTCTGTCGTCCACAGGCCCAGAGGAAGGACACTTGTGGTCTTCAGGGAGCACTTAGTGAATGAATGTGGCTATGTACAGACAGGAAGTGAGAAGGAGATGAAAGAGGACAGAGGATAGAGACACGGGTTCAAGTCCCTGCACAACCATTTCCTGGTTTTGTAGGAACACTCGGCCGACACGATCTGCAAGTGTCTCGGTGAACCCAGTGCTCTCCCTACAGCCTAGTTACCTTGCAGGATTTTTGGAAGCATAATGTAGGAAAGTGACATAGGATATGTGGTTACCTGTTCTGTACACAAGGACAGATGGGCAGACAGAAAGATGATTGATTGATTGATTGATTGATTGACAGACAGATAGATAGATATAGGTTCATATCGATTAACACAAAGCTATTGCTCCTAACAATGAGAGCAATGGTTGAAGCACATAGAAAACTACAAACGAAAAAGAAGAATAAAATCCAGTTTAAAAAGTGCCGTAAGCAGCCATAAGAAGAAAACAAATCCTATCATTGGCAATAACTTGGATGGAGCTAGAGGGTATTATGCTCAGTCAAATAGGCCAGTCGGAGAAATACATGTACCAAATGATTTAACTCATGTGTGGAGTACGATAACAAAGAAAAACTGAAGGAAGAAACAGCAGCATATACACAGTACCCGAGAGTGGACTAAGAGTTACCAAAGAGAAAGGGACTGGGTAGTGTTTGTGGGAAGGGATTGATAAGGGCGGGGAAAAAGAATGGGGGCATTAGGATTAGCATGAATAATGTGTAGGGTGAAGGGTCATTGGGAGGGCTATACAACACAGAGAAGACAAGTAGTGATTCTAGAGCATCTTACGACACGCTGACGGACAGAGACTGAAACTGGGATTTGGCGAGGACTTGGTGAAGGGGTTAGACTAGTTAACATATTGTTCTGCATGTGATTGTATATTAATGAGAACAAAAAAAATTTCAAAGTGCAGTAAGAGCACAGCTCTCAAATATCAGAATAAAAGTACAGGCTTTCACTGCTCCAATCAAAAGACACAGGGTTAGAAGAACTGATGAAAACTCAAGATCACCTAAGTGCTCCCTTACTGGAGACTCACTTGTGATCCAAGGACACAGAAAAACTACAAGCTGAAGGGGCGGGGACAGGTACCCTATACAAGTGAATCTTTGAAACAAAGAAACAAATGGATTCTGTTTGAGACCCCAGAGACAGTCACTTGAAAATAGTCCTACCTAGCCACCGTGAATTCCTTTTGTTTGGTATCAGCAGTGCCCAGGTATAGATTTAGTGGTACTGCAATGTCCTTCTCATTTTTCTCACATCAACAAATGAATTGCTGTAATAATATGCGTCTGGGCTTTTGAAATCACTGGGTTTTATGATATCCACGATTGTAAAGAAGTAATAACCACATAAAGAGGGAAGTTTGGACACTCAACCAAACACGTCTCTCCACAACACACACTTTGCTCCCAAATGCTCCTGTCTAGAAATAGGTGTTCCTTTTTATTTGTCCCTCCTCCTATCAGTGGTGAACATGCCAATGTCCCTCAAACATGGTGGTGAGTAAAGCACCAAGTATACTTTTCTGTCTACAACAGGCCCAGAGGAAGTATAATTGGGGTCTTCAGTGAGGACTTAGTCAATGAATGTGGCTAAATACAGTTAGCAAGCGAGAAGGAGGTTTAAGAGGACAGAGGACAGAGATACGGGTTCAAGTCCCTGCACCACCATTTACTGGTTTTGTAAGCACACGCGGCTGATTCGATCTGAAATTGTCTCAGTGAGTCCAGTGCTCTCCCTACGGCCTAGTGACCTTGCAATATTTTTGAAAGCATAATTTAGGGAAGTGACATAGTTGATGTAGTTAACTGTTCTGTACATAAGGATAGATGGACAGACAGAAAGAAGATTGTTTCATAGACAGATAGATAGATGACAGATGATCGATAGATTATACACATGATAGAAGACAGGAAGCTAGATATATGGATAGATAAATAGAGAGGATAGAGAGATAGAAAGAAGGATATATAGAAAGATAGATAGATATACAGACAGACAGAGTGATAGATAGATACAGATACGTATCGATTGACACAAAGCTGTTGCTCATAACCAGGAGATGAATGGTGAAATCACATAGCTAAACTACAAACAAAAAGGAAGAATGAAATCCAGTTTACAAAGTGCAGTAAGCAGCCATAAGAAGAAAACAAATCCTACCATTTGCAATGACGTGGATGGAGCTAGACAGTAGTATGTTCAGAAAAATACGTCAGCGGAGAAAGAAAATATCAAATGGTATCACTCATGTGTGGAGTATAACAACAAATAGAAACTGAAGGAAAAATACAGCAGGATACACACAGAACCCGAGAGGTGACTAAAAGTTGCCAAAGGGAAAAGGACTGCACAGGGTGGTTCTGAAGGGAGGGATAAGTGTGGGGAGAAAGATTGGGGGCATTAGGAATACCATGTATATTGCGTGGGGTCGCGCGGGTCATGGGGAGTGCTGTACAACACAGAGAAGACTAGTAGAGGTTATATAGCATCTTACTACTCCATGATTGACAGCGACTGTATCGGTGTCTTTGAAGGGGTACATGCTGAAGGTGTTTAAAGCATACAACTATGCTGATGGACAGCGACTTTAAGAGGTTTTTGCTGGTGGACTTGGATAAGGGGGAGCATAGTAAACATAATGTTCTTCACGTGATTGTAGATTAATGATAACAAAAAAAATTTTTTAAGTGCAATAAGGGCACAGCACTGAATCAACAGAATAAAAGGTCAGGTTCTGAGTGCTGCAAACAAAAGACACAGGGTTAAAAGAACGGATGAAAACTCAAGAAACCTACGTGCTTCCTTAAAGGAGACTCACCTGAGATCCAAGGACAAAGACAAACTACAAGCTGAAGGTGTGGGGACAAGTACCCTACACGAGTGAAACTGAAAAACAAACAATCAAACAAATGGATTCTGTTTGAACACCCAGAGACAGTCAGTAGAAAATAGCACTATCTGGCCACCGTGAATTCTTTTTGTTTGTTTTCAGCAAGGCCCAGCCATAGATTTAGTGGTGGAGCAACGTCCTTCTCATTTTCACTCACCTCAACAACTGGGTTGCTGAAATAATAGGAATCTGGGCCTTTGAAATCTGTGGGTTTTATGATCTTCACGAATGTGAAGTAATAACCACCTAAAGAGGGAAGTTTGGAAACTCAAATAAATATGTCACTCCACAATACACTCTTAGCTCCCAACTGCTCCTGTCTAGAAATTGGTGTTCCTTTTTATTTGACCCTCCATCCTATCAGTGGTGTTCACATAGATGTCCTTCAAACATGGTGGTGAGCAAAGCAACAATTTTACGTTTCTGTCGTCCACAGGCCCAGAGGAAGGATACTTGTGGTCTTCAGGGAGCACTTAGTGAATGAATGTGGCTATATACAGACAGGAAGTGAGAAGGAGATGAAAGAGGACAGAGGATAGAGACACGGGTTCAAGTCCCTGCACAACCATTTCCTGGTTTTGTAGGTACACTCGGCCGACACGACCTGCAAGTGTCTCGGTGAATAAAGTGCTCTCCCTACAGCCTAGTTACCTTGCAGGATTTTTGGAAGCATAATGTAGGAAAGTGACATAGGATATGTGGTTACCTGTTCTGTACACAAGGACAGATGGGCAGACAGAAAGATGATTGATTGATTGATTGATTGATTGACAGACAGATAGATAGATATAGGTTCATATCGATTAACACAAAGCTATTGCTCCTAACAATGAGAGCAATGGTTGAAGCACATAGAAAACTACAAACGAAAAAGAAGAATAAAATCCAGTTTAAAAAGTGCCGTAAGCAGCCATAAGAAGAAAACAAATCCTATCATTGGCAATAACTTGGATGGAGCTAGAGGGTATTATGCTCAGTCAAATAGGCCAGTCGGAGAAATACATGTACCAAATGATTTAACTCATGTGTGGAGTACGATAACAAAGAAAAACTGAAGGAAGAAACAGCAGCATATACACAGTACCCGAGAGTGGACTAAGAGTTACCAAAGAGAAAGGGACTGGGTAGTGTTTGTGGGAAGGGATTGATAAGGGCGGGGAAAAAGAATGGGGGCATTAGGATTAGCATGAATAATGTGTAGGGTGAAGGGTCATTGGGAGGGCTATACAACACAGAGAAGACAAGTAGTGATTCTAGAGCATCTTACGACACGGTGACGGACAGCGACTGAAACTGGGATTTGGCGAGGACTTGGTGAAGGGGTTAGACTAGTTAACATATTGTTCTGCATGTGATTGTATATTAATGAGAACAAAAAAAATTTTAAAGTGCAGTTAGAGCACAGCTCTCAAATATCAGAATAAAAGTACAGGCTTTCACTGCTCCAATCAAAAGACACAGGGTTAGAAGAACTGATGAAAACTCAAGATCACCTAAGTGCTCCCTTACTGGAGACTCACTTGTGATCCAAGGACACAGACAAACTACAAGCTGAAGGGGCGGGGACAGGTACCCTATACAAGTGAATCTTTGAAACAAAGAAACAAATGGATTCTGTTTGAGACCCCAGAGACAGTCACTAGAAAATAGTCCTACCTAGCCACCGTGAATTCCTTTTGTTTGGTATCAGCAGTGCCCAGGTATAGATTTAGTGGTACTGCAATGTCCTTCTCATTTTTCTCACATCAACAAATGAATTGCTGTAATACTATGCGTCTCGGCTTTTGAAATCACTGGGTTTTATGATATCCACGATTGTAAAGAAGTAATAACCACATAAAGAGGGAAGTTTGGACACTCAACCAAACACGTCTCTCCACAACACACACTTTGCTCCCAAATGCTCCTGTCTAGAAATAGGTGTTCCTTTTTATTTGTCCCTCCTCCTATCAGTGGTGAACATGCCAATGTCCCTCAAACATGGTGGTGAGTAAAGCACCAAGTATACTTTTCTGTCTACAACAGGCCCAGAGGAAGTATAATTGGGGTCTTCAGTGAGGACTTAGTCAATGAATGTGGCTAAATACAGTTAGCAAGCGAGAAGGAGGTTTAAGAGGACAGAGGACAGAGATACGGGTTCAAGTCCCTGCACCACCATTTACTGGTTTTGTAAGCACATGCGGCTGATTCGATCTGCAAATGTCTCAGTGAGCCCAGTGCTCTCCCTACGGCCTAGTGTCCTTGCAATGTTTTTGAAAGCATAATGTAGGGAAGTGACATAGTTGATGTAGTTAACGGTTCTGTACATAAGCATAGATGGACAGACAGAAAGAAGATTGTTTCGTAGATAGACAGATAGATAGATGACAGATGATCGATAGATTATACACATGATAGAAGACAGGAAGCTAGATAGATGGATAGATAAATAGAGAGGATAGAGTGATAGAAAGAAGGATATATAGAAAGATAGATAGATATACAGACAGACAGAGCGATAGATAGATACAGATACATATCGATTGACACAAAGCTGTTGCTCATAACCAGGAGATGAATTGTGAAATCACATAGCTAAACTACAAACAAAAAGGAAGAATGAAATCCAGTTTACAAATTGTAGTAAGCAGCCATAAGAAGAAAACAAATCCTACCATTTGCAATGACGTGGATGAAGCTAGACAGTAGTATGTTCAGAAAAATAGGTCAGGCAGAGAAAGACAATATCAAATGATATCACTCATGTGTGGAGTATAACAACAAAGAGAAACTGAAGGAAAAAAACAGCAGGATACTCACAGAACCCGAGAGTTGACTAAAAGTTGCCAAAGGGAAAAGGACTGCACAGGGTGGTTCTGAAGGGAGGGATAAGTGTGGGGAGAAAGATTGGGGGCATTAGGATTACCATGTATATTGCGTGGGGTCGCGCGGGACATGGGGAGTGCTGTACAACACAGAGAAGACTAGTAGAGGTTATTTAGCATCTTACTACTCCATGATTGACAGCGACTGTATCGGTGTCTTTGAAGGGGTACATGCTGAAGGGGTTTAAAGCATCCAACTATTCTGATTGACAGCGACTTTAAGAGGTTTTTGCTTTTGGACTTGGATAAGGGGGAGCATTGTAAACATAATGTTCTTCACGTGATTGTAGATTAATGATAACAAAAAAAAATTTTTAAGTGCAAGAAGGGCACAGCACTGAATAATCAGAATAAAAGGTCAGGCTCTGAGTGCTGCAAACAAAAGACACAGGGTTAAAAGAACGGATGAAAACTCAAGAAACCTACGTGCTTCCTTACAGGAGACTCACTTGAGATCCAAGGACAAAGACAAACTACAAGCTGAAGGTGTGGGGAAAAGTACCCTACACGAGTGAAACGTAAAAACAAACAATCAAACAAATGGATTCTGTTTGAGCCCCCAGAGACAGTCAGTAGAAAATAGCACTATCTGGCCACCATGAAATCTTTTTGTTTGTTTTCAGCAAGGCCGAGCCATAGATTTAGTGGTGGAGCAACGTCCTTCTCGTTTTCTCTCACCTCAACAACTGGGTTGCTGAATTAATAGGAATCTGGGCCTTTGAAATCTGTGGGTTTTATGATCTTCACGACTGTGAAGTAATAACCACCTAAAGAGGGAAGTTTGGACACTCAAATAAATATGTCACTCCACAATACACTCTTAGCTCCCAAATGCTCCTGTCTAGAAATTGGTGTTCCTTTTTATTTGACCCTCCATCCTATCAGTGGTGTTCACATAGATGTCCTTCAAACATGGTGGTGAGCAAAGCAACAATTTTACGTTTCTGTCGTCCACAGGCCCAGAGGAAGGATACTTGTGGTCTTCAGGGAGCACTTAGTGAATGAATGTGGCTATATACAGACAGGAAGTGAGAAGGAGATGAAAGAGGACAGAGGATAGAGACACGGGTTCAAGTCCCTGCACAACCATTTCCTGGTTTTGTAGGTACACTCGGCCGACACGACCTGCAAGTGTCTCGGTGAACCCAGTGCTCTCCCTACAGCCTAGTTACCTTGCAGGATTTTTGGAAGCATAATGTAGGAAAGTGACATAGGATATGTGGTTACCTGTTCTGTACACAAGGACAGATGGGCAGACAGAAAGATGATTGATTGATTGATTGATTGATTGACAGACAGATAGATAGATATAGGTTCATATCGATTAACACAAAGCTATTGCTCCTAACCATGAGAGCAATGGTTGAAGCACATAGAAAACTACAAAAGAAAAAGAAGAATAAAATCCAGTTTAAAAAGTGCCGTAAGCAGCCATAAGAAGAAATCAAATCCTATCATTGGCAATAACATGGATGGAGCTAGAGGGTATTATGCTCAGTCAAATAGGCCAGTCGGAGAAATACATGTACCAAATGATTTAACTCATGTGTGGAGTACGATAACAAAGAAAATCTGAAGGAAGAAACAGCAGCATATACACAGTACCCGAGAGTGGTCTAAGAGTTACCAAAGAGAAAGGGACTGGGTAGTGTTTGTGGGAAGGGATTGATAAGGGCGGGGAAAAAGAATGGGGGCATTAGGATTAGCATGAATAATGTGTAGGGTGAAGGGTCATTGGGAGGGCTATACAACACAGAGAAGACAAGTAGTGATTCTAGAGCATCTTACGACACGGTGACGGACAGCGACTGAAACTGGGATTTGGCGAGGACTTGGTGAAGGGGTTAGACTAGTTAACATATTGTTCTGCATGTGATTGTATATTAATGAGAACAAAAAAAATTTCAAAGTGCAGTAAGAGCACAGCTCTCAAATATCAGAATAAAAGTACAGGCTTTCACTGCTCCAATCAAAAGACACAGGGTTAGAAGAACTGATGAAAACTCAAGATCACCTAAGTGCTCCCTTACTGGAGACTCACTTGTGATCCAAGGACACAGACAAACTACAAGCTGAAGGGGCGGGGACAGGTACCCTATACAAGTGAATCTTTGAAACAAAGAAACAAATGGATTCTGTTTGAGAACCCAGAGACAGTCACTAGAAAATAGTCCTACCTAGCCACCGTGAATTCCTTTTGTTTGGTGTCAGCAGTGCCCAGGTATAGATTTAGCGGTACTGCAATGTCCTTCTCATTTTTCTCACATCAACAAATGAATTGCTGTAATAATACGCGTCTGGGCTTTTGAAATCACTGGGTTTTATGATATCCACGATTGTAAAGAAGTAATAACCACATAAAGAGGGAAGTTTGGACACTCAACCAAACACGTCTCTCCACAACACACACTTTGCTCCCAAATGCTCCTGTCTAGAAATAGGTGTTCCTTTTTATTTGTCCCTCCTCCTATCAGTGGTGAACATGCCAATGTCCCTCAAACATGGTGGTGAGTAAAGCACCAAGTATACTTTTCTGTCTACAACAGGCCCAGAGGAAGTATAATTGGGGTCTTCAGTGAGGACTTAGTCAATGAATGTGGCTAAATACAGTTAGCAAGCGAGAAGGAGGTTTAAGAGGACAGAGGACAGAGATACGGGTTCAAGTCCCTGCACCACCATTTACTGGTTTTGTAAGCACATGCGGCTGATTCGATCTGCAGTTGTCTCAGTGAGCCCAGTGCTCTCCCTACGGCCTAGTGACCTTGCAATGTTTTTGAAAGCATAATGTAGGGAAGTGACATAGTTGATGTAGTTAACGGTTCTGTACATAAGCATAGATGGACAGACAGAAAGAAGATTGTTTCATAGATAGACAGATAGATAGATGACAGATGATCGATAGATTATACACATGATAGAAGACAGGAAGCTAGATAGATGGATAGATAAATAGAGAGGATAGAGAGATAGAAAGAAGGATATATAGAAAGATAGATAGATATGCAGACAGAGAGAGCGATAGATAGATACAGATACATATCGATTGACACAAAGCTGTTGCTCATAACCAGGAGATGAATGGTGAAATCACATAGCTAAACTACAAACAAAAAGGAAGAATGAAATCCAGTTTACAAAGTGCAGTAAGCAGCCATAAGAAGAAAACAAATCCTACCATCTGCAATGACGTGGATGGAGCTAGACAGTAGTATGTTCAGAAAAATAGGTCAGGCGGAGAAAGACAATATCAAATGGTATCACTCATGTGTGGAGTATAACAACAAAGAGAAACTGAAGGAAAAAAACAGCAGGACACTCACAGAACCCGAGAGTTGACTAAAAGTTGCCAAAGGGAAAAGGACTGCACAGCGTGGTTCTGAAGGGAGGGATAAGTGTGGGGAGAAAGATTGGGGGCATTAGGAATACCATGTATATTGCGTGGGACGCGCGGGTCATGGGGAGTGCTGTACAAAACAGAGAAGACTAGTAGAGGTTATATAGCATCTTACTACTCCATGATTGACAGCGACTGTATCGGTTTCTTTGAAGGGATACATGCTGAAGGGGTTTAAAACATCCAACTATGCTGATGGACAGCGACTTTAAGAGGTTTTTGCTGGTGGACTTGGATAACGGGGAGCATAGTAAACATAATGTTCTTCACGTGATTGTAGATTAATGATAACAAAAAAAATTTTTTAAGTGCAATAAGGGCACAGCACTGAATCATCAGAATAAAAGGTCAGGCTCTGAGTGCTGCAAACAAAAGACACAGGGTTAAAAGAACGGATGAAA
Source organism: Manis pentadactyla (assembly GCF_030020395.1). Lineage (NCBI taxonomy): Eukaryota > Metazoa > Chordata > Mammalia > Pholidota > Manidae > Manis > Manis pentadactyla. The sequence goes on from NW_026644865.1 coordinate 126,399, forward strand.
ACTCAAGAAACATACGTGCTTCCTTACAGGAGACTCACTTGACATCCAAGGACAAAGGCAAACTACAAGCTGAAGGTGTGGGGACAAGTACCCTACACGAGTGAAACTGAAAAACAAACAATCAAACAAATGGATTCTGTTTGAGCCCCCAGAGACAGTCAGTTGAAAATAGCACTATCTGGCCACCGTGAATTCTTTTTGTTTGTTTTCAGCAAGGCCCAGCCATAGATTTAGTGGTGGAGCAACGTCCTTCTCATTTTCTCTCACCTCAACAACTGGGTTGCTGAAATAATAATAATCTGGGCCTTTGAAATCTGTGGGTTTTATGATCTTCACGAATGTGAAGTAATAACCACCTAAAGAGGGAAGTTTGGAAACTCAAATAAATATGTCACTCCACAATACACTCTTAGCTCCCAACTGCTCCTGTCTAGAAATTGGTGTTCCTTTTTATTTGACACTCCATCCTATCAGTGGTGTTCACATAGATGTCCTTCAAACATGGTGGTGAGCAAAGCAACAATTTTACGTTTCTGTCGTCCACAGGCCCAGAGGAAGGATACTTGTGGTCTTCAGGGAGCACTTAGTGAATGAATGTGGCTATATACAGACAGGAAGTGAGAAGGAGATGAAAGAGGACAGAGGATAGAGACACGGGTTCAAGTCCCTGCACAACCATTTCCTGGTTTTGTAGGTACACTCGGCCGACACGACCTGCAAGTGTCTCGGTGAACCCAGTGCTCTCCCTACAGCCTAGTTACCTTGCAGGATTTTTGGAAGCATAATGTAGGAAAGTGACATAGGATATGTGGTTACCTGTTCTGTACACCAGGACAGATGGGCAGAAAGAAAGATGATTGATTGATTGATTGATTGATTGATTGATAGACAGACAGATAGAAAGATATAGGTTCATATCGATTAACACAAAGCTATTGCTCATAACCATGAGAGCAATGGTTGAAGCACATAGCAAACTACAAACGAAAAAGAAGAATAAAATCCAGTTTAAAAAGTGCAGTAAGCAGCCATAAGAAGAAAACAAATCCTATCATTGGCAATAACTTGGATGGAGCTAGAGGGTATTATGCTCAGTCAAATAGGCCAGTCGGAGAAATACATGTACCAAATGATTTAACTCATGTGTGGAGTACGATAACAAAGAAAAACTGAAGGAAGGAACAGCAGCATATACACAGTACCCGAGAGTGGACTAAGAGTTACCAAAGAGAAAGGGACTGGTTAGTGTTTGTGGGAAGGGATTGATAAGGGCGGGGAAAAAGAATGGGGGCATTAGGTTTAGCATGAATAATGTGTAGGGTGAAGGGTCATTGGGAGGGCTATACAACACAGAGAAGACAAGTAGTGATTCTAGAGCATCTTACGACACGCTGACGGACAGCGACTGAAACTGGGATTTGGCGAGGACTTGGTGAAGGGGTTAGACTAGTTAACATATTGTTCTGCATGTGATTGTATATTAATGAGAACAAAAAAAATTTCAAAGTGCAGTAAGAGCACAGCTCTCAAATATCAGAATAAAAGTACAGGCTTTCACTGCTCCAATCAAAAGACACAGGGTTAGAAGAACTGATGAAAACTCAAGATCACCTAAGTGCTCCCTTACTGGAGACTCACTTGTGATCCAAGGACACAGACAAACTACAAGCTGAAGGGTCGGGGACAGGTACCCTATACAAGTGAATCTTTGAAACAAAGAAACAAATGGATTCTGTTTGAGACCCCAGAGACAGTCACTAGAAAATAGTCCTACCTAGCCACCGTGAATTCCTTTTGTTTGGTATCAGCAGTGCCCAGGTATAGTTTTAGTGGTACTGCAATGTCCTTCTCATTTTTCTCACATCAACAAATGAATTGCTGTAATAATATGCGTCTGGGCTTTTGAAATCACTGGGTTTTATGATATCCACGATTGTAAAGAAGTAATAACCACATAAAGAGGGAAGTTTGGACACTCAACCAAACACGTCTCTCCACAACACACACTTTGCTCCCAAATGCTCCTGTCTAGAAATAGGTGTTCCTTTTTATTTGTCCCTCCTCCTATCAGTGGTGAACATGCCAATGTCCCTCAAACATGGTGGTGAGTAAAGCACCAAGTATACTTTTCTGTCTACAACAGGCCCAGAGGAAGTATAATTGGGGTCTTCAGTGAGGACTTAGTCAATGAATGTGGCTAAATACAGTTAGCAAGCGAGAAGGAGGTTTAAGAGGACAGAGGACAGAGATACGGGTTCAAGTCCCTGCACCACCATTTACTGGTTTTGTAAGCACACGCGGCTGATTCGATCTGCAATTGTCTCAGTGAGCCCAGTGCTCTCCCTACGGCCTAGTGACCTTGCAATGTTTTTGAAAGCATAATGTAGGGAAGTGACATAATTGATGTAGTTAACTGTTCTGTACATAAGGATAGATGGACAGACAGAAAGAAGATTGTTTCATAGACAGATAGATAGATGACAGATGATCGATAGATTATACACATGATAGAAGACAGGAAGCTAGATAGATGGACAGATAAATAGAGAGGATAGAGAGATAGAAAGAAGGATATATAGAAAGATAGATAGATATACAGACAGACAGAGCGATAGATAGATACAGATACATATCGATTGACACAAAGCTGTTGCTCATAACCAGGAGATGAATAGTGAAATCACATAGCAAAACTACAAACAAAAAGGAAGAATGAAATCCAGTTTATAAAGTGCAGTAAGCAGCCATAAGAAGAAAACAAATCCTACCATTTGCAATGACGTGGATTGAGCTAGACAGTAGTATGTTCATAAAAATACGTCAGGCGGAGAAAGACAATATCCAATGATATCACTCATGTGTGGAGTATAACAACAAAGAAAAACTGAAGTAAAAAAACAGCAGCAGACTCACAGAACCCGAGAGTTGACTAAAAGTAACCAAAGGAAAAAGGACTGGGCAGGGTGAGTCTGAAGGGAGGGATAAGTGTGGGGAGAAAGAATGGGGGCATTAAGTTTAGCATGTATAATGCGCGGGGTCGGGTGTGCATAGGGAGTACTGTAAAACACAGAGAAGCCTAGTAGAGATCATATAGCATCTTACTACTCGCTGATGGACAGTGACTGTAACGGGGACTTTTGGGGGGGACATGGTGAAGGTGTCTACAGCATCCAACTACGATGATCGATAGTGACTGAAGAGGTTTTTTGGGGGGACTTGGTGAAGGTTGAGCATAGTAAACATAATGTTCTTCACCTGATTGTAGATTAATGATAAAAAATATTCTTTAAGTGCAATAAGTGCACAGCTCTGAATCATCAGAATAAAAGGTCAGGCTCTGAGTGCTGCAAACAAAAGACACAGGGATAAAAGAAGGGATGAAAACTCAAGACACCTAAGTGCTTACTTACAGGAGACTCACTTGAGATCCAAGGACACAGACAAACTACAAGCCGAAGGTGTGTGGACAAGTACCCTACACGAGTGAAACGGAAAATCAAACAATCAAGCAAATGGATTCTGTTTGAGTCCCCAGAGACAGTCAGCAGAAAATAGCCCTATCTGGCCACCGTGAATTCTTTTTGTTTGGTTTCAACAGTTCCCAGCCATAGATTTAGTGGTGCAGCAACATACTTCTCATTTTCTCTCACCTCAACAACTGAGTTGCTGTAATAATAAGCATCTGGGCCTTTGAAATCAGTGGATTTTATGATGTTCACGAATGTGAAAATCTAATAACCACCTAAAGAGGGAAGTTTGGACACTCAAATAAACACGTCACTCCACAATACACTGTTAGCTCCCAACTGCTCCTGTCTAGAAATTGGTGTTCCGTTTTATTTGACCCTCCGTGATATCGGCTGTGATCACGCTGATGTCCTTCAAACATGGTGGTGAGCAAAGCAACAAGTTTACATTTATGTCGACAACAGGCCCAGAGGAATGATACTTAAGATTTTCAGGGAGCCCTTAGTCAATGAATGTTCCTAAATACAGACAGCAAGTTAGAAGGAGATGAAAGAGGACAGAGGATAGAGACACGGGTTCAAGTCCCAGCACAACCATTTCCTGGATTTGTAGGTACACGCGGCCGACTCGAACTGCAAGTGTCTCGGTGAACCCAGTGCTCCCTCTGCAGCCTAGATACTTTGCAGGATTTTTGGGAGCATAGTGCAGGAAAGTGATATAGGGTATATGGTTAACTGATCTGTACACATGGACAGATGGACAGACAAAAAGATGATTGATTGAGTGATTGGTAAATAGATAGACAAACAGATAGATAGATATAGGTACATATCGATAAACAAAAAGCTACTGCTCATAACAAGGAGAGCAATGGGGAAAGCACATAGCAAAACTACAAACAAAAAAGAAGAATGAAATCCAGTTTAAAAAGTGCAGTAAGCAGCCATAAGAAGAAAACAAATCCTATCATTTGCAATAACGTGAATGGAGCTAGAGGGTATTATGCTCAGTCAAATAGGCCAGGCGGAGAAATACATGTACCAAATGATTTCACTCATGTGTGGAGTATGATAACAAAGAAAAACTGAAGGAAAAGACAGCAGCAGAATCACAGAACCCGAGAGTGGACTAACAGTTACCAAAGAGAAACTGACTGGGTAGGGTTTGTGGGAAGGGAGTAATAAGTGCGGGGAAAAAGAATGGGGGCATTAGGATTAGCATGTATAATGTGTAGGGTGGGGTGTCATGGGTAGGGCTGTACAACACAGAGAAGACATGTAGTGATTCTACAGCATCTTAGTACAAGCTGACGGAGAGCGACTGTAACTGGGATTTGGGGTGACTTGGTGAAGAGGGTAGACAGAATAACATAATTTTCTGCATGTGATTGTATATTAATGAGAACAAAAAGGATTTCAAAGTGCAGTAAGAGCACAGCTCTCAAATATCAGAATAAAAGTACAGCCTTTGAGTGCTCCAATCAAAAGACACAGGGTTAGAAGAACTGATGAAAACTCAAGACCACCTACGTGCTCCCTTACTGGAGACTCACTTGAGATCCAAGGACACAGACAAACTACAAGCTGAAGGGGCGGGGACAGGTACCCTACACAAGTGAAACTGAGAAACAAAGAAAGAAATGGATTCTCTTTTGGACCCCAGAGAGAGTCAGTAGAAAATAGCCCTATCTAGCCACCGTGAATTCTTTTTGTTTGGTTTCAGCAGTGCTCAGTCATAGATTTAGTGTTGCAGCAACTTCCTTCTCATTTCCTCTCACCTCAACAAATGAATTGCTGTAATAATATGCGTCTGGGCATTTATAATCATTGCTTTTTATGATGTTCACGAATGTAAAGAAGTAATAACCACCAAAAGAGGGAAGTTTGGACACTCAAATAAACACTTCACTCCACAACACACTCTTTGTTCCCAACTGCAGCTGTCCAGAAATAGGTGTTAATTCATATTTGTCCCTCCACCTATCAGCAGTGATCACGCCAATGTCCCTCAAACATGGTGGTGTGCAAAAGGCCAAGAACACTTTTCTGTCGACAACAGGCCCAGACGAAGGATACTTGTGGTCTTCAGGGATCACTTACTCACTGAATGTGGCTAAATAAAGTCACCAAGCGAGCAGGAAGTATAAGAGGACAGAGGACAAAGATACGGGTTCAAGTCCTTTCACCTCCATTTACTGGTTTTGTAAGCACACTCTGTTGAATCTACCTGAAAGCGTATCGGTGAACACAGTGCTCTCCTTATGGCTTAGTTACCTTGCAAGGTTTCTGGAAGCATAATGTAGGGAAGAGACATAGGCTATGTTGTTAACTGTTCTGTACATAAGGATAGATGGGCAGACAAAAAGATGATTCTTTCATAGTTAGATAGGTAGACAGACGACAGGTGAAAGATAGATAGATAGGTACATAGATTAATAGATGATAGACATCATAGATAGATGATAGGAAGATAGATAAATAGATACATAGATAGATACATAGATACATAGATATATACATACTTAGGTACATAGATAGACAGACCTTTAGATAGTTAGATACAGATACATGTCGATTGACACAAAGCTATTGTTCATAACCAGGAGTTGAATGGTGAATAAAATAGCTAAACTACAAACAAAAAGGAAGAATGAAATCCAGTTTAAAAAGTGCAGTAAGCAGCCTTAAGAAGAAAACAAATACTACCATTTGCAAAGACGTGGATGGAGCAAGACGGTAGTATGTTCAGAAAAATAGGGCAGGTGGATAAAGGCAAGTACCAAGTGATTTCACTCATGTGTGGAGTATAACAACAAAGAAAAACTGAAGTAAAAAAACAGCAGCAGACTCACAGAACCCGAGAGTTGACTAAAAGTAACCAAAGGAAAAAGGACTGGGCAGGGTGAGTCTGAAGGGAGGGATAAGTGTGGGGAGAAAGAATGGGGGCATTAATTTTAGCATGTATAATGCGCGTGTTCGGGTGTACTATGGGAGTACTGTACAACACAGAGAAGACTAGTAGAGATCATATAGCATCTTACTACTCACTGATGGACAGTGACTGTAACGGGGACTTTTGGGGGGGACATGGTGAAGGGGTCTACAGCATCCAACTACGCTGATCGACAGTGACTGAAGAGGTTTTTTGGGGGGACTTGGTGAAGGGGGGAACATAGTAAACATAATGTTCTTCACGTGATTGTAGATTAATGATAAAAAATATTCTTTAAGTGCAATAAGTGCACAGCTCTGAATCATCAGAATAAAAGTTCAGGCACTGAGTGCTGCAAACAAAAGACACAGGGATAAAAGAAGGGATGAATACTCAAGACACCTACGTGCTTACTTACAGGAGACTCACTTGAGATCCAAGGACACACACAAACTACAAGCCGAAGGTGTGTGGACAAGTACCCTACACGAGTGAAACGGAAAATCAAACAATCAAGCAAATGGATTCTGTTTGAGTCCCCAGAGACAGTCAGCAGAAAATAGCCCTATCTGGCCACCGTGAATTCTTTTTGTTTGGTTTCAACAGTTCCCAGCCATAGATTTAGTGGTGCAGCAACATACTTCTCATTTTCTCTCACCTCAACAACTGAGTTGCTGTAATAATAAGCATCTGGGCCTTTGAAATCAGTGGATTTTATGATGTTCACGAACGTGAAAATCTAATAACCACCTAAAGAGGGAAGTTTGGACACTCAAATAAACACGACACTCCACAATACACTGTTAGCTCCCAACTGCTCCTGTCTAGAAATTGGTGTTCCTTTTTATTTGTCCCTCCGTCCTATCGGCGGTGATCACGCTGATGTCCTTCAAACATGGTGGTGAGCAAAGCAACAAGTTTACTTTTCTGTCGACAACAGGCCCAGAGGAATGATACTTGAGATCTTCAGGGAGCCCTTAGTCAATGAATGTGGCTAAATACAGACAGCAAGTTAGAAGGAGATGAAAGAGGACAGAGGATAGAGACACGGGTTCAAGTCCCAGCACAACCATTTCCTGGTTTTGTAGGTACACGCGGCCGACTCGAACTGCAAGTGTCTCGGTGAACCCAGTGCTCCCTCTGCAGCCTAGATACTTTGCAGGATTTTTGGGAGCATAGTGCAGGAAAGTGATATAGGGTATATGGTTAACTGTTCTGTACACATGGACAGATGGACAGACAAAAAGATGATTGATTGAGTGATTGGTAAATAGATAGACAGACAGATAGATAGATATAGGTACATATCGATAAACAAAAAGCTACTGCTCATAACAAGGAGAGCAATGGTGAAAGCACATAGCAAAACTACAAACAAAAAAGAAGAATGAAATCCAGTTTAAAAAGTGCAGTAAACAGCCATAAGAAGAAAACAAATCCTATCATTTGCAATAACGTGGATGGAGCTAGAGGGTATTATGCTAAGTCAAATAGGCCAGGCGGAGAAATACATGTACCAAATGATTTCACTCATGTGTGGAGTATGATAACAAAGAAAAACTGAAGGAAAAGACAGCAGCAGACTCACAGAACCTGAGAGTGGACTAACAGTTACCAAAGAGAAAGGGACTGGGTAGGGTTTGTGTGAAGGGAGTAATAAGTGCGGGGAAAAAGAATGGGGGCATTAGGATTAGCATGTATAATGTGTAGGGTGGGGTGTCATGGGTAGGGCTGTACAACACAGAGAAGACATGTAGTGATTCTACAGCATCTTAGTACATGCTGATGGAGAGCGGCTGTAACTGGGATTTGGGGTGACTTGGTGAAGAGGGTAGACAGAATAACATAATTTTCTGCATGTGATTGTATATTAATGAGAACAAAAAGAATTTCAAAGTGCAGCAAGAGCACAGTTCTCAAATATCAGAATAAAAGTACAGCCTTTGAGTGCTCCAATCGAAAGACAAAGGGTTAGAAGAACTAATGAAAACTCAAGACCACCTACGTGCTCCCTTATGGAGACTCACTTGAGATCCAAGGACACAGACAAACTACAAGCTGAAGGGGCGGGGACAGGTACCCTACACAAGTGAAACTGAGAAACAAAGAAAGAAATGGATTCTGTTTTGGACCCCAGAGAGAGTCAGTAGATAATAGCCCTATCTAGCCACCGTGAATTCTTTTTTTTGGTTTCAGCAGTGGTCAGGCATAGATTTAGTGCTGCAGCAACTTCCTTCTCATTTCCTCTCACCTCAACAAATGAATTGCTGTAATAATATGCGTCTGGGCATTTATAATCATTGCTTTTTATGATGTTCACGAATGTAAAGAAGTAATAACCACCTAAAGAGGGAAGTTTGGACACTCAAATAAACACTTCACTCCACAACACACTCTTTGTTCACAACTGCTCCTGTCCAGAAATAGGTGTTAATTCATATTTGTCCCTCCACCTATCAGCAGTGATCACGCCAATGTCCCTCAAACATGGTGGTGTGCAAAGGGCCAAGTAGACTTTTCTGTCGACAACAGGCCCAGACGAAGGATACTTGTGGTCTTCAGGGATCACTTACTCACTGAATGTGGCTAAATAAAGTCACCAAGCGAGCAGGAAGTATAAGAGGACAGAGGACAAAGATACGGGTTCAAGTCCTTTCACCTCCATTTACTGGTTTTGTAAGCACACTGTGCTGACTCTACCTGAAAGCGTACCGGTGAACTCAGTGCTCTCCTTATGGCTTAGTTACCTTGCAAGATTTCTGGAAGCATAATGTAGGGAAGAGACATAGGCTATGTTGTTAACTGTTCTGTACATAAGGATAGATGGGCAGACAAAAAGATGATTGTTTCATAGATAGATAGGTAGACAGACGACAGGTTAAAGCGAGATAGATAGGTATATAGATTAATAGATGATAGACATCATAGATAGTTGATAAGAAGATAGATAGATAAATACATAGATACATAGATATATACATACATACAAACATAGATAGACAGACAGACCTTTAGATAGATAGACACAGATACATGTCGATTGACACAAAGCTATTGTTCATAACCAGGAGTTGAATGGTGAATAACATAGCTAAACTACAAACAAAAAGTAAGAATGAAATCCAGTTAAAAAGTGCAGTAAGCAGCCTTAAGAAGAAAACAAATACTACCATTTGCAATGACGTGGATGGAGCAAGACGGTAATATGTTCAGAAAAATAGGGCAGGCGGATAAAGGCAATACCAAGTGATTTCACTCATGTGTGGAGTATAACAACAAAGAAAAACTGAAGTAAAAAAACAGCAGCAGACTCACAGAACCCGAGGGTTGACTAAAAGTAACCATAGGAAAAAGGACTGGTCATGGTGAGTCTGAAGGGAGGGATAAGTGAGGGGAGAAAGAATGGGGGCATTAAGTTTAGCATGTATAATGCGCGGGGTCGGGTGTGCATGGGGAGTACTGTACAACACAGGGAAGACTAGTAGAGATCATATAGCATCTTACTACTCACTGAGGACACTGACTTTAACGGGGACTTTTGTGGGGGACATGGTGAAGGGGTCTACAGCATTTAACTACGATGATCGACAGTGACTGAAGAGTTTTTTCGGGGGGACTTGGTGAAGGGGGGAGCATAGTAAACATAATGTTCTTCACGTGAATGTAGATTAATGATAAAAAGTATTCTTTAAGTGCAGTAAGTGCACAGCTCTGAATCATCAGAATAAAAGGTCAGGCACTGAGTGCTGCAAACAAAAGACACAGGGATAAAAGAAGGGATGAAAACTCTAGACACCTACCTGCTTACTTACAGGAGACTCACTTGAGATCCAAGGACACAGACAAACTACAAGCCGAAGGTGTGTGGACAAGTACCCTACACGAGTGAAACGGAAAATCAAACAATCAAGCAAATGGATTCTGTTTGATTCCCCAGAGACAGTCAGCAGAAAATAGCCCTATCTGGCCACGGTGAATTCTTTTTGTTTGGTTTCAACAGTTCCCAGCCATAGATTTAGTGGTGCAGCAACATACTTCTCATTTTCTCTCACCTCTACAACTGAGTTGCTGTAATAATAAGCATCTGGACCTTTGAAATCAGTGGATTTTATGATGTTCACGAATGTGAAAATCTAATAACCACCTAAGAGGGAAGTTTGGACACTCAAATAAACACGACACTCCACAATACACTGTTAGCTCCCAACTGCTCCTGTCTAGAAATTGGTGTTCCGTTTTATTTGACCCTCCGTCCTATCGGCGGTGATCACGCTGATGTCCTTCAAACATGGTGGTGAGCAAAGCAACAAGTTTACTTTTCTGTCGACAACAGGTCCAGAGGAATGATACTTGAGAAATTCAGGGAGCCCTTAGTCAATGAATGTGGCTAAATAAACACAGCAAGTTAGAAGAAGATGAAAGAGGACAGAGGATAGAGACACGGGTTCAAGTCCACCACAACCATTTCCTGGTTTTGTCGGTACACGCGGCCGTCTCGAACTGCAAGTGTCTCGGTGAACCCAGTGCTCCCTCTGCAGCCTAGATACTTTGCAGGATTTTTGGGAGCATAGTGCAGGAAAGTGATATAGGGTATATGGTTAACTGTTCTGTACACATGGACAGATGGACAGACAAAAAGATGATTGATTGAGTGATTGGTAAATAGATAGACAGACAGATAGATAGATATAGGTACATATCGATAAACAAAAAGCTACTGCTCATAACAAGGAGAGCAATGGTGAAAGCACATAGCAAAACTACAAACAAAAAGGAAGAATGAAATCCAGTTTAAAAAGTGCAATAAGCAGCCATAAGAAGAAAACAAATCCTATCATTTGCAATAACGTGGATGGAGCTAGAGGGTATTATGCTCAGTCAAATAGGCCAGGCGGAGAAATACATGTACCAAATGATTTCACTCATGTGTGGAGTATGATAACAAAGAAAAACTGAAGGAAAAGACAGCAGCAGACTCACAGAACCCGAGAGTGGACTAACAGTTACCAAAGAGAAAGGGACTGGGTAATGTTTGTGGGAAGGGAGAAATAAGTGCGTGGAAAAAGAATGGGGGCATTAGGATTAGCATGTATAATGTTAGGGTGGGGTGTCATGGGTAGGGCTGTACAACAAAGAGAAGACATGTAGTGATTCTACAGCATCTTAGTACATGCTGACGGAGAGCGGCTGTAACTGGGATTTGGGGTGACTTGGTGAAGAGGATAGACAGAATAACATAATTTTCTGCATGTGATTGTATATTAAAGAGAACAAAAAGAATTTCAAAGTGCAGTAAGAGCACAGCTCTCAAATATCAGAATAAAAGTACAGCCTTTGAGTGCTCCAATCAAAAGACACAGGGTTAGAAGAACTGATGAAAACTCAAGACCACCTACGTGCTCCCTTATGGAGACTCACTTGAGATCCAAGGACACAGACAAACTACAAGCTGAAGGAGCGGGGACATGTACCCTACACAAGTGAAACTGAGAAACAAAGAAAGAAATGGATTCCGTTTTGGACCCCAGAGAGAGTCAGTAGAAAATAGCCCTGTCTAGCCACCGTGAATTCTTTTTGTTTGGTTTCAGCAGTGCTCAGGCATAGATTTAGTGGTGCAGCTACTTCCTTCTCATTTCCTCCCACCTCAACAAATGAATTGATGTAATAATATGCGTCTGGGCATTTATAATCATTGCTTTTTATGATGTTCACGAATGTAAAGAAGTAATAACCACTTAAGAGGGAAGTTTGGACACTCAAATAACACTTCACTACACAACACACTCTTTGTTCCCAACTGCTCCTGTCCAGAAATAGGTGTTAATTCATATTTGTCCCTCCACCTATCAGCAGCGATCACGCCAATGTCCCTCAAACATGGTGGTGTGCAAAGGGCCAAGTACACTTTTCTGTCGACAACAGGCCCAGACGAAGGATACTTTTGGTCTTCAGGGATCACTTACTCACTGAATGTGGCTAAATAAAGTCACCAAGCGAGCAGGAAGTATAAGAGGACAGAGGAAAAAGATACGGGTTCAAGTCCTTTCCCCTCCATTTACTGGTTTTGTAAGCACACTCTGCTGACACTACCTGAAAGCGTACCGGTTAACTCAGTGCTCTCCTTATGGCTTAGTTACCTTGCAAGATTTCTGGAAGCATAATGTAGGGAAGAGACATAGGCTATGTTGTTAACTGTTCTGTACATAAGGATAGATGGGCAGACAAAAAGATGATTGTTTCATAGATAGATAGGTAGACAGACGACAGGTTAAAGAGAGATAGATAGGTACATAGATTAATAGATGATAGACATCATAGATATTTGATAGGAAGATAGGTAGATAAATACATAGATAGATACATAGATACATAGATATATACATACATAGAAACATAGATAGACAGATGAACCTTTAGATAGATGGATACAGATACATGTCGATTGACACAAAGCTATTGTTCATAACCAGGAGTTGAATGGTGAATAACATAGCTAAACTACAAACAAAAAGGAAGAATGAAATCCAGTTTAAAAAGTGCAGTAAGCAGCCATAAGAAGAAAACAAATCCTATCATTTGCAATAACGTGGATGGAGCTAGAGGGTATTATGCTCAGTCAAATAGGCCAGGCGGAGAAATACATGTACCAAATGATTTCACTCATGTGTGGAGTATGATAACAAAGAAAAACTGAAGGAAAAGACAGCAGCAGACTCACAGAACCCGAGAGTGGACTAACAGTTACCAAAGAGAAAGGGACTGGGTAGGGTTTGTGGGAAGGGAGTAATAATTGCGGGGAAAAAGAATGGGGGCATTAGGATTAGCATGTATAATGTGTAGGGTGGGGTGTCATGGGTAGGGCTGTACAACACAGAGAAGACATGTAGTGATTCTACAGCATCTTATTACATGCTGATGGAGAGCGGCTGTAACTGGGATTTGGGGTGACTTGGTGAAGAGGGTAGACAGAATAACATAATTTTCTGCATGTGATTGTATATTAATGAGAACAAAAAGAATTCCAAAGTGCAGTAAGAGCACAGCTCTCAAATATCAGAATAAAAGTACAGCCTTTGAGTGCTCCAATCAAAAGACACAGGGTTAGAAGAACTGATGAAAACTCAAGACCACCTACGTGCTCCCTTATGGAGACTCACTTGAGATCCAAGGACACAGACAAACTACAAGCTGAAGGGGCGGGGACAGGTACCCTACACAAGTGAAACTGAGAAACAAAGAAAGAAATGGATTCTGTTTTGGACCCCAGAGAGAGTCAGTAGAAAATAGCCCTATCTAGCCACCGTGAATTCTTTTTGTTTGGTTTCAGCAGTGCTCAGGCATAGATTTAGTGGTGCAGCAACTTCCTTCTCATTTCCTCTCACCTCAACAAATGAATTGCTGTAATAATATGCGTCTGGGCATTTATAATCATTGCTTTTTATGATGTTCACGAATGTAAAGAAGTAATAACCACCTAAAGAGGGAAGTTTGGACACTCAAATAAACAATTCACTCCACAACACACTCTTTGTTCACAACTGCTCCTGTCCAGAAATAGGTGTTAATTCATATTTGTCCCTCCACCTATCAGCAGCGATCACGCCAATGTCCCTCAAACATGGTGGTATGCAAAGGGCCAAGTACACTTTTCTGTCGACAACAGGCCCAGACGAAGGATACTTTTGGTCTTCAGGGATCACTTACTCACTGAATGTGGCTAAATAAAGTCACCAAGCGAGCAGGAAGTATAAGAGGACAGAGGAAAAAAATACGGGTTCAAGTCCTTTCACCTCCATTTACTGGTTTTGTAAGCACACTCTGCTGACTCTACCTGAAAGCGTACCGGTGAACTCAGTGCTCTCCTTATGGCTTAGTTACCTTGCAAGATTTCTGGAAGCATAATGTAGGGAAGAGACATAGGCTATGTTGTTAACTGTTCTGTACATAAGTATAGATGGGCAGACAAAAAGATGATTGTTTCATAGATAGATAGGTAGACAGACGACAGTTTAAAGAGAGATAGATAGGTACATAGTTTAATAGATGATAGACATCATAGATAGTTGATAGGAAGATAGATAGATAGATACATAGATAGATACATAGATACATAGATATATACATACATAGATAGACAGACAGACCTTTAGATAGATAGATACAGATACATGTCGATTGACACAAAGCTATTGTTCATAACCAGGAGTTGAATGGTGAATAACATAGCTAAACTACAAACAAAAAGGAAGAATGAAATCCAGTTTAAAAAGTGCAGTAAGCAGCCTTAAGAAGAAAACAAATACTACCATTTGCAATGACGTGGATGGAGCAAGACGGTATTATGTTCAGAAAAATAGGGCAGGCGGATAAAGGCAAGTACCAAGTGATTTCACTCATGTGTGGAGTATAACAACAAAGAAAAACTGAAGTAAAAAAACAGCAGCAGACTCACAGAACCCGAGAGTTGACTAAAAGTAACCAAAGGAAAAAGGACTGGGCAGGGTGAGTCTGAAGGGAGGGATAAGTGTGGGGAGAAAGAATGGGGGCATTAATTTTAGCATGTATAATGCGCGTGGTCGGGTGTGCAATGGGAGTACTGTACAACACAGAGAAGACTAGTAGAGATCATATAGCATCTTACTACTCACTGATGGACAGTGACTGTAACGGGGACTTTTGGGGGGGACATGGTGAAGGGGTCTACAGCATCCAACTACGCTGATCGACAGTGACTGAAGAGGTTTTTTGGGGGGACTTGGTGAAGGGGGGAACATAGTAAACATAATGTTCTTCACGTGATTGTAGATTAATGATAAAAAATATGCTTTAAGTGCAATAAGTGCACAGCTCTGAATCATCAGAATAAAAGGTCAGGCACTGAGTGCTGCAAACAAAAGACACAGGGATAAAAGAAGGGATGAATACTCAAGACACCTACGTGCTTACTTACAGGAGACTCACTTGAGATCCAAGGACACAGACAAACTACAAGCCGAAGGTGTGTGGACAAGTACCCTACACGAGTGAAACGGAAAATCAAACAATCAAGCAAATGGATTCTGTTTGAGTCCCCAGAGACAGTCAGCAGAAAATAGCCCTATCTGGCCACCGTGAATTCTTTTTGTTTGGTTTCAACAGTTCCCAGCCATAGATTTAGTGGTGCAGCAACATACTTCTCATTTTCTCTCACCTCAACAACTGAGTTCTGTAATAATAAGCATCTGGGCCTTTGAAATCAGTGGATTTAATGATGTTCACGAACGTGAAAATCTAATAACCACCTAAAGAGGGAAGTTTGGACACTCAAATAAACACGACACTCCACAATACACTGTTAGCTCCCAACTGCTCCTGTCTAGAAATTGGTGTTCCTTTTTATTTGTCCCTCCGTCCTATCGGCGGTGAACACGCTGATGTCCTTGAAACATGGTGGTGAGCAAAGCAACAAGTTTACTTTTCTATCGACAACAGGCCCAGAGGAATGATACTTGAGATCTTCAGGGAGCCCTTAGTCAATGAATGTGGCTAAATAAAGACAGCAAGTTAGAAGGAGATGAAAGAGGACAGAGGATAGAGACACGGGTTCAAGTCCCAGCACAACCATTTCCTGGTTTTGTCAGTACACGCGGCCGACTCGAACTGCAAGTGTCTCGGTGAACCCAGTGCTCCCTCTGCAGCCTAGATACTTTGCAGGATTTTTGGGAGCATAGTGCAGGAAAGTGATATAGGGTATATGGTTAACTGTTCTGTACACATGGACAGATGGACAGACAAAAAGATGAATGATTGAGTGATTGGTAAATAGATAGACAGACAGATAGATAGATATAGGTACATATCGATAAACAAAAAGCTACTGCTCATAACAATTAGAGCAATGGTGAAAGCACATAGCAAAACTACAAACAAAAAAGAAGAATGAAATCCAGTTTAAAAAGTGCAGTAAGCAGCCATAAGAAGAAAACAAATCCTATCATTTGCAATAACGTGGATGGAGCTAGAGGGTATTATGCTCAGTCAAATAGGCCAGGCGGAGAAATACATGTACCAAATGATTTCACTCATGTGTGGAGTATGATAACAAAGAAAAACTGAAGGAAAAGACAGCAGCAGACTCACAGAACCCGAGAGTGGACTAACAGTTACCAAAGAGAAAGGGACTGGGTAGGGTTTGTGGGAAGGGAGTAATAATTGCGGGGAAAAAGAATGGGGGCATTAGGATTAGCATGTATAATGTGTAGGGTGGGGTGTCATGGGTAGGGCTGTACAACACAGAGAAGACATGTAGTGATTCTACAGCATCTTATTACATGCTGATGGAGAGCGGCTGTAACTGGGATTTGGGGTGACTTGGTGAAGAGGGTAGACAGAATAACATAATTTTCTGCATGTGATTGTATATTAATGAGAACAAAAAGAATTCCAAAGTGCAGTAAGAGCACAGCTCTCAAATATCAGAATAAAAGTACAGCCTTTGAGTGCTCCAATCAAAAGACACAGGGTTAGAAGAACTGATGAAAACTCAAGACCACCTACGTGCTCCCTTATGGAGACTCACTTGAGATCCAAGGACACAGACAAACTACAAGCTGAAGGGGCGGGGACAGGTACCCTACACAAGTGAAACTGAGAAACAAAGAAAGAAATGGATTCTGTTTCGGACCCCAGAGAGAGTCAGTAGAAAATAGCCCTATCTAGCCACCGTGAATTCTTTTTGTTTGGTTTCAGCAGTGCTCAGGCATAGATTTAGTGGTGCAGCAACTTCCTTCTCATTTCCTCTCACCTCAACAAATGAATTGCTGTAATAATATGCGTCTGGGCATTTATAATCATTGCTTTTTATGATGTTCACGAATGTAAAGAAGTAATAACCACCTAAAGAGGGAAGTTTGGACACTCAAATAAACAATTCACTCCACAACACACTCTTTGTTCACAACTGCTCCTGTCCAGAAATAGGTGTTAATTCATATTTGTCCCTCCACCTATCAGCAGCGATCACGCCAATGTCCCTCAAACATGGTGGTGTGCAAAGGGCCAAGTACACTTTTCTGTCGACAACAGGCCCAGACGAAGGATACTTTTGGTCTTCAGGGATCACTTACTCACTGAATGTGGCTAAATAAAGTCACCAAGCGAGCAGGAAGTATAAGAGGACAGAGGAAAAAGATACGGGTTCAAGTCCTTTCACCTCCATTTACTGGTTTTGTAAGCACACTCTGCTGACTCTACCTGAAAGCGTACCGGTGAACTCAGTGCTCTCCTTATGGCTTAGTTACCTTGCAAGATTTCTGGAAGCATAATGTAGGGAAGAGACATAGGCTATGTTGTTAACTGTTCTGTACATAAGGATAGATGGGCAGACAATAAGATGATTGTTTCATAGATAGATAGGTAGACAGACGACAGTTTAAAGAGAGATAGATAGGTACATAGTTTAATAGATGATAGACATCATAGATAGTTGATAGGAAGATAGATAGATAGATACATAGATAGATACATAGATACATAGATATATACATACATAGATACATAGATAAACAGACAGACCATTAGATAGATAGATACAGATACATGTCGATTGACACAAAGCTATTGTTCATAACCAGGAGTTGAATGGTGAATAACATAGCTAAACTACAAACAAAAAGGAAGAATGAAATCCCGTTTAAAAAGTGCAGTAAGCAGCCTTAAGAAGAAAACAAATACTACCATTTGCAATGACGTGGATGGAGCAAGACGGTAGTATGTTCAGAAAAATAGGGCAGGCGGATAAAGGCAAGTACCAAGTGATTTCACTCATGTGTGGAGTATAACAACAAAGAAAAACTGAAGTAAAAAAACAGCAGCAGACTCACAGAACCCGAGAGTTGACTAAAAGTAACCAAAGGAAAAAGGACTGGGCAGGGTGAGTCTGAAGGGAGGGATAAGTGTGGGGAGAAAGAATGGGGGCATTAATTTTAGCATGTATAATGCGCGTGGTCGGGTGTGCAGTGGGAGTACTGTACAACACAGAGAAGACTAGTAGAGATCATATAGCATCTTACTACTCACTGATGGACAGTGACTGTAACGGGGACTTTTGGTGGGGACATGGTGAAGGGGTCTACAGCATCCAACTACGCTGATCGACAGTGACTGAAGAGGTTTTTTGGGGGGACTTGGTGAAGGGGGGAACATAGTAAACATAATGTTCTTCACGTGATTGTAGATTAATGATAAAAAATATTCTTTAAGTGCAATAAGTGCACAGCTCTGAATCATCAGAATAAAAGGTCAGGCACTGAGTGCTGCAAACAAAAGACACAGGGATAAAAGAAGGGATGAATACTCAAGACACCTACGTGCTTACTTACAGGAGACTCACTTGAGATCCAAGGACACAGACAAACTACAAGCCGAAGGTGTGTGGACAAGTACCCTACACGAGTGAAACGGAAAATCAAACAATCAAGCAAATGGATTCTGTTTGAGACCCCAGAGACAGTCAGCAGAAAATAGCCCTATCTGGCCACCGTGAATTCTTTTTGTTTGGTTTCAACAGTTCCCAGCCATAGATTTAGTGGTGCAGCAACATACTTCTCATTTTCTCTCACCTCAACAACAGAGTTGCTGTAATAATAAGCATCTGGGCCTTTGAAATCAGTGGATTTTATGATGTTCACGAACGTGAAAATCTAATAACCACCTAAAGAGGGAAGTTTGGAAACTCAAATAAACACGACACTCCACAATACACTGTTAGCTCCCAACTGCTCCTGTCTAGAAATTGGTGTTCCTTTTTATTTGTCCCTCCGTCCTATCGGCGGTGATCACGCTGAT
The DNA here is from genome assembly GCF_030020395.1 of Manis pentadactyla. Classification (NCBI taxonomy): domain Eukaryota; kingdom Metazoa; phylum Chordata; class Mammalia; order Pholidota; family Manidae; genus Manis; species Manis pentadactyla. The sequence goes on from NW_026644865.1 coordinate 145,623, forward strand.
GTCCTTCAAACATGGTGGTGAGCAAAGCAACAAGTTTACTTTTCTGTCGACAACAGGCCCAGAGGAATGATACTTGAGATCTTCAGGGAGCCCTTAGTCAATGAATGTGGCTAAATAAAGACAGCAAGTTAGAAGGAGATGAAAGAGGACAGAGGATAGAGACACGGGTTCAAGTCCCAGCACAACCATTTCCTGGTTTTGTCAGTACACGCGGCCGACTCGAACTGCAAGTGTTTCGGTGAACCCAGTGCTCCCTCTGCAGCCTAGATACTTTGCAGGATTTTTGGGAGCATAGTACAGGAAAGTGATATAGGGTATATGGTTAACTGTTCTGTACACATGGACAGATGGACAGACAAAAAGATGAATGACTGAGTGATTGGTAAATAGATAGACAGACAGATAGATAGATATAGGTACATATCAATAAACAAAAAGCTACTGCTCATAACAAGGAGAGCAATGGTGAAAGCACATAGCAAAACTACAAACAAAAAAGAAGAATGAAATCCAGTTTAAAAAGTGCAGTAAGCAGCCATAAGAAGAAAACAAATCCTATCATTTGCAATAACGTGGATGGAGCTAGAGGGTATTATGCTCAGTCAAATAGGCCAGGCGGAGAAATACATGTACCAAATGATTTCACTCATGTGTGGAGTATGATAACAAAGAAAAACTGAAGGAAAAGACAGCAGCAGACTCACAGAACCCGAGAGTGGACTAACAGTTACCAAAGAGAAAGGGACTGGGTAGGGTTTGTGGGAAGGGAGTAATAATTGCGGGGAAAAAGAATGGGGGCATTAGGATTAGCATGTATAATGTGTAGGGTGGGGTGTCATGGGTAGGGCTGTACAACACAGAGAAGACATGTAGTGATTCTACAGCATCTTATTACATGCTGATGGAGAGCGGCTGTAACTGGGATTTGGGGTGACTTGGTGAAGAGGGTAGACAGAATAACATAATTTTCTGCATGTGATTGTATATTAATGAGAACAAAAAGAATTCCAAAGTGCAGTAAGAGCACAGCTCTCAAATATCAGAATAAAAGTACAGCCTTTGAGTGTTCCAATCAAAAGACACAGGGTTAGAAGAACTGATGAAAAGTCAAGACCTCCTACGTGCTCCCTTATGGAGACTCACTTGATATCCAAGGACACAGACAAACTAGAAGCAGAAGGTGCGGGGACAGGTACACTACACAAGTGAAACTGAGAAACAAAGAAAGAAATGGATTCTGTTTTGGACCCCAGAGAGAGTCAGTAGAAAATAGCCCTATCTAGCCACCGTGAATTCTTTTTGTTTGGTTTCAGCAGTGCTCAGGCATAGATTTAGTGGTGCAGCAACTTCCTTCTCATTTCCTCTCACCTCAACAAATGAATTGCTGTAATAATATGCGTCTGGGCATTTATAATCATTGCTTTTTATGATGTTCACGAATGTAAAGAAGTAATAACCACCTAAAGAGGGAAGTTTGGACACCCAAATAAACAATTCACTCCACAACACACTCTTTGTTCACAACTGCTCCTGTCCAGAAATAGGTGTTAATTCATATTTGTCCCTCCACCTATCAGAAGTGATCACGCCAATGTCCATCAAACATGGTGGTGTGCAAAGGGCCAAGTACACTTTTCTGTCGACAACAGGCCCAGACGAAGGATACTTTTGGTCTTCAGGGATCACTTACTCACTGAATGTGGCTAAATAAAGTCACCAAGCGAGCAGGAAGTATAAGAGGACAGAGGAAAAAGATACGGGTTCAAGTCCTTTCACCTCCATTTACTGGTTTTGTAAGCACACTCTGCTGACTCTACCTGAAAGCGTACCGGTGAACTCAGTGCTCTCCTTATGGCTTAGTTACCTTGCAAGATTTCTGGAAGCATAATGTAGGGAAGAGACATAGGCTATGTTGTTAACTGTTCTGTACATAAGGATAGATGGGCAGACAAAAATGATTGTTTCATAGATAGATAGGTAGACAGACGACAGTTTAAAGAGAGATAGATAGGTACATAGTTTAATAGATGATAGACATCATAGATAGTTGATAGGAAGATAGATAGATAGATACATAGATACATAGATACATATATACATACATAGATACATAGATAGACAGACAGACCTTTAGATAGATAGATACAGATACATGTCGATTGACACAAAGCTATTGTTCATAACCAGGAGTTGAATGGTGAATAACATAGCTAAACTACAAACAAAAAGGAAGAATGAAATCCAGTTTAAAAAGTGCAGTAAGCAGCCTTAAGAAGAAAACAAATACTACCATTTGCAATGACGTGGATGGAGCAAGACGGTATTATGTTCAGAAAAATAGGGCAGGCGGATAAAGGCAAGTACCAAGTGATTTCACTCATGTGTGGAGTATAACAACAAAGAAAAACTGAAGTAAAGAAACAGCAGCAGACTCACAGAACCCGAGAGTTGACTAAAAGTAACCAAAGGAAAAAGGACTGGGCAGGGTGAGTCTGAAGGGAGGGATAAGTGTGGGGAGAAAGAATGGGGGCATTAATTTTAGCATGTATAATGCGCGTGGTCGGGTGTGCAATGGGAGTACTGTACAACACAGAGAAGACTAGTAGAGATCATATAGCATCTTACTACTCACTGATGGACAGTGACTGTAACGGGGACTTTTGGGGGGGACATGGTGAAGGGGTCTACAGCATCCAACTACGCTGACCGACAGTGACTGAAGAGGTTTTTTGGGGGGACTTGGTGAAGGGGGGAACATAGTAAACATAATGTTCTTCACGTGATTGTAGATTAATGATAAAAAATATTCTTTAAGTGCAATAAGTGCACAGCTCTGAATCATCAGAATAAAAGGTCAGGCACTGAGTGCTGCAAACAAAAGACACAGGGATAAAAGAAGGGATGAAAACTGAAGACACCTACGTGCTTACTTACAGGAGACTCACTTGAGATCCAAGGACACAGACAAACTACAAGCCGAAGGTGTGTGGACAAGTACCCTACACGAGTGAAACGGAAAATCAAACAATCAAGCAAATGGATTCTGTTTGAGTCCCCAGAGACAGTCAGCAGAAAATAGCCCTATCTGGCCACCGTGAATTCTTTTTGTTTGGTTTCAACAGTTCCCAGCCATAGATTTAGTGGTGCAGCAACATACTTCTCATTTTCTCTCACCTCAACAACTGAGTTCTGTAATAATAAGCATCTGGGCCTTTGAAATCAGTGGATTTAATGATGTTCACGAACGTGAAAATCTAATAACCACCTAAAGAGGGAAGTTTGGACACTCAAATAAACACGACACTCCACAATACACTGTTAGCTCCCAACTGCTCCTGTCTAGAAATTGGTGTTCCTTTTTATTTGTCCCTCCGTCCTATCGGCGGTGAACACGCTGATGTCCTTGAAACATGGTGGTGAGCAAAGCAACAAGTTTACTTTTCTATCGACAACAGGCCCAGAGGAATGATACTTGAGATCTTCAGGGAGCCCTTAGTCAATGAATGTGGCTAAATAAAGACAGCAAGTTAGAAGGAGATGAAAGAGGACAGAGGATAGAGACACGGGTTCAAGTCCCAGCACAACCATTTCCTGGTTTTGTCAGTACACGCGGCCGACTCGAACTGCAAGTGTCTCGGTGAACCCAGTGCTCCCTCTGCAGCCTAGATACTTTGCAGGATTTTTGGGAGCATAGTGCAGGAAAGTGATATAGGGTATATGGTTAACTGTTCTGTACACATGGACAGATGGACAGACAAAAAGATGAATGATTGAGTGATTGGTAAATAGATAGACAGACAGATAGATAGATATAGGTACATATCGATAAACAAAAAGCTACTGCTCATAACAAGGAGAGCAATGGTGAAAGCACATAGCAAAACTACAAACAAAAAAGAAGAATGAAATCCAGTTTAAAAAGTGCAGTAAGCAGCCATAAGAAGAAAACAAATCCTATCATTTGCAATAACGTGGATGGAGCTAGAGGGTATTATGCTCAGTCAAATAGGCCAGGCGGAGAAATACATGTACCAAATGATTTCACTCATGTGTGGAGTATGATAACAAAGAAAAACTGAAGGAAAAGACAGCAGCAGACTCACAGAACCCGAGAGTGGACTAACAGTTACCAAAGAGAAAGGGACTGGGTAGGGTTTGTGGGAAGGGAGTAATAATTGCGGGGAAAAAGAATGGGGGCATTAGGATTAGCATGTATAATGTGTAGGGTGGGGTGTCATGGGTAGGGCTGTACAACACAGAGAAGACATGTAGTGATTCTACAGCATCTTATTACATGCTGATGGAGAGCGGCTGTAACTGGGATTTGGGGTGACTTGGTGAAGAGGGTAGACAGAATAACATAATTTTCTGCATGTGATTGTATATTAATGAGAACAAAAAGAATTCCAAAGTGCAGTAAGAGCACAGCTCTCAAATATCAGAATAAAAGTACAGCCTTTGAGTGCTCCAATCAAAAGACACAGGGTTAGAAGAACTGATGAAAACTCAAGACCACCTACGTGCTCCCTTATGGAGACTCACTTGAGATCCAAGGACACAGACAAACTACAAGCTGAAGGGGCGGGGACAGGTACCCTACACAAGTGAAACTGAGAAACAAAGAAAGAAATGGATTCTGTTTCGGACCCCAGAGAGAGTCAGTAGAAAATAGCCCTATCTAGCCACCGTGAATTCTTTTTGTTTGGTTTCAGCAGTGCTCAGGCATAGATTTAGTGGTGCAGCAACTTCCTTCTCATTTCCTCTCACCTCAACAAATGAATTGCTGTAATAATATGCGTCTGGGCATTTATAATCATTGCTTTTTATGATGTTCACGAATGTAAAGAAGTAATAACCACCTAAAGAGGGAAGTTTGGACACTCAAATAAACAATTCACTCCACAACACACTCTTTGTTCACAACTGCTCCTGTCCAGAAATAGGTGTTAATTCATATTTGTCCCTCCACCTATCAGCAGCGATCACGCCAATGTCCCTCAAACATGGTGGTGTGCAAAGGGCCAAGTACACTTTTCTGTCGACAACAGGCCCAGACGAAGGATACTTTTGGTCTTCAGGGATCACTTACTCACTGAATGTGGCTAAATAAAGTCACCAAGCGAGCAGGAAGTATAAGAGGACAGAGGAAAAAGATACGGGTTCAAGTCCTTTCACCTCCATTTACTGGTTTTGTAAGCACACTCTGCTGACTCTACCTGAAAGCGTACCGGTGAACTCAGTGCTCTCCTTATGGCTTAGTTACCTTGCAAGATTTCTGGAAGCATAATGTAGGGAAGAGACATAGGCTATGTTGTTAACTGTTCTGTACATAAGGATAGATGGGCAGACAATAAGATGATTGTTTCATAGATAGATAGGTAGACAGACGACAGTTTAAAGAGAGATAGATAGGTACATAGTTTAATAGATGATAGACATCATAGATAGTTGATAGGAAGATAGATAGATAGATACATAGATAGATACATAGATACATAGATATATACATACATAGATACATAGATAAACAGACAGACCATTAGATAGATAGATACAGATACATGTCGATTGACACAAAGCTATTGTTCATAACCAGGAGTTGAATGGTGAATAACATAGCTAAACTACAAACAAAAAGGAAGAATGAAATCCCGTTTAAAAAGTGCAGTAAGCAGCCTTAAGAAGAAAACAAATACTACCATTTGCAATGACGTGGATGGAGCAAGACGGTAGTATGTTCAGAAAAATAGGGCAGGCGGATAAAGGCAAGTACCAAGTGATTTCACTCATGTGTGGAGTATAACAACAAAGAAAAACTGAAGTAAAAAAACAGCAGCAGACTCACAGAACCCGAGAGTTGACTAAAAGTAACCAAAGGAAAAAGGACTGGGCAGGGTGAGTCTGAAGGGAGGGATAAGTGTGGGGAGAAAGAATGGGGGCATTAATTTTAGCATGTATAATGCGCGTGGTCGGGTGTGCAGTGGGAGTACTGTACAACACAGAGAAGACTAGTAGAGATCATATAGCATCTTACTACTCACTGATGGACAGTGACTGTAACGGGGACTTTTGGTGGGGACATGGTGAAGGGGTCTACAGCATCCAACTACGCTGATCGACAGTGACTGAAGAGGTTTTTTGGGGGGACTTGGTGAAGGGGGGAACATAGTAAACATAATGTTCTTCACGTGATTGTAGATTAATGATAAAAAATATTCTTTAAGTGCAATAAGTGCACAGCTCTGAATCATCAGAATAAAAGGTCAGGCACTGAGTGCTGCAAACAAAAGACACAGGGATAAAAGAAGGGATGAATACTCAAGACACCTACGTGCTTACTTACAGGAGACTCACTTGAGATCCAAGGACACAGACAAACTACAAGCCGAAGGTGTGTGGACAAGTACCCTACACGAGTGAAACGGAAAATCAAACAATCAAGCAAATGGATTCTGTTTGAGTCCCCAGAGACAGTCAGCAGAAAATAGCCCTATCTGGCCACCGTGAATTCTTTTTGTTTGGTTTCAACAGTTCCCAGCCATAGATTTAGTGGTGCAGCAACATACTTCTCATTTTCTCTCACCTCAACAACAAAGTTGCTGTAATAATAAGCATCTGGGCCTTTGAAATCAGTGGATTTTATGATGTTCACGAACGTGAAAATCTAATAACCACCTAAAGAGGGAAGTTTGGAAACTCAAATAAACACGACACTCCACAATACACTGTTAGCTCCCAACTGCTCCTGTCTAGAAATTGGTGTTCCTTTTTATTTGTCCCTCCGTCCTATCGGCGGTGATCACGCTGATGTCCTTCAAACATGGTGGTGAGCAAAGCAACAAGTTTACTTTTCTGTCGACAACAGGCCCAGAGGAATGATACTTGAGATCTTCAGGGAGCCCTTAGTCAATGAATGTGGCTAAATAAAGACAGCAAGTTAGAAGGAGATGAAAGAGGACAGAGGATAGAGACACGGGTTCAAGTCCCAGCACAACCATTTCCTGGTTTTGTCAGTACACGCGGCCGACTCGAACTGCAAGTGTTTCGGTGAACCCAGTGCTCCCTCTGCAGCCTAGATACTTTGCAGGATTTTTGGGAGCATAGTACAGGAAAGTGATATAGGGTATATGGTTAACTGTTCTGTACACATGGACAGATGGACAGACAAAAAGATGAATGACTGAGTGATTGGTAAATAGATAGACAGACAGATAGATAGATATAGGTACATATCGATAAACAAAAAGCTACTGCTCATAACAAGGAGAGCAATGGTGAAAGCACATAGCAAAACTACAAACAAAAAAGAAGAATGAAATCCAGTTTAAAAAGTGCAGTAAGCAGCCATAAGAAGAAAACAAATCCTATCATTTGCAATAACGTGGATGGAGCTAGAGGGTATTATGCTCAGTCAAATAGGCCAGGCGGATAAATACATGTACCAAATGATTTCACTCATGTGTGGAGTATGATAACAAAGAAAAACTGAAGGAAAAGACAGCAGCAGACTCACAGAACCCGAGAGTGGACTAACAGTTACCAAAGAGAAAGGGACTGGGTAGGGTTTGTGGGAAGGGAGTAATAATTGCGGGGAAAAAGAATGGGGGCATTAGGATTAGCATGTATAATGTGTAGGGTGGGGTGTCATGGGTAGGGCTGTACAACACAGAGAAGACATGTAGTGATTCTACAGCATCTTATTACATGCTGATGGAGAGCGGCTGTAACTGGGATTTGGGGTGACTTGGTGAAGAGGGTAGACAGAATAACATAATTTTCTGCATGTGATTGTATATTAATGAGAACAAAAAGAATTCCAAAGTGCAGTAAGAGCACAGCTCTCAAATATCAGAATAAAAGTACAGCCTTTGAGTGTTCCAATCAAAAGACACAGGGTTAGAAGAACTGATGAAAAGTCAAGACCTCCTACGTGCTCCCTTATGGAGACTCACTTGATATCCAAGGACACAGACAAACTAGAAGCAGAAGGTGCGGGGACAGGTACACTACACAAGTGAAACTGAGAAACAAAGAAAGAAATGGATTCTGTTTTGGACCCCAGAGAGAGTCAGTAGAAAATAGCCCTATCTAGCCACCGTGAATTCTTTTTGTTTGGTTTCAGCAGTGCTCAGGCATAGATTTAGTGGTGCAGCAACTTCCTTCTCATTTCCTCTCACCTCAACAAATGAATTGCTGTAATAATATGCGTCTGGGGATTTATAATCATTGCTTTTTATGATGTTCACGAATGTAAAGAAGTAATAACCACCTAAAGAGGGAAGTTTGGACACCCAAATAAACAATTCACTCCACAACACACTCTTTGTTCACAACTGCTCCTGTCCAGAAATAGGTGTTAATTCATATTTGTCCCTCCACCTATCAGAAGTGATCACGCCAATGTCCATCAAACATGGTGGTGTGCAAAGGGCCAAGTACACTTTTCTGTCGACAACAGGCCCAGACGAAGGATACTTTTGGTCTTCAGGGATCACTTACTCACTGAATGTGGCTAAATAAAGTCACCAAGCGAGCAGGAAGTATAAGAGGACAGAGGAAAAAGATACGGGTTCAAGTCCTTTCACCTCCATTTACTGGTTTTGTAAGCACACTCTGCTGACTCTACCTGAAAGCGTACCGGTGAACTCAGTGCTCTCCTTATGGCTTAGTTACCTTGCAAGATTTCTGGAAGCATAATGTAGGGAAGAGACATAGGCTATGTTGTTAACTGTTCTGTACATAAGGATAGATGGGCAGACAAAAATGATTGTTTCATAGATAGATAGGTAGACAGACGACAGTTTAAAGAGAGATAGATAGGTACATAGTTTAATAGATGATAGACATCATAGATAGTTGATAGGAAGATAGATAGATAGATACATAGATACATAGATACATATATACATACATAGATACATAGATAGACAGACAGACCTTTAGATAGATAGATACAGATACATGTCGATTGACACAAAGCTATTGTTCATAACCAGGAGTTGAATGGTGAATAACATAGCTAAACTACAAACAAAAAGGAAGAATGAAATCCAGTTTAAAAAGTGCAGTAAGCAGCCTTAAGAAGAAAACAAATACTACCATTTGCAATGACGTGGATGGAGCAAGACGGTATTATGTTCAGAAAAATAGGGCAGGCGGATAAAGGCAAGTACCAAGTGATTTCACTCATGTGTGGAGTATAACAACAAAGAAAAACTGAAGTAAAGAAACAGCAGCAGACTCACAGAACCCGAGAGTTGACTAAAAGTAACCAAAGGAAAAAGGACTGGGCAGGGTGAGTCTGAAGGGAGGGATAAGTGTGGGGAGAAAGAATGGGGGCATTAATTTTAGCATGTATAATGCGCGTGGTCGGGTGTGCAATGGGAGTACTGTACAACACAGAGAAGACTAGTAGAGATCATATAGCATCTTACTACTCACTGATGGACAGTGACTGTAACGGGGACTTTTGGGGGGGACATGGTGAAGGGGTCTACAGCATCCAACTACGCTGACCGACAGTGACTGAAGAGGTTTTTTGGGGGGACTTGGTGAAGGGGGGAACATAGTAAACATAATGTTCTTCACGTGATTGTAGATTAATGATAAAAAATATTCTTTAAGTGCAATAAGTGCACAGCTCTGAATCATCAGAATAAAAGGTCAGGCACTGAGTGCTGCAAACAAAAGACACAGGGATAAAAGAAGGGATGAAAACTGAAGACACCTACGTGCTTACTTACAGGAGACTCACTTGAGATCCAAGGACACAGACAAACTACAAGCCGAAGGTGTGTGGACAAGTATCCTACACGAGTGAAACGGAAAATCAAACAATCAAGCAAATGGATTCTGTTTGAGTCCCCAGAGACAGTCAGCAGAAAATAGCCCTATCTGGCCACCGTGAATTCTTTTTGTTTGGTTTCAACAGTTCCCAGCCATAGATTTAGTGGTGCAGCAACATACTTCTCATTTTCTCTCACCTCAACAACTGAGTTGCTGTAATAATAAGCATCTGGGCCTTTGAAATCAGTGGATTTTATGATGTTCACGAACGTGAAAATCTAATAACCACCTAAAGAGGGAAGTTTGGACACTCAAATAAACACGACACTCCACAATACACTGTTAGCTCCCAACTGCTCCTGTCTAGAAATTGGTGTTCCTTTTTATTTGTCCCTCCGTCCTATCGGCGGTGATCACGCTGATGTCCTTCAAACATGGTGGTGAGCAAAGCAACAAGTTTACTTTTCTGTCGACAACAGGCCCAGAGGAATGATACTTGAGATCTTCAGGGAGCACTTAGTCAATGAATGTGGCTAAATAAAGACAGCAAGATAGAAGGAGATGAAAGAGGACAGAGGATAGAGACACGGGTTCAAGTCCCAGCACAACCATTTCCTGGTTTTGTCAGTACATGCGGCCGACTCGAACTGCAAGTGTCTCGGTGAACCCAGTGCTCCCTCTGCAGCCTAGATACTTTGCAGGATTTTTGGGAGCATAGTGCAGGAAAGTGATATAGGGTATATGGTTAACTGTTCTGTACACATGGACAGATGGACAGACAAAAAGATGAATGATTGAGTGATTGGTAAATAGATAGACAGACAGATAGATAGATATAGGTACATATCGATAAACAAAAAGCTACTGCTCATAACAAGGAGAGCAATGGTGAAAGCACATAGCAAAACTACAAACAAAAAAGAAGAATGAAATCCAGTTTAAAAAGTTCAGTAAGCAGCCATAAGAAGAAAACAAATCCTATCATTTGCAATAACGTGGATGGAGCTAGAGGGTATTATGCTCAGTCAAATAGGCCAGGCGGAGAAATACATGTACCAAATGATTTCACTCATGTGTGGAGTATGATAACAAAGAAAAACTGAAGGAAAAGACAGCAGCAGACTCACAGAACCCGAGAGTGGACTAACAGTTACCAAAGAGAAAGGGACTGGGTAGGGTTTGTGGGAAGGGAGTAATAATTGCGGGGAAAAAGAATGGGGGCATTAGGATTAGCATGTATAATGTGTAGGGTGGGGTGTCATGGGTAGGGCTGTACAACACAGAGAAGACATGTAGTGATTCTACAGCATCTTATTACATGCTGATGGAGAGCGGCTGTAACTGGGATTTGGGGTGACTTGGTGAAGAGGGTAGACAGAATAACATAATTTTCTGCATGTGATTGTATATTAATGAGAACAAAAAGAATTCCAAAGTGCAGTAAGAGCACAGCTCTCAAATATCAGAATAAAAGTACAGCCTTTGAGTGCTCCAATCAAAAGACACAGGGTTAGAAGAACTGATGAAAACTCAAGACCACCTACGTGCTCCCTTATGGAGACTCACTTGATATCCAAGGACACAGACAAACTACAAGCTGAAGGGGCGGGGACAGGTACCCTACACAAGTGAAACTGAGAAACAAAGAAAGAAATGGATTCTGTTTTGGTCCCCAGAGAGAGTCAGTAGAAAATAGCCCTATCTAGCCACCGTGAATTCTTTTTGTTTGGTTTCAGCAGTGCTCAGGCATAGATTTAGTGGTGCAGCAACTTCCTTCTCATTTCCTCTCACCTCAACAAATGAATTGCTGTAATAATATGCGTCTGGGCATTTATAATCATTGCTTTTTATGATGTTCACGAATGTAAAGAAGTAATAACCACCTAAAGAGGGAAGTATGGACACTCAAATAAACAATTCACTCCACAACACACTCTTTGTTCACAACTGCTCCTGTCCAGAAATAGGTGTTAATTCATATTTGTCCCTCCACCTATCAGCAGCGATCACGCCAATGTCCCTCAAACATGGTGGTGTGCAAAGGGCCAAGTACACTTTTCTGTCGACAACAGGCCCAGACGAAGGATACTTTTGGTCTTCAGGGATCACTTACTCACTGAATGTGGCTAAATAAAGTCACCAAGCGAGCAGGAAGTATAAGAGGACAGAGGAAAAAGATACGGGTACAAGTCCTTTCACCTCCATTTACTGGTTTTGTAAGCACACTCTGCTGACTCTACCTGAAAGCGTACCGGTGAACTCAGTGCTCTCCTTATGGCTTAGTTACCTTGCAAGATTTCTGGAAGCATAATGTAGGGAAGAGACATAGGCTATGTTGTTAACTGTTCTGTACATAAGGATAGATGGGCAGACAAAAAGATGATTGTTTCATAGATAGATAGGTAGACAGACGACAGTTTAAAGAGAGATAGATAGGTACATAGTTTAATAGATGATAGACATCATAGATAGTTGATAGGAAGATAGATAGATAGATACATAGATAGATACATAGATACATAGATATATACATACATAGATACATAGATAGACAGACAGACCTTTAGATAGATAGATACAGATACATGTCGATTGACACAAAGCTATTGTTCATAACCAGGAGTTGAATGGTGAATAACATAGCTAAACTACAAACAAAAAGGAAGAATGAAATCCAGTTTAAAAAGTGCAGTAAGCAGCCTTAAGAAGAAAACAAATACTACCATTTGCAATGACGTGGATGGAGCAAGACGGTAGTATGTTCAGAAAAATAGGGCAGGCGGATAAAGGCAAGTACCAAGTGATTTCACTCATGTGTGGAGTATAACAACAAAGAAAAACTGAAGTAAAAAAACAGCAGCAGACTCACAGAACCCGAGAGTTGACTAAAAGTAACCAAAGGAAAAAGGACTGGGCAGGGTGAGTCTGAAGGGAGGGATAAGTGTGGGGAGAAAGAATGGGGGCATTAATTTTAGCATGTATAATGCGCGTGGTCGGGTGTGCAATGGGAGTACTGTACAACACAGAGAAGACTAGTAGAGATCATATAGCATCTTTCTACTCACTGATGGACAGTGACTGTAACGGGGACTTTTGGGGGGGACATGGTGAAGGGGTCTACAGCATCCAACTACGCTGATCGACAGTGACTGAAGAGGTTTTTTGGGGGGACTTGGTGAAGGGGGAAGCATAGTAAACATAATGTTCTTCACGTGATTGTAGATTAATGATAAAAAATATTCTTTAAGTGCAATAAGTGCACAGCTCTGAATCATCAGAATAAAAGGTCAGGCACTGAGTGCTGCAAACAAAAGACACAGGGATAAAAGAAGGGATGAAAACTGAAGACACCTACGTGCTTACTTACAGGAGACTCACTTGAGATCCAAGGACACAGACAAACTACAAGCCGAAGGTGTGTGGACAAGTACCCTACACGAGTGAAACGGAAAATCAAACAATCAAGCAAATGGATTCTGTTTGAGTCCCCAGAGACAGTCAGCAGAAAATAGCCCTATCTGGCCACCGTGAATTCTTTTTGTTTGGTTTCAACAGTTCCCAGCCATAGATTTAGTGGTGCAGCAACATACTTCTCATTTTCTCTCACCTCAACAACTGAGTTGCTGTAATAATAAGCATCTGGGCCTTTGAAATCAGTGGATTTTATGATGTTCACGAACGTGAAAATCTAATAACTACCTAAAGAGGGAAGTTTGGACACTCAAATAAACACGACACTCCACAATACACTGTTAGCTCCCAACTGCTCCTGTCTAGAAATTGGTGTTCCTTTTTATTTGTCCCTCCGTCCTATCGGCGGTGATCACGCTGATGTCCTTCAAACATGGTGGTGAGCAAAGCAACAAGTTTACTTTTCTGTCGACAACAGGCCCAGAGGAATGATACTTGAGATCTTCAGGGAGCCCTTAGTCAATGAATGTGTCTAAATAAAGACAGCAAGTTAGAAGGAGATGAAAGAGGACAGAGGATAGAGACACGGGTTCAAGTCCCAGCACAAACATTTCCTGGTTTTGTCAGTACATGCGGCCGACTCGAACTGCAAGTGTCTCGGTGAACCCAGTGCTCCCTCTGCAGCCTAGATACTTTGCAGGATTTTTGGGAGCATAGTGCAGGAAAGTGATATAGGCTATATGGTTAACTGTTCTGTACACATGGACAGATGGACAGACAAAAAGATGAATGATTGAGTGATTGGTAAATAGATAGACAGACAGATAGATAGATATAGGTACATATCGATAAACAAAAAGCTACTGCTCATAACAAGGAGAGCAATGGTGAAAGCACATAGCAAAACTACAAACAAAAAAGAAGAATGAAATCCAGTTTAAAAAGTGCAGTAAGCAGCCATAAGAAGAAAACAAATCCTATCATTTGCAATAACGTGGATGGAGCTAGAGGGTATTATGCTCAGTCAAATAGGCCAGGCGGAGAAATACATGTACCAAATGATTTCACTCATGTGTGGAGTATGATAACAAAGAAAAACTGAAGGAAAAGACAGCAGCAGACTCACAGAACCCGAGAGTGGACTAACAGTTACCAAAGAGAAAGGGACTGGGTAGGGTTTGTGGGAAGGGAGTAATAATTGCGGGGAAAAAGAATGGGGGCATTAGGATTAGCATGTATAATGTGTAGGGTGGGGTGTCATGGGTAGGGCTGTACAACACAGAGAAGACATGTAGTGATTCTACAGCATCTTATTACATGCTGATGGAGAGCGGCTGTAACTGGGATTTGGGGTGACTTGATGAAGAGGGTAGACAGAATAACATAATTTTCTGCATGTGATTGTATATTAATGAGAACAAAAAGAATTCCAAAGTGCAGTAAGAGCACAGCTCTCAAATATCAGAATAAAAGTACAGCCTTTGAGTGCTCCAATCAAAAGACACAGGGTTAGAAGAACTGATGAAAACTCAAGACCACCTACGTGCTCCCTTATGGAGACTCACTTGATATCCAAGGACACAGACAAACTACAAGCTGAAGGGGCGGGGACAGGTACCCTACACAAGTGAAACTGAGAAACAAAGAAAGAAATGGATTCTGTTTTGGTCCCCAGAGAGAGTCAGTAGAAAATAGCCCTATCTAGCCACCGTGAATTCTTTTTGTTTGGTTTCAGCAGTGCTCAGGCATAGATTTAGTGGTGCAGCAACTTCCTTCTCATTTCCTCTCACCTCAACAAATGAATTGCTGTAATAATATGCGTCTGGGCATTTATAATCATTGCTTTTTATGATGTTCACGAATGTAAAGAAGTAATAACCACCTAAAGAGGGAAGTTTGGACACTCAAATAAACAATTCACTCCACAACACACTCTTTGTTCACAACTGCTCCTGTCCAGAAATAGGTGTTAATTCATATTTGTCCCTCCACCTATCAGCAGCGATCACGCCAATGTCCCTCAAACATGGTGGTGTGCAAAGGACCAAGTACACTTTTCTGTCGACAACAGGCCCAGACGAAGGATACTTTTGGTCTTCAGGGATCACTTACTCACTGAATGTGGCTAAATAAAGTCACCAAGCGAGCAGGAAGTATAAGAGGACAGAGGAAAAAGATACGGGTACAAGTCCTTTCACCTCCATTTACTGGTTTTGTAAGCACACTCTGCTGACTCTACCTGAAAGCGTACCGGTGAACTCAGTGCTCTCCTTATGGCTTAGTTACCTTGCAAGATTTCTGGAAGCATAATGTAGGGAAGAGACATAGGCTATGTTGTTAACTGTTCTGTACATAAGGATAGATGGGCAGACAAAAAGATGATTGTTTCATAGATAGATAGGTAGACAGACGACAGTTTAAAGAGAGATAGATAGGTACATAGTTTAATAGATGATAGACATCATAGATAGTTGTTAGGAAGATAGATAGATAGATACATAGATAGATACATAGATACATAGATATATACATACATAGATACATAGATAGACAGACAGACCTTTAGATAGATAGATACAGATACATGTCGATTGACACAAAGCTATTGTTCATAACCAGGAGTTGAATGGTGAATAACATAGCTAAACTACAAACAAAAAGGAAGAATGAAATCCAGTTTAAAAAGTGCAGTAAGCAGCCTTAAGAAGAAAACAAATACTACCATTTGCAATGACGTGGATGGAGCAAGACGGTAGTATGTTCAGAAAAATAGGGCAGGCGGATAAAGGCAAGTACCAAGTGATTTCACTCATGTGTGGAGTATAACAACAAAGAAAAACTGAAGTAAAAAAACAGCAGCAGACTCACAGAACCCGAGAGTTGACTAAAAGTAACCAAAGGAAAAAGGACTGGGCAGGGTGAGTCTGAAGGGAGGGATAAGTGTGGGGAGAAAGAATGGGGGCATTAATTTTAGCATGTATAATGCGCGTGGTCGGGTGTGCAATGGGAGTACTGTACAACACAGAGAAGACTAGTAGAGATCATATAGCATCTTACTACTCACTGATGGACAGTGACTGTAACGGGGACTTTTGGGGGGGCATGGTGAAGGGGTCTACAGCATCCAACTACGCTGACCGACAGTGACTGAAGAGGTTTTTTGGGGGGACTTGGTGAAGGGGGGAACATAGTAAACATAATGTTCTTCACGTGATTGTAGATTAATGATAAAAAATATTCTTTAAGTGCAATAAGTGCACAGCTCTGAATCATCAGAATAAAAGGTCAGGCACTGAGTGCTGCAAACAAAAGACACAGGGATAAAAGAAGGGATGAAAACTGAAGACACCTACGTGCTTACTTACAGGAGACTCACTTGAGATCCAAGGACACAGACAAACTACAAGCCGAAGGTGTGTGGACAAGTATCCTACACGAGTGAAACGGAAAATCAAACAATCAAGCAAATGGATTCTGTTTGAGTCCCCAGAGACAGTCAGCAGAAAATATCCCTATCTGGCCACCGTGAATTCTTTTTGTTTGGTTTCAACAGTTCCCAACCATAGATTTAGTGGTGCAGCAACATACTTCTCATTTTCTCTCACCTCAACAACTGAGTTGCTGTAATAATAAGCATCTGGGCCTTTGAAATCAGTGGATTTTATGATGTTCACGAACGTGAAAATCTAATAACCACCTAAAGAGGGAAGTTTGGACACTCAAATAAACACGACACTCCACAATACACTGTTAGCTCCCAACTGCTCCTGTCTAGAAATTGGTGTTCCTTTTTATTTGTCCCTCCGTCCTATCGGCGGTGATCACGCTGATGTCCTTCAAACATGGTGGTGAGCAAAGCAACAAGTTTACTTTTCTGTCGACAACAGGCCCAGAGGAATGATACTTGAGATCTTCAGGGAGCCCTTAGTCAATGAATGTGGCTAAATACAGACAGCAAGTTAGAAGGAGATGAAAGAGGACAGAGGATAGAGACACGGGTTCAAGTCCCAGCACAACCATTTCCTGGTTTTGTCAGTACACGCGGCCGACTCGAACTGCAAGTGTCTCGGTGAACCCAGTGCTCCCTCTGCAGCCTAGATACTTTGCAGGATTTTTGGGAGCATAGTGCAGGAAAGTGATATAGGCTATATGGTTAACTGTTCTGTACACATGGACAGATGGACAGACAAAAAGATGAATGATGGAGTGATTGGTAAATAGATAGACAGACAGATAGATAGATATAGGTACATAACGATAAACAAAACGCTACTGCTCATAACAAGGAGAGCAATGGTGAAAGCACATAGCAAAACTACAAACAAAAAAGAAGAATGAAATCCAGTTTAAAAAGTGCAGTAAGCAGCCATAAGAAGAAAACAAATCCTATCATTTGCAATAACGTGGATGGAGCTAGAGGGTATTATGCTCAGTCAAATAGGCCAGGCGGAGAAATACATGTACCAAATGATTTCACTCATGTGTGGAGTATGATAACAAAGAAAAACTGAAGGAAAAGACAGCAGCAGACTCACAGAACCCGAGAGTGGACTAACAGTTACCAAAGAGAAAGGGACTGGGTAGGGTTTGTGGGAAGGGAGTAATAATTGCGGGGAAAAAGAATGGGGGCATTAGGATTAGCATGTATAATGTTAGGGTGGGGTGTCATGGGTAGGGCTGTACAACACAGAGAAGACATGTAGTGATTCTACAGTATCTTATTACATGCTGATGGAGAGCGGCTGTAACTGGGATTTGGGGTGACTTGGTGAAGAGGGTAGACAGAATAACATAATTTTCTGCATGTGATTGTATATTAATGAGAACAAAAAGAATTCCAAAGTGCAGTAAGAGCACAGCTCTCAAATATCAGAATAAAAGTACAGCCTTTGAGTGCTCCAATCAAAAGACACAGGGTTAGAAGAACTGATGAAAACTCAAGACCACCTACGTGCTCCCTTATGGAGACTCACTTGATATCCAAGGACACAGACAAACTACAAGCTGAAGGGGCGGGGACAGGTACCCTACACAAGTGAAACTGAGAAACAAAGAAAGAAATGGATTCTGTTTTGGTCCCCAGAGAGAGTCAGTAGAAAATAGCCCTATCTAGCCACCGTGAATTCTTTTTGTTTGGTTTCAGCAGTGCTCAGGCATAGATTTAGTGGTGCAGCAACTTCCTTCTCATTTCCTCTCACCTCAACAAATGAATTGCTGTAATAATATGCGTCTGGGCATTTATAATCATTGCTTTTTATGATGTTCACGAATGTAAAGAAGTAATAACCACCTAAAGAGGGAAGTTTGGACACTCAAATAAACAATTCACTCCACAACACACTCTTTGTTCACAACTGCTCCTGTCCAGAAATAGGTGTTAATTCATATTTGTCCCTCCACCTATCAGCAGCGATCACGCCAATGTCCCTCAAACATGGTGGTGTGCAAAGGACCAAGTACACTTTTCTGTCGACAACAGGCCCAGACGAAGGATACTTTTGGTCTTCAGGGATCACTTACTCACTGAATGTGGCTAAATAAAGTCACCAAGCGAGCAGGAAGTATAAGAGGACAGAGGAAAAAGATACGGGTACAAGTCCTTTCACCTCCATTTACTGGTTTTGTAAGCACACTCTGCTGACTCTACCTGAAAGCGTACCGGTGAACTCAGTGCTCTCCTTATGGCTTAGTTACCTTGCAAGATTTCTGGAAGCATAATGTAGGGAAGAGACATAGGCTATGTTGTTAACTGTTCTGTACATAAGGATAGATGGGCAGACAAAAAGATGATTGTTTCATAGATAGATAGGTAGACAGACGACAGTTTAAAGAGAGATAGATAGGTACATAGTTTAATAGATGATAGACATCATAGATAGTTGTTAGGAAGATAGATAGATAGATACATAGATAGATACATAGATACATAGATATATACATACATAGATACATAGATAGACAGACAGACCTTTAGATAGATAGATACAGATACATGTCGATTGACACAAAGCTATTGTTCATAACCAGGAGTTGAATGGTGAATAACATAGCTAAACTACAAACAAAAAGGAAGAATGAAATCCAGTTTAAAAAGTGCAGTAAGCAGCCTTAAGAAGAAAACAAATACTACCATTTGCAATGACGTGGATGGAGCAAGACGGTAGTATGTTCAGAAAAATAGGGCAGGCGGATAAAGGCAAGTACCAAGTGATTTCACTCATGTGTGGAGTATAACAACAAAGAAAAACTGAAGTAAAAAAACAGCAGCAGACTCACAGAACCCGAGAGTTGACTAAAAGTAACCAAAGGAAAAAGGACTGGGCAGGGTGAGTCTGAAGGGAGGGATAAGTGTGGGGAGAAAGAATGGGGGCATTAATTTTAGCATGTATAATGCGCGTGGTCGGGTGTGCAATGGGAGTACTGTACAACACAGAGAAGACTAGTAGAGATCATATAGCATCTTACTACTCACTGATGGACAGTGACTGTAACGGGGACTTTTGGGGGGGCATGGTGAAGGGGTCTACAGCATCCAACTACGCTGACCGACAGTGACTGAAGAGGTTTTTTGGGGGGACTTGGTGAAGGGGGGAACATAGTAAACATAATGTTCTTCACGTGATTGTAGATTAATGATAAAAAATATTCTTTAAGTGCAATAAGTGCACAGCTCTGAATCATCAGAATAAAAGGTCAGGCACTGAGTGCTGCAAACAAAAGACACAGGGATGAAAGAAGGGATGAAAACTGAAGACACCTACGTGCTTACTTACAGGAGACTCACTTGAGATCCAAGGACACAGACAAACTACAAGCCGAAGGTGTGTGGACAAGTATCCTACACGAGTGAAACGGAAAATCAAAC
Source organism: Manis pentadactyla (assembly GCF_030020395.1). Lineage (NCBI taxonomy): Eukaryota > Metazoa > Chordata > Mammalia > Pholidota > Manidae > Manis > Manis pentadactyla. The sequence continues at coordinate 165,685 of NW_026644865.1, forward strand.
AATCAAGCAAATGGATTCTGTTTGAGTCCCCAGAGACAGTCAGCAGAAAATAGCCCTATCTGGCCACCGTGAATTCTTTTTGTTTGGTTTCAACAGTTCCCAGCCATAGATTTAGTGGTGCAGCAACATACTTCTCATTTTCTCTCACCTCAACAACTGAGTTGCTGTAATAATAAGCATCTGGGCCTTTGAAATCAGTGGATTTTATGATGTTCACGAACGTGAAAATCTAATAACCACCTAAAGAGGGAAGTTTGGACACTCAAATAAACACGACACTCCACAATACACTGTTAGCTCCCAACTGCTCCTGTCTAGAAATTGGTGTTCCTTTTTATTTGTCCCTCCGTCCTATCGGCGGTGATCACGCTGATGTCCTTCAAACATGGTGGTGAGCAAAGCAACAAGTTTACTTTTCTGTCGACAACAGGCCCAGAGGAATGATACTTGAGATCTTCAGGGAGCCCTTAGTCAATGAATGTGGCTAAATACAGACAGCAAGTTAGAAGGAGATGAAAGAGGACAGAGGATAGAGACACGGGTTCAAGTCCCAGCACAACCATTTCCTGGTTTTGTCAGTACACGCGGCCGACTCGAACTGCAAGTGTCTCGGTGAACCCAGTGCTCCCTCTGCAGCCTAGATACTTTGCAGGATTTTTGGGAGCATAGTGCAGGAAAGTGATATAGGCTATATGGTTAACTGTTCTGTACACATGGACAGATGGACAGACAAAAAGATGAATGATGGAGTGATTGGTAAATAGATAGACAGACAGATAGATAGATATAGGTACATAACGATAAACAAAACGCTACTGCTCATAACAAGGAGAGCAATGGTGAAAGCACATAGCAAAACTACAAACAAAAAAGAAGAATGAAATCCAGTTTAAAAAGTGCAGTAAGCAGCCATAAGAAGAAAACAAATCCTATCATTTGCAATAACGTGGATGGAGCTAGAGGGTATTATGCTCAGTCAAATAGGCCAGGCGGAGAAATACATGTACCAAATGATTTCACTCATGTGTGGAGTATGATAACAAAGAAAAACTGAAGGAAAAGACAGCAGCAGACTCACAGAACCCGAGAGTGGACTAACAGTTACCAAAGAGAAAGGGACTGGGTAGGGTTTGTGGGAAGGGAGTAATAATTGCGGGGAAAAAGAATGGGGGCATTAGGATTAGCATGTATAATGTTAGGGTGGGGTGTCATGGGTAGGGCTGTACAACACAGAGAAGACATGTAGTGATTCTACAGTATCTTATTACATGCTGATGGAGAGCGGCTGTAACTGGGATTTGGGGTGACTTGGTGAAGAGGGTAGACAGAATAACATAATTTTCTGCATGTGATTGTATATTAATGAGAACAAAAAGAATTCCAAAGTGCAGTAAGAGCACAGCTCTCAAATATCAGAATAAAAGTACAGCCTTTGAGTGCTCCAATCAAAAGACACAGGGTTAGAAGAACTGATGAAAACTCAAGACCACCTACGTGCTCCCTTATGGAGACTCACTTGATATCCAAGGACACAGACAAACTACAAGCTGAAGGGGCGGGGACAGGTACCCTACACAAGTGAAACTGAGAAACAAAGAAAGAAATGGATTCTGTTTTGGTCCCCAGAGAGAGTCAGTAGAAAATAGCCCTATCTAGCCACCGTGAATTCTTTTTGTTTGGTTTCAGCAGTGCTCAGGCATAGATTTAGTGGTGCAGCAACTTCCTTCTCATTTCCTCTCACCTCAACAAATGAATTGCTGTAATAATATGCGTCTGGGCATTTATAATCATTGCTTTTTATGATGTTCACGAATGTAAAGAAGTAATAACCACCTAAAGAGGGAAGTATGGACACTCAAATAAACAATTCACTCCACAACACACTCTTTGTTCACAACTGCTCCTGTCCAGAAATAGGTGTTAATTCATATTTGTCCCTCCACCTATCAGCAGCGATCACGCCAATGTCCCTCAAACATGGTGGTGTGCAAAGGGCCAAGTACACTTTTCTGTCGACAACAGGCCCAGACGAAGGATACTTTTGGTCTTCAGGGATCACTTACTCACTGAATGTGGCTAAATAAAGTCACCAAGCGAGCAGGAAGTATAAGAGGACAGAGGAAAAAGATACGGGTACAAGTCCTTTCACCTCCATTTACTGGTTTTGTAAGCACACTCTGCTGACTCTACCTGAAAGCGTACCGGTGAACTCAGTGCTCTCCTTATGGCTTAGTTACCTTGCAAGATTTCTGGAAGCATAATGTAGGGAAGAGACATAGGCTATGTTGTTAACTGTTCTGTACATAAGGATAGATGGGCAGACAAAAAGATGATTGTTTCATAGATAGATAGGTAGACAGACGACAGTTTAAAGAGAGATAGATAGGTACATAGTTTAATAGATGATAGACATCATAGATAGTTGATAGGAAGATAGATAGATAGATACATAGATATATACATAGATACATAGATATATACATACATAGATACATAGATAGACAGACAGACCTTTAGATAGATAGATACAGATACATGTCGATTGACACAAAGCTATTGTTCATAACCAGGAGTTGAATGGTGACTAACATAGCTAAACTACAAACAAAAAGGAAGAATGAAATTCAGTTTAAAAAGTGCAGTAAGCAGCCTTAAGAAGAAAACAAATACTACCATTTGCAATGACGTGGATGGAGCAAGACGGTAGTATGTTCAGAAAAATAGGGCAGGCGGATAAAGGCAAGTACCAAGTGATTTCACTCATGTGTGGAGTATAACAACAAAGAAAAACTGAAGTAAAAAAACAGCAGCAGACTCACAGAACCCGAGAGTTGACTAAAAGTAACCAAAGGAAAAAGGACTGGGCAGGGTGAGTCTGAAGGGAGGGATAAGTGTGGGGAGAAAGAATGGGGGCATTAATTTTAGCATGTATAATGCGCGTGGTCGGGTGTGCAATGGGAGTACTGTACAACACAGAGAAGACTAGTAGAGATCATATAGCATCTTTCTACTCACTGATGGACAGTGACTGTAACGGGGACTTTTGGGGGGGACATGGTGAAGGGGTCTACAGCATCCAACTACGCTGATCGACAGTGACTGAAGAGGTTTTTTGGGGGGACTTGGTGAAGGGGGAAGCATAGTAAACATAATGTTCTTCACGTGATTGTAGATTAATGATAAAAAATATTCTTTAAGTGCAATAAGTGCACAGCTCTGAATCATCAGAATAAAAGGTCAGGCACTGAGTGCTGCAAACAAAAGACACAGGGATAAAAGAAGGGATGAAAACTGAAGACACCTACGTGCTTACTTACAGGAGACTCACTTGAGATCCAAGGACACAGACAAACTACAAGCCGAAGGTGTGTGGACAAGTACCCTACACGAGTGAAACGGAAAATCAAACAATCAAGCAAATGGATTCTGTTTGAGTCCCCAGAGACAGTCAGCAGAAAATAGCCCTATCTGGCCACCGTGAATTCTTTTTGTTTGGTTTCAACAGTTCCCAGCCATAGATTTAGTGGTGCAGCAACATACTTCTCATTTTCTCTCACCTCAACAACTGAGTTGCTGTAATAATAAGCATCTCGGCCTTTGAAATCAGTGGATTTTATGATGTTCACGAACGTGAAAATCTAATAACTACCTAAAGAGGGAAGTTTGGACACTCAAATAAACACAACACTCCACAATACACTGTTAGCTCCCAACTGCTCCTGTCTAGAAATTGGTGTTCCTTTTTATTTGTCCCTCCGTCCTATCGGCGGTGATCACGCTGATGTCCTTCAAACATGGTGGTGAGCAAAGCAACAAGTTTACTTTTCTGTCGACAACAGGCCCAGAGGAATGATACTTGAGATCTTCAGGGAGCCCTTAGTCAATGAATGTGTCTAAATAAAGACAGCAAGTTAGAAGGAGATGAAAGAGGACAGAGGATAGAGACACGGGTTCAAGTCCCAGCACAAACATTTCCTGGTTTTGTCAGTACATGCGGCCGACTCGAACTGCAAGTGTCTCGGTGAACCCAGTGCTCCCTCTGCAGCCTAGATACTTTGCAGGATTTTTGGGAGCATAGTGCAGGAAAGTGATATAGGCTATATGGTTAACTGTTCTGTACACATGGACAGATGGACAGACAAAAAGATGAATGATTGAGTGATTGGTAAATAGATAGACAGACAGATAGATAGATATAGGTACATATCGATAAACAAAAAGCTACTGCTCATAACAAGGAGAGCAATGGTGAAAGCACATAGCAAAACTACAAACAAAAAAGAAGAATGAAATCCAGTTTAAAAAGTGCAGTAAGCAGCCATAAGAAGAAAACAAATCCTATCATTTGCAATAACGTGGATGGAGCTAGAGGGTATTATGCTCAGTCAAATAGGCCAGGCGGAGAAATACATGTACCAAATGATTTCACTCATGTGTGGAGTATGATAACAAAGAAAAACTGAAGGAAAAGACAGCAGCAGACTCACAGAACCCGAGAGTGGACTAACAGTTACCAAAGAGAAAGGGACTGGGTAGGGTTTGTGGGAAGGGAGTAATAATTGCGGGGAAAAAGAATGGGGGCATTAGGATTAGCATGTATAATGTGTAGGGTGGGGTGTCATGGGTAGGGCTGTACAACACAGAGAAGACATGTAGTGATTCTACAGCATCTTATTACATGCTGATGGAGAGCGGCTGTAACTGGGATTTGGGGTGACTTGATGAAGAGGGTAGACAGAATAACATAATTTTCTGCATGTGATTGTATATTAATGAGAACAAAAAGAATTCCAAAGTGCAGTAAGAGCACAGCTCTCAAATATCAGAATAAAAGTACAGCCTTTGAGTGCTCCAATCAAAAGACACAGGGTTAGAAGAACTGATGAAAACTCAAGACCACCTACGTGCTCCCTTATGGAGACTCACTTGATATCCAAGGACACAGACAAACTACAAGCTGAAGGGGCGGGGACAGGTACCCTACACAAGTGAAACTGAGAAACAAAGAAAGAAATGGATTCTGTTTTGGTCCCCAGAGAGAGTCAGTAGAAAATAGCCCTATCTAGCCACCGTGAATTCTTTTTGTTTGGTTTCAGCAGTGCTCAGGCATAGATTTAGTGGTGCAGCAACTTCCTTCTCATTTCCTCTCACCTCAACAAATGAATTGCTGTAATAATATGCGTCTGGGCATTTATAATCATTGCTTTTTATGATGTTCACGAATGTAAAGAAGTAATAACCACCTAAAGAGGGAAGTTTGGACACTCAAATAAACAATTCACTCCACAACACACTCTTTGTTCACAACTGCTCTGTCCAGAAATAGGTGTTAATTCATATTTGTCCCTCCACCTATCAGCAGCGATCACGCCAATGTCCCTCAAACATGGTGGTGTGCAAAGGACCAAGTACACTTTTCTGTCGACAACAGGCCCAGACGAAGGATACTTTTGGTCTTCAGGGATCACTTACTCACTGAATGTGGCTAAATAAAGTCACCAAGCGAGCAGGAAGTATAAGAGGACAGAGGAAAAAGATACGGGTACAAGTCCTTTCACCTCCATTTACTGGTTTTGTAAGCACACTCTGCTGACTCTACCTGAAAGCGTACCGGTGAACTCAGTGCTCTCCTTATGGCTTAGTTACCTTGCAAGATTTCTGGAAGCATAATGTAGGGAAGAGACATAGGCTATGTTGTTAACTGTTCTGTACATAAGGATAGATGGGCAGACAAAAAGATGATTGTTTCATAGATAGATAGGTAGACAGACGACAGTTTAAAGAGAGATAGATAGGTACATAGTTTAATAGATGATAGACATCATAGATAGTTGTTATTAAGATAGATAGATAGATACATAGATAGATACATAGATACATAGATATATACATACATAGATACATAGATAGACAGACAGACCTTTAGATAGATAGATACAGATACATGTCGATTGACACAAAGCTATTGTTCATAACCAGGAGTTGAATGGTGAATAACATAGCTAAACTACAAACAAAAAGGAAGAATGAAATCCAGTTTAAAAAGTGCAGTAAGCAGCCTTAAGAAGAAAACAAATACTACCATTTGCAATGACGTGGATGGAGCAAGACGGTAGTATGTTCAGAAAAATAGGGCAGGCGGATAAAGGCAAGTACCAAGTGATTTCACTCATGTGTGGAGTATAACAACAAAGAAAAACTGAAGTAAAAAAACAGCAGCAGACTCACAGAACCCGAGAGTTGACTAAAAGTAACCAAAGGAAAAAGGACTGGGCAGGGTGAGTCTGAAGGGAGGGATAAGTGTGGGGAGAAAGAATGGGGGCATTAAGTTTAGCATGTATAATGCGCGTGGTCGGGTGTGCAATGGGAGTACTGTACAACACAGAGAAGACTAGTAGAGATCATATAGCATCTTACTACTCACTGATGGACAGTGACTGTAACGGGGACTTTTGGGGGGGCATGGTGAAGGGGTCTACAGCATCCAACTACGCTGACCGACAGTGACTGAAGAGGTTTTTTGGGGGGACTTGGTGAAGGGGGGAACATAGTAAACATAATGTTCTTCACGTGATTGTAGATTAATGATAAAAAATATTCTTTAAGTGCAATAAGTGCACAGCTCTGAATCATCAGAATAAAAGGTCAGGCACTGAGTGCTGCAAACAAAAGACACAGGGATAAAAGAAGGGATGAAAACTGAAGACACCTACGTGCTTACTTACAGGAGACTCACTTGAGATCCAAGGACACAGACAAACTACAAGCCGAAGGTGTGTGGACAAGTATCCTACACGAGTGAAACGGAAAATCAAACAATCAAGCAAATGGATTCTGTTTGAGTCCCCAGAGACAGTCAGCAGAAAATAGCCCTATCTGGCCACCGTGAATTCTTTTTGTTTGGTTTCAACAGTTCCCAGCCATAGATTTAGTGGTGCAGCAACATACTTCTCATTTTCTCTCACCTCAACAACTGAGTTCTGTAATAATAAGCATCTGGGCCTTTGAAATCAGTGGATTTTATGATGTTCACGAACGTGAAAATCTAATAACCACCTAAAGAGGGAAGTTTGGACACTCAAATAAACACGACACTCCACAATACACTGTTAGCTCCCAACTGCTCCTGTCTAGAAATTGGTGTTCCTTTTTATTTGTCCCTCCGTCCTATCGGCGGTGATCACGCTGATGTCCTTCAAACATGGTGGTGAGCAAAGCAACAAGTTTACTTTTCTGTCGACAACAGGCCCAGAGGAATGATACTTGAGATCTTCAGGGAGCCCTTAGTCAATGAATGTGGCTAAATACAGACAGCAAGTTAGAAGGAGATGAAAGAGGACAGAGGATAGAGACACGGGTTCAAGTCCCAGCACAACCATTTCCTGGTTTTGTCAGTACACGCGGCCGACTCGAACTGCAAGTGTCTCGGTGAACCCAGTGCTCCCTCTGCAGCCTAGATACTTTGCAGGATTTTTGGGAGCATAGTGCAGGAAAGTGATATAGGCTATATGGTTAACTGTTCTGTACACATGGACAGATGGACAGACAAAAAGATGAATGATGGAGTGATTGGTAAATAGATAGACAGACAGATAGATAGATATAGGTACATAACGATAAACAAAACGCTACTGCTCATAACAAGGAGAGCAATGGTGAAAGCACATAGCAAAACTACAAACAAAAAAGAAGAATGAAATCCAGTTTAAAAAGTGCAGTAAGCAGCCATAAGAAGAAAACAAATCCTATCATTTGCAATAACGTGGATGGAGCTAGAGGGTATTATGCTCAGTCAAATAGGCCAGGCGGAGAAATACATGTACCAAATGATTTCACTCATGTGTGGAGTATGATAACAAAGAAAAACTGAAGGAAAAGACAGCAGCAGACTCACAGAACCCGAGAGTGGACTAACAGTTACCAAAGAGAAAGGGACTGGGTAGGGTTTGTGGGAAGGGAGTAATAATTGCGGGGAAAAAGAATGGGGGCATTAGGATTAGCATGTATAATGTTAGGGTGGGGTGTCATGGGTAGGGCTGTACAACACAGAGAAGACATGTAGTGATTCTACAGTATCTTATTACATGCTGATGGAGAGCGGCTGTAACTGGGATTTGGGGTGACTTGGTGAAGAGGGTAGACAGAATAACATAATTTTCTGCATGTGATTGTATATTAATGAGAACAAAAAGAATTCCAAAGTGCAGTAAGAGCACAGCTCTCAAATATCAGAATAAAAGTACAGCCTTTGAGTGCTCCAATCAAAAGACACAGGGTTAGAAGACTGATGAAAACTCAAGACCACCTACGTGCTCCCTTATGGAGACTCACTTGATATCCAAGGACACAGACAAACTACAAGCTGAAGGGGCGGGGACAGGTACCCTACACAAGTGAAACTGAGAAACAAAGAAAGAAATGGATTCTGTTTTGGTCCCCAGAGAGAGTCAGTAGAAAATAGCCCTATCTAGCCACCGTGAATTCTTTTTGTTTGGTTTCAGCAGTGCTCAGGCATAGATTTAGTGGTGCAGCAACTTCCTTCTCATTTCCTCTCACCTCAACAAATGAATTGCTGTAATAATATGCGTCTGGGCATTTATAATCATTGCTTTTTATGATGTTCACGAATGTAAAGAAGTAATAACCACCTAAAGAGGGAAGTATGGACACTCAAATAAACAATTCACTCCACAACACACTCTTTGTTCACAACTGCTCCTGTCCAGAAATAGGTGTTAATTCATATTTGTCCCTCCACCTATCAGCAGCGATCACGCCAATGTCCCTCAAACATGGTGGTGTGCAAAGGGCCAAGTACACTTTTCTGTCGACAACAGGCCCAGACGAAGGATACTTTTGGTCTTCAGGGATCACTTACTCACTGAATGTGGCTAAATAAAGTCACCAAGCGAGCAGGAAGTATAAGAGGACAGAGGAAAAAGATACGGGTACAAGTCCTTTCACCTCCATTTACTGGTTTTGTAAGCACACTCTGCTGACTCTACCTGAAAGCGTACCGGTGAACTCAGTGCTCTCCTTATGGCTTAGTTACCTTGCAAGATTTCTGGAAGCATAATGTAGGGAAGAGACATAGGCTATGTTGTTAACTGTTCTGTACATAAGGATAGATGGGCAGACAAAAAGATGATTGTTTCATAGATAGATAGGTAGACAGACGACAGTTTAAAGAGAGATAGATAGGTACATAGTTTAATAGATGATAGACATCATAGATAGTTTATAGGAAGATAGATAGATAGATACATAGATAGATACATAGATACATAGATATATACATACATAGATACATAGATAGACAGACAGACCTTTAGATAGATAGATACAGATACATGTCGATTGACACAAAGCTATTGTTCATAACCAGGAGTTGAATGGTGAATAACATAGCTAAACTACAAACAAAAAGGAAGAATGAAATCCAGTTTAAAAAGTGCAGTAAGCAGCCTTAAGAAGAAAACAAATACTACCATTTGCAATGACGTGGATGGAGCAAGACGGTAGTATGTTCAGAAAAATAGGGCAGGCGGATAAAGGCAAGTACCAAGTGATTTCACTCATGTGTGGAGTATAACAACAAAGAAAAACTGAAGTAAAAAAACAGCAGCAGACTCACAGAACCCGAGAGTTGACTAAAAGTAACCAAAGGAAAAAGGACTGGGCAGGGTGAGTCTGAAGGGAGGGATAAGTGTGGGGAGAAAGAATGGGGGCATTAATTTTAGCATGTATAATGCGCGTGGTCGGGTGTGCAATGGGAGTACTGTACAACACAGAGAAGACTAGTAGAGATCATATAGCATCTTTCTACTCACTGATGGACAGTGACTGTAACGGGGACTTTTGGGGGGGACATGGTGAAGGGGTCTACAGCATCCAACTACGCTGATCGACAGTGACTGAAGAGGTTTTTTGGGGGGACTTGGTGAAGGGGGAAGCATAGTAAACATAATGTTCTTCACGTGATTGTAGATTAATGATAAAAAATATTCTTTAAGTGCAATAAGTGCACAGCTCTGAATCATCAGAATAAAAGGTCAGGCACTGAGTGCTGCAAACAAAAGACACAGGGATAAAAGAAGGGATGAAAACTGAAGACACCTACGTGCTTACTTACAGGAGACTCACTTGAGATCCAAGGACACAGACAAACTACAAGCCGAAGGTGTGTGGACAAGTACCCTACACGAGTGAAACGGAAAATCAAACAATCAAGCAAATGGATTCTGTTTGAGTCCCCAGAGACAGTCAGCAGAAAATAGCCCTATCTGGCCACCGTGAATTCTTTTTGTTTGGTTTCAACAGTTCCCAGCCATAGATTTAGTGGTGCAGCAACATACTTCTCATTTTCTCTCACCTCAACAACTGAGTTGCTGTAATAATAAGCATCTGGGCCTTTGAAATCAGTGGATTTTATGATGTTCACGAACGTGAAAATCTAATAACTACCTAAAGAGGGAAGTTTGGACACTCAAATAAACACGACACTCCACAATACACTGTTAGCTCCCAACTGCTCCTGTCTAGAAATTGGTGTTCCTTTTTATTTGTCCCTCCGTCCTATCGGCGGTGATCACGCTGATGTCCTTCAAACATGGTGGTGAGCAAAGCAACAAGTTTACTTTTCTGTCGACAACAGGCCAAGAGGAATGATACTTGAGATCTTCAGGGAGCCCTTAGTCAATGAATGTGTCTAAATAAAGACAGCAAGTTAGAAGGAGATGAAAGAGGACAGAGGATAGAGACACGGGTTCAAGTCCCAGCACAAACATTTCCTGGTTTTGTCAGTACATGCGGCCGACTCGAACTGCAAGTGTCTCGGTGAACCCAGTGCTCCCTCTGCAGCCTAGATACTTTGCAGGATTTTTGGGAGCATAGTGCAGGAAAGTGATATAGGCTATATGGTTAACTGTTCTGTACACATGGACAGATGGACAGACAAAAAGATGAATGATTGAGTGATTGGTAAATAGATAGACAGACAGATAGATAGATATAGGTACATATCGATAAACAAAAAGCTACTGCTCATAACAAGGAGAGCAATGGTGAAAGCACATAGCAAAACTACAAACAAAAAAGAAGAATGAAATCCAGTTTAAAAAGTGCAGTAAGCAGCCATAAGAAGAAAACAAATCCTATCATTTGCAATAACGTGGATGGAGCTAGAGGGTATTATGCTCAGTCAAATAGGCCAGGCGGAGAAATACATGTACCAAATGATTTCACTCATGTGTGGAGTATGATAACAAAGAAAAACTGAAGGAAAAGACAGCAGCAGACTCACAGAACCCGAGAGTGGACTAACAGTTACCAAAGAGAAAGGGACTGGGTAGGGTTTGTGGGAAGGGAGTAATAATTGCGGGGAAAAAGAATGGGGGCATTAGGATTAGCATGTATAATGTGTAGGGTGGGGTGTCATGGGTAGGGCTGTACAACACAGAGAAGACATGTAGTGATTCTACAGCATCTTATTACATGCTGATGGAGAGCGGCTGTAACTGGGATTTGGGGTGACTTGATGAAGAGGGTAGACAGAATAACATAATTTTCTGCATGTGATTGTATATTAATGAGAACAAAAAGAATTCCAAAGTGCAGTAAGAGCACAGCTCTCAAATATCAGAATAAAAGTACAGCCTTTGAGTGCTCCAATCAAAAGACACAGGGTTAGAAGAACTGATGAAAACTCAAGACCACCTACGTGCTCCCTTATGGAGACTCACTTGATATCCAAGGACACAGACAAACTACAAGCTGAAGGGGCGGGGACAGGTACCCTACACAAGTGAAACTGAGAAACAAAGAAAGAAATGGATTCTGTTTTGGTCCCCAGAGAGAGTCAGTAGAAAATAGCCCTATCTAGCCACCGTGAATTCTTTTTGTTTGGTTTCAGCAGTGCTCAGGCATAGATTTAGTGGTGCAGCAACTTCCTTCTCATTTCCTCTCACCTCAACAAATGAATTGCTGTAATAATATGCGTCTGGGCATTTATAATCATTGCTTTTTATGATGTTCACGAATGTAAAGAAGTAATAACCACCTAAAGAGGGAAGTTTGGACACTCAAATAAACAATTCACTCCACAACACACTCTTTGTTCACAACTGCTCCTGTCCAGAAATAGGTGTTAATTCATATTTGTCCCTCCACCTATCAGCAGCGATCACGCCAATGTCCCTCAAACATGGTGGTGTGCAAAGGACCAAGTACACTTTTCTGTCGACAACAGGCCCAGACGAAGGATACTTTTGGTCTTCAGGGATCACTTACTCACTGAATGTGGCTAAATAAAGTCACCAAGCGAGCAGGAAGTATAAGAGGACAGAGGAAAAAGATACGGGTACAAGTCCTTTCATCTCCATTTACTGGTTTTGTAAGCACACTCTGCTGACTCTACCTGAAAGCGTACCGGTGAACTCAGTGCTCTCCTTATGGCTTAGTTACCTTGCAAGATTTCTGGAAGCATAATGTAGGGAAGAGACATAGGCTATGTTGTTAACTGTTCTGTACATAAGGATAGATGGGCAGACAAAAAGATGATTGTTTCATAGATAGATAGGTAGACAGACGACAGTTTAAAGAGAGATAGATAGGTACATAGTTTAATAGATGATAGACATCATAGATAGTTGTTAGGAAGATAGATAGATAGATACATAGATAGATACATAGATACATAGATATATACATACATAGATACATAGATAGACAGACAGACCTTTAGATAGATAGATACAGATACATGTCGATTGACACAAAGCTATTGTTCATAACCAGGAGTTGAATGGTGAATAACATAGCTAAACTACAAACAAAAAGGAAGAATGAAATCCAGTTTAAAAAGTGCAGTAAGCAGCCTTAAGAAGAAAACAAATACTACCATTTGCAATGACGTGGATGGAGCAAGACGGTAGTATGTTCAGAAAAATAGGGCAGGCGGATAAAGGCAAGTACCAAGTGATTTCACTCATGTGTGGAGTATAACAACAAAGAAAAACTGAAGTAAAAAAACAGCAGCAGACTCACAGAACCCGAGAGTTGACTAAAAGTAACCAAAGGAAAAAGGACTGGGCAGGGTGAGTCTGAAGGGAGGGATAAGTGTGGGGAGAAAGAATGGGGGCATTAATTTTAGCATGTATAATGCGCGTGGTCGGGTGTGCAATGGGAGTACTATACAACACAGAGAAGACTAGTAGAGATCATATAGCATCTTACTACTCACTGATGGACAGTGACTGTAACGGGGACTTTTGGGGGGGACATGGTGAAGGGGTCTACAGCATCCAACTACGCTGACCGACAGTGACTGAAGAGGTTTTTTGGGGGGACTTGGTGAAGGGGGGAACATAGTAAACATAATGTTCTTCACGTGATTGTAGATTAATGATAAAAAATATTCTTTAAGTGCAATAAGTGCACAGCTCTGAATCATCAGAATAAAAGGTCAGGCACTGAGTGCTGCAAACAAAAGACACAGGGATAAAAGAAGGGATGAAAACTGAAGACACCTACGTGCTTACTTACAGGAGACTCACTTGAGATCCAAGGACACAGACAAACTACAAGCCGAAGGTGTGTGGACAAGTATCCTACACGAGTGAAACGGAAAATCAAACAATCAAGCAAATGGATTCTGTTTGAGTCCCCAGAGACAGTCAGCAGAAAATAGCCCTATCTGGCCACCGTGAATTCTTTTTGTTTGGTTTCAACAGTTCCCAGCCATAGATTTAGTGGTGCAGCAACATACTTCTCATTTTCTCTCACCTCAACAACTGAGTTGCTGTAATAATAAGCATCTGGGCCTTTGAAATCAGTGGATTTTATGATGTTCACGAACGTGAAAATCTAATAACCACCTAAAGAGGGAAGTTTGGACACTCAAATAAACACGACACTCCACAATACACTGTTAGCTCCCAACTGCTCCTGTCTAGAAATTGGTGTTCCTTTTTATTTGTCCCTCCGTCCTATCGGCGGTGATCACGCTGATGTCCTTCAAACATGGTGGTGAGCAAAGCAACAAGTTTACTTTTCTGTCGACAACAGGCCCAGAGGAATGATACTTGAGATCTTCAGGGAGCCCTTAGTCAATGAATGTGGCTAAATACAGACAGCAAGTTAGAAGGAGATGAAAGAGGACAGAGGATAGAGACACGGGTTCAAGTCCCAGCACAACCATTTCCTGGTTTTGTCAGTACACGCGGCCGACTCGAACTGCAAGTGTCTCGGTGAACCCAGTGCTCCCTCTGCAGCCTAGATACTTTGCAGGATTTTTGGGAGCATAGTGCAGGAAAGTGATATAGGCTATATGGTTAACTGTTCTGTACACATGGACAGATGGACAGACAAAAAGATGAATGATGGAGTGATTGGTAAATAGATAGACAGACAGATAGATAGATATAGGTACATAACGATAAACAAAACGCTACTGCTCATAACAAGGAGAGCAATGGTGAAAGCACATAGCAAAACTACAAACAAAAAAGAAGAATGAAATCCAGTTTAAAAAGTGCAGTAAGCAGCCATAAGAAGAAAACAAATCCTATCATTTGCAATAACGTGGATGGAGCTAGAGGGTATTATGCTCAGTCAAATAGGCCAGGCGGAGAAATACATGTACCAAATGATTTCACTCATGTGTGGAGTATGATAACAAAGAAAAACTGAAGGAAAAGACAGCAGCAGACTCACAGAACCCGAGAGTGGACTAACAGTTACCAAAGAGAAAGGGACTGGGTAGGGTTTGTGGGAAGGGAGTAATAATTGCGGGGAAAAAGAATGGGGGCATTAGGATTAGCATGTATAATGTTAGGGTGGGGTGTCATGGGTAGGGCTGTACAACACAGAGAAGACATGTAGTGATTCTACAGCATCTTATTACATGCTGATGGAGAGCGGCTGTAACTGGGATTTGGGGTGACTTGGTGAAGAGGGTAGACAGAATAACATAATTTTCAGCATGTGATTGTATATTAATGAGAACAAAAAGAATTCCAAAGTGCAGTAAGAGCACAGCTCTCAAATATCAGAATAAAAGTACAGCCTTTGAGTGTTCCAATCAAAAGACACAGGGTTAGAAGAACTGATGAAAAGTCAAGACCACCTACGTGCTCCCTTATGGAGACTCACTTGATATCCAAGGACACAGACAAACTACAAGCGGAAGGGGCGGGGACAGGTACCCTACACAAGTGAAACTGAGAAACAAGAAAGAAATGGATTCTGTTTTGGACCCCAGAGAGAGTCAGTAGAAAATAGCCCTATCTAGCCACCGTGAATTCTTTTTGTTTGGTTTCAGCTGTGCTCAGGCATAGATTTAGTGGTGCAGCAACTTCCTTCTCATTTCCTCTCACCTCAACAAATGAATTGCTGTAATAATATGCGTCTGGGCATTTATAATCATTGCTTTTTATGATGTTCACGAATGTAAAGAAGTAATAACCACCTAAAGAGGGAAGTTTGGACACTCAAATAAACAATTCACTCCACAACACACTCTTTGTTCACAACTGCTCCTGTCCAGAAATAGGTGTTAATTCATATTTGTCCCTCCACCTATCAGCAGCGATCACGCCAATGTCCCTCAAACATGGTGGTGTGCAAAGGGCCAAGTACACTTTTCTGTCGACAACAGGCCCAGACGAAGGATACTTTTGGTCTTCAGGGATCACTTACTCACTGAATGTGGCTAAATAAAGTCACCAAGCGAGCAGGAAGTATAAGAGGACAGAGGAAAAAGATACGGGTTCAAGTCCTTTCACCTCCATTTACTGGTTTTGTAAGCACACTCTGCTGACTCTACCTGAAAGCGTACCGGTGAACTCAGTGCTCTCCTTATGGCTTAGTTACCTTGCAAGATTTCTGGAAGCATAATGTAGGGAAGAGACATAGGCTATGTTGTTAACTGTTCTGTACATAAGGATAGATGGGCAGACAAAAAGATGATTGTTTCATAGATAGATAGGTAGACAGACGACAGTTTAAAGAGAGATAGATAGGTACATAGTTTAATAGATGATAGACATCATAGTTGATAGGAAGATAGATAGATAGATACATAGATAGATACATAGATACATAGATATATACATACATAGATACATAGATAGACAGACAGACCTTTAGATAGATAGATACAGATACATGTCGATTGACACAAAGCTATTGTTCATAACCAGGAGTTGAATGGTGAATAACATAGCTAAACTACAAACAAAAAGGAAGAATGAAATCCAGTTTAAAAAGTGCAGTAAGCAGCCTTAAGAAGAAAACAAATACTACCATTTGCAATGACGTGGATGGAGCAAGACGGTATTATGTTCAGAAAAATAGGGCAGGCGGATAAAGGCAAGTACCAAGTGATTTCACTCATGTGTGGAGTATAACAACAAAGAAAAACTGAAGTAAAGAAACAGCAGCAGACTCACAGAACCCGAGAGTTGACTAAAAGTAACCAAAGGAAAAAGGACTGGGCAGGGTGAGTCTGAAGGGAGGGATAAGTGTGGGGAGAAAGAATGGGGGCATTAATTTTAGCATGTATAATGCGCGTGGTCGGGTGTGCAATGGGAGTACTGTACAACACAGAGAAGACTAGTAGAGATCATATAGCATCTTACTACTCACTGATGGACAGTGATTGTAACGGGGACTTTTGGGGGGGACATGGTGAAGGGGTCTACAGCATCCAACTACGCTGACCGACAGTGACTGAAGAGGTTTTTTGGGGGGACTTGGTGAAGGGGGAACATAGTAAACATAATGTTCTTCACGTGATTGTAGATTAATGATAAAAAATATTCTTTAAGTGCAATAAGTGCACAGCTCTGAATCATCAGAATAAAAGGTCAGGCACTGAGTGCTGCAAACAAAAGACACAGGGATAAAAGAAGGGATGAAAACTGAAGACACCTACGTGCTTACTTACAGGAGACTCACTTGAGATCCAAGGACACAGACAAACTACAAGCCGAAGGTGTGTGGACAAGTATCCTACACGAGTGAAACGGAAAATCAAACAATCAAGCAAATGGATTCTGTTTGAGTCCCCAGAGACAGTCAGCAGAAAATAGCCCTATCTGGCCACCGTGAATTCTTTTTGTTTGGTTTCAACAGTTCCCAGCCATAGATTTAGTGGTGCAGCAACATACTTCTCATTTTCTCTCACCTCAACAACTGAGTTGCTGTAATAATAAGCATCTGGGCCTTTGAAATCAGTGGATTTTATGATGTTCACGAACGTGAAAATCTAATAACCACCTAAAGAGGGAAGTTTGGACACTCAAATAAACACGACACTCCACAATACACTGTTAGCTCCCAACTGCTCCTGTCTAGAAATTGGTGTTCCTTTTTATTTGTCCCTCCGTCCTATCGGCGGTGATCACGCTGATGTCCTTCAAACATGGTGGTGAGCAAAGCAACAAGTTTACTTTTCTGTCGACAACAGGCCCAGAGGAATGATACTTGAGATCTTCAGGGAGCCCTTAGTCAATGAATGTGGCTAAATACAGACAGCAAGTTAGAAGGAGATGAAAGAGGACAGAGGATAGAGACACGGGTTCAAGTCCCAGCACAACCATTTCCTGGTTTTGTCAGTACACGCGGCCGACTCGAACTGCAAGTGTCTCGGTGAACCCAGTGCTCCCTCTGCAGCCTAGATACTTTGCAGGATTTTTGGGAGCATAGTGCAGGAAAGTGATATAGGCTATATGGTTAACTGTTCTGTACACATGGACAGATGGACAGACAAAAAGATGAATGATTGAGTGATTGGTAAATAGATAGACAGACAGATAGATAGATATAGGTACATAACGATAAACAAAACGCTACTGCTCATAACAAGGAGAGCAATGGTGAAAGCACATAGCAAAACTACAAACAAAAAAGAAGAATGAAATCCAGTTTAAAAAGTGCAGTAAGCAGCCATAAGAAGAAAACAAATCCTATCATTTGCAATAACGTGGATGGAGCTAGAGGGTATTATGCTCAGTCAAATAGGCCAGGCGGAGAAATACATGTACCAAATGATTTCACTCATGTGTGGAGTATGATAACAAAGTAAAACTGAAGGAAAAGACAGCAGCAGACTCACAGAACCCGAGAGTGGACTAACAGTTACCAAAGAGAAAGGGACTGGGTAGGGTTTGTGGGAAGGGAGTAATAATTGCGGGGAAAAAGAATGTTGGCATTAGGATTAGCATGTATAATGTGTAGGGTGGGGTGTCATGGGTAGGGCTGTACAACACAGAGAAGACATGTAGTGATTCTACAGCATCTTATTACATGCTGATGGAGAGCGGCTGTAACTGGGATTTGGGGTGACTTGGTGAAGAGGGTAGACAGAATAACATAATTTTCTGCATGTGATTGTATATTATTGAGAACAAAAAGAATTCCAAAGTGCAGTAAGAGCACAGCTCTCAAATATCAGAATAAAAGTACAGCCTTTGAGTGTTCCAATCAAAAGACACAGGGTTAGAAGAACTGATGAAAACTCAAGACCACCTACGTGCTCCCTTATGGAGACTCACTTGATATCCAAGGACACAGACAAACTACAAGCTGAAGGGGCGGGGACAGGTACCCTACACAAGTGAAACTGAGAAACAAAGAAAGAAATGGATACTGTTTTGGACCCCAGAGAGAGTCAGTAGAAAATAGCCCTATCTAGCCACCGTGAATTCTTTTTGTTTGGTTTCAGCAGTGCTCAGGCATAGATTTAGTGGTGCAGCAACTTCCTTCTCATTTCCTCTCACCTCAACAAATGAATTGCTGTAATAATATGCGTCTGGGCATTTATAATCATTGCTTTTTATGATGTTCACGAATGTAAAGAAGTAATAACCACCTAAAGAGGGAAGTTTGGACACTCAAATAAACAATTCACTCCACAACACACTCTTTGTTCACAACTGCTCCTGTCCAGAAATAGGTGTTAATTCATATTTGTCCCTCCACCTATCAGCAGCGATCACGCCAATGTCCCTCAAACATGGTGGTGTGCAAAGGGCCAAGTACACTTTTCTGTCGACAACAGGCCCAGACGAAGGATACTTTTGGTCTTCAGGGATCACTTACTCACTGAATGTGGCTAAATAAAGTCACCAAGCGAGCAGGAAGTATAAGAGGACAGAGGAAAAAGATACGGGTTCAAGTCCTTTCACCTCCATTTACTGGTTTTGTAAGCACACTCTGCTGACTCTACCTGAAAGCGTACCGGTGAACTCAGTGCTCTCCTTATGGCTTAGTTACCTTGCAAGATTTCTGGAAGCATAATGTAGGGAAGAGACATAGGCTATGTTGTTAACTGTTCTGTACATAAGGATAGATGGGCAGACAAAAAGATGATTGTTTCATAGATAGATAGGTAGACAGACGACAGTTTAAAGAGAGATAGATAGGTACATAGTTTAATAGATGATAGACATCATAGTTGATAGGAAGATAGATAGATAGATACATAGATAGATACATAGATACATAGATATATACATACATAGATACATAGATAGACAGACAGACCTTTAGATAGATAGATACAGATACATGTCGATTGACACAAAGCTATTGTTCATAACCAGGAGTTGAATGGTGAATAACATAGCTAAACTACAAACAAAACGGAAGAATGAAATCCAGTTTAAAAAGTGCAGTAAGCAGCCTTAAGAAGAAAACAAATACTACCATTTGCAATGACGTGGATGGAGCAAGACGGTATTATGTTCAGAAAAATAGGGCAGGCGGATAAAGGCAAGTACCAAGTGATTTCACTCATGTGTGGAGTATAACAACAAAGAAAAACTGAAGTAAAGAAACAGCAGCAGACTCACAGAACCCGAGAGTTGACTAAAAGTAACCAAAGGAAAAAGGACTGGGCAGGGTGAGTCTGAAGGGAGGGATAAGTGTGGGGAGAAAGAATGGGGGCATTAATTTTAGCATGTATAATGCGCGTGGTCGGGTGTGCAATGGGAGTACTGTACAACACAGAGAAGACTAGTAGAGATCATATAGCATCTTACTACTCACTGATGGACAGTGACTGTAACGGGGACTTTTGGGGGGGACATGGTGAAGGGGTCTACAGCATCCAACTACGCTGACCGACAGTGACTGAAGAGGTTTTTTGGGGGGACTTGGTGAAGGGGGGAACATAGTAAACATAATGTTCTTCACGTGATTGTAGATTAATGATAAAAAATATTCTTTAAGTGCAATAAGTGCACAGCTCTGAATCATCAGAATAAAAGGTCAGGCACTGAGTGCTGCAAACAAAAGACACAGGGATAAAAGAAGGGATGAAAACTGAAGACACCTACGTGCTTACTTACAGGAGACTCACTTGAGATCCAAGGACACAGACAAACTACAAGCCGAAGGTGTGTGGACAAGTATCCTACACGAGTGAAACGGAAAATCAAACAATCAAGCAAATGGATTCTGTTTGAGTCCCCAGAGACAGTCAGCAGAAAATAGCCCTATCTGGCCACCGTGAATTCTTTTTGTTTGGTTTCAACAGTTCCCAGCCATAGATTTAGTGGTGCAGCAACATACTTCTCATTTTCTCTCACCTCAACAACTGAGTTGCTGTAATAATAAGCATCTGGGCCTTTGAAATCAGTGGATTTTATGATGTTCACGAACGTGAAAATCTAATAACCACCTAAAGAGGGAAGTTTGGACACTCAAATAAACACGACACTCCACAATACACTGTTAGCTCCCAACTGCTCCTGTCTAGAAATTGGTGTTCCTTTTTATTTGTCCCTCCGTCCTATCGGCGGTGATCACGCTGATGTCCTTCAAACATGGTGGTGAGCAAAGCAACAAGTTTACTTTTCTGTCGACAACAGGCCCAGAGGAATGATACTTGAGATCTTCAGGGAGCCCTTAGTCAATGAATGTGGCTAAATACAGACAGCAAGTTAGAAGGAGATGAAAGAGGACAGAGGATAGAGACACGGGTTCAAGTCCCAGCACAACCATTTCCTGGTTTTGTCAGTACACGCGGCCGACTCGAACTGCAAGTGTCTCGGTGAACCCAGTGCTCCCTCTGCAGCCTAGATACTTTGCAGGATTTTTGGGAGCATAGTGCAGGAAAGTGATATAGGCTATATGGTTAACTGTTCTGTACACATGGACAGATGGACAGACAAAAAGATGAATGATTGAGTGATTGGTAAATAGATAGACAGACAGATAGATAGATATAGGTACATAACGATAAACAAAACGCTACTGCTCATAACAAGGAGAGCAATGGTGAAAGCACATAGCAAAACTACAAACAAAAAAGAAGAATGAAATCCAGTTTAAAAAGTGCAGTAAGCAGCCATAAGAAGAAAACAAATCCTATCATTTGCAATAACGTGGATGGAGCTAGAGGGTATTATGCTCAGTCAAATAGGCCAGGCGGAGAAATACATGTACCAAATGATTTCACTCATGTGTGGAGTATGATAACAAAGTAAAACTGAAGGAAAAGACAGCAGCAGACTCACAGAACCCGAGAGTGGACTAACAGTTACCAAAGAGAAAGGGACTGGGTAGGGTTTGTGGGAAGGGAGTAATAATTGCGGGGAAAAAGAATGTTGGCATTAGGATTAGCATGTATAATGTGTAGGGTGGGGTGTCATGGGTAGGGCTGTACAACACAGAGAAGACATGTAGTGATTCTACAGCATCTTATTACATGCTGATGGAGAGCGGCTGTAACTGGGATTTGGGGTGACTTGGTGAAGAGGGTAGACAGAATAACATAATTTTCTGCATGTGATTGTATATTATTGAGAACAAAAAGAATTCCAAAGTGCAGTAAGAGCACAGCTCTCAAATATCAGAATAAAAGTACAGCCTTTGAGTGTTCCAATCAAAAGACACAGGGTTAGAAGAACTGATGAAAACTCAAGACCACCTACGTGCTCCCTTATGGAGACTCACTTGATATCCAAGGACACAGACAAACTACAAGCTGAAGGGGCGGGGACAGGTACCCTAAACAAGTGAAACTGAGAAACAAAGAAAGAAATGGATACTGTTTTGGACCCCAGAGAGAGTCAGTAGAAAATAGCCCTATCAAGCCACCGTGAATTCTTTTTGTTTGGTTTCAGCTGTGCTCAGGCATAGATTTAGTGGTGCAGCAACTTCCTTCTCATTTCCTCTCACCTCAACAAATGAATTGCTGTAATAATATGCGTCTGGGCATTTATAATCATTGCTTTTTATGATGTTCACGAATGTAAAGAAGTAATAACCACCTAAAGAGGGAAGTTTGGACACTCAAATAAACAATTCACTCCACAACACACTCTTTGTTCACAACTGCTCCTGTCCAGAAATAGGTGTTAATTCATATTTGTCCCTCCACCTATCAGCAGCGATCACGCCAATGTCCCTCAAACATGGTGGTGTGCAAAGGGCCAAGTACACTTTTCTGTCGACAACAGGCCCAGACGAAGGATACTTTTGGTCTTCAGGGATCACTTACTCACTGAATGTGGCTAAATAAAGTCACCAAGCGAGCAGGAAGTATAAGAGGACAGAGGAAAAAGATACGGGTTCAAGTCCTTTCACCTCCATTTACTGGTTTTGTAAGCACACTCTGCTGACTCTACCTGAAAGCGTACCGGTGAACTCAGTGCTCTCCTTATGGCTTAGTTACCTTGCAAGATTTCTGGAAGCATAATGTAGGGAAGAGACATAGGCTATGTTGTTAACTGTTCTGTACATAAGGATAGATGGGCAGACAAAAAGATGATTGTTTCATAGATAGATAGGTAGACAGACGACAGTTTAAAGAGAGATAGATAGGTACATAGTTTAATAGATGATAGACATCATAGTTGATAGGAAGATAGATAGATAGATACATAGATAGATACATAGATACATAGATATATACATACATAGATACATAGATAGACAGACAGACCTTTAGATAGATAGATACAGATACATGTCGATTGACACAAAGCTATTGTTCATAACCAGGAGTTGAATGGTGAATAACATAGCTAAACTACAAACAAAACGGAAGAATGAAATCCAGTTTAAAAAGTGCAGTAAGCAGCCTTAAGAAGAAAACAAATACTACCATTTGCAATGACGTGGATGGAGCAAGACGGTATTATGTTCAGAAAAATAGGGCAGGCGGATAAAGGCAAGTACCAAGTGATTTCACTCATGTGTGGAGTATAACAACAAAGAAAAACTGAAGTAAAGAAACAGCAGCAGACTCACAGAACCCGAGAGTTGACTAAAAGTAACCAAAGGAAAAAGGACTGGGCAGGGTGAGTCTGAAGGGAGGGATAAGTGTGGGGAGAAAGAATGGGGGCATTAATTTTAGCATGTATAATGCGCGTGGTCGGGTGTGCAATGGGAGTACTGTACAACACAGAGAAGACTAGTAGAGATCATATAGCATCTTACTACTCACTGATGGACAGTGACTGTAACGGGGACTTTTGGGGGGGACATGGTGAAGGGGTCTACAGCATCCAACTACGCTGACCGACAGTGACTGAAGAGGTTTTTTGGGGGGACTTGGTGAAGGGGGGAACATAGTAAACATAATGTTCTTCACGTGATTGTAGATTAATGATAAAAAATATTCTTTAAGTGCAATAAGTGCACAGCTCTGAATCATCAGAATAAAAGGTCAGGCACTGAGTGCTGCAAACAAAAGACACAGGGATAAAAGAAGGGATGAAAACTGAAGACACCTACGTGCTTACTTACAGGAGACTCACTTGAGATCCAAGGACACAGACAAACTACAAGCCGAAGGTGTGTGGACAAGTATCCTACACGAGTGAAACGGAAAATCAAACAATCAAGCAAATGGATTCTGTTTGAGTCCCCAGAGACAGTCAGCAGAAAATAGCCCTATCTGGCCACCGTGAATTCTTTTTGTTTGGTTTCAACAGTTCCCAGCCATAGATTTAGTGGTGCAGCAACATACTTCTCATTTTCTCTCACCTCAACAACTGAGTTGCTGTAATAATAAGCATCTGGGCCTTTGAAATCAGTGGATTTTATGATGTTCACGAACGTGAAAATCTAATAACCACCTAAAGAGGGAAGTTTGGACACTCAAATAAACACGACACTCCACAATACACTGTTAGCTCCCAACTGCTCCTGTCTAGAAATTGGTGTTCCTTTTTATTTGTCCCTCCGTCCTATCGGCGGTGATCACGCTGATGTCCTTCAAACATGGTGGTGAGCAAAGCAACAAGTTTACTTTTCTGTCGACAACAGGCCCAGAGGAATGATACTTGAGATCTTCAGGGAGCCCTTAGTCAATGAATGTGGCTAAATACAGACAGCAAGTTAGAAGGAGATGAAAGAGGACAGAGGATAGAGACACGGGTTCAAGTCCCAGCACAACCATTTCCTGGTTTTGTCAGTACACGCGGCCGACTCGAACTGCAAGTGTCTCGGTGAACCCAGTGCTCCCTCTGCAGCCTAGATACTTTGCAGGATTTTTGGGAGCATAGTGCAGGAAAGTGATATAGGCTATATGGTTAACTGTTCTGTACACATGGACAGATGGACAGACAAAAAGATGAATGATTGAGTGATTGGTAAATAGATAGACAGACAGATAGATAGATATAGGTACATAACGATAAACAAAACGCTACTGCTCATAACAAGGAGAGCAATGGTGAAAGCACATAGCAAAACTACAAACAAAAAAGAAGAATGAAATCCAGTTTAAAAAGTGCAGTAAGCAGCCATAAGAAGAAAACAAATCCTATCATTTGCAATAACGTGGATGGAGCTAGAGGGTATTATGCTCAGTCAAATAGGCCAGGCGGAGAAATACATGTACCAAATGATTTCACTCATGTGTGGAGTATGATAACAAAGTAAAACTGAAGGAAAAGACAGCAGCAGACTCACAGAACCCGAGAGTGGACTAACAGTTACCAAAGAGAAAGGGACTGGGTAGGGTTTGTGGGAAGGGAGTAATAATTGCGGGGAAAAAGAATGTTGGCATTAGGATTAGCATGTATAATGTGTAGGGTGGGGTGTCATGGGTAGGGCTGTACAACACAGAGAAGACATGTAGTGATTCTACAGCATCTTATTACATGCTGATGGAGAGCGGCTGTAACTGGGATTTGGGGTGACTTGGTGAAGAGGGTAGACAGAATAACATAATTTTCTGCATGTGATTGTATATTATTGAGAACAAAAAGAATTCCAAAGTGCAGTAAGAGCACAGCTCTCAAATATCAGAATAAAAGTACAGCCTTTGAGTGTTCCAATCAAAAGACACAGGGTTAGAAGAACTGATGAAAACTCAAGACCACCTACGTGCTCCCTTATGGAGACTCACTTGATATCCAAGGACACAGACAAACTACAAGCTGAAGGGGCGGGGACAGGTACCCTACACAAGTGAAACTGAGAAACAAAGAAAGAAATGGATACTGTTTTGGACCCCAGAGAGAGTCAGTAGAAAATAGCCCTATCTAGCCACCGTGAATTCTTTTTGTTTGGTTTCAGCAGTGCTCAGGCATAGATTTAGTGGTGCAGCAACTTCCTTCTCATTTCCTCTCACCTCAACAAATGAATTGCTGTAATAATATGCGTCTGGGCATTTATAATCATTGCTTTTTATGATGTTCACGAATGTAAAGAAGTAATAACCACCTAAAGAGGGAAGTTTGGACACTCAAATAAACAATTCACTCCACAACACACTCTTTGTTCACAACTGCTCCTGTCCAGAAATAGGTGTTAATTCATATTTGTCCCTCCACCTATCAGCAGCGATCACGCCAATGTCCCTCAAACATGGTGGTGTGCAAAGGGCCAAGTACACTTTTCTGTCGACAACAGGCCCAGACGAAGGATACTTTTGGTCTTCAGGGATCACTTACTCACTGAATGTGGCTAAATAAAGTCACCAAGCGAGCAGGAAGTATAAGAGGACAGAGGAAAAAGATACGGGTTCAAGTCCTTTCACCTCCATTTACTGGTTTTGTAAGCACACTCTGCTGACTCTACCTGAAAGCGTACCGGTGAACTCAGTGCTCTCCTTATGGCTTAGTTACCTTGCAAGATTTCTGGAAGCATAATGTAGGGAAGAGACATAGGCTATGTTGTTAACTGTTCTGTACATAAGGATAGATGGGCAGACAAAAAGATGATTGTTTCATAGATAGATAGGTAGACAGACGACAGTTTAAAGAGAGATAGATAGGTACATAGTTTAATAGATGATAGACATCATAGTTGATAGGAAGATAGATAGATAGATACATAGATAGATACATAGATACATAGATATATACATACATAGATACATAGATAGACAGACAGACCTTTAGATAGATAGATACAGATACATGTCGATTGACACAAAGCTATTGTTCATAACCAGGAGTTGAATGGTGAATAACATAGCTAAACTACAAACAAAAAGGAAGAATGAAATCCAGTTTAAAAAGTGCAGTAAGCAGCCTTAAGAAGAAAACAAATACTACCATTTGCAATGACGTGGATGGAGCAAGACGGTATTATGTTCAGAAAAATAGGGCAGGCGGATAAAGGCAAGTACCAAGTGATTTCACTCATGTGTGGAGTATAACAACAAAGAAAAACTGAAGTAAAAAAACAGCAGCAGACTCACAGAACCCGAGAGTTGACTAAAAGTAACCAAAGGAAAAAGGACTGGGCAGGGTGAGTCTGAAGGGAGGGATAAGTGTGGGGAGAAAGAATGGGGGCATTAATTTTAGCATGTATAATGCGCGTGGTCGGGTGTGCAATGGGAGTACTGTACAACACAGAGAAGACTAGTAGAGATCATATAGCATCTTACTACTCACTGATGGACAGTGACTGTAACGGGGACTTTTGGGGGGGACATGGTGAAGGGGTCTACAGCATCCAACTACGCTGACCGACAGTGACTGAAGAGGTTTTTTGGGGGGACTTGGTGAAGGGGGGAACATAGTAAACATAATGTTCTTCACGTGATTGTAGATTAATGATAAAAAATATTCTTTAAGTGCAATAAGTGCACAGCTCTGAATCATCAGAATAAAAGGTCAGGCACTGAGTGCTGCAAACAAAAGACACAGGGATAAAAGAAGGGATGAAAACTGAAGACACCTACGTGCTTACTTACAGGAGACTCACTTGAGATCCAAGGACACAGACAAACTACAAGCCGAAGGTGTGTGGACAAGTATCCTACACGAGTGAAACGGAAAATCAAACAATCAAGCAAATGGATTCTGTTTGAGTCCCCAGAGACAGTCAGCAGAAAATAGCCCTATCTGGCCACCGTGAATTCTTTTTGTTTGGTTTCAACAGTTCCCAGCCATAGATTTAGTGGTGCAGCAACATACTTCTCATTTTCTCTCACCTCAACAACTGAGTTGCTGTAATAATAAGCATCTGGGCCTTTGAAATCAGTGGATTTTATGATGTTCACGAACGTGAAAATCTAATAACCACCTAAAGAGGGAAGTTTGGACACTCAAATAAACACGACACTCCACAATACACTGTTAGCTCCCAACTGCTCCTGTCTAGAAATTGGTGTTCCTTTTTATTTGTCCCTCCGTCCTATCGGCGGTGATCACGCTGATGTCCTTCAAACATGGTGGTGAGCAAAGCAACAAGTTTACTTTTCTGTCGACAACAGGCCCAGAGGAATGATACTTGAGATCTTCAGGGAGCCCTTAGTCAATGAATGTGGCTAAATACAGACAGCAAGTTAGAAGGAGATGAAAGAGGACAGAGGATAGAGACACGGGTTCAAGTCCCAGCACAACCATTTCCTGGTTTTGTCAGTACACGCGGCCGACTCGAACTGCAAGTGTCTCGGTGAACCCAGTGCTCCCTCTGCAGCCTAGATACTTTGCAGGATTTTTGGGAGCATAGTGCAGGAAAGTGATATAGGCTATATGGTTAACTGTTCTGTACACATGGACAGATGGACAGACAAAAAGATGAATGATTGAGTGATTGGTAAATAGATAGACAGACAGATAGATAGATATAGGTACATAACGATAAACAAAACGCTACTGCTCATAACAAGGAGAGCAATGGTGAAAGCACATAGCAAAACTACAAACAAAAAAGAAGAATGAAATCCAGTTTAAAAAGTGCAGTAAGCAGCCATAAGAAGAAAACAAATCCTATCATTTGCAATAACGTGGATGGAGCTAGAGGGTATTATGCTCAGTCAAATAGGCCAGGCGGAGAAATACATGTACCAAATGATTTCACTCATGTGTGGAGTATGATAACAAAGAAAAACTGAAGGAAAAGACAGCAGCAGACTCACAGAACCCGAGAGTGGACTAACAGTTACAAAAGAGAAAGGGACTGGGTAGGGTTTGTGGGAAGGGAGTAATAATTGCGGGGAAAAAGAATGGGGGCATTAGGATTAGCATGTATAATGTTAGGGTGGGGTGTCATGGGTAGGGCTGTACAACACAGAGAAGACATGTAGTGATTCTACAGCATCTTATTACATGCTGATGGAGAGCGGCTGTAACTGGGATTTGGGGTGACTTGGTGAAGAGGGTAGACAGAATAACATAATTTTCAGCATGTGATTGTATATTAATGAGAACAAAAAGAATTCCAAAGTGCAGTAAGAGCACAGCTCTCAAATATCAGAATAAAAGTACAGCCTTTGAGTGTTCCAATCAAAAGACACAGGGTTAGAAGAACTGATGAAAAGTCAAGACCACCTACGTGCTCCCTTATGGAGACTCACTTGATATCCAAGGACACAGACAAACTACAAGCGGAAGGGGCGGGGACAGGTACCCTACACAAGTGAAACTGAGAAACAAGAAAGAAATGGATTCTGTTTTGGACCCCAGAGAGAGTCAGTAGAAAATAGCCCTATCTAGCCACCGTGAATTCTTTTTGTTTGGTTTCAGCTGTGCTCAGGCATAGATTTAGTGGTGCAGCAACTTCCTTCTCATTTCCTCTCACCTCAACAAATGAATTGCTGTAATAATATGCGTCTGGGCATTTATAATCATTGCTTTTTATGATGTTCACGAATGTAAAGAAGTAATAACCACCTAAAGAGGGAAGTTTGGACACTCAAATAAACAATTCACTCCACAACACACTCTTTGTTCACAACTGCTCCTGTCCAGAAATAGGTGTTAATTCATATTTGTCCCTCCACCTATCAGCAGCGATCACGCCAATGTCCCTCAAACATGGTGGTGTGCAAAGGGCCAAGTACACTTTTCTGTCGACAACAGGCCCAGACGAAGGATACTTTTGGTCTTCAGGGATCACTTACTCACTGAATGTGGCTAAATAAAGTCACCAAGCGAGCAGGAAGTATAAGAGGACAGAGGAAAAAGATACGGGTTCAAGTCCTTTCACCTCCATTTACTGGTTTTGTAAGCACACTCTGCTGACTCTACCTGAAAGCGTACCGGTGAACTCAGTGCTCTCCTTATGGCTTAGTTACCTTGCAAGATTTCTGGAAGCATAATGTAGGGAAGAGACATAGGCTATGTTGTTAACTGTTCTGTACATAAGGATAGATGGGCAGACAAAAAGATGATTGTTTCATAGATAGATAGGTAGACAGACGACAGTTTAAAGAGAGATAGATAGGTACATAGTTTAATAGATGATAGACATCATAGTTGATAGGAAGATAGATAGATAGATACATAGATAGATACATAGATACATAGATATATACATACATAGATACATAGATAGACAGACAGACCTTTAGATAGATAGATACAGATACATGTCGATTGACACAAAGCTATTGTTCATAACCAGGAGTTGAATGGTGAATAACATAGCTAAACTACAAACAAAAAGGAAGAATGAAATCCAGTTTAAAAAGTGCAGTAAGCAGCCTTAAGAAGAAAACAAATACTACCATTTGCAATGACGTGGATGGAGCAAGACGGTATTATGTTCAGAAAAATAGGGCAGGCGGATAAAGGCAAGTACCAAGTGATTTCACTCATGTGTGGAGTATAACAACAAAGAAAAACTGAAGTAAAAAAACAGCAGCAGACTCACAGAACCCGAGAGTTGACTAAAAGTAACCAAAGGAAAAAGGACTGGGCAGGGTGAGTCTGAAGGGAGGGATAAGTGTGGGGAGAAAGAATGGGGGCATTAATTTTAGCATGTATAATGCGCGTGGTCGGGTGTGCAATGGGAGTACTGTACAACACAGAGAAGACTAGTAGAGATCATATAGCATCTTACTACTCACTGATGGACAGTGACTGTAACGGGGACTTTTGGGGGGGACATGGTGAAGGGGTCTACAGCATCCAACTACGCTGACCGACAGTGACTGAAGAGGTTTTTTGGGGGGACTTGGTGAAGGGGGGAACATAGTAAACATAATGTTCTTCACGTGATTGTAGATTAATGATAAAAAATATTCTTTAAGTGCAATAAGTGCACAGCTCTGAATCATCAGAATAAAAGGTCAGGCACTGAGTGCTGCAAACAAAAGACACAGGGATAAAAGAAGGGATGAAAACTGAAGACACCTACGTGCTTACTTACAGGAGACTCACTTGAGATCCAAGGACACAGACAAACTACAAGCCGAAGGTGTGTGGACAAGTATCCTACACGAGTGAAACGGAAAATCAAACAATCAAGCAAATGGATTCTGTTTGAGTCCCCAGAGACAGTCAGCAGAAAATAGCCCTATCTGGCCACCGTGAATTCTTTTTGTTTGGTTTCAACAGTTCCCAGCCATAGATTTAGTGGTGCAGCAACATACTTCTCATTTTCTCTCACCTCAACAACTGAGTTGCTGTAATAATAAGCATCTGGGCCTTTGAAATCAGTGGATTTTATGATGTTCACGAACGTGAAAATCTAATAACCACCTAAAGAGGGAAGTTTGGACACTCAAATAAACACGACACTCCACAATACACTGTTAGCTCCCAACTGCTCCTGTCTAGAAATTGGTGTTCCTTTTTATTTGTCCCTCCGTCCTATCGGCGGTGATCACGCTGATGTCCTTCAAACATGGTGGTGAGCAAAGCAACAAGTTTACTTTTCTGTCGACAACAGGCCCAGAGGAATGATACTTGAGATCTTCAGGGAGCCCTTAGTCAATGAATGTGGCTAAATACAGACAGCAAGTTAGAAGGAGATGAAAGAGGACAGAGGATAGAGACACGGGTTCAAGTCCCAGCACAACCATTTCCTGGTTTTGTCAGTACACGCGGCCGACTCGAACTGCAAGTGTCTCGGTGAACCCAGTGCTCCCTCTGCAGCCTAGATACTTTGCAGGATTTTTGGGAGCATAGTGCAGGAAAGTGATATAGGCTATATGGTTAACTGTTCTGTACACATGGACAGATGGACAGACAAAAAGATGAATGATGGAGTGATTGGTAAATAGATAGACAGACAGATAGATAGATATAGGTACATAACGATAAACAAAACGCTACTGCTCATAACAAGGAGAGCAATGGTGAAAGCACATAGCAAAACTACAAACAAAAAAGAAGAATGAAATCCAGTTTAAAAAGTGCAGTAAGCAGCCATAAGAAGAAAACAAATCCTATCATTTGCAATAACGTGGATGGAGCTAGAGGGTATTATGCTCAGTCAAATAGGCCAGGCGGAGAAATACATGTACCAAATGATTTCACTCATGTGTGGAGTATGATAACAAAGAAAAACTGAAGGAAAAGACAGCAGCAGACTCACAGAACCCGAGAGTGGACTAACAGTTACCAAAGAGAAAGGGACTGGGTAGTGTTTGTGGGAAGGGAGTAATAATTGCGGGGAAAAAGAATGGGGGCATTAGGATTAGCATGTATAATGTGTAGGGTGGGGTGTCATGGGTAGGGCTGTACAACACAGAGAAGACATGTAGTGATTCTACAGCATCTTATTACATGCTGATGGAGAGCGGCTGTAACTGGGATTTGGGGTGACTTGGTGAAGAGTCTAGACAGAATAACATAATTTTCTGCATGTGATTGTATATTAATGAGAACAAAAAGAATTCCAAAGTGCAGTAAGAGCACAGCTCTCAAATATCAGAATAAAAGTACAGCCTTTGAGTGTTCCAATCAAAAGACACAGGGTTAGAAGAACTGATGAAAACTCAAGACCACCTACGTGCTCCCTTATGGAGACTCACTTGATATCCAAGGACACAGACAAACTACAAGCTGAAGGGGCGGGGACAGGTACCCTAAACAAGTGAAACTGAGAAACAAAGAAAGAAATGGATACTGTTTTGGACCCCAGAGAGAGTCAGTAGAAAATAGCCCTATCTAGCCACCGTGAATTCTTTTTGTTTGGTTTCAGCAGTGCTCAGGCATAGATTTAGTGGTGCAGCAACTTCCTTCTCATTTCCTCTCACCTCAACAAATGAATTGCTGTAATAATATGCGTCTGGGCATTTATAATCATTGCTTTTTATGATGTTCACGAATGTAAAGAAGTAATAACCACCTAAAGAGGGAAGTTTGGACACTCAAATAAACAATTCACTCCACAACACACTCTTTGTTCACAACTGCTCCTGTCCAGAAATAGGTGTTAATTCATATTTGTCCCTCCACCTATCAGCAGCGATCACGCCAATGTCCCTCAAACATGGTGGTGTGCAAAGGGCCAAGTACACTTTTCTGTCGACAACAGGCCCAGACGAAGGATACTTTTGGTCTTCAGGGATCACTTACTCACTGAATGTGGCTAAATAAAGTCACCAAGCGAGCAGGAAGTATAAGAGGACAGAGGAAAAAGATACGGGTTCAAGTCCTTTCACCTCCATTTACTGGTTTTGTAAGCACACTCTGCTGACTATACCTGAAAGCGTACCGGTGAACTCAGTGCTCTCCTTATGGCTTAGTTACCTTGCAAGATTTCTGGAAGCATAATGTAGGGAAGAGACATAGGCTATGTTGTTAACTGTTCTGTACATAAGGATAGATGGGCAGACAAAAAGATGATTGTTTCATAGATAGATAGGTAGACAGACGACAGTTTAAAGAGAGATAGATAGGTACATAGTTTAATAGATGATAGACATCATAGTTGATAGGAAGATAGATAGATAGATACATAGATAGATACATAGATACATAGATATATACATACATAGATACATAGATAGACAGACAGACCTTTAGATAGATAGATACAGATACATGTCGATTGACACAAAGCTATTGTTCATAACCAGGAGTTGAATGGTGAATAACATAGCTAAACTACAAACAAAAAGGAAGAATGAAATCCAGTTTAAAAAGTGCAGTAAGCAGCCTTAAGAAGAAAACAAATACTACCATTTGCAATGACATGGATGGAGCAAGACGGTATTATGTTCAGAAAAATAGGGCAGGCGGATAAAGGCAAGTACCAAGTGATTTCACTCATGTGTGGAGTATAACAACAAAGAAAAACTGAAGTAAAGAAACAGCAGCAGACTCACAGAACCCGAGAGTTGACTAAAAGTAACCAAAGGAAAAAGGACTGGGCAGGGTGAGTCTGAAGGGAGGGATAAGTGTGGGGAGAAAGAATGGGGGCATTAATTTTAGCATGTATAATGCGCGTGGTCGGGTGTGCAATGGGAGTACTGTACAACACAGAGAAGACTAGTAGAGATCATATAGCATCTTACTACTCACTGATGGACAGTGACTGTAACGGGGACTTTTGGGGGGGACATGGTGAAGGGGTCTACAGCATCCAACTACGCTGACCGACAGTGACTGAAGAGGTTTTTTGGGGGGACTTGGTGAAGGGGGGAACATAGTAAACATAATGTTCTTCACGTGATTGTAGATTAATGATAAAAAATATTCTTTAAGTGCAATAAGTGCACAGCTCTGAATCATCAGAATAAAAGGTCAGGCACTGAGTGCTGCAAACAAAAGACACAGGGATAAAAGAAGGGATGAAAACTGAAGACACCTACGTGCTTACTTACAGGAGACTCACTTGAGATCCAAGGACACAGACAAACTACAAGCCGAAGGTGTGTGGACAAGTATCCTACACGAGTGAAACGGAAAATCAAACAATCAAGCAAATGGATTCTGTTTGAGTCCCCAGAGACAGTCAGCAGAAAATAGCCCTATCTGGCCACCGTGAATTCTTTTTGTTTGGTTTCAACAGTTCCCAGCCATAGATTTAGTGGTGCAGCAACATACTTCTCATTTTCTCTCACCTCAACAACTGAGTTGCTGTAATAATAAGCATCTGGGCCTTTGAAATCAGTGGATTTTATGATGTTCACGAACGTGAAAATCTAATAACCACCTAAAGAGGGAAGTTTGGACACTCAAATAAACACGACACTCCACAATACACTGTTAGCTCCCAACTGCTCCTGTCTAGAAATTGGTGTTCCTTTTTATTTGTCCCTCCGTCCTATCGGCGGTGATCACGCTGATGTCCTTCAAACATGGTGGTGAGCAAAGCAACAAGTTTACTTTTCTGTCGACAACAGGCCCAGAGGAATGATACTTGAGATCTTCAGGGAGCCCTTAGTCAATGAATGTGGCTAAATACAGACAGCAAGTTAGAAGGAGATGAAAGAGGACAGAGGATAGAGACACGGGTTCAAGTCCCAGCACAACCATTTCCTGGTTTTGTCAGTACACGCGGCCGACTCGAACTGCAAGTGTCTCGGTGAACCCAGTGCTCCCTCTGCAGCCTAGATACTTTGCAGGATTTTTGGGAGCATAGTGCAGGAAAGTGATATAGGCTATATGGTTAACTGTTCTGTACACATGGACAGATGGACAGACAAAAAGATGAATGATGGAGTGATTGGTAAATAGATAGACAGACAGATAGATAGATATAGGTACATAACGATAAACAAAACGCTACTGCTCATAACAAGGAGAGCAATGGTGAAAGCACATAGCAAAACTACAAACAAAAAAGAAGAATGAAATCCAGTTTAAAAAGTGCAGTAAGCAGCCATAAGAAGAAAACAAATCCTATCATTTGCAATAACGTGGATGGAGCTAGAGGGTATTATGCTCAGTCAAATAGGCCAGGCGGAGAAATACATGTACCAAATGATTTCACTCATGTGTGGAGTATGATAACAAAGAAAAACTGAAGGAAAAGACAGCAGCAGACTCACAGAACCCGAGAGTGGACTAACAGTTACCAAAGAGAAAGGGACTGGGTAGGGTTTGTGGGAAGGGAGTAATAATTGCGGGGAAAAAGAATGGGGGCATTAGGATTAGCATGTATAATGTTAGGGTGGGGTGTCATGGGTAGGGCTGTACAACACAGAGAAGACATGTAGTGATTCTACAGCATCTTATTACATGCTGATGGAGAGCGGCTGTAACTGGGATTTGGGGTGACTTGGTGAAGAGGGTAGACAGAATAACATAATTTTCAGCATGTGATTGTATATTAATGAGAACAAAAAGAATTCCAAAGTGCAGTAAGAGCACAGCTCTCAAATATCAGAATAAAAGTACAGCCTTTGAGTGTTCCAATCAAAAGACACAGGGTTAGAAGTACTGATGAAAAGTCAAGACCACCTACGTGCTCCCTTATGGAGACTCACTTGATATCCAAGGACACAGACAAACTACAAGCGGAAGGGGCGGGGACAGGTACCCTACACAAGTGAAACTGAGAAACAAGAAAGAAATGGATTCTGTTTTGGACCCCAGAGAGAGTCAGTAGAAAATAGCCCTATCTAGCCACCGTGAATTCTTTTTGTTTGGTTTCAGCTGTGCTCAGGCATAGATTTAGAGGTGCAGCAACTTCCTTCTCATTTCCTCTCACCTCAACAAATGAATTGCTGTAATAATATGCGTCTGGGCATTTATAATCATTGCTTTTTATGATGTTCACGAATGTAAAGAAGTAATAACCACCTAAAGAGGGAAGTTTGGACACTCAAATAAACAATTCACTCCACAACACACTCTTTGTTCACAACTGCTCCTGTCCAGAAATAGGTGTTAATTCATATTTGTCCCTCCACCTATCAGCAGCGATCACGCCAATGTCCCTCAAACATGGTGGTGTGCAAAGGGCCAAGTACACTTTTCTGTCGACAACAGGCCCAGACGAAGGATACTTTTGGTCTTCAGGGATCACTTACTCACTGAATGTGGCTAAATAAAGTCACCAAGCGAGCAGGAAGTATAAGAGGACAGAGGAAAAAGATACGGGTTCAAGTCCTTTCACCTCCATTTACTGGTTTTGTAAGCACACTCTGCTGACTCTACCTGAAAGCGTACCGGTGAACTCAGTGCTCTCCTTATGGCTTAGTTACCTTGCAAGATTTCTGGAAGCATAATGTAGGGAAGAGACATAGGCTATGTTGTTAACTGTTCTGTACATAAGGATAGATGGGCAGACAAAAAGATGATTGTTTCATAGATAGATAGGTAGACAGACGACAGTTTAAAGAGAGATAGATAGGTACATAGTTTAATAGATGATAGACATCATAGTTGATAGGAAGATAGATAGATAGATACATAGATAGATACATAGATACATAGATATATACATACATAGATACATAGATAGACAGACAGACCTTTAGATAGATAGATACAGATACATGTCGATTGACACAAAGCTATTGTTCATAACCAGGAGTTGAATGGTGAATAACATAGCTAAACTACAAACAAAAAGGAAGAATGAAATCCAGTTTAAAAAGTGCAGTAAGCAGCCTTAAGAAGAAAACAAATACTACCATTTGCAATGACGTGGATGGAGCAAGACGGTATTATGTTCAGAAAAATAGGGCAGGCGGATAAAGGCAAGTACCAAGTGATTTCACTCATGTGTGGAGTATAACAACAAAGAAAAACTGAAGTAAAAAAACAGCAGCAGACTCACAGAACCCGAGAGTTGACTAAAAGTAACCAAAGGAAAAAGGACTGGGCAGGGTGAGTCTGAAGGGAGGGATAAGTGTGGGGAGAAAGAATGGGGGCATTAATTTTAGCATGTATAATGCGCGTGGTCGGGTGTGCAAAGGGAGTACTGTACAACACAGAGAAGACTAGTAGAGATCATATAGCATCTTACTACTCACTGATGGACAGTGACTGTAACGGGGACTTTTGGGGAGGACATGGTGAAGGGGTCTACAGCATCCAACTACGCTGACCGACAGTGACTGCAGAGGTTTTTTGGGGGGACTTGGTGAAGGGGGGAACATAGTAAACATAATGTTCTTCACGTGATTGTAGATTAATGATAAAAAATATTCTTTAAGTGCAATAAGTGCACAGCTCTGAATCATCAGAATAAAAGGTCAGGCACTGAGTGCTGCAAACAAAAGACACAGGGATAAAAGAAGGGATGAAAACTGAAGACACCTACGTGCTTACTTACAGGAGACTCACTTGAGATCCAAGGACACAGACAAACTACAAGCCGAAGGTGTGTGGACAAGTATCCTACACGAGTGAAACGGAAAATCAAACAATCAAGCAAATGGATTCTGTTTGAGTCCCCAGAGACAGTCAGCAGAAAATAGCCCTATCTGGCCACCGTGAATTCTTTTTGTTTGGTTTCAACAGTTCCCAGCCATAGATTTAGTGGTGCAGCAACATACTTCTCATTTTCTCTCACCTCAACAACTGAGTTGCTGTAATAATAAGCATCTGGGCCTTTGAAATCAGTGGATTTTATGATGTTCACGAACGTGAAAATCTAATAACCACCTAAAGAGGGAAGTTTGGACACTCAAATAAACACGACACTCCACAATACACTGTTAGCTCCCAACTGCTCCTGTCTAGAAATTGGTGTTCCTTTTTATTTGTCCCTCCGTCCTATCGGCGGTGATCACGCTGATGTCCTTCAAACATGGTGGTGAGCAAAGCAACAAGTTTACTTTTCTGTCGACAACAGGCCCAGAGGAATGATACT
Organism: Manis pentadactyla; assembly: GCF_030020395.1. NCBI lineage: Eukaryota > Metazoa > Chordata > Mammalia > Pholidota > Manidae > Manis > Manis pentadactyla. Next base: position 203,602 of record NW_026644865.1, read on the forward strand.
TGAGATCTTCAGGGAGCCCTTAGTCAATGAATGTGGCTAAATACAGACAGCAAGTTAGAAGGAGATGAAAGAGGACAGAGGATAGAGACACGGGTTCAAGTCCCAGCACAACCATTTCCTGGTTTTGTCAGTACACGCGGCCGACTCGAACTGCAAGTGTCTCGGTGAACCCAGTGCTCCCTCTGCAGCCTAGATACTTTGCAGGATTTTTGGGAGCATAGTGCAGGAAAGTGATATAGGCTATATGGTTAACTGTTCTGTACACATGGACAGATGGACAGACAAAAAGATGAATGATTGAGTGATTGGTAAATAGATAGACAGACAGATAGATAGATATAGGTACATAACGATAAACAAAACGCTACTGCTCATAACAAGGAGAGCAATGGTGAAAGCACATAGCAAAACTACAAACAAAAAAGAAGAATGAAATCCAGTTTAAAAAGTGCAGTAAGCAGCCATAAGAAGAAAACAAATCCTATCATTTGCAATAACGTGGATGGAGCTAGAGGGTATTATGCTCAGTCAAATAGGCCAGGCGGAGAAATACATGTACCAAATGATTTCACTCATGTGTGGAGTATGATAACAAAGAAAAACTGAAGGAAAAGACAGCAGCAGACTCACAGAACCCGAGAGTGGACTAACAGTTACCAAAGAGAAAGGGACTGGGTAGGGTTTGTGGGAAGGGAGTAATAATTGCGGGGAAAAAGAATGGGGGCATTAGGATTAGCATGTATAATGTTAGGGTGGGGTGTCATGGGTAGGGCTGTACAACACAGAGAAGACATGTAGTGATTCTACAGCATCTTATTACATGCTGATGGAGAGCGGCTGTAACTGGGATATGGGGTGACTTGGTGAAGAGGGTAGACAGAATAACATAATTTTCAGCATGTGATTGTATATTAATGAGAACAAAAAGAATTCCAAAGTGCAGTAAGAGCACAGCTCTCAAATATCAGAATAAAAGTACAGCCTTTGAGTGTTCCAATCAAAAGACACAGGGTTAGAAGAACTGATGAAAAGTCAAGACCACCTACGTGCTCCCTTATGGAGACTCACTTGATATCCAAGGACACAGACAAACTACAAGCGGAAGGGGCGGGGACAGGTACCCTACACAAGTGAAACTGAGAAACAAGAAAGAAATGGATTCTGTTTTGGACCCCAGAGAGAGTCAGTAGAAAATAGCCCTATCTAGCCACCGTGAATTCTTTTTGTTTGGTTTCAGCTGTGCTCAGGCATAGATTTAGTGGTGCAGCAACTTCCTTCTCATTTCCTCTCACCTCAACAAATGAATTGCTGTAATAATATGCGTCTGGGCATTTATAATCATTGCTTTTTATGATGTTCACGAATGTAAAGAAGTAATAACCACCTAAAGAGGGAAGTTTGGACACTCAAATAAACAATTCACTCCACAACACACTCTTTGTTCACAACTGCTCCTGTCCAGAAATAGGTGTTAATTCATATTTGTCCCTCCACCTATCAGCAGCGATCACGCCAATGTCCCTCAAACATGGTGGTGTGCAAAGGGCCAAGTACACTTTTCTGTCGACAACAGGCCCAGACGAAGGATACTTTTGGTCTTCAGGGATCACTTACTCACTGAATGTGGCTAAATAAAGTCACCAAGCGAGCAGGAAGTATAAGAGGACAGAGGAAAAAGATACGGGTTCAAGTCCTTTCACCTCCATTTACTGGTTTTGTAAGCACACTCTGCTGACTCTACCTGAAAGCGTACCGGTGAACTCAGTGCTCTCCTTATGGCTTAGTTACCTTGCAAGATTTCTGGAAGCATAATGTAGGGAAGAGACATAGGCTATGTTGTTAACTGTTCTGTACATAAGGATAGATGGGCAGACAAAAAGATGATTGTTTCATAGATAGATAGGTAGACAGACGACAGTTTAAAGAGAGATAGATAGGTACATAGTTTAATAGATGATAGACATCATAGTTGATAGGAAGATAGATAGATAGATACATAGATAGATACATAGATACATAGATATATACATACATAGATACATAGATAGACAGACAGACCTTTAGATAGATAGATACAGATACATGTCGATTGACACAAAGCTATTGTTCATAACCAGGAGTTGAATGGTGAATAACATAGCTAAACTACAAACAAAAAGGAAGAATGAAATCCAGTTTAAAAAGTGCAGTAAGCAGCCTTAAGAAGAAAACAAATACTACCATTTGCAATGACATGGATGGAGCAAGACGGTATTATGTTCAGAAAAATAGGGCAGGCGGATAAAGGCAAGTACCAAGTGATTTCACTCATGTGTGGAGTATAACAACAAAGAAAAACTGAAGTAAAGAAACAGCAGCAGACTCACAGAACCCGAGAGTTGACTAAAAGTAACCAAAGGAAAAAGGACTGGGCAGGGTGAGTCTGAAGGGAGGGATAAGTGTGGGGAGAAAGAATGGGGGCATTAATTTTAGCATGTATAATGCGCGTGGTCGGGTGTGCAATGGGAGTACTGTACAACACAGAGAAGACTAGTAGAGATCATATAGCATCTTACTACTCACTGATGGACAGTGACTGTAACGGGGACTTTTGGGGGGGACATGGTGAAGGGGTCTACAGCATCCAACTACGCTGACCGACAGTGACTGAAGAGGTTTTTTGGGGGGACTTGGTGAAGGGGGGAACATAGTAAACATAATGTTCTTCACGTGATTGTAGATTAATGATAAAAAATATTCTTTAAGTGCAATAAGTGCACAGCTCTGAATCATCAGAATAAAAGGTCAGGCACTGAGTGCTGCAAACAAAAGACACAGGGATAAAAGAAGGGATGAAAACTGAAGACACCTACGTGCTTACTTACAGGAGACTCACTTGAGATCCAAGGACACAGACAAACTACAAGCCGAAGGTGTGTGGACAAGTATCCTACACGAGTGAAACGGAAAATCAAACAATCAAGCAAATGGATTCTGTTTGAGTCCCCAGAGACAGTCAGCAGAAAATAGCCCTATCTGGCCACCGTGAATTCTTTTTGTTTGGTTTCAACAGTTCCCAGCCATAGATTTAGTGGTGCAGCAACATACTTCTCATTTTCTCTCACCTCAACAACTGAGTTGCTGTAATAATAAGCATCTGGGCCTTTGAAATCAGTGGATTTTATGATGTTCACGAACGTGAAAATCTAATAACCACCTAAAGAGGGAAGTTTGGACACTCAAATAAACACGACACTCCACAATACACTGTTAGCTCCCAACTGCTCCTGTCTAGAAATTGGTGTTCCTTTTTATTTGTCCCTCCGTCCTATCGGCGGTGATCACGCTGATGTCCTTCAAACATGGTGGTGAGCAAAGCAACAAGTTTACTTTTCTGTCGACAACAGGCCCAGAGGAATGATACTTGAGATCTTCAGGGAGCCCTTAGTCAATGAATGTGGCTAAATACAGACAGCAAGTTAGAAGGAGATGAAAGAGGACAGAGGATAGAGACACGGGTTCAAGTCCCAGCACAACCATTTCCTGGTTTTGTCAGTACACGCGGCCGACTCGAACTGCAAGTGTCTCGGTGAACCCAGTGCTCCCTCTGCAGCCTAGATACTTTGCAGGATTTTTGGGAGCATAGTGCAGGAAAGTGATATAGGCTATATGGTTAACTGTTCTGTACACATGGACAGATGGACAGACAAAAAGATGAATGATGGAGTGATTGGTAAATAGATAGACAGACAGATAGATAGATATAGGTACATAACGATAAACAAAACGCTACTGCTCATAACAAGGAGAGCAATGGTGAAAGCACATAGCAAAACTACAAACAAAAAAGAAGAATGAAATCCAGTTTAAAAAGTGCAGTAAGCAGCCATAAGAAGAAAACAAATCCTATCATTTGCAATAACGTGGATGGAGCTAGAGGGTATTATGCTCAGTCAAATAGGCCAGGCGGAGAAATACATGTACCAAATGATTTCACTCATGTGTGGAGTATGATAACAAAGAAAAACTGAAGGAAAAGACAGCAGCAGACTCACAGAACCCGAGAGTGGACTAACAGTTACCAAAGAGAAAGGGACTGGGTAGTGTTTGTGGGAAGGGAGTAATAATTGCGGGGAAAAAGAATGGGGGCATTAGGATTAGCATGTATAATGTGTAGGGTGGGGTGTCATGGGTAGGGCTGTACAACACAGAGAAGACATGTAGTGATTCTACAGCATCTTATTACATGCTGATGGAGAGCGGCTGTAACTGGGATTTGGGGTGACTTGGTGAAGAGTCTAGACAGAATAACATAATTTTCTGCATGTGATTGTATATTAATGAGAACAAAAAGAATTCCAAAGTGCAGTAAGAGCACAGCTCTCAAATATCAGAATAAAAGTACAGCCTTTGAGTGTTCCAATCAAAAGACACAGGGTTAGAAGAACTGATGAAAACTCAAGACCACCTACGTGCTCCCTTATGGAGACTCACTTGATATCCAAGGACACAGACAAACTACAAGCTGAAGGGGCGGGGACAGGTACCCTAAACAAGTGAAACTGAGAAACAAAGAAAGAAATGGATACTGTTTTGGACCCCAGAGAGAGTCAGTAGAAAATAGCCCTATCTAGCCACCGTGAATTCTTTTTGTTTGGTTTCAGCAGTGCTCAGGCATAGATTTAGTGGTGCAGCAACTTCCTTCTCATTTCCTCTCACCTCAACAAATGAATTGCTGTAATAATATGCGTCTGGGCATTTATAATCATTGCTTTTTATGATGTTCACGAATGTAAAGAAGTAATAACCACCTAAAGAGGGAAGTTTGGACACTCAAATAAACAATTCACTCCACAACACACTCTTTGTTCACAACTGCTCCTGTCCAGAAATAGGTGTTAATTCATATTTGTCCCTCCACCTATCAGCAGCGATCACGCCAATGTCCCTCAAACATGGTGGTGTGCAAAGGGCCAAGTACACTTTTCTGTCGACAACAGGCCCAGACGAAGGATACTTTTGGTCTTCAGGGATCACTTACTCACTGAATGTGGCTAAATAAAGTCACCAAGCGAGCAGGAAGTATAAGAGGACAGAGGAAAAAGATACGGGTTCAAGTCCTTTCACCTCCATTTACTGGTTTTGTAAGCACACTCTGCTGACTATACCTGAAAGCGTACCGGTGAACTCAGTGCTCTCCTTATGGCTTAGTTACCTTGCAAGATTTCTGGAAGCATAATGTAGGGAAGAGACATAGGCTATGTTGTTAACTGTTCTGTACATAAGGATAGATGGGCAGACAAAAAGATGATTGTTTCATAGATAGATAGGTAGACAGACGACAGTTTAAAGAGAGATAGATAGGTACATAGTTTAATAGATGATAGACATCATAGTTGATAGGAAGATAGATAGATAGATACATAGATAGATACATAGATACATAGATATATACATACATAGATACATAGATAGACAGACAGACCTTTAGATAGATAGATACAGATACATGTCGATTGACACAAAGCTATTGTTCATAACCAGGAGTTGAATGGTGAATAACATAGCTAAACTACAAACAAAAAGGAAGAATGAAATCCAGTTTAAAAAGTGCAGTAAGCAGCCTTAAGAAGAAAACAAATACTACCATTTGCAATGACATGGATGGAGCAAGACGGTATTATGTTCAGAAAAATAGGGCAGGCGGATAAAGGCAAGTACCAAGTGATTTCACTCATGTGTGGAGTATAACAACAAAGAAAAACTGAAGTAAAGAAACAGCAGCAGACTCACAGAACCCGAGAGTTGACTAAAAGTAACCAAAGGAAAAAGGACTGGGCAGGGTGAGTCTGAAGGGAGGGATAAGTGTGGGGAGAAAGAATGGGGGCATTAATTTTAGCATGTATAATGCGCGTGGTCGGGTGTGCAATGGGAGTACTGTACAACACAGAGAAGACTAGTAGAGATCATATAGCATCTTACTACTCACTGATGGACAGTGACTGTAACGGGGACTTTTGGGGGGGACATGGTGAAGGGGTCTACAGCATCCAACTACGCTGACCGACAGTGACTGAAGAGGTTTTTTGGGGGGACTTGGTGAAGGGGGGAACATAGTAAACATAATGTTCTTCACGTGATTGTAGATTAATGATAAAAAATATTCTTTAAGTGCAATAAGTGCACAGCTCTGAATCATCAGAATAAAAGGTCAGGCACTGAGTGCTGCAAACAAAAGACACAGGGATAAAAGAAGGGATGAAAACTGAAGACACCTACGTGCTTACTTACAGGAGACTCACTTGAGATCCAAGGACACAGACAAACTACAAGCCGAAGGTGTGTGGACAAGTATCCTACACGAGTGAAACGGAAAATCAAACAATCAAGCAAATGGATTCTGTTTGAGTCCCCAGAGACAGTCAGCAGAAAATAGCCCTATCTGGCCACCGTGAATTCTTTTTGTTTGGTTTCAACAGTTCCCAGCCATAGATTTAGTGGTGCAGCAACATACTTCTCATTTTCTCTCACCTCAACAACTGAGTTGCTGTAATAATAAGCATCTGGGCCTTTGAAATCAGTGGATTTTATGATGTTCACGAACGTGAAAATCTAATAACCACCTAAAGAGGGAAGTTTGGACACTCAAATAAACACGACACTCCACAATACACTGTTAGCTCCCAACTGCTCCTGTCTAGAAATTGGTGTTCCTTTTTATTTGACCCTCCGTCCTATCGGCGGTGATCACGCTGATGTCCTTCAAACATGGTGGTGAGCAAAGCAACAAGTTTACTTTTCTGTCGACAACAGGCCCAGAGGAATGATACTTGAGATCTTCAGGGAGCCCTTAGTCAATGAATGTGGCTAAATACAGACAGCAAGTTAGAAGGAGATGAAAGAGGACAGAGGATAGAGACACGGGTTCAAGTCCCAGCACAACCATTTCCTGGTTTTGTCAGTACACGCGGCCGACTCGAACTGCAAGTGTCTCGGTGAACCCAGTGCTCCCTCTGCAGCCTAGATACTTTGCAGGATTTTTGGGAGCATAGTGCAGGAAAGTGATATAGGCTATATGGTTAACTGTTCTGTACACATGGACAGATGGACAGACAAAAAGATGAATGATTGAGTGATTGGTAAATAGATAGACAGACAGATAGATAGATATAGGTACATAACGATAAACAAAACGCTACTGCTCATAACAAGGAGAGCAATGGTGAAAGCACATAGCAAAACTACAAACAAAAAAGAAGAATGAAATCCAGTTTAAAAAGTGCAGTAAGCAGCCATAAGAAGAAAACAAATCCTATCATTTGCAATAACGTGGATGGAGCTAGAGGGTATTATGCTCAGTCAAATAGGCCAGGCGGAGAAATACATGTACCAAATGATTTCACTCATGTGTGGAGTATGATAACAAAGAAAAACTGAAGGAAAAGACAGCAGCAGACTCACAGAACCCGAGAGTGGACTAACAGTTACCAAAGAGAAAGGGACTGGGTAGGGTTTGTGGGAAGGGAGTAATAATTGCGGGGAAAAAGAATGGGGGCATTAGGATTAGCATGTATAATGTTAGGGTGGGGTGTCATGGGTAGGGCTGTACAACACAGAGAAGACATGTAGTGATTCTACAGCATCTTATTACATGCTGATGGAGAGCGGCTGTAACTGGGATTTGGGGTGACTTGGTGAAGAGGGTAGACAGAATAACATAATTTTCAGCATGTGATTGTATATTAATGAGAACAAAAAGAATTCCAAAGTGCAGTAAGAGCACAGCTCTCAAATATCAGAATAAAAGTACAGCCTTTGAGTGTTCCAATCAAAAGACACAGGGTTAGAAGAACTGATGAAAAGTCAAGACCACCTACGTGCTCCCTTATGGAGACTCACTTGATATCCAAGGACACAGACAAACTACAAGCGGAAGGGGCGGGGACAGGTACCCTACTCAAGTGAAACTGAGAAACAAGAAAGAAATGGATTCTGTTTTGGACCCCAGAGAGAGTCAGTAGAAAATAGCCCTATCTAGCCACCGTGAATTCTTTTTGTTTGGTTTCAGCAGTGCTCAGGCATAGATTTAGTGGTGCAGCAACTTCCTTCTCATTTCCTCTCACCTCAACAAATGAATTGCTGTAATAATATGCGTCTGGGCATTTATAAACATTGCTTTATATGATGTTCACGAATGTAAAGAAGTAATAACCACCTAAAGAGGAAAGTTTGGACACTCAAATAAACACTTCACTCCACAACACACTCTTTGTTCACAACTGCTCCTGTCCAGAAATAGTGGTTAATTCATATTTGTTTCTCCACCTATCAGCAGTGATCACACCAATGTCCCTCAAACATGGTGGTGTGCAAAGGGCCAAGTACACTTTTCTGTCGACAACAGGCCCAGACGAAGGATACTTTTGGTCTTCAGGGATCACTTACTCACTGAATGTTCCTAAATAAAGTCAACAAGCGAGCAGGAAGTATAAGAGGACAGAGGACAAACATACGGGTTCAAGTCCTTTCACCTCCATTTACTGGTTTTGTAAGCACACTCTGCTGACTCTACCTGAAAGCGTATCGGTGAACACAGTGCTCTCCTTATGGCTTAGTTACCTTGCAAGGTTTCTGGAAGCATAATGTAGGGAAGAGACATAGGCTATGTTGTTAACTGTTCTGTACATAAGGATAGATGGGCAGAAAAAAAGATGATTCTTTCATAGATAGATAGGTAGACAGACGAGAGGTGAAAGATAGATAGAAATGTACATAGATTAATAGATCATAGACATCATAGATAGTTGATAGGAAGATAGATAGATAGATACATAGATAGATACATAGATACATAGATATATACATACATAGATGCATAGATAGACAGACAGACCTTTAGATAGATAGATACAGATACATGTCGATTGACACAAAGCTATTGTTCATAACAAGAAGTTGAATGGTGAATAACATAGCTAAACTGCAAACAAAAAGGAAGAATGAGATCCAGTTTAAAAAGTGCAGTAAGCAGCCTTAAGAAGAAAACAAATACTACCATTTGCAATGATGTGGATGGAGCAAGACGGTAGTATGTTCAGAAAAATATGGCAGGCGGATAAAGGCAAGTACCAAGTGATTTCACTCATGTGTGGAGTATAACAACAAAGAAAAACTGAAGTAAAAAACAGCAGCAGACTCACAGAACCCGAGGGTTGACTAAAAGAAACCAAAGCAAAAGGACTGGGCAGGGTGAGTCTGAAGGGAGGCTAAGTGTGGGGAGGAAGAATGGGGGCATTAAGTTTAGCATGTATAATGCGCGGGGTCGGGTGTGCATGGGGAGTACTGTACAACACAGAGAAGACTAGTAGTGATCATATAGCATCTTACTACTCACTGATGGACAGTGACTGTAACGGGGACTTTTGGGGGGGACATCGTGAAGGGGTCTACAGCATCCAACTACGCTGATCGACTGTGACTGAAGAGGTTTTTCGTGGGGACTTGGTGAAGGGGGGAGCATAGTAAACATAATGTTCTTCACGTGATTGTAGATTAATGATAAAAAATATTCTTTAAGTGCAATAAGTGCACAGCTCTGAATCATCAGAATAAAAGTTCAGGCACTGAGTGCTGCAAACAAAAGACACAGGGATAAAAGAAAGGATGAAAACTCAAGACACCTACGTGCTTAATTACAGGAGACTCACTTGAGATCCAAGGACACAGACAAACTACAAGCCGAAGGTGTGTGGACAAGTACCCTACACGAGTGAAACTAAAAATCAAACAATCAAGTAAATGGATTCTGTTTGTGTCCCCAGAGACAGTCAGCAGAAAATAGCCCTTTCTGGCCACTGTGAATTCTTTTTGTTTGGTTTCAACAGTTCCCAGCCATAGATTTAGTGGTGCAGCAACATACTTCTCATTTTCTCTCACCTCAACAACTGAGTTGCTGTAATAATAAGCATCTGGGCCTTTGAAATCAGTGGATTTTATTATGTTCATGAATGTGAAAATCTAATAACCACCTAAAGAGGGAAGTTTGGACACTCAAATAAACACGTCACTCCACAATACACTGTTAGCTCCCAACTGCTCCTGTCTAGAAATTGGTGTTCCTTTTTATTTGACCCTCCGTCCTATCGGCGGTGATCACGCTGATGTCCTTCAAACATGGTGGTGAGCAAAGCAACAAGTTTACTTTTCTGTCGACAACAGGCCCAGAGGAATGATACTTGAGATCTTCAGGGAGCCCTTAGTCAATGAATGTGGCTAAATACAGACAGCAAGTTAGAAGGAGATGAAAGAGGACAGAGGATAGAGACACGGGTTCAAGTCCCAGCACAACCATTTCCTGGTTTTGTAGGTACACGCAGCCGACTCGAACTGCAAGTGTCTCGGTGAACCCAGTGCTCCCTCTGCAGCCTTGATACTTTGCAGGATTATTGGGAGCATAGTGTAAGAAAGTGATATAGGGTATATGGTTAACTGTTCTGTACACATGGATAGATGGACAGACAAAAAGATGATTGATCGAGTGATTGATAAATAGATAGACCGACAGATAGATAGATATAGGTACATATCGATTAACACAAAGCTACTGCTCATAACAAGGAGAGCAATGGTGAAAGCACATAGCAAACTACAAACAAAAAATAAGAATGAAATCCAGTTTAAAATGTTCAGTAAGCAGCCATAAGAAGAAAACAAATCCTATCATTTGCAATAACGTGGATGGAGCTAGAGGGTATTATGCTCAGTCAAATAGGCCAGGCGGAGAAATACATGTACCAAATGATTTCACTCATGTGTGGAGTATGATAACAAAGAAAAACTGAAGGAAAAGACAGCAGCAGACTCACAGGACCCGAGAGTGGACTAACAGTTACCAAAGAGAAAGGGACTGGGTAGGGTTTGTGGGAAGGGAGTAATAAGAGCGGGGAAAAAGAATGGGGGCATTAGGATTAGCATGTATAATGTGTACGGTGGGGTGTCATGGGTAGGGCTGTACAACACAGAGAAGACATGTAGTGATTCTACAGCATCTTAGTACATGCTGACGGACAGCGTCTGTAACTGGGATTTGGGGGGGACATGGTGAAGGGGGTAGACTGGACAACATAATGTTCTGTATGTGATTGTATATTAATGAGAACAAAAAAAATTTCAAAGTGCAGTAAGAGCACAGCTCTCAAATATCAGAATAAAAGTACAGGCTTTGAGTGCTCCAATAAAAAGACACAGGGTTAGAAGAACTGATGAAAACTCTAGACCATCTACGTGCTCCCTTACTGGAGACTCACTTGAGATCCAAGGACACAGACAAACTAGAAGCTGAAGGGGCGGGGACAGGTACCCTACGCAAGTGAAACTGAGAAACAAAGAAAGAAATGGATTCTGTTTTGGACCCCAGAGAGAGTCAGTAGAAAATAGCCCTATCTAGCCACCGTGAATTCTTTTTGTTTGGTTTCAGCAGTGCTCAGGCATAGATTTAGTGGTGCAGCAACTTCCTTCTCATTTCCTCTCACCTCAACAAATGAATTGCTGTAATAATATGCGTCTGGGCATTTATAATCATTGCTTTTTATGATGTTCACGAATGTAAAGAAGTAATAACCACCTAAAGAGGGAAATTTGGACACTCAAATAAACAATTCACTCCACAACACACTCTTTGTTCACAACTGCTCCTGTCCAGAAATAGGTGTTAATTCATATTTGTCCCTCCACCTATCAGCAGCGATCACGCCAATGTCCCTCAAACATGGTGGTGTGCAAAGGGCCAAGTACACTTTTCTGTCGACAACAGGCCCAGACGAAGGATACTTTTGGTCTTCAGGGATCACTTACTCACTGAATGTGGCTAAATAAAGTCACCAAGCGAGCAGAAAGTATAAGAGGACAGAGGACAAAGATACGGGTTCAAGTCCTTTCACCTCCATTTACTGGTTTTGTAAGCACACTCTGATGACTCTACCTGAAAGCGTACCGGTGAACTCAGTGCTCTCCTTATGGCTTAGTTACCTTGCAAGATTTCTGGAAGCATAATGTAGGGAAGAGACATAGGCTATGTTGTTAACTGTTCTGTACATAAGGATAGATGGGCAGCCAAAAAGATGATTGTTTCATAGATAGATAGGTAGACAGACGACAGGTTAAAGAGAGATAGATAGGTACATAGTTTAATAGATGACAGACATCATAGATAGTTGATAGGAAGATAGATAGATAGATACATAGATAGATACATAGATACATAGATATATACATACATAGATACATAGATAAACAGACAGACCTTTAGATAGATAGATACAGATACATGTCGATTGACACAAAGCTATTGTTCATAACCAGGAGTTGAATGGTGAATAACATAGCTAAAGTACAAACAAAAAGGAAGAATGAAATCCAGTTTAATAAGTGCAGTAAGCAGCCTTAAGAAGAAAACAAATACTACCATTTGCAATGACGTGGATGGAGCAAGACGGTAGTATGTTCAGAAAAATAGGGCAGGCGGATAAAGGCAAGTACCAAGTGATTTCACTCATGTGTGGAGTATAACAACAAAGAAAAACTGAAGTAAAAAACAGCAGCAGACTCAGAACCCGTGGGTTGACTAAAAGTAACCAAAGGAAAAAGGACTGGGCAGCGTGAGTCTGAAGGGAGGGATAAGTGTGGGGAGAAAGAATGGGGGCATTAAGTTTAGCATGTATAATGCGCGGGGTCGGGTGTGCATGGGGAGTACTGTACAACACAGAGAAGTCTAGTAGAGATCATATAGCATCTTACTACTCACTGATGGACAGTGACTGTAACGGGGACTTTTGGGGGGGACATGGTGAAGGGGTCTACAGCATCCAACTACGCTGATCGACAGTGACTGAAGAGGTTTTTTGGGGGGACTTGGTGAAGGGGGGAGCATAGAAAACATAATGTTCTTCACGTGATTGTAGATTAATGATAAAAAATATTCTTTAAGTGCAGTAAGTGCACAGCTCTGAATCATCAGAATAAAAGGTCAGCGACTGAGTGCTGCCAACAAAAGACACAGGGATAAAAGAAGGGATGAAAACTCAAGACACCTACGTGCTTACTTACAGGAGACTCACTTGAGATCCAAGGACACAGACAAACTACAAGCCGAAGGTGTGTGGACAAGTACCCTACACGAGTGAAACGGAAAATCAAACAATCAAGCAAATGGATTCTGTTTGAGTCCCCAGAGACAGTCAGCAGAAAATAGCCCTATCTGGCCACCGTGAATTCTTTTTGTTTGGTTTCAACAGTTCCCACCCATAGATTTAGTGGTGCAGCAACATACTTCTCATTTTCTCTCACCTCAACATCTGAGTTGCTGTAATAATAAGCATCTGGGCCTTTGCAATCAGTGGAATTTATGATGTTCACGAATGTGAAAATCTAATAACCACCTAAAGAGGGAAGTTTGGACACTCAAATAAACACGTCACTCCACAATACACTGTTAGCTCAAAACTGCTCCTGTCTAGAAATTTGTGTTCCGTTTTATTTGACCCTCCGTCCTATCGGCGGATCACGCTGATGTCCTTCAAACATGGTGGTGAGCAAAGCAACAAGTTTACTTTTCTGTCGACAACAGGCCCAGAGGAATGATACTTGTGATCTTCAGGGAGCCCTTAGTCAATGAATGTGGCTAAATACAGACAGCAAGTTAGAAGGAGATGAAAGAGGACAGAGGATAGAGACACGGGTTCAAGTCCCAGCACAACCATTTCCTGGTTTTGTAGGTACACGCGGCCGAATCGAACTGCAAGTGTCTCGGTGAACCCAGTGCTCCCTCTGCAGCCTAGACACTTTGCAGGATTTTTGGGAGCATAGTGCAGGAAAGTGATATAGGCTATATAGTTTACTGTTCTATACACATGGACAGATGGACAGACAAAAAATGATTGATTGAGTGACTGGTAAATAGATAGACCGACAGATAGAAAGATATAGGTACATATCGATAAACAAAAAGCTACTGCTCATAACAAGGAGAGCAATGGTGAAAGCACATAGCAAAACTACAAACAAAAAAGAAGAATGAAATCCAGTTTAAAAAGTGCAGTAAGCAGCCATAAGAAGAAAACAAATCCTATCATTTGCAATAACGTGGATGGAGCTAGAGGGTATTATGCTCAGTCAAATAGGCCAGGCGGAGAAATATATGTACCAAATGATTTCACTCATGTGTGGAGTATGATAACAAAGAAAAACTGAAGGAAAAGACAGCAGCAGACTCACAGAACCCGAGAATGGACTAACAGTTACCAAAGAGAAAGGGACTGGGTAGGGTTTGTGGGAAGGGAGTAATAATTGCGGGGAAAAAGAATGGGGGCATTAGGATTAGCATGTATAATGTGTACGGTGGGGTGTCATGGGTAGGGCTGTACAACACAGAGAAGACATGTAGTGATTCTATAGCATCTTAGTACATGCTGATAGAGAGCGGCTGTAACTGGGATTTGGGGTGACTTGGTGAAGAGGGTAGACAGAATAACATAATTTTCTGCATGTGATTGTATATTAAAGAGAACAAAAAGAATTTCAAAGTGCAGTAAGAGCACAGCTCTCAAATATCAGAAAAAAAGTACAGCCTTTGAGTGCTCCAATCAAAAGACACAGGGTTAGAAGAACTGATGAAAACTCAAGACCACCTTCGTGCTCCCTTATGGAGACTCACTTGAGATCCAAGGACACAGACAAACTACAAGCTGAAGGGGCGGGGACAGGTACCCTACACAAGTGAAACTGAGAAACAAAGAAAGAAATGGATTCTGTTTTGGACCCCAGAGAGAGTCAGTAGAAAATAGCCCTATCTAGCCACCGTGAATTCTTTTTGTTTGGTTTCAGCAGTGCTCAGGCTTAGATTTAGTGGTGCAGCAACTTCCTTCTCATTTCCTCTCACCTCAACAAATGAATTGCTGTAATAATATGTGTCTGGGCATTTATAATCATTGCTTTTTATGATGTTCACGAATGTAAAGAAGTAATAACCACCTAAAGAGGGAAGTTTGGACACTCAAATAAACACTTCACTCCACAACACACTCTTTGTGCCCAACTGCTCCTGTCCAGAAATAGGTGTTAATTCATATTTGTCCCTCCACCTATCAGCAGTGATCACGCCAATGTCCCTCAAACATGGTGGTGTGCAAAGGGCCAAGTACACTTTTCTGTCGACAACAGGCCCAGACGAAGGATACTTTTGGTCATCAGGGATCACTTACTCACTGAATGTGTCTAAATAAAGTCACCAAGTGAGCAGGAAGTATAAGAGGGCAGAGGACAAAGATACGGGTTCAAGTCCTTTCACCTCCATTTACTGGTTTTGTAAGCACACTCTGCTGACTCTACCTGAAAGCGTACCGGTGAACTCAGTGCTCTCCTTATGGCTTAGTTACCTTGCAAGATTTCTGGAAGCATAATGTAGGGAAGAGACATAGGCTATGTTGTTAACTGTTCTGTACATAAGGATAGATTGGCAGACAAAAAGATGATTGTTTCATAGATAGGTAGACAGACGACAGGTTAAAGAGAAATAGATAGGTACATAGATTAATAGATGATAGACATCATAGATAGTTGATAGGAAGATAGGCAGATAAATACAGAGATAGATACATAGATACATAGATATATACATACATAGAAACATAGATAGACAGACAGACCTTTAGATAGATAGATACAGATACATATCGATTGACACAAAGCTATTGTTCATAACCAGGAGTTGAATGGTGAATAACATAGCTAAACTACAAACAAAAAGGAAGAATGAAATCCAGTTTAAAAAGTGCAGTAAGCAGCCTTAAGAAGAAAACAAATACTACCATTTGCAATGACGTGGATGGAGCAAGACGGTAGTATGTTCAGAAAAATAGGGCAGGCGGATAAAGGCAAGTACCAAGTGATTTCACTCATGTGTGGAGTATAACAACAAAGAAAAACTGAAGTAAAAAAACAGCAGCAGACTCACAGAACCCGAGAGTTGACTAAAAGTAACCAAAGGAAAAAGGACTGGGCAGGGTGAGTCTGAAGGGAGGGATAAGTGTGGGGAGAAAGAATGGGGGCATTAAGTTTAGCATGTATAATGCGCGTGGTCGGGTGTGCATGGGGAGTACTGTACAACACAGAGAAGACTAGTAGAGATCATGTAGCATCTTACTACTCACTGATGGACCGTGACTGTAACGGGGACTTTTGGGGGGGACATGGTGAAGGGGTCTACAGCATCAAACTACGCGGATCGACAGTGACTGAAGAGGTTTTCCGGGGGGACTTGGTGAAGAGGGGAGCATAGTAAACATAATGTTCTTCACGTGATTGTAGTTTAATGATAAAAAATATTCTTTAAGTGCAATCAGTGCACAGCTCTGAATCATCAGAATAAAAGGTCAGGCACTGAGTGCTGCAAACAAAAGACACAGGGATAAAAGAAGGGATGTAAACTCAAGACACCTACGTGCTTACTTACAGGAGACTCACTTGAGATCCAAGGACACAGACAAACTACAAGCCGAAGGTGTGTGGACAAGTACCCTACACGAGTGAAACGGAAAATGAAACAATCAAGCTACTGGATTCTGTTTGAGTCCCCAGAGACAGTCAGCAGAAAATAGCCCTATCTGGCCACCGTGAATTCTTTTTGTTTGGTTTCAACAGTTCCCAGCCATAGATTTAGTGGTGCAGAAACATACTTCTCATTTTCTCTCACCTCAACATCTGAGTTGCTGTAATAATAAGCATTTGGGCCTTTGAAATCAGTGGATTTTATGATGTTCACGAACGTGAAAATCTAATAACCACCTAAAGAGGGAAGTTTGGACACTCAAATAAACACGTCACTCCACAATACACTGTTAGGTCCCAACTGCTCCTGTCTAGAAATTGGTGTTTCTTTTTATTTGACCCTCCGTCCTATCGGCGGTGATCACGCTGATGTCCTTCAAACATGGTGGTGAGGAAAGCAACAAGTTTACTTTTCTGTCGACAACAGGCCCAGAGGAATGATACTTGAGATCTTCAGGGAGCCCTTAGTCAATGAATGTGGCTAAATAAAGACAGCAAGTTAGAAGGAGATGAAAGAGGACAGAGGATAGAGACACGGGTTCAAGTCCCAGCACAACCATTTCCTGGTTTTGTCAGTACACGCGGCCGACTCGAACTGCAAGTGTCTCGGTGAACCCAGTGCTCCCTCTGCAGCCTAGATACTTTGCAGGATATTTGGGAGCATAGAGCAGGAAAGTGATATAGGGTATATGGTTAACTGTTCTGTACACATGGACAGTGGACAGACAAAAAGATGATTGATTGAGTGATTGATAAATAGATAGACAGACAGATAGATAGATATATGTACATATCGATTAACACAAAGCTACTGCTCATAACAAGGAGAGCAATGGTGAAAGCACGTAGCAAAACTACAAACAAAAAAGAAGAATGAAATCCAGTTTAAAAAGTGCAGTAAGCAGCCATAAGAAGAAAAAAAATCCTATCATTTGTAATAACGTGGATGGAGATAGAGGGTATTATGCTCAGTCAAATAGGCCAGGCGGAGAAATACATGTACCAAATGATTTCACTCATGTGTGGAGTATGATAACAAAGAAAAACTGAAGGAAAAGACAGCAGCAGACTCACAGAACCCGAGAGTGGACTAACAGTTACCAAAGAGAAAGGGACTGGGTAGGGTTTGTGGGAAGGGAGTAATAAGTGCGGGGAAAAAGAATGGGGGCATTAGGATTAGCATGTATAATGTGTAGGGTTGGGTGTCATTTGTAGGGCTGTACAACACAGAGAAGACATGTAGTGATTCTACAGCATCTTAGTACATGCTGACGGAGAGCGGCTGTAACTGGGATTTGGGGTGACTTGGTGAAGAGGGTAGACAGAATAACATAATTTTCTGCATGTGATTGTATATTAATGAGAACAAAAAGAATTTCAAAGTGCAGTAAGAGCACAGGTCTCAAATATCAGAATAAAAGTACAGCCTTTGAGTGCTCCAATCAAAAGACACAGGTTTAGAAGAACTGATGAAAACTCAAGACCACCTACGTGCTCCCTTACTGGAGACTCACTTGAGATCCAAGGACACAGACAAACTACAAGCTGAAGGGGCGGGGACAGGTACCCTACACAAGTGAAACTGAGAAACAAAGAAAGAAATGGATTCTCTTTTGGACCCCAGAGAGAGTCAGTAGAAAATAGCCCTATCTAGCCACCGTGAATTCTTTTTGTTTGGTTTCAGCAGTGCTCAGGCATAGATTTAGTGTTGCAGCAACTTCCTTCTCATTTCCTCTCACCTCAACAAATGAATTGCTGTAATAATATGCGTCTCGGCATTTATAATCATTGCTTTTTATGATGTTCACGAATGTAAAGAAGTAATAACCACCTAAAGAGGGAAGTTTGGACACTCAAATAAACACTTCACTCCACAACACACTCTTTGTTCCCAACTGCTCCTGTCCAGAAATAGGTGTTAATTAATATTTGTCCCTCCACCTATCAGCAGTGATCACGCCAATGTCCCTCAAACATGGTGGTGTGCAAAGGGCCAAGTACACTTTTCTGTCGACAACTTGCCCAGACGAAGGATACTTGTGGTCTTCAGGGATCACTTACTCACTGAATGTGGCTAAATAAAGTCAACAAGCGAGCAGGAAGTATAAGAGGACAGAGGACAAAGATACGGGTTCAAATCCTTTCACCTCCATTTACTGGGTTTGTAAGCACACTCTGCTGACACTACCTGAAAGCGTATCGGTGAACACAGTGCTCTCCTTATGGCTTAGTTACCTTGCAAGGTTTCTGGAAGCATAATGTAGGGAAGAGACATAGGCTATGTTGTTAACTGTTCTGTACATAAGGATAGATGGGCAGACAAAAAGATGATTCTTTCATAGATAGATAGGTAGACTGACGACAGGTGAAAGATAGATAGATAGGTACATAGATTAATAGATGATAGACATCTTAGACAGTTGATAGGAAGATAGATAGATAGATACATAGATAGATACATAGATACATAGATATATACATACATAGCTACATAGATAGACAGACAGACCTTTAGATAGATAGATACAGATACATGTCGATTGACACAAAGCTATTGTTCATAACCAGGAGTTGAATGGTGAATAACACAGCTAAACTACAAACAAAAATGAAGAATGAAATCCAGTTTAAAAAGTGCAGTAAGCAGCCTTAAGAAGAAAACAAATACTACAATTTGCAATGACGTGGATGGAGCAAGACGGAAGTATGTTCAGAAAAATAAGGCAGGCGGATAAAGGCAAGTACCAAGTGATTTCACTCATGTGTGGAGTATAACAACAAAGAAAAACTGAAGTAAAAAAACAGCAGCAGACTCACAGAACCCGAGGGTTGACTAAAAGTAACCAAAGGGAACAGGACTATGCAGGGTGAGTCTGAAGGGAGGGATAAGTGTGGGGAGAAAGTATGGGGGCATTAAGTTTAGCATGTATAATGCGCGTGGTCGGGTGTGCATGGGGAGTACTGTACAACACAGAGAAGACTAGTAGAGATCATAGAGCATCTTACTACTCACTGATGGACAGTGATTGTAACGGGGACTTTTGGGGGAGACATAGTGAAGGCGTCTACAGCATCCAACTATGCTGATCGACAGTGACTGAAGAGGTTTTTCGGGGGACTTGGTGAAGGGGGGAGCATAGTAAACATAATGTTCTTCACGTGATTTTAGATTAATGATAAAAAATATTCTTTAAGTGCAATAAGTGCACAGCTCTGAATCATCAGAATAAAAGGTCAGGCACTGAGTGCTGCAAACAAAAGACACAGGGATAAAAGAAGGGATGAAAACTCAAGACACCTACGTGCTTACTTACAGGAGACTCACTTGAGATCCAAGGACACAGACAAACTACAAGCCGAAGGTGTGTGGACAAGTACCCTACACGAGTGAAACGGAAAATCAAACAATCAAGCAAATGGATTCTGTTTGAGTCCCCAGAGACAGTCAGCAGAAAATAGCCCTATCTGGCCACCGTGAATTCTTTTTGTTTGGTTTCAACAGTTCCCAGCCATAGATTTAGTGGTGCAGCAACATACTTCTCATTTTCTCTCACCTCAACAACTGAGTTGCTGTAATAATAAGCATCTGGGCCTTTGAAATCAGTGGATTTTATGATGTTCACGAATGTGAAAATCTAATAACCACCTAAAGAGGGAAGTTTGGACACTCAAATAAACACGTCACTCCACAATACACTGTTAGCTCCCAACTGCTCCTGTCTAGAAATTGGTGTTCCTTTTTATTTGACCCTCCGTCCTATCGACGGTGATCACGCTGATGTCCTTCAAACATGGTGGTGAGCAAAGCAACAAGTTTACTTTTCTGTCGACAACAGGCCCAGAGGAATGATACTTGAGATCTTCAGGGAGCCCTTAGTCAATGAATGTGGCTAAATACAGACAGCAAGTTAGAAGGAGATGAAAGAGGACAGAGGATAGAGACACGGGTTCAAGTCCCAGTACAACCATTTCCTGGTTTTGTAGGTACACGCAGCCGACTCGAACTGCAAGTGTCTCGGTGAACCCAGTGCTCCCTCTGCAGCCTAGATACTTTGCAGGATTTTTGGGAGCATAGTGTAAGAAAGTGATATAGGGTATATGGTTAACTGTTCTGTACACATGGACAGATAAAAAGATGATTGATTGAGTGATTGATAAATAGATAGACAGACAGATAGATAGATATAAGTACATATCGATTAACACAAAGCTACTGCTCATAACAAGGAGAGCAATGGTGAAAGCACATAGCAAAACTACAAACAAAAAAGAAGAATGAAATCCAGTTTAAAAAGTGCAGTAAGCAGCCATAAGAAGGAAACAAATCCTATCATTTGCAATAACGTGGATGGAGCTAGAGGGTATTATGCTCAGTCAAATAGGCCAGGCGGAGAAATACATGTACCAAATGATTTCACTCATGTGTTGAGTATGATAACAAAGAAAAACTGAAGGAAAAGACAGGAGCAGACTCACAGAACCCGAGAGTGGACTAACAGTTACCAAAGAGAAAGGGACTGGGTAGGGTTTGTGGGAAGGGAGTAATAAGTGCGGGGAAAAAGAATGGGGGCATTTGGATTAGCATGTATAATGTGTAGGGTGGGGTGTCATGGGTAGGGCTGTACAACACAGAGAAGACATGTAGTGATTCTACAGCATCTTAGTACATGCTGACGGAGAGCAGCTGTAACTGGGATGTGGGGTGACTTGGTGAAGAGGGTAGACAGAATAACATAATATTCTGCATGTGATTGTATATTAATGAGAACAAAAAGAATTTCAAAGGGCAGTAAGAGCACAGCTCTCAAATATCAGAATAAAATTACAGCCTTTGAGTGCTCCAATAAAAAGACACAGTGTTAGAAGAACTGATGAAAACTCAAGACCACCTACGTTCTCCCTTACTGGAGACTCACTTGAGATCCAAGGACACAGACAAACTACAAGCTGAAGGGGCGGGGACAGGTACCCTACACAAGTGAAACTGAGAAACAAAGAAAGAAATGGATTCTGTTTTGGACCCCAGAGAGAGTCAGTAGAAAATAGCCCTATCTAGCCATCGTGAATTCTTTTTGTTTGGTTTCAGCAGTGCTCAGGCATAGATTTAGTGGTGCAGCAACTTCCTTCTCATTTCCTCTCACCTCAACAAATGAATTGCTGTAATAATATGCGTCTGGGCATTTATAATCATTGCTTTTTATGATGTTCACGAATGTAAAGAAGTAATAACCACCTAAAGAGGGAAGTTTGGACACTCAAATAAACACTTCACTCCACAACACACTCTTTGTTCCCAACTGCTCCCGTCCAGAAATAGGTGTTAATTCATATTTGTCCCTCCACATATCAGCAGTGATCACGCCAATGTCCCTCAAACATGGTGGTGTGCAAAGGGCCAAGTACAATTTTCTGTCGACAACAGGCCCAGACGAAGGATATTTGTGGTCTTCAGGGATCACTTACTCACTGATTGTGGCTAAATAAAGTCAACAAGCGAGCAGGAAGTATAAGAGGACAGAGGACAAAGATACGGGTTCAAGTCCTTTCACCTCCATTTACTGGTTTTGTAAGCACACTCTGCTGACTCTAACTGAAAGTGTATCGGTGAACACAGTGCTCTCCTTATGGCTTAGTTACCTTGCAAGTTTTCTGGAAGCATAATGTAGGGAAGAAACATAGGCTATGTTGTTAACTATTCTGTACATAAGGATAGATGGGCAGACAAAAAGATGATTGTTTCATAGATAGGTAGGTAGACAGGCGACAGGTGAAAGATAGATAGATAGGAACATAGATTAATAGATGATAGACATCATAGATAGATGATAGGAAGATAGATAGATAGATACATAGATAGATACATAGATACATAGATATATACATACATAGATACATAGATAGACAGACAGACCTTTAGATAGATAGATACAGATACATGTCGATTGACACAAAGCTATTGTTCATAACCAGGAGTTGAATGGTGAATAACATAGCTAAACTACAAACAAAAAGGAAGAATGAAATCCAGTTAAAAAGTGCAGTAAGCAGCCTTAAGAAGAAAACAAATACTACCATTTGCAATGACGTGGATGGAGCAAGACGGTAGTATGTTCAGAAAAATAGGGCAGGCGGATAAAGGCAAGCACCAAGTGATTTCACTCATGTGTGGAGTATAACAACAAAGAAAAACTGAAGTAAAAAAACAGCAGCAGACTCACAGAACCCGACAGTTGACTAAAAGTAACCAAAGGAAAAAGGACTGGGCAGGGTGAGACTGAAGGGAGGGATAAGTGTGGGGAGAAAGAATGGGGGCATTAAGTTTAGCATGTATAATGCGCGGGGTCGGGTGTGCATGGGGAGTACTGTACAACACAGAGAAGACTAGTAGAGATCATAGAGCATCTTACTACTCACTGATGGACAGTGACTGTAACGGGGACTTTTGTGGGTTACATGCTGAAGGGTTCTACAGCATACAACTACGCTGATCGACAGTGACTTAAGAGGTTTTTCGGGGGGACTTGGTGAAGTGGGGAGCATAGTAAACATAATGTTCTTCACGTGATTGTAGATTAATGATAAAAAATATTCTTTAAGTGCAATAAGTGCACAGCTCTGAATCATCAGAATAAAAGGTCAGGCACTGAGTGCTGCAAACAAAAGACACAGGGATAAAAGAAGGGATGAAAACTCAAGACACCTACGTGCTTACTTACAGGAGACTCACTTGAGATCCAAGGACACAGACAAACTACAAGCCGAAGGTGTGTGGACAAGTACCCTACACGAGTGAAACGGAAAATCAAACAATCAAGCAAATGGATTCTGTTTGAGTCCCCAGAGACAGTCAGCAGAAAATAGCCCTATCTGGCCACCGTGTATTCTTTTTGTTTGGTTTCAACAGTTCCCAGCCATAGATTTAGTGGTGCAGCAACATACTTCTCATTTTCTCTCACCTCAACAACTGAGTTGCTGTAATAATAAGCATCTGGGCCTTTGAAATCAGTGGATTTTATGATGTTCACGAATGTGAAAATCTAATAACCACCTAAAGAGGGAAGTTTGGACACTCAAATAAACACGTCACTCCACAATACACTGTTAGCTCCCAACTGCTCCTGTCTAGAAATTGGTGTTCCTTTTTATTTGTCCCTCCGTCCTATCGGCGGTGATCACGCTGATGTCCTTCAAACATGGTGGTGAGCAAAGCAACAAGTTTACTTTTCTGTCGACAACAGGCCCAGAGGAATGATACTTGAGATCTTCAGGGAGCCCTTAGTCAATGAATGTGGCTAAATACAGACAGCAAGTTAGAAGGAGATGAAAGAGGACAGAGGATAGAGACACGGGGTCAAGTCCCAGCACATACTTTTCCTGGTATTGTAGGTGCACGCGGCCGACTCGAATTGCAAGTGTCTCGGTGAACCCAGTGCTCCCAATGCAGCCTAGATACTTTGCAGGATTTTTGGGAGCATAGTGCAGGAAAGTGATATAGGGTATATGGTTAACTGTTCTGTACACATGGACAGATGGACAGACAAAAGGATGATTGATTGAGTGATTGATAAATAGACAGACAGATAGATAGATATAGGTACATATCGATTAGCACAAATCTACTGCTCATAACAAGGAGAGCAATGGTGAAAGCACATAGCGAAACTACAAACAAAAAAGAAGAATGAAATCCAGTTTAAAAAGTGCAGTAAGCAGCCATAAGAAGAAAACAAATCCTATCATTTGCAATAACGTGGATGGAGCTAGAGGGTATTATTCTCAGTCAATTAGGCCAGTCGGAGAAATAAATGTACCAAATGATTTCACTCATGTGTGGAGTACGACAACAAAAAAAAACTGAAGGAAAAAACAGCAGCAGACACACAGTACCCAAGAGAGGACTAACCGTTACCAAAGAGAAATGGACTGGGTAGGGTTTGTGGGAAGGGAGTTAAAAGTGCGGGGAAAAAGAATGGGGGCATTAGGATTAGCATGTATAATGTGTAGGGTGGGGTGTCATGGGTAGGGCTGTACAACACAGAGAAGACATGTAGTGATTCTACAGCATCTTAGTACATGCTGACGTAGAGCAGCTGTAACTGGGATTTGGGGTGACTTGGTGAAGAGGGTAGACAGAATAACATAATTTTCTGCATGTGATTGTATATTAATGAGAACAAAAAGAATTTCAAAGTGCAGTAACAGCACAGCTCTCAAATATCAGAATAAAAGTACAGCCTTTGAGTGCTCCAATCAAAAGACACAGGGTTAGAAGAACTGATGAAAACTCAAGACCACCTACGTGCTCCCTTACTGGAGACTCACTTGAGATCCAAGGACACAGACAAACTACAAGCTGAAGGGGCGGGGACAGGTACCCTACACAAGTGAAACTGAGAAACAAAGAAAGAAATGGATTCTCTTTTGGACCCCAGAGAGAGTCAGTAGAAAATAGCCCTATCTAGCCACCGTGAATTCTTTTTGTTTGGTTTCAGCAGTGCTCAGGCATAGATTTAGTGTTGCAGCAACTTCCTTCTCATTTCCTCTCACCTCAACAAATGAATTGCTGTAATAATATGCGTCTCGACATTTATAATCATTGCTTTTTATGATGTTCACGAATGTAAAGAAGTAATAACCACCTAAAGAGGGAAGTTTGGACACTCAAATAAACACTTCACTCCACAACACACTCTTTGTTCCCAACTGCTCCTGTCCAGAAATAGGTGTTAATTAATATTTGTCCCTCCACCTATCAGCAGTGATCACGCCAATGTCCCTCAAACATGGTGGTGTGCAAAGGGCCAAGTACACTTTTCTGTCGACAACTTGCCCAGACGAAGGATACTTGTGGTCTTCAGGGATCACTTACTCACTGAATGTGGCTAAATAAAGTCAACAAGCGAGCAGGAAGTATAAGAGGACAGAGGACAAAGATACGGGTTCAAATCCTTTCACCTCCATTTACTGGGTTTGTAAGCACACTCTGCTGACACTACCTGAAAGCGTATCGGTGAACACAGTGCTCTCCTTATGGCTTAGTTACCTTGCAAGGTTTCTGGAAGCATAATGTAGGGAAGAGACATAGGTATGTTGTTAACTGTTCTGTACATAAGGATAGATGGGCAGACAAAAAGATGATTCTTTCATAGATAGATAGGTAGACTGACGACAGGTGAAAGATAGATAGATAGGTACATAGATTAATAGATGATAGACATCATAGACAGTTGATAGGAAGATAGATAGATAGATACATAGATAGATACATAGATACATAGATATATACATACATAGCTACATAGATAGACAGACAGACCTTTAGATAGATAGATACAGATACATGTCGATTGACACAAAGCTATTGTTCATAACCAGGAGTTGAATGGTGAATAACATAGCTAAACTACAAACAAAAAGGAAGAATGAAATCCAGTTTAAAAAGTGCAGTAAGCAGCCTTAAGAAGAAAACAAATACTACCATTTGCAATGACGTGGATGAAGCAAGACGGTAGTATGTTCAGAAAAATAGGGCAGGCGGATAAAGGCAAGTACCAAGTGATTTCACTCATGTGTGGAGTATAACAACAAAGAAAAACTGAAGTAAAAAAACAGCAGCAGACTCACAGAACCCGAGAGTTGACTAAAAGTAACCAAAGGAAAAAGGACTGGGCAGGGTGAGTCTGAAGGGAGGGATAAGTGTGGGGAGAAAGAATGGGGGCATTAAGTTTAGCATGTATAATGCGCGGGGTCGGGTGTGCATGGGGAGTACTGTACAACACAGAGAAAACTAGTAGAGATCATAGAGCATCTTACTACTCACTGATGGACAGTGACTGTAACGGGGACATTTGTGGGGGACATGGTGAAGGGTTCTACAGCATACAACTACGCTGATCGACAGTGACTTAAGAGGTTTTTCGGGGGGACTTGGTGAAGTGGGGAGCATAGTAAACATAATGTTCTTCACGTGATTGTAGATTAATGATAAAAAATATTCTTTAAGTGCAATAAGTGCACAGCTCTGAATCATCAGAATAAAAGGTCAGGCACTGAGTGCTGCAAACAAAAGACACAGGGATAAAAGAAGGGATGAAAACTCAAGACACCTACGTGCTTACTTACAGGAGACTCACTTGAGATCCAAGGACACAGACAAACTACAAGCCGAAGGTGTGTGGACAAGTACCCTACACGAGTGAAACGGAAAATCAAACAATCAAGCAAATGGATTCTGTTTGAGTCCCCAGAGACAGTCAGCAGAAAATAGCCCTATCTGGCCACCGTGTATTCTTTTTGTTTGGTTTCAACAGTTCCCAGCCATAGATTTAGTGGTGCAGCAACATACTTCTCATTTTCTCTCACCTCAACAACCTAGTTGCTGTAATAATAAGCATCTGGGCCTTTGATATCAGTGGATTTTATGATGTTCACGAATGTGAAAATCTAATAACTACCTAAAGAGGGAAGTTTGGACACTCAAATAAAACACGTCACTCCACAATTCACTGTTAGCTCCCAACTGCTGCTGTCTAGAAATTGGTGTTCCTTTTTATTTGACCCTCCGTCCTATCGGCGGTGACCACGCCGATGTCCTTCAAACATGGTGGTGAGCAAAGCAACAAGTTTACTTTTCTGTCGACAACAGGCCCAGAGGAATGATACTTGAGATCTTCAGGGAGCCCTTAGTCAATGAATGTGGCTAAATACAGACAGCAATTTAGAAGGAGATGAAAGAGGACAGAGGATAGAGACACGGGTTCAAGTTCCAGCACAACCATTTAGTGGTTTTGTAGGTACACGCGGCCGACTCGAACTGCAAGTGTCTCGGTGAACCCAGTGCTCTCCCTACAGCCTAGTTACCTTGCACGGTTTTTGGAAGTATAATGTAGGAAAGTGACATAGGCTATGTAGTTAACTGTTCTGTTCACAAGGACAGATGGGCAGACAAATGATGATTAATTGATTGGTTGATTGATAGATAGATAGACAGACAGCCAGATAGATATAGGTTCATATCGTTTAACACAAAGCTATTGCTCATAACCATGAGAGCAATGGTTGAAGCACATAGCGAAACTAAAAAGAAAAAAGAAGAAAAAAATCCAGTTTTAAAAGTGCGGAAAGCAGCCATAAGAAGAAAACAAATCCTATCATTCTCAATAAAGTGGATGGAGCTAGAGGGTATTATGCTCAGTCAAATAGGCCAGTCGGAGAAATACATGTACCAAATGATTTCACTCATGTGTGGAGTATGATAACAAAGAAAAACTGAAGGAAAAATCAGCAGCAGACACACAGAACCCGAGAGTGGACTAACAGTTACCAAAGAGCAAGGGACTGGGTAGGGTTTGTGGGAAGGGAGTGATAATGTCGGGAAAAAGAATGGGGGCATTAGGATTAGCAAGAATAATGTGTAGGGTGTAGGGTCATGGGGAGGGCTTTACAAAACGGAGAAGACAAGTAGTGATTCTACGGCATCTTAATGCATGCTGATGGATATCGACTGTAACTGGGATTTGGCGAGGACTTGGTGAGGGGGTAGATTAGTAAACATAATGTTCTGCATGTGATTGTATATAGATGAGAGCAAAAAAAAATTTCAAAGTGCAGTTACAGCAGAGCTATCAATTTACAAAATATAAGTAGAGGATTTGACTGCTCCAATCAAAAGACACACAGTTAGAAGAACTGATGAAAACTCAAGAGCACCTGCGTGCTCCCTAACTGGAGACTCACTTGAGATCCAAGGACAGAGACAAACTACAAGCTGAAGGGGCGCGGACAGGTACCCAATACAAGTGAATCTGAGAAACAAAGAAACAAATGGATTCTCTTTGAGTCCCCAGAGACAGTCACTAGAAAATAGTCCTACCTAGCCACCGTGAATTCTTTTTGTTTAGTTTCAGCAGTGACCAGGTATAGATTTAGTGGTATTGCAATGTCCTTCTCATTTATTCTCACATCAACAAATGAATTGCTGTAATAATATGCATCTGGACTTTTGAAATCACTGGGTTTTATGATGTTCACGATTGTAAAGGTGTAATAACCACATAAAGAGGGAAGTTTGAACACTGAACCAAACATGTCTCTCCACAACAAACAATTTGCTCCCAAATGCTCCTGTCTAGAAATAGGTGTTCCTTTTTATTTGTCCCTCCTCCTATCAGTGGTGAACATGCCTATGTCCCTAAAACATGTTGGTGAGTAAAGCACCAAGTATACTTTTATGTCTACAACAGGCAGAGAGGAAGTATACTTGGGGTCTTCAGAGAGCACTTAGGCAATGAATGTAGCTAAATAGTTTTAGCAAGCGAGAAGGAGGTATTAGAGGAGAGAGGACAGAGATACGTTTTCAAGTCCCTGCACCACCATTTACTGGTTTTGTAAGCACACGCGGCTGACTCTATCTGCAACTGTCTCAGTGAGCCCAGTGCTCTCCCTGCGGCCTAGTGACCTTGCAATGTTTTTGGAAGCATAATGTAGGGAAGTGACATAGGTGATGTTGTTAACTGTTCTGTACATAAGGATAGATGGGCAGACAGAGAGATGATTTATTCATAGATAGACAGATAGATAGATAACAGATGAGAGGTAGATAGATGATACACATGATAGATGATAGGAAGCTAGATAGATGGATAGATATATAGAGAGAAGGACAGAGGGATAGTAGGATATATAGAAAGATATATAGATATACAGACAGACAGAGCAATAGTTAAATACAGATACATATCGATTGACACAAAGCTGTTGCTCATAACCAGGAGATGAATGGTGAGAACACATAGCTAAACTACAAAAAAAAGGAAGAATGAAATCTAGTTTACGAAGTGCAGTAAGCAGCCATAAGAAGAAAACAAATCCTACCATTTGCATTGACGTTGATGGTGCTAGACGGTAGTATGTTCAGAGAAATAGGTCAGGCGGCGAAAGACAAGTATCAAATGATTTCACTCATGTGTGGAATATAACAACAAAGAAAAACTGAAGGAAAAAAACTGCAGAAGACTCACAGAACCGTAGAGTTGACTAAAAGTTGCCAAAGGGAAAGGAACTGGGAAGGGTGTTTCTGAAGGAAGGGATAAGTGCGGGGAGAAAGAATGGGGGCATTAGGATTAGCATGTATATTGCGTGGGGTCGGGGGTCATGGGGAGTGCTGTCAACACAGAGAAAACTAGTACAGATTATATAGCATCTTACTACTCGCTGATTGACAGCGACTGTAACGGTGTCTGTGAAAGGGTACATGGTGAAGGGGTCTATAGCATCCAACTATGCTGATGGACAGCGACTGTAAGAGGTTTTTGGGGTTGGACTTGGTGAAGGGGGAGCATAGTAAACATAATATTCTTCATGTGATTGTAGATTAATGACTACAAAAAAAATTGTTTTAAGTGCAATAAGGGCACAGCTCTGAATCATCAGAATTAAAGGTCAGGCTCTGAGTGCTGCAAACAAATGACACAGGATTAAAAGAACGGATGAAAATTCAAGAAACCTACGTGCTTCCTTACAGGAGACTCACTTGAGATCCAAGGACACAGACAAACTACCAGCTGAAGGTGTGGGGACAAGTACCCTACACGAATGAAACTGAAAAACAAACAATCAAACAAATGGATTCTGTATGAGCCCCCAGAAACAGTCAACAGTAAATAGCCCTATCTGGCCATCGTGAATTTTTTTGTTTGTTTTCAGCAGGGCCCAGCCATAGATTAATTGGTGCAGCAACGTCCTTGACATTTTATCTCACCTCAACAACTTAGTTGCTGTAATATTAAGATTCTGGGCAATTGAAATTAGTTTGTTTTATGATCTTCACGAATGTGAAGTAATAACCACTTAAAGAGGGAATTTTGGACACTCAAATAAACATGTCACTCCACAGTACACTCTTAGCTCCCAACTGCTCCTGTCTAGAAACTGGTGTTCCTTTTATTTGACCCTCCGTCCTATCCGCAGTGATCATGCTGATGTCCTTCAAACATGGTGGTAATCAAAGCAAGAAGTTTAATTTTCTGTCGACTACAGGCCCAGAGGAAGGATACTTGTGGTCTTCAGGGAGCACTTAGTCAATGAATGTGGCTAAATACAGAGAGTAAATTAGAAGGAGATGAAAGAGAACAGAGGATAGAGACACATGTTCATGTCCTTGCAGAACCATTTACTGGTTTTGTAGTACACGCGGCCGACACGACCTGCAAGTGTCTCGGTGATCCCAGTGCTCTCCCTACAGAATATTAACCTTGCAGGATTTTTGGAAGCATAATGTAGGAAAGTGACATAGGCTATGTGGTTAACTGTTCCGTACACTAGGACAGATGGGCAGACAAAAAGATGATTGATTGATGTTAAATAGATAGACAGATAGATAGATAGACAGACAGATAGATAGATATAGGAACATATCGATTAACACAAAGCTACTGCTCATAAAAATGAGAGCAATGGTTGAAGCACACAGCGAAACTACAAACAAAAAAGAAGAGTAAAATCCAATTTAAAAAGTGCATAAAGAAGCCATAAGAAGAAAACAAATCCTATCAGTGGCTATAACGTGGATGGAGCTAGAAGGTATTATTCTCAGTCAATTAGGCCAGTCGGAGAAATAAATGTACGAAATGATTTCACTCATGTGTGGATTACGACAACAAAGAAAAACTGACGGAAAAAACAGCAGCAGACACACAGTACCCAAGAGAGGACTAACCGTTACCAAAGAGAAATGGACTTGGTAGGGTTTGTGGGAAGGGAATGATAAGGGCGGGGAAAATGAATGGGGGCATTAGGATTTGCATGAACAATGTGTAGGGTGTAGTGTCATGGGGAGGGCTGTACAACACAGAGAAGAGAAGTGGTGATTCTACAGCATCATACTACAAGCTGACGGACAGCGACTGTAACTGGGATTTGGCAAGGACTTGGTGAAGGAGGTAGACTACTAAACATATCGTTCTGCATGTAATTGTATATTAATGAGAACAAAAAAATATTTCAAAGTGCAGTAAGAGCATAGCTCTCAAATATCAGAGTAAAATTACAGGCTTTGACTGCTCCACTCAAAAGACACAGGGTTAGAAGTACTGATGAAAACTCAAGATCACCTATTTGCTCCCTTACTGGAGACTCACTTGAGATCCAAGGACACAGACAAAGTACAAGCTGAAGGGGTGCGGACAGGTACCCTATATAAGTGCATCTGAGAAACAAAGAAACAAATGGATTCTGTTTGAGTCAACAGAGATAGTCACTAGAAAATAGTCCTAACTAGCCACCATGAATTCTTTTTGTTTGGTTTCAGCAGTGACCAGGTATAGATTTACTGGTACTGCAATGTCCTTCTCATTTTTTCTCACATCAGCAAATGAATTGCTGTAATAATATGCATCTCGGTTTTCGAAATCACTGTGTTTTATGATGTTCACGATTGTAAAGAAGTAATAACCACATAAAGAGG
Organism: Manis pentadactyla; assembly: GCF_030020395.1. Taxonomy (NCBI): domain Eukaryota; kingdom Metazoa; phylum Chordata; class Mammalia; order Pholidota; family Manidae; genus Manis; species Manis pentadactyla. The sequence goes on from NW_026644865.1 coordinate 235,646, forward strand.
GAAGTTTGAACACTGAAACAAACACGTCTCTCCACAACAAACAATTTGCTCCCAAATGCTCCTGTCTAAAAATAGGTGTTCCTTTTTATTTGTCCCTCCTCCTATCAGTGGTGAACACGCCAATGTCCCTCAAACATTGTGGTGAGTAAAGCACCAAGTATAATTTTCTGTCTTCAACAGGCCCAGAGGATGTGTTCTTGCGGTCTTCAGTGAGGACTTAGTCAATGAGTGTGGTTAAATACAGTTAGCAAGCGAGAAAGAGGTTTAAGAGGACAGAGGACAGAGATACGGGTTCAAGTCCCTGCACCACCATTTACTGGTTGTGTAAGCACACGCAGCTGACCTGATCTGTAACTGTCTCAGTGAGCCCAGTGCTCTAACTGCGGCCTAGTTACCTTGCAATGTTTTTGAAAGCATAATGTAGGGAAGTGACAAAGGTGATGTTGTTAACTGTTCTGTACATAAGGATAGATGGGCAGAGAGAAAGATGATTTATTCATAGATAGACAGATAGATAGATGACAGATGAGAGATAGACAGATGATACACATGATAGCTGATAGGAAGCTAGATAGATGGATAGATATATAGAGAGAAGGACAGAGAGAAAGAATTTTTTATAGAAAGATAGATAGATAAACAGACAGACAGAGCAATAAATAGATACAAATATATATCGATTGAAACACAGCTGTTGCTCATAACCAGGAGATGAATGGTGAGAGCACATAGCTAAACTACAAACGAAAAGGAAGAATGAAACCCTTTTTACAAAGTGCAGTAAGCAGCCATAAGAAGAAAACAAATCCTACCATTTGCAATGACGTGCATGGAGCTAGACGGTAGTATGTTCACAGAAAAAAGTCAGTCGGCGAAAGACAAGTATCAAATGATTTCACTCATATGTGGAGTATAACAACAAAGAAAAACTAAAGGAAAAAAACAGCAGCAGACTCACAGAACCCGAGAGTTGACTGAAAGTTGCCAAAGGGAAAAATTCTGGGCAGGGAGGTTCTGAAGGGAGGGATAAGTTTGGGGAGAAAGAATGGGGGCATTAGGATTAGCATGTATATTGCGTGGGGTCGAGAAGACATGGGGAGTGCTGTACAACACAGAGAAGTCTATTAGAGATTATATAGCATCTTACTACTCACTGATGGACAGCGACTGAAGAGGATTTTCGGGGGGACTTGTTGAAGGGAGAGCATAGTAAACATAAGGTTCTACACGTAATTGTAGACTAATGATAACAAAAAAAAATTTTTAAGTGCAATAAGGGCACAGTACTGAATCATCAGAATAAAAGGTCAGGCTCTGAGTGCTGCAAACAAAAGACACAGGGTTTAAAGAACGGATGAAAACTCAAAAAACCTACGTGCTTCCTTACAGGAGACTCACTTGAGATCTAAGGACACAGACAAACTACAAGCTGAAGGTGTGGGGACAAGTACCCTACACGAGTGAAACTGAAAAACAAACAATCCAATAAATGGATTGTGTTTGAGCCCCCAGAGGCAGTCAGTACAAAATAGCTCTATCTGGCCACAGTGAATTCTTTTTGTTTGTTTTCAGCAGGGCCCAGCCATAGATTTAGTGGTGCAGCAACGTCCTTCACATTTTCTCTCACCTCAGCAACTTAGTTGCTGTTATAATAAGCATTTTTGCCTTTGAAATCGGTGGGTTTTATTATCTTCACGAATGTGAAGTAATAACTACCTAAAGAGGGAAGTTTGGACACTCAAATAAACATGTCACTCCACAATACACTCTTAGCTCCCAACTGCTCCTGTCTAGAAATTGGTGTTCCTTTTTATTTGACCCTGCGTCCTATCAGCATTGATCACGCCGATGTCCTTCAAACATGGTGGTGAGGAAAGCAACAAGTTAACATTTCTGTCGACAACAGGCCCAGAGGAAGGATACTTGTGGTCTTCAGGGAGCACTTATTCAATGAATGTGGCTAAATACAGACAGCAAGTGAGAAGGAGATGAAAGAGGACAGTGGGTAGAGACACGGTTTCAAGTCCCTGCACAACCATTTCCTGCTTTTGTAGGTACACGCGGCCGACTCGATCTGCAAGTGTCTCGGTGAACCCAGTGCTCTCCCTAAATATTAGTTACATTGCAGTATTTTTGGAAGCATAATGTAGGAGAGTGACATAGGCTATGTGTTTAACTGTTCTGTACACAAGGACAGATGGGCACACAAAAAGCTGATAGATTGATTGATTGATAAATAGATAGACAGACAGATAGATAGATATAGGTACATAACGATTAGCACAAAGCTACTGCTCATAACCAGGAGAGCAATGGTGAAAGCACATAGCGATACTACAAACAAAAATAATAATGAACTCCAGTCTAAAAAGAGCAGTAAGCAGCCATAAGAAGAAAACGAATCCTACCATTTGCAACAACGTGGATGGAGCTAGAGGGTATTATGCTCAGTGAAATAGGCCAGGTGGAGAAAGAAAAGAACCAAATGATTTCACTCATGTGTGGAGTATAACAACCAAGAAAACCTGAAGAAAAAATAGCAGCAGACTCACAGAACCCGCGAGTTTGCTAACAGTTACCAATTGGAAAGTGACTGGGCAGGTTGGGTGGAAAGGGAGGGATAAGGGTGGGGAGAAAGAAAGGGGGCATTAGTATTAGTGTGTATAATGTGTGTGGTGGGAGTAGCATGGGGAGGACTGTACAACACAGACAGGACAGTAGGGATTCTACACCATCTTACTACACGCTGATGGGCAGCGACTGTAATTAGTTTTAGATGCGGAATGTTGAATGGGAAGCCTAGTAAACGTAATGTTCTTCACGTGATTGTAGATTAATGATAACGAAGAAAATTTTTAAGTGCAATAAAGGAACAGCTCTGAATCATCAGAATAAACGGATATTCTTTGAGTGATCCAATCAAAACACACAGGGTTAGAATAAGGGATGAAAACACAAGACCACCTACGTGCTCCCTTACTGGAGACTCACTTGAAATCCAAGGACACAAACTACAAGCTGAAGGGGCGGATTCGGGTACCCTACACAAGTGAAACTGAGAAACAAACAAACAAACAAATGGATTCTGTTTGAGTCCCCGAGACAGCCAGTAGAAAATAGCAGTATCTAGCCACCGTGATTTCTTTTTGTTTGTTTTCAGCAGTGACCCGCCATTGATTTAGTGGTTTAGCAACGTCCTTCTCATTTTTTCACACCTCAACAACAGAATTGCTGAATTATATGAGTCTGGGCTTTGGAAATCAGTGTGTTTTATGATGTTCACAAATGTAAAGAAGTAATAACCCCCTAAAGTGTGAAGTTTGTACACTCAAACAAACACGTAACTCCACAACACTCTCTTTGCTCCCAAATGCTCCTGTTTAGACATAGGTGTTCCTTTTTATTTGACCCTCCTCCTGTCAGCGGTGATCACGCCGATGTCCCTCAAACATGGTGGTAAGCAAAGCACCAAGTATACTTTACTGTCTACAAGAGGCCCTGAGGAATGAAACTTGTGGTCTTAAGGTAGACCTTAGTCAATGAATGTGGCTAAATACAGTCAGCAATCGAGAAGGAGGGAAAAGAGGACAGATGACAGAGATATGAGTTCAAGTCCCTGCACCAGTATTTACTGGATTTGTAAGGACACGATGCTGACTCAACCTGCAATTGTCTCAGTGAACCCAGTGCTCTCAATACAGCCTACTCATCTTGCACTGTTTTTGGAAGCATAATGTAGGTAAGTGACATATGCGATGTTGTTAACTGTTCTGTACATAAGAATATATGGGCACACAAAAAGATGATAGATTCATAGATACATAGTTGACAGATGATAGATAGATAGATGATAGTCATGAAAGATATACAGGAAGATAAGCAGATAGATAGATAGATAGATAGATAGATAGATAGATAGATAGATAGATTGACAGAAAGATAGATAGATAGATAGGTAAGTAGATAGATAGATAGGTTACAGACAGACAGACAGATAGATAGATAGATAGATAGATAGATAGATAGATAGATAGATAGATTGACAGAAAGATAGATAGATAGGTAAGTAGATAGATAGGTTACAGACAGACAGATAGATAGATAGAGAGATAGATAGATAGATAGATAGATAGATAGATAGATAGATAGATAGATAGATAGATAGATACAGCTACATATCGATTAACACAAAGCTATTGCTCATAACTGGGAGATAAATGGTGAAAACACATAGTGATAGTACAAAACAAAAAGGAAGAATGAAATCCAGTTAAAGTGTGCAGTAAGGAGCCATAAGAAGAAAACAAATCCTACCGTTTACAATGATGTGGATGGAGTTAGACGGTATTATGCTCAGTGAAATAGGCCAGGAGGAGAAAGACAAGTACCAAATGATTTTACTCATGTGTAGAGTACAACAACATAGAAAAACTGATGGAAATAAACAGCAGCAGAATCACAGAACCCGAGAGTGGACTCACAGATACCAAAGGGAAATGTACTGGGCAGGGTGGGTGATAAGGGAGGGATAAGGGCAGGAAGAAAGAAAGGGGATATTATTATTAGCATGAATAATGCGTGCGGACGGTTGGGCATGGGGAGTGCTGTACAACACAGAGAAGAAAAGTAGAGATTCTACAACATCTTACTACACGCTGATGGACAGCGACTGTAACGGGGTGTGTGTGGGGGTTCATGTTGAATTAGTCTACAGCATCCAACTATGCTGATGGACACATTCTGTAAGAGGTTTTTCTGGAGGACTTGATGAAGGGGGGATCCTAGTAAACATAATGTTCTTCAAGTGATTGTAGATTAATGATAAAAAAAGAATTTTAAAGTGCAATAAGGGCACAGCTCTGAATCATTAGTGTAAAAGGACAGGCTTTGAGTGCTCCAAACAAAAGACACAGGGATAAAAGAAGGGATGAAAACTCAAGAACACCTACGTTCTCTCTTAGAGGAGACTCACTTGAGATCCAAGGACACAGAAAAACTACAAGCCGTAGGGGTGGTGAGAGGTACCCAACATAAGTGAATCCGAAAAACAATCAATCAAATGGATTCTGTGTGTGTCCCCCAGAGACAGTCAGTAGAAAATAGCCATATCTGGCCAACTGTGAATGCTTTTTGTTTGGTATCAGCAGTGCCCAGACATAGATTTAGTGGTGCAGCAATATCCTTCTCATTTTCTCTCAAATCAACAACTGAATTGCTGTAATAATATGGGTCTGGGCCTTTGAAATCAGTGGGTTTTATGATGTTCACGAATGTGAAGATCTAATAACCACCTAAAGAGGGATGTTTGGACACTCAAAAAGACACGTCACTCCACAATACACTCTTAACTCCCAACTGCTCCTGTCTAGAAATTGGTGTTCCTTTTTATTTGACCCTCCGTCCTATCGGCGGTTATCACGCTGATGTCCTTCAAACATGGTGGTGTGCAAAGCAACAAGTTTACTTTTCTGTTGACAACAGTCCCAGAGGAATGATACTCGTGGTCTTCAGGGAGCACTTAGTCAATGAATGTGGCGAAATACAGACAACAAATTAGAAGGAGATGAAAGAGGACAGAGGATAGAGACACGGGTTCAAGTCCCGGCACAACCATTTTCTGGTTTTGTAAGTACACTTCTGACTCAACCTGCAAGTGTCTCAGGGAACCCAGGACTCTCCTTACAACCTAGTTACCTTGCAAGATTTTTGGAAGCATAAAGTAGCGAAGGGACATTGTCTATGTTGTTAACTGTTCTGCATACAAGGCCAGATGTTCAGACAAAAAGATGACTGATTGATTGATAGATAGACATACATACAGATAGATAAATATAGGTACATATCGATTAACATAAAGGTATTGCTCATAACCAGGAAAGAAATGGTGAAAGCACATAGTGAAAATACAGACCAAAGAGAAGACAGAAATCCAGTTTAAAAAGTGCAGTAAGCAGCCGTAAGAAGATAACAAATCCTACCATTTGCAACAATGTGGATGGAGCTAGAGGGTATTATGCTCAGTGAAATAGGCCAGGCAGAGAAAGACAAGTTCCAAATGATTTCACTGATGTGTGGAGTATAACAAAAAAGAAAAACTGAAGGAAAAATACAGCAGCGGACTCACAGAAACCGAGAGAGTACTAACAGTTACCAAAGGGAAAGTGACTGGGCTGGGTGGGTTGGAAGGGAAGGATAAGGGCAGTTAGAAAGAAAGGGGGCATTAGGATTAGCATGTATAATGCATGGGGGCTGTTGTGCATGGCGAGGGCTGTACAACACAGAGAAGTCAATTAGAGATTCTACAGCATCTTACTACACGCTGATGGACAGCGACTGTAACGTGGTGTATGGGGGGGGACATGTTGAATCGGTGTACAGCAACCAACACTGATGGATAGCGACTATAACAGGGTTTTGGGGAAGGACTTGGTGTACTTGGTGATCATAATGTTCTTCGCGTGATTGTAGATTAATGATGACAAAAAAGATATTTCATGTGCAATAAGGACACAGCTCTCAATTGTCAGAATAAACGGACAGTCTCTGAGTGCTAAAAATCAAAAGACACATGGTTAAAAGAAGGGATGAAAACTCAAGACCACCTACGTGCTCCCTTTCAAGGGACTCACTTGGTTTCCAAGGACGAAGCATAACTACAAGTTGAGGGGTTGGGAACAGGTACACTAGACAAGTGAAACTGAAAAAGAAAAACATAAAAAAGATGTGCTGATGGGATTAATGACCCCAGCTCACATGAGAGGGGATGCGGAAACATCCTCCCAAAATCAAAACCACATACATACGTACTATTTGGAAATAGAACAACTACATCAAATCGTGGAAGAACAGCAGGGAGGAAAGCTGCTGCGGCATCCTGTCACCTCAAGGAGAAGTGTGCTGTACAGCCCTGGATATGTGCTCTCTGAGCACGAACCTACCATACATGTGGTGTGCACAGGAGGATTGGTGGGGTTGGAAAGCAAAGAGAGGCAGAAGACTTCGAGAGCCTTGAGGTTCCAGCCACTTGTGGGACAACACAGGGATCCACATCTGGCCGCTGTGGGACAAAAAAAAGGCGGATAGTCTGAGAGATTCCTAACAGTGAGAGAACTGCTAAAGGGGCAAGGCTTCCACAGGGCTTGCCACGCAGGAGAAAGGACAGGTGTGCCAAACTTCAAACTTGCACTCTGCCCGTCAGGCGGGGAATTTTTCAGGAGCTCTGGTCGCTTCATCCCCCTGGCTGGCCTCGCTGCTCCCAGGCCCCTTACCGTGATCTGACTGGTACACGGCCTGCCTCACCACCAGCACCGGCCTGCAAAACGGCCGTCCCCACCTTCGGCAGCATCTCCCTGCATGTTCCACATACTGGCCCTGGCAGTGGAGATGGGCACTGTGGTCGGGAAGAAGGAAAGACCTCTTTACTCCCGGCGGGGTTGGGCACTGGCACTGCTCCCCTGGGACCACTGCCATCCCCCCAAGGGCTGAGCATCTCCAGAGAGTAAAGATTCTCGGAGCTAGAGGGCGCCACCTACAAATATGAACGTTCAAAGGAACCCGGTAACTGGACTCAAATAAATCTTCCTGAGAAAGAGATCTCAAAATAAACATCAGGAGCATGCTCAGGGAGCTACAAAAAATAAAACTGCCCCTATCTCTAGAGCACAATTCTCTCTATCTCTCTCTCTTTCTCCGGGAGCGCTGCTAAGGCCCGATCCCGAGAGGGGTGCTGCAAGAGCCCAGCAGGAACGGCACAGCCCTAGGGTCCACCCAGCCTGTGTCAGGACAGTCCCACATGGGCTCTGACTGAACTGCATATGGGGGACGCCGCTCATTTAACACCACAGGAAACACAACAGTGCCGCATGCTAGCCTTCCCATCAATGGCTAGAGGCTACGTGGCTCCTCCAATACTAGGAGACGTCAACACCCTGGGCTTCATCTCCTTGGCAATATTTTTTCCCTATGACCCTTGAAAGTAGCAAATGGCAAGATACAACCTACCAGTCTCCACACCACCTCACCTCTCAGTTTTACACTAGATGGTCCTGCATCACAGCTTCTCCTCTTCATTCCAATTTTCTCGGCTGGTTGGTGTTCAGGAAAAAAGGAATAATTAGTCAGATTTTGAATGAAGTGGAAGGGGGTATAGTAAGATTCTGTTTGACCACCATCAGTAGAACCAAAAGACATCCTTCATTATTTGAGAATATATTCACTGATGAGACATTTGATAAGGCGTTGCCATCCAAAACATGTATCAAGAGCTCACGAACCTGAACACACAAATAGCAAATAAATCCAATTACAAAATGGGCAGAGAATCTGAACAGACACTTCTCCACAGAAGCAATTTCAGGTGGCCAACAGGCAAATGAAAAGATGCTGCACATCGTTAACTATCAGAGAAATACACATTAATCCACAGTGGGGTATCAACTCACAGCAGTTAGGATGGCCACCACCCAAAAGACAGACAACAACAGATGTCGGCAAAGGTGTGGAGAAACGGGAGCCCTCCTACATTGCTGGTGGTAATGTCAGTCAGCTCAACCATTGTGGAAAGCAGTATGGAGGTTCCCCAAAAAACCGAAGAACAGAAATACTATTTGACCCGTGAATTCCTCCCTAGGAATTTACCCTAAGTGTGCAGGAGCCCAGTTTGAAAGAGACAGATGCACCCCTATGTTGATCGCAGCACTCTTTACAATAGCAAAGAAATGGAAGCAACCTAAGTGTCCAACAGGGGATGAATGGATAAAGAAGAGGTGGTACATACACACTATGGAATATCATTCAGCCATAAGAAGAAAACAAGTTCTACCACCATTTGCAACAACACGGAAGGAGCTAGAGGGTGTTATTCTCAGTGAAATAAGCCAGGTGGAGAAAGACAAGTACCAAGGATTTCACTCCTCTGTGAGGTATGAGAACAAAGGAAAAACGGGAAGGAACAAAACAGCAGCAGACTCACAGACCCAAGAATGGACTAACAGTTACCAAAGGGAAAGGGACCTGGGAGGATGGGTGGGAAAGGAGGGATGAGGGTGTAAAGGGGGCATTACAATCTGCACACAAAATGTAGGGCGTGGGGGGCCACGGGGATTGCAGTATAACACTCAGAAGACAGGTAGTGATTCAAAAGCAACTTACTACATTGATTGACAGCGCCTGTAATGAGGAGTGGGGAGTGGACTTGACAATGTGGGGGATGGTGTAGGAAGGGGAGCCTAGTAAACATAAAGTTGCTCACGTAATTGTACATTACTGACACCAAAAAATAAATAAATAAAAGTGATTCTGTTTGATTGCCCAGAGAGACAGTCAGTAGTAAATAGCCCTTCCCGCCACCGTGGATTCTTTCTGCTCAGTTGTGGCAGTGCTCAGTCATATATTCAGTGCTATAGCTAGGCCCTTCTCATTTTTTCTCACCTCAACAACTGAATTGCTGTAATAATATGCGTCTGGGCTTTTGAAATCAGTGGATTTTATGATGTTTACGAATGTAAAGAAGCAATAACCAGATACCGAGGGAAGTTTGGATGCTCAAAAGAAAACGTCACTCCACAACACACTCTTTGCTCACAACTGCTCCCGTCTAGAACTCAGTGTTCCTTTCTACCTGTCCCTCCTCCTATCAGCGGTGACGCCAATGTCCCTCAAACATGGTGGTGAGTAAAGCACCAAGTTTACTCTTCTGACAACAACAGGCCTGTGGTACAGGTCCTCTCAGAGGAAAAGCAGTAGCAGCAGGAGAAAACCCAAAGACATAGAAACAGAAGATGGTACAGTACAATGAAAATTGACACAAGGGATTTCTGAGCCCGTACTTAATTCCAACAGAGATGCGAAAGGAGCCACCCCCATACAACAAAACTACACCACTACGGAGAAAGCACAGGCAGAGATCAAGAAGAGTTCTGGTATCTTACCACAATGGGCCAGAGAGGAGTCATCACAGCAGCAGCAGTAGCAGCAGCAGATGGGGCCTGTCCAAAACGCTCTGCGCTCATCACCGTTAAAGATAAGTTCGGGGGCTCGGCTCGCTGGGCCTCTCCCTAAGCACCCGGAGGCATACACAGCAGGGACTGAGGTGTCGTCGGTGGCATCTCGCCCGCATTTATGTTCCACACGGTTTGGAACATAACGAACGGTTTTCAGAGGAGCGAGAGGCACCAGGTACCACTGGACGGGCAGCTGAGCTTTGAAGCCGAGTCCAGTCATTCACTGTCACCACTGTTCAACAGATCCCAAGACCCGAAGAGTGATGTGCACGAGCTGACACACTCATATTTGATAAAGGATGTTCTCACCAAGTATGGAGAATGGAGAGGAAGGCACCCCTAATTGAGATTGCACAGAAGCCTCCAAGAGGAGGTGACATAGAGGTGGGTCTTCAGCGATCCATGTTCTTCTGATGGGTTGAAAATTCTTAAAAGCCAGATGCAAGAGTTGGCAAACCCCAGAGGAAATAATTCAGAGAGAAAAAGGCACGAGACAGGGTCTTTTCAAGGAGCAGAGAGCTTGGCTCATAATGAAGGATATGTAGACAAAGTGAAGGCCAGACCGTGAATTGGGGATGGAGAATTTAATATTTTATTCTGTAACAATGTCAGTGCTTCCACAGTGAAGCAGTGAGCAAGCTGGGCCTACGTCCACCAGCAAAGATCTGAGAAACTAGAAGCAGGATTACTGACACGGGACACGAGCTTCACAGGTTATAACATAAATTATGAACAGTCAGGATTGGGAATGGACAGGTTGACTGCTGAGAGGAGGCAAGGTTGCCCCGCAAGCATCCAGCTTGGCTGACGGGCAAGAACAGCGATGCCATCGAGACCAAGAGTCTAAAGGAGAAGCATTTTAAAAATGGAAAGTGTTTCCCATTTTACTGTGTTGTGTTATTCAACTACGAGACACAGGCCCCCAAAACTAGATCAGAGAGAAAATCTGGGTGGCAAAGCCCAGTCAGAACGTGGGATGTAGCTATGCTGAGACCCTGTGGTCCCCGACCTATGCTTTCTGTGAGAAGCAAAGGAAAACCCTGCCGCTAGCTAGAAAGGCAATTCATGGGGTATGCACACTCCTCAGAAGTCAGCCGCCAGGCTGTCCATGGCCGAAAAGGCATGCCTGGCTCCAGGTGTCCCAGAGAAGCTGGGAAGGCCCAGGAAAGGGTGGGCCGTGCCCCAGACAGCCACGTAGTAGCTGGGCGCCGGGCCCTGACCAAGCCCTGGGCTAAGGGATTGTGTGAGGGAGGGCGGAGCAAGGCACTTGATTCCCGCCATACTCTGGGTGCCGAGCCCATGCAGTGCCGGCACCCAGACAGGCTGAGCTCTGACAGATCCGGGCACGGCAGCCCTCGATGGTCCGCATGGTGTGCTCATTGTTCCAAACACCTGCACGGCACCTCAGCGGGCATTCCAGGGGGCTAGGGATTCTACTGGGGTTGCCCTCGGGGCCAGGCCATGGCCTTGGACCAGGGTTTCCTCTGGGCGGTGCCGGTTTGATTAAGGCAATAGGGGCTTGGTTAAGTGTCTCCTGGGTGACGTCACAGCAGCCCAGGCCACTTTGTGATGCTTCCCGTAGCTGACATATGGACCAGGCTCGCCCTAGCTGAGCAACTCAGTGCGTGCTTGGCCTGAGAAGGAGTTAGTGGCAAAGGAGACCCTCTCCCTAGCTTCAGACCCTTTCCTCGGATTGTTTGGCGCACACCACAACCCATTTTTCCATGTGGACCATTTCCTCCTTCCTAAGGTTCGTGCCCCACACCTCTCGCTGCCTTCCCAGATCCACCTTGTTCACCCGCCGTTTCTTACCGTCCCCGGGCGTTGCCCCATATCCCTCCTGCCAGGGAGCACCCTGCACCTGCTCACTGCACTGGTCACAGGCTGTTCCTCCGGGATCCTGTGCCTTTAGCGGCTGGCTTTTCCCACTTTTTCCAGCAGAGTTCCCACTTCCACGGGGAGCATCCCTGGGCCACTGGACCATACTTGGCTCCTAGCAGACGGCTGGAGAGAAACCACCCAGATGAGCTCCTCCTCCGCAGGGCACACGGGCACCACTACCAGCCCGCCGTGTGGTGTCCTGCCTCTGCAAAACCACCATCCAGTGTCAGCCAACAGACAAGGCCTTGGGCAGCACAAGTGAAGGCCCGATGGCTGGCACTGACGCTCGGGACGAGCCGATGGACTCGACGCCACCACCGCTGGCCATCATCTTCCGGACCCACCCAGCCCCGCACGATGCTATGGGCAGCACCACTGCCGGTCTCCTGTGCACCTCAGATGACCCCCGTGTGGGCGGTTGTCGTCTGGTCTCCCCTGGCTCCATAAGATGCCATAAGAGGCACAGATGATGGCCTCGGCCCTACCTGCAAGGCGGACGACGACCCAATGGTCACACTATCGCCTTCGGGAAAGGCATCTACAACTACCCCATGGTCCCAGAAGAGTCCATGGGCTGCATAGTCGCCAGCCTGAAGGCTGATTCCCAAGAAGAGCCGATGGACACGACACCATCCTCGATTGCCGACATCTTCCGTTAGACCCCGTCCGCAAACGAGGCTTTGGGCAGCTCCCCCTTTGGCACAAAGGCCGGCAATGACGCTCTAGACGAGCCCATGGACACGACACCACCCTCGAAGGCCGTCATCTTCCAGTCGCACCCGACCCCGCACGGGGCTGTGGGCAGCACCAACTTCGGTGTGAGGGCCGGTAATGATGCTCAAGACGAGCCCATGGACACGGCACCACCCTCGATGGCTGTCACCTTCCAGTCGCCAACGGCCCTTCATGGGGCCGTGGGCAGCACCACTTTCTGCCTGAGGTCTGGCAATTATGCTCAAGACGAGCACATGGACACAACACACCCTTCGATGGCCATCATCTTCCGGTCAACCCCCAGCCCCACACGAGGCCATGGGCAGCAGCACTTCCAGCCTCCTGCACACCTCAGACACCCACCATGTGGGAAGTCATTCTCCGGACCACCCTGGACACACACGATGCCGTGGTAGGCATAGACGACGGCCTCGGACCTACACGCAAGTCGGACGATGACCCGATGTGCATGCCACCAACCTCGGGAAAGGAACTTGCTAGCCCCCCAGGGCCCCACACGAGGCCATTGGCAGAAACACTACCAGCATCCTGCACGCCTCAGACACCCACAGCACGGGCGGTTGTCCTCCGGTCAGCCCTGGACCCATAGAATGCCATGGTAGGCAGAGCTGATGGCCTCGGCCCTACCCCTAACTCAGGCTCCGACACGGTGGACACGCCACAGCCCTTGCCAATGGCTCCTACAGGTCTAACCCGGCTCCAGACAATGCCTATGTCCATATCCATTTAACAAAATCTTTCCCACAATATGTGTGTATATTTTATATTCACACTAAATCCTGCTGTTGCTAGTATGACTCTGCTGTTTACTCTTTGACTCGTCAAAGGAGGAAGAACACATATACATGAGTGATAATGTTCTCAGCCACACTTAACTATGCAACGTGTTCCATGCCCGAGTGACTGGGATGTGGAAGTAGATGCGTTTTATGACTGTGCGTGCTCACCGTGAGGTCTGCGTGCTGAGTGATTAATGGATGACAATCCATGGGAAGGCAAGTCCAGAGGAAGGAGACCGGGTTGGCTTATGTGGCCCCTTCCCTCTCTTCTCCCACTGCTCTGAGCTCACTGGGGGCTAGGGAATCCCTGCTGTGACACAGGAAACCACTCTTATCATTTTTTTTAAAACAAGTTTATTTCTGTATGTGTGTGCCTTGTGTAACTTAAGACATTGGCTGATCATCCTCACACATTCCCACTTCCCCACGAGAGAACGGATTTGGCATAAAGGTTCTCGAGTCTGAAGGAAGGACAGAAGGAAGTGCTTCTGCCTGCTGTGTGATTATTGAAATTTAAGCTTACTTAGAATTTATCAAGTAGCTTAGTTATATCAGAAAAGGTCCTCTTTAATGACTGCCTGGCCTGACTCTAACCTAAACTGCTAACATGTCAAACCACGTTGAGTTACAACTGTGACCACTTCTCTCTGACCCTAGAGTCTGCATGGTCTCCACCAGACTTAATAAACGCAGAACTCCTAACCTGCGAAGACCATGTTCTAGTTGGAGGGGAAGAAAGAGACAATGAATATCTGTAAGATTTCTGGTAGCTTAGCCGGTAACAAACACTATGAAGAAATAAGGCAAGATATGGAGGACTGAGCTTAAAGGCAGAGAGAAGCAGGGCTTTCAAAATAAGCAGGGGACCGGTTAAGCCTTACCAGGGATGTGGGACTTGAACAGTATAGAAGGAGGTAACAGAACAAGGTATCTGAGGGAAAATCATTCCATACAATGGGATAAATTACTGAAAAAGCCAAGAGGAAGGATGCTTGTGGTCTTCAGGGAGCAGTCAGTCAACAAATGCGGCTAGAATACTGTCAGCAAGGAGGGCAAAGAGGACTGGGTACAGAGGTATGGTTTGAAATCCACGCACCACCATTTACTAGTCTTTTACTCACACGCTGTTGACTCGATGTGCAAATGTCTCGATGAACCTAGTGCAATCTGTCTCTAGCGCCTAGTTACCTTGCAGGCTTTTGGAAGCTTATGTAGGGAAGTGACATATAAGCTACCTTGTGAACTGTTCTGTACATAATTATACATGGTTAGACAAAAAGATGATGATAGGACAGATAGATAGATGATAGATTAGGTAGGAGAGATAATAGGTATAGATAGATTGAACAGATAGGAGATGATAGATAGATGATAGATAGATGATAGATAGATTAGATAGATTAGATAGATAGATAGATAGATAGATAGATAGGTAGATAGATAGATAGATAGATAGATAGATAGATAGATAGATAGATAGATAGATAGATAGATAGATAGATAGATAGAAAGAAAGATAGATAGATAGATAGCCATGATATATGGCCATGTTGTTAACTGTTTTTAAGGCTGGGGACGCTGATGCGAGGAGCGAGCACGTCAGACACTGATGATGTGCCTAAGTTCTTGGCTGTTGCCGCCTCCCAACCTGAAATATATGCATTGGGTTAGCAAATCCTCGCGCTGCTGTAAATCTAAGTTCTGCCTCCCCCTACCTTCTTTAAAATCTCGCTGCCTGTCTTCCTAAATGGGAATTCCCCAGCCTCCATTTCTATAGACTGGTGAAATCTCGCCTGGGTATCTGCGTTCAAATAAACTACCGGGCCCTTTGTTGCCTCTCTGCACCTGCTTATTTCAGCAAGAATTTATCTTACACTGTTCTGTAAATAAGGATGGATGGGTAGACAAAAAATAAAGACAGGTAGATGACATATAGTTGACAGGTGATAGATGATACTTTTGAAATAGATACATTAGATGATAGATATTCATATATTAGATGAATAGATTGATAGAGATGACAGATAGATAAGATATATATAAATGACAGATGATAGAATAGATAGGATAGATGATATAGTTATGTTAGATTAGATAGATACATGATAGATACAGAGTTATGAACTGAATTTTGGGCCCTCACCTCACCATCTTCTGCTCCTATTACCCCCTGCCACCACCACACACACACACACACACACACACACACACACACACACACACACACATACACACACAAAAGTTCATATTTGAACTGAGACAAGGTTGAAGACATAACCCCCACTGTCATGGTATTGGGAGGTCTGGCCTTTGGAGGTAATTGGGTTAGGAAGATACCATGAGGGTGTGAGTGGAGCTGCCATTATGCAATCAGTGTTATTAAGAGGAACTGAGGACAGAGCATTCTCCCTCGACCCTGTGAGGACAGATCAGGGATGCAACCGTATACAGAAGAAGGGACCTCACCGGGAACTGAACCTGCCTTGGTCTTGGACTTCTGCTTCCAGAATAGGGAGAAATCAGTGTCAATGGATGAAACCCCCACTCAATGACACTCTGGATATCAGTTTGAGTAGACTAACACAGACATGTAGGTATACAGAGACGCACTTAGATGATGGATGGAGAGAGCCTACCCATACATATATGAGCTTAGCTGTCTGCATAGGTATCTGTATCCAACCACCTCTGCACTTTGAAGTCTGCTCTGTATGGAGGGAACAATAGGAGCAAAACTTATGCACGTTTCTTTTTAAATGTGTGGGCTGCAGTTTCCGATAAGTCGGGTCTCCGTTAACTCTCAGCCATGTGTGTGTGTCTGTACGTGTGTGTGTGTGTGTGCGTGTGTGTGTGTGTACACCATTGCCCCGATCGGTCTACAATCACAGGAGATGCAAAAGTAACAAAGGAACACAGGATAAGGCAAACATCTTGCAAACTATGACCAGAAAGAGTACAGTTTTCCACTAGCCTCTGGGCATATCTTTGACAAGTGTTTCTATGCAATTTTAGAAAGACCTTGCTGGAAATGTTGCTGGGACCACTCTGAACCAACAAGTTACTTAAGGTAATAAGCCAGGACAGGAGAGCAGCAAAGAGCACAAACGGTGTGTCTCCTATGTATCAGGCCAAGGTGTACAGGCTTTAATTCTACTATACCACTTCATCTCACCATGGCTGACGTGGGATAAACTTATACATCACTTTCATCTGTGAGTAAAAAGTTACTTCAGAATCACCTCCGTTAACAGAAAATTAATAAGTGTGGCGACATAAATATTCCAAGAATTCCTGCCAACATCACCCAACTCTTTATGCTCAGCGCCCTTTTCATACTAATGGAAACATAGATCTCAGTGCTGCTTTTCCATTACAGATAGACCTCACTCACATCTAAATGCCTAAATGCACTGAAACTCCACATCACCTTGACAGCAGAGGGGAGCAGTTCTCCCACAAGCTAGGTGGCCTGCCACCTCAGCAAGCCCATAGGCCAATGGCCCACAAGAGCCCCGTGTGTCACCAAAGGTCAGTTCCCTTAACCAGTGACTACACGCATGCTCTCTGGAGATGGGAAACCAAGCAGGGCCGCCGAGGTGACATCAGTGCACAGGCAAAAATACCTACTACTGGGCATGACCCTGCCTCTGCCCCACAGGCATGCCAGTGTGCTCCCTGCCTGGGGTCTCGGATATGCCCACAGCTCACGCAGCCGCCACAGCAGGAACGTCCCAGGGGCAGAGCAGCCAGAAGGCCCTGGTCCTCACAGGTTAAAGAGCCCAGCCCAACAAACACACTATCCACACCCAGCAAACTCGTGCCACCTACGCAGGAGAAGTTCCCACACTAGGCTACACCTCTCAAGACCCAAACACCATCTAATTCACATAAACAAACACAAGGAATTGAGACTGAGAAGAACACAGAGGAATCAAAGTGCACCTAGTGACAGAACGTTGACAAAAGTGAGAAAACAGATACATAAACAGACAGATGATTTATACATAGATTGGACTTATATACATACATATAGATGATAGATTAATGAGATAGATACACAGATGATAGTAGATAGATGAAAGACCATAGATAGATATATGACAGATATATAGACAGGTAGATAGATTACATAGATAGATAAAGAGATAGGTAGGTAGGTAGATAGGAAGGCATCATACTAAACAAAGCTATCTTTCCCTCAAGACCATCTACATGCTCCCTTACAAAGACTCACTTGAGATCCAAGGACACACAAAAACTACAAGCTGAAGGGGCTGGGAGAGGTACCCAACACAAGTGAAACTGAGAAACAAACAAACAAACAAATGAATTCTGTCTGAGTCCTTAGAGACAGTTAGTAGAAAATAGCACTATCTAGCCACTGTGAATTCTTTTTGTTTGGTTTCAGCAGTGCCCAGCCATAGATATAGTGGTACAGCAACGTCCTTCTCATTTTTTCTCACCTCAATAAATGAATTGCTGTATTAATATTCATCTGGGCTTTTGAAATCAGTGCGTTTTATGATGTTCAAGAAGGTAAAGGAGTAATAGACACCTAAAGAGGGAAGTTTGGACATTCAAATAAACACATCACTCCACTACACACTCTTTGTTCCCAACTACTCCTGTCTAGAAATAGGTGTTCCTTTTTATTTGTCCCTCCTCCTATCAGCGATGATCACGCCAATGTCCCTCAAACTTGGTGTTGAGCAAAGCACCAAGTATACTTTTCTGTATTCAACAGGCACAGAGGAAGGATACTTGTGGTCTTCAGTGTGGACTTAGTCAATTAATGCGGCTAATTACAGACAGCAAGCGAGAAGGAGGTAAAACAGGACAGAGGACAGAGATACGTGTTCACATCCCTGCACCACAATTTCCGGGTTTTGTAAGCACAAGTGGCTAACTCGACCTGCAAGTGTCTCAGAGAAGCCAGTAATCTAACTACGGCATAGTTACCTTGAAAAATTTTTGGAAGCATAATGTAGGGAAGTGATGTAGGCCATGTTGTTAAATGTTCTGTACGTAAGGGTAGATAGGCAGACAAAAAGATGATTGATTCTTAGATAGATAGATAGATGACAGATGATAGAATGACAGATGATAGACATGATAGGTAGATAGGAAGATAGATTGATAGACAGATAGATGATAGATAGAAAGATAGATAGATAGATAAATAGAAAGATAGAAGGATAGACAGATAGATAGATAGGTAGATAGAAGGATACATACAGATACATATCAATTAACACAAAGCTATTGCTCATAACCAGGAGATCAATGGTGAAAGCACATAGCGAACCTATAAACTAAAAGGAAGAATGAAGTCCAGTTTAAAAACTGCAGTTTGCAGCCATAAGAAGAAAACAAATGCTACCATTTGCAATGACGTGGATGAAGCGAGACGGTAGTAGGCTCAGTGAAATATTCCAGGTGGAGAACGACAAGTACCAAATGATTTCACTCATGTGTGGAGTATAACAACAAAGAAACACTGAAAAAAAACAGCAGCAGACTCACAGAACCCGAATGTGGAGTAACAGTTACCAAAGGGAAAAGGACTGGGAAGGGTGGTTGGGAAGGGAGGGATAAGGGTGGGGAGAAAGAAAAGGGAGATTAGGATAAGCATGTATAATGCGTGAGGGCGGGGTCGCATGGTGAGTGCTGTACAACACAGAGAAGACAAGTAGATATTCTACAGCATATTACTACACGCTGAAGGACAGCGACTGTAATGGGGTGTGTGTGGGGGTACATCGTGAACGGGTCTACAGCATTCAAATCTGCTGACAGCAACTGTAAGAGGTTTTTGGGAGGGACTTGGTGAAGGGGGGAGTCTAGTAAACATAATGTTCTTCACGTGATTGTAGATTAATGATAACAAAAATAATTTCGTAAGTGCAATAAGGGCACAGCTCTGAATCATCAGAATAAAAGGACAGGCTTTGAGTGCTCCAAACAAATGACACAGGGTTAAAAGAAGGGATGAAAACTCAAGACCACCTACGTGCTTCCTTACAGGAGACTCTCTTGTGATCCAAGGACACAGACAATCTAAAAGCCGAAGGGGTGTGAACAGGTACCCAAAACAGTGAAACTGAAAAACAAACAATTATAGAATGGATTCTGTTTGAGTCCACAGAGACAGTCAGTAGAAAATAGCCCTATCTGGACAACGTGAATTATTTTTGTTTGGTTTCAGCATTGCCCAGCCATAGATTTAGTGGTACAGCAACGTCTTTCTCATTTTCTCTCAACTCAACAATTGAATTGCTATAAAAGTATACATCTGGACCTTTGAAATCAGTGGGTTTTATGAAGTTCATGAATGTAAAGAAGTAATAACTATATAAAGAGGGAAGTTTGGACACTGAAATAAACACGTCACTCCACAACACACTCTTTGCTCCCAAGTGCTCCTGTCTAGCAACTGGTGTTCCTTTTCATTTGTAGTTCCATCCTATTAGCGGTGATCACGCCGATTTCCCTCAAACATGGTGGTGAGCAAAGCACCAAGTTTATTTTCTGTTAAAAACCTGCCCCGAGTAAGGATACTTGTGGTCTTCAGGGAGCCCTTAGTCAATGAATGTGGCTAAATACAGTCAGAAAGTGAGAAGGAGATAAAAGAGGCAGAGGACAGAGACAAGGCTTCAAGTCCGTGCACCACAATTTCCTGGTTTTGTAATTTCACGTGGCATACTCAACCTGCAAGTGTCCTGGTGAACCAGTGCTCTGCCTATGGCCTTGTTATCTTGCAAGATTTTTGGAAGCATAATGTAGGGAAGTGGCATAGGCTATGTGGTAAACTGTTCTGTACACAAGGACAGATGGGGAGAAAAAAAGTTGATTGATTGATTAATAGATAGATAGATAGATAGATAGATAGATAGATAGATAGATAGACAGATAGATAGATATAGGAACATATTGATTAACACAAAGCTATAGCTCATAACCAGGAGAGCAATGGTGAAAGCACAGAGCGTAATTAAAAACAAAAAAGAATAATGAAATCCAGTTTAAAATGTCCACTAAGCAGATATAAAAGTAAACAAATCCTATCATTTGCAAAAACATGGATGGAGCTAGAGGGTATTATGCTCAGTGAAATAGGCCAGGAGGAGAAAGTCAAGTACCAAATGATTTCACTCATGTGTGGAGTATAACAACAAAGAAAAACTGAAGGAAAAAAACGACAGCAGACTCACAGAACCTGACAGTGGACTAACAGTTACCAAAGGGAAAGGGACTGGACAGGGTGGTTTGGAAGATAGGAATAAGGGTGGGGTAAAGAAAGGGGTAATTAGGATTACCATGTATAATGTGTGGAGTGGGGGGTCTTTGGGTGGTCTGTACAACACATAGAAGACAATTAGTGATTCTACAGCATATTACTACATGCTGATAGACAGCGACTGTAATAGGGTGAGTGTGGGGGTTATGGTGAAGGGCTTTAGAGCATCCAACTATGCTGATGGGCAGCGACTATAGCGGGATTTTTGGGGGGACTTGGTAAAGGGGGTAGACTAGTGAAAATAATGTTCATCATGTGATTGTATATTAGCGATAAATAAATATTTCATACTGCAGTAAAAGCACAGCTCTCAAATATCAGAATAAAAGGACAGGCTTTCAGTGCTCCTATCAAAAGACACAGGGTTGGAAGTAGGGATGAAAATTCAAGACCACCTACGTGCTGCCTTACTGGAGACTCCCTTGAGATTCAAGGACAAAGACAAACTACAAGCCGAAGGGGTGGGGACAGGAACCCTGCACAAGTGAAACTGAGAAACAAACAAACAAACATATGGATTCTCTTTGATTACCCAGAGACAGACAGTAGAAAATAGCCATATCTAGCCACCGTGAATTCTTTTTGTTTGGTTTCAGCAGTGCCCAGCCATAGATTTAGTGGTGCAGCAATGTCCTCCCCATTTTCTCTCACCTCAACAACTGAATTGCTGTAATAATATGCGTCTGGGTCTTTGAAATCAGTGGGTTTAATGATGTTCCTGAATGTAAAGATGTAATAACCAGACAAAGAGAGAAGTTTGAACACTCAAATATACACTTCACAACACACTCTTTGCTCCCAACTGCACATATCTAGAAATTGGTGTTCCATTTTATTTGTCCCTCAGTCCTATAAGCGGTGTTCATTCCGATGTCCCTCAAATATTGTGGTGAGCAAAGCACCAAGTTTACTTTCTGTGGACAACAGGCCCATTGGATCAATTCTTGTGGTCTTCAGGGAGCACTTTGTCAATGAAAGTGGCTAAATACAGTCAACTAGTGAGAAGAATATAAAAGATAATACAGACACAGGTTCAAGTCCCTGCAGCACCATTTCCTGGTTTTGTAGGTACACGCGGCTAACTCGACCTGCAAGTGTCTCGGCGAACCCAGTGCTCTCCCTATGGCCTATTGACATTGCAAGATTTTTGGAAGCATAATGTAATGAAGTGACATAGGCTATGTTGCTAAATGTTCTCCACAAAAGGTCAGACAGGCATTCTAAAACATGATTGAGTGATTGACAGAGATAGATAGATAGATAGATAGACAGATGGATAGATAGATATAGGTACATTTCGATTAACGTAAAGTTATTGCTAATAATGAGGAGAGTAATGGTGAAAGCACATAGAGAAACTACAGACAAAAGAGAAGACAGAAATCTAGTTTAAAAAAAACAGTTAGCAGCTGTAAGAAGAAAAAAATCCTACCATTTGAACAACGTGGATGGAGCTAGAGGGTATTTTGCTCAGTGAAAAAGGCCATGCGGAGAAAGACAAGTACCAAATGATTTCACTCATATGTTTAGTATAACAACAAAGAAAAACTGAAGGAAAAAAACAGCAGCAGACTCACAGAACCCAAGAGTGGACTAAGAGTTACCAAAGGGAAAGGGACTGGGCAGGGTGGGTGGGAAGGGTTTGATAAATGTGGGGAGAAAAAAAGGGGGCATTAGGATTAGCATGTATAATGTGTGGGTGGGGGGAGCATGGGGAGGGCTGTACAACACAGAGAAGACCAGTAGTGATTCTACAGCATCTTACTACACGCAGATGGAAAGCGACTGTAATGGGGTGTGGGGGGGCATGGTAATGGGTCTACAGCATCCAACTATGCTGATAGACAGCTACTGTAACGGGGTTTTTTGGGGGGGACGTGGTGTACTTGGTGATCATAATGTTCTTTGCGTGATTGTGGATTAATGATAACAAAAAAATTTTTTAAAGTGCAATAAGGACATAGCTCTCAATTCTCAGAATAAAAGGACAGGCTCTTCAGGACTCCAATGAAAAGACACCGGGTAAAAAGAAGGGATGAAAACTCAAGACCACCTACGTGCCCCCTTACAGGAGACTAACTTGAGATCCAAAGACAAAAATGAACTACAAGTTGAGGGGGTGGAAACATAGCTCTCAACACTACTATTCCATTTCAGATAGACCTCACTCACATCTAAATGCGTAAATGCACTGAAATTCCACCTCCACCTTGACAGCAGAGCGGAGCAGTTTCCCCACAAGCTAGCTGGGCTGCCACCTCAGCAATCCATGGGCCACTGGCCCAGAAGAACCCCGTGTGTCACCAAAAGGCAGTTCCCTTAACCAGTGACTACACGCATACTCACTGAAGATGGGCCACCAAGCAGGGCCACCGAGGTTACATCGGTGCACAGGCAAAAAGATATACTACTGGGCATGTACCGACCACGGACCCGCAGGCCCAACAGGGTGCTCCCTGCGTGTGGCCTCGGATATTCCCTGCAGCTCATGCAGCCGCCAGAGCAGGAACGGCCCTGGGGAAAACCAGCTGGAGGGCACTGGGCTGCACAGTTTCAAGAGCGCAGCCCACCAACCACACTATCCACACCCAGCAGACTCGTGCCACCTACGCAGGAGAAGTTCCCACCCAAGGCCACTCCTCTCAAGACCCAAACACACAGCTAACTCACAAAAACAAACACAAGGAATTGAGATTGAGAAGGAAACAGAGGAATCAAAGTGCACCTAGGGACAGAAAGTTGACAAAAGTGAGAAAACAGATATAGAGAGAGACAAATGATTGATACATAGATTCGACTGATATACATACATATAGATGATAGATTAATTAGATAGATACACAGATGATAGTAGATAGGTGACAGACAATACATAGATAGATGACACATAGATAGATAGAAAGATTACATAGATAGGTAAAGAGATAGATAGGTAGGTAGATAGGAAAGCATCATACTAAACTAAGCTATCTTTCACTCAAGATCATGTATGTGCTCCCTTACAGGAGACTCACTTGAGATCCAAGGACATGGACAAATTAAAACTGAAGGGGCGCTGACAGGTACCCAAAAAAAGTGAAACTGAGAAAGAAACAAACAAACAAATGGATTCTGTTTGAGTCCCCAGAGACAGTCAGTAGAAAAGAGCCCTATCTGGCCACCAAGAATTTTTTTTGTTTGGTTTCGGCAGTGCCCAGAAATAGATTCCGTTGTACAGCAAAGTCCTTCTCAATTTTTCTCACCTCAATAACAGAATTTCTGTAATAATATGCATTTGGGCTTTTGAAATCAGTGCGTTTTATGATGTTCATCAATGGAAAAAGTAATAACCACTTAAGAGTGAAGGTGGACACTCAAATAAACACGTCACTCCACAACACACTCTTTGTTCAAAACTGCTCCTGTCTAGAAATAGGTGTTCATTTTTATTTGTCCCTCCTCCTATCAGAGGTGATCACGCCGATGTCCTTCAAACTTGGTGATGAGCAAAGCACCAAGTATACTTTTCTGACTACAACAGGCCCAGAAGAAGGATACTTGTGGTCTTCAGGGAAGACTTAGTCAATTATTGTGGCAAATTAGAGTCAGCAGTCGAGAAGGAGATAAAAGAGGTCAGAGGACAGAGATACGGGTTCAAGTCCCTGGACAACGATTTACTGGTTTTGTAAGCACATGCGGCAAACTCGACCTGCAATTGTCTCAGTGTACCCAGTGCTCTCCATACGTCCTAGTTACTTGGCAAGATTTTTGGAAGCATAATGTAGGGAAGTGACATAGGCGATGTTGTTAAGTTTTCTGTACATAAGGATAGATGGGAAGACAAAAAGATGATTAATTCATAGATACATAGGTAGATGAGAGATTATAGATAGATTATAGGCATGATAGATAGATGATAGGAAGATAGATAGATAGAGAGATAGATAGATAGATAGATAGATAGATAGATACATAGATAGATAGATAGATAGATAGATAGATAGATAGATAGATAGATAGATAGATAGATAGATAGAAGGATAGATAGATAGGTAGACAGACAGACAGACAGTTACACAGATTCAGATACATATAGATTAACACAAAGCTATTGCTCATAATCAACAGATCAATGGAGAAAACACATATCGAAACTACAAACAAAAAGGAAGAATGAAGTCCAGTTTAAAAAAGCAGTAAGAAACCATAAGAAGAAAACAAATCCTACCAATTGCAATGACGTGGCTGGAGCAGGACGGTAGTATGCTCAGTGAAATAGGCGAAGTGGAGAAAGACAAGTACCAAATGATTTCACTCATGGGTGGAATATAACAACAAAGAAACTCTGAAGGAAAAAAACAGCAGCATACTCACAGAACCCAAAAGCGGACTAACAGATACCAAAGGGAAAGGGACTGGGCAGGGTGGTTGTGAAGCGAGGGATGAGGGTGTGGAGAAAGAAATGGGAGATTAGGATTAGCATGTATAATGCATGTGTTCGGAGGGCCATGGGTGGGGCTGTACAACACCGAGAAGACAAGTAAAGATTCTACAGCATCTTACTACACGCAGATGGACTGCGACTGTAATGGTGTGTGGGGGGTGGTTCATGGTGAAGGGGTCTACAGCATTCAACTCCGCTGATTGACAGCATCTGTAAGAGGTTTCTAAGGGTGCATTGGTGAAGGGGGGAGACAAGTAAATATAATGTTCTTCACGTGATTGAAGATTTATGATAATAAAAAAATTTTTTAAGTGCAATAAGGGCACAGCTCTGAATCATCAGAATAAACGGACAGGCTTTGACTGCGCCAAACAAAAGACACAGGGTTAAAAGCAGGGATGAATATTCAAGACCACCTACGTGCTTCCTCACAGGAGACTCACTTGAGATGCAAGAACAGAGACAAACTACAAGCCGTAGGGGTTGGAACAGGTACCCAACAAGTGAAACTGATAAACAAACAATCAAAAATATAGATTCTGTTTGTGTCTCCAGAGATAGTCAGTAGAAAATAGCCCTATCAAGCCACCGTGAATTATTTTCTTTTTTTTCATCCGTGCCCAGCCATAGATTTAGTGGTACAGCAACGTCCTTCTCATTTTCTCTCACCTCAACAACTGAGTTGCTGTAAAAATATGCGTCTGGGCCTTTGAAATCAGTGGGTTTTATGATGTTCACGAATGTAAAGTAATAACCAGATAAAGAGGGAAGTTTGGACACTCAAATATACACTTCACTCCACAACACACAATTTTCTCCCAACTCCACATGTCTAGAAATTGGTATTCCTTTTTATTTGTCCCTCCCTCCTATCAGAGGTGATCACGCCAATGTCCCTCAAACATGGTTGTGAGCAAAGCACCAAGTTTTCTTTCTGTGGACAACAGGCCCAGAGGAACAATACTTGTGGTCTTCACGGAGCACTTAGTCAATGAATGTGGCTAAATAGAGTCAGCCAGTGAGAAGAAGATAATAGAGGATACAGAAACAGGTTCAAGTCCCTGCACAACCATTTACTGGTTTTGTAGGTACACGTGGCTGACTCGACCTGCAAGTGTCTCAGTGAACCGAGTACTCTTCCTACATCCTAGTTACCTTGAAAGAGTTTTGGAAGCATAATGTAGGGAAGTGACATAGGAAATGTTGTTAACTTTTCTGTACATAAGGACAGATGGGCAGACAAAAAGATGATTGATTCATAGATAGGTAGATAGATGACTGATGATAGATGATAGAAATGATAGATAGGAAGTTAAGCAGATACATAGATAGATAGATAGTAGGAAAGATAGGTAGATAGATAAATTGATAGATAGATAGATAGATAGATAGATAGATAGATAGATAGATAGATAGATAGATAGACAGATAGATAGATAGATAGATAGATAGATAAATAGATAGATAGATAGATAGATAGATAGATAGATAGATAGATAGATAGATAGATAGATAGATAGATAGATAGATAGGTAGATAGATAGGTAGATAGACAGACAGATAGATAGATAGATAGATAGTTACAGATACATATCGATTAACACAAAGCTATTGCTCATAACTGGGAGATGGTGAAAACACATAGTGATACTACAAAACAAAAGGAAGAATGAAATGCAGTTTAAAATGTGCAGTAAGCAGCCATAAGAAGAAAACAAATCCTATTATTTACAATGATGTGGATGGAGCTAGACGGTAGTATGCTCAGTGAAATAGGCCAGGAGGAGAAACACAAGTACCAAATGATTTTACTCATGTGTGGAGTACAACAACAAAGAAAAACTGATGGAAATAAACAGCAGCAGAATCAAAGAACCTGAGAGTGGAATAACAGATACCAAAGGGAAAGGTACTTGGCAGGGTGGGGGATAAGGGAGGGTTAAGGGCAGGAAGAAAGAAAGGGAACATTATTATTAGCATGAATAATGCATGGGGTCGGTTGGGCATGGGGAGTGCTGTACAACACAGAGAAGAGAAGTAGTGTTTCTTCAGCATATTTCTACACGCTGATGGTCAGCGACTGTAACGGGGCTTTTCGGGGGGCCTTGGTGTACTTGGTGATCATAATGACATTCACGTTATTGTAGATAAATGATAACAAAAAAATTTTTTTATGTACAATAAGGACACAGCTCTCAATTGTCACAATAAAAGGACAGACTCTGAGTGCTCCAATCAAAATACACAGGGTAAGAGGAAGGGATGAAAACTCAAGACCACCTATGTGCTCCCTTAGTGGAGACTCACTTGAGATCCAAGGATACAGAAAAACTACAAGCTGAAGGGGCGGGGACAGGTACCCTACAAAAGTGAAACTGTGAAACAAACAAATGGATTCTGTTTGAGTACCCAGAGACAGTCAGTAGAAAAAAGCCCTATCTAGCCACCATGAATTCGTTTGGTTTCAGCAGTGATCAGCGATAGATTTAGTGGTACAGCAATGTCCTACTCATTTTTTCTTAAATCAACAACTGAATTGCTCTTATAATATGCGTCTGGGCTTTGGAAATCAGTGGGTTTTATGATGTTCTTGAATGTAAAGAAGTAATAACCACCTAAAGAGGGAAGTTTGGACAATCAAACAAACACGTAACTCCACAACTCTCTCATTGCTCCCAAGTGCTTCTGTCTAGAAATAGATGTTCCTTTTTATTTGCCCCTCCTCCTATCAGCGGTGCTCACGCCGATGTCCCTCAAACTTGGTGGTGAGCAAAGCACCATGTATACTTTTCTGTCTTCAACAAACCCAGAGGAAGGATACTTGTGGTCTTCAGTGAGCACTTGGTAAATGAATGTGGCTAAATACAGTCAATAAGCGAGAAGTAGTTATAAGAGTACAGAGGACAGAGATATAGGTGAAAGTCATTGCAACACCATTTACTGGTTTTGTAAGCACACGTGGCTGACTGGACCTGCAAGTGTCTCAATGAACTCAGTGCTCTCTCTACGGCCCAGTTACTTGCAAGATTTTTGAACGCATAGTGTAGGAAGTGACATAGGCGATGTTGTTAACTGTTCTGTACATAAGGATAGATGGGAAGAGAAAAAGATGATTGATTCATAGATAGATAGATGGATGGTAGATGACAGATACATAGATAGATGATAGACGTGAAAGATAGGTGATAAGAAGATAGATAGGTAGATAGATAGATAGATAGATAGATAGATAGATAGATAGGTAGATAAAAAGATAGATAGAAAGATAGAAAGAAAGATAGAAGGATAGATAGATAAAAGATAGATAGTTAGATAGATAGATAGATGATAGATAGATAGATAGTAAGAAAGATAGAAGGATGGATAGATAGACAGACAGACAGATGGATAGATAGATACGGATACATATCGATTAACACAAAGCTATTGCTTATAACCAGGAGATCAATGGTAAAAGCATATAGCGAAACTACAAACAAAAAGGAAGAATGAAATCAAGTTTAAAAAGTGCAGAAAGAAGGCATAAGAAGAAAACAAATCGTACCATTTGCAATGATGTGGAAGAAGCTAGAAGGTAGTATGCTCAGTGAAATAGACCTGGAGGAGAAAGACAAGTACCAAATAATTTCACTAACGTGGAGTATAACAACAAAGAAACACTGAAGGAAAAAAACAGCAGCAGACTCACAAAACCCGAAAGTGGACTAACAGTTACCAAAGGGAAAAGGACTAGGCAGGGTGGTTGGGAAGGGAGGGTAAGGGTGGAGAGAAAGAAATGGGAGATTAGGATTAGCATGTATAATGCATGTGTTCGAAGGGCCATGGGTGGGGCTGTACAACACAGAGAAGACAAGTAGAGATTCTACAGCATCTTACTAAACGATGATGGACAGCGACTGTAACGGGGTGTGTGTGGGGGGACATGGTGAAGTAGTCTACAGCATCCATCTCCGCTGATTGACAGTAACTGCTAGAGGTTTTTGGGGGGGACTTGGTGAAGGGGGGAGCCTAGTAAACATAATGTTCCTCACGTGATTGTTGATTAATGATAACAAAAAAAAATTTTTAAGTGCAAAAAGGGCACAGCTCTGAATCATCAGAATAAAAGGACAGGCTTTGAGAACTCCAAATCAAAAGACACAGGGTTAAAAGAAGGGATGAAAACTCAAGATCACCTATGTGATCCCTTACAGGAGATTCACTTGAGATCCAAGGACACAGACAAACTACAAGCCGTAGGGGTGGGGAGAGGTACCCAACACAAGTGAATCCGAAAAACAATCAATCAAATGGACTCTGTTTGTGTCCCCAGAGACAGTCAGTAGAAAATAGCCCTATCTGGCCACCGTGAATGCTATTTGTTTGGTATCAGCAGTGCCCAGACATAGATTTAGTGGTGCAGCAACATCCTTCTCATTTTCTCTCTACTCAACAACTGAATTGCTGTAATAATAAGGGTCTGGGCCTTTGAAATCTGTGGTTTTTATGATGTCCACGAATGTAAAGAAGTGATAACCAGATAAAGAGGGAAGTTTGCACACTCAAATAAACACTTCACTCCACAACACACTCTTTTATCCCAACTGCTCCTGTCTAGAAAGTGGTTTTCCTTTTTATTTCTCCCTCCCTCCTATCAGGGTTTATCACGCCGATGTTCCTAAAATATGGTGGTGAGCAAGCAGCAAGTTTACTTTTCTGTCGACATCAGGCCCAGAGGAAGGATTTTTGTGCTCTTCAGGGAGCGCTTAGTCAATGAATGTGGCTAAATACTGTCAGCAAATGAGAAGGAGATAAAAGAGGAGAGAGGACAGAGACACGAGTAAAAGTCCCTGCACCACCATTTTCTGGTTTTGTAGGTACACTTCTGACTCAACCTGCAAGTTTCTCGGGGAACCCAGGACTCTCCTTACGACCTAGATACCTTGCAAGATTTTTGGAAGCATAACGTAGCGAAGGGACATAGTCTATGTTGTTAACTGTTCTGCATACAAGGACAGATGTTCAGACAAAAAGATGACTGATTGATTGATAGATAGATAGACATACAGACAGATAGATAAATATAGGTACATATCGACTAACACAAAGGTATTGCTCATAACCAGGAAAGCAATGGTGAAAGCACATAGCGAAAATACAGACCAAAGAGAAGATAGAAATCCAGTTTAAAAAGTGCAGTAAGCAGCCGTTAGAAGAAAACAAATCCTACCATTTGCAACAATGTGGATGGAGCTAGAGGGTATTATGCTCAGTGAAATAGGCCAGGCGGAGAAAGACAAGTTCCAATTGATTTCACTCATGTGTGGAGTATAACAACAAAGAAAAACTGAAGGAAAAAAACAGCAGCGGACTCACATAACCCGAGAGTGCACTAACAGTTACCAAAGGGATAGTGACTGGGCTAGGTGGGTTGGAAGGGAAGGATAAGGGAGTTAGAAAGGAACGTGGCATTAGGATTAGCATGTATAATATGTGGGGGCCTTTGCACATGGCGAGGGTTGTACAACACAGAAAAGTCAATTAGAGATTCTACAGCATCTTACTACACGATGATGGACAGCGACTGTAACGTGGTGTGTGTGTGGGGGGACATGTTGTAGGGTTGTACAGCATCCAACAACGCTGATGGATAGCGACTATAACAGGGTTTGGGGGATGGACTTGGTGTTCTTGGTGATCATAATGTTCTTCGCGTGATTGTAGATTAATGATGACAAAAAAGTTATTTTATGTGCAATAAGGACACAGCTCTCAATTGTCATAATAAACGGACAGGCTCTGAGTGCTCCAATCAAAAGACACATGGTTAAAAGAAGGGATGAAAACTCAAGACCACCTACGTGCTCCCTTACAGGAGACTCACTTGGTATCCAAGGACGAAGAATAACTACAAGTTGAGTGGGTGGGAACAGGTACCCTAGACAAGTGAAACTGAAAAAGAAAAACAGAAAAAAGATGTGCTGATGGGATTAATGACGCCGGCTCACATGAGAGTGGATGCGGAAACCTCCTCCCAAAATCAAAATCACACACATATGTACTATTTGGAAATAGAACAACTACATCAAATCGTGGAAGAACAGCAGGGAGGAAAGCTGCTGTGGCAGCCTGTCACCTCAAGGAGAAGTGTGACGTACAGCCCTGGAGATGTGCTCTCTGAGCACGAACCTACTGTACATGTGGTGCGCACAGGAGGATTGGTAGGGTTGGATAGCAAAGAGAGGCAGAAGACTTCGAGAGTCTTGAGGTTCCAGCCACTTGTGGAACAACACAGGGATCCACATCCGGCCGCTGTGGGACAAAAGAAAGGTGGACTGTCTGAGAGACTTCGTAACAACGAGAGAACTGCTAAAGTGGAAAGGCTTCCACAGGGCTCGCCACTCAGGAGAAAGGACAGGTGCGCCAAATTGCATGGGTGCACTCTGCCCGGCAGGCGATGTAGCTTTCAGGAGCTCCGGTCGCTCCATCCCCCTGGATGCCCGCACAGATCTGAGGCCCCTTACTGTGCTGTAACTGATACATGGCCTGACTCCCCGCCGCCACTGGCCTGCAAAACGCCTCCCCCACCTACGGCAGCTTCTCCCTGCATGCTCCACACTCTGGCCCTGGCAGTGGAGATGGGCACTGCGGCTTGGACGCAGGAAAGACCTCTTACCTCCCAGCGGTTCTGGGCACCGGTACCGCGCCCCTAGGACCCCTACCATCCAACCAAGGGCTGTGCATCTCCAGAGACTAAAGCTTCTGGTAGCTAGAGTGCACTACCTACAAATATGAACCTTCAAGGGAACGTGGTAACTGAACTCAAATCAATCTTCGTGAGAAAGAGATCTCAAAATTAACATCAGGAGCATGCTCAGGGAGCTACAGAAAATAAAACAGTCAATGTCACTCGAACGAAATTCTCTCTCTCACTTTCTCCCAGGAGCGCTGCTGAGGCCCTGTTCTGAGAGGGGTGCTGTGACTGCAGAACAGGAATTGCACAGATCTCGGGTCCACCCCAGCCAGTGCCAGGACACTCCCACATGGGCTCTGACTGAACTGCAAAGGGGGGACGCCGCACGTCTAACTCCGCAGAAAAGACAATAGTGCCGCATGCTAGCTTTCCCATCAATGGCTATAGGCTACATGGCTCCACCGATACCAGGTGAAATCAACACCCCGGGATTCATCTCCTTGGCAATTTTTTTAACCTATGACCCTTGAAAGCAGCACATGGAAAGATACAACCTACCAGTCTCCACAAAACCTCACCTCTCAGTTTTACGCTAGATGTTCCTGCATCACAGCTTCTCTTCATTCCAGTTTTCTCGGCTCGTTGGTGTTAAAAAAAATTAGTTAGATTTGGAATGAAGTGGTAGGGGGTTTAGTAAGATTCTCTTTGACCACCATCAGTAGAACCAAAAGACATCCTTCAGTATGGGAGAATATATTCACTGAAGACAGATTTGATAAGGCATTGCCATCCAAAACATGCATGAAGAGCTCATGGACCTGAACATACAAAATGCAAATGAATCCAATTACAAAATGGGCAGAGGATCTGAACAGACACTTCTCCACAGAATCAATTTCAAGTGGCCGACAGGCACATGAAAAGACGCTCCACATTGCTAACCATCAGAGAAATGCCCATTAAAATCACCATGGGGTATCACCTCACAAAAGTTAGGATGGCCACCACCCAGAAGACAGACAACAACAGATGTCGGCAAGGGTGTGGAGAAAGGGGAACCCTCCTACACTGCTGGTGGGAATGTCAGTTAGCTCAACCATTGTGGAAAGCAGTATGGAGGACTCCCCCCCAAAAAAAGAACAATTACCATCTGACCCAGAAATTCCTCTCCTAGGAATTTACCCTAAGAGTGCAGGAGCCCAGTTTGAAAGAGACAGATGCACCCCTATGTTGATCGCAGCACTCTTTACAATACCCAAGAAATGGAAGAAACCTAAGTGTCCATCAGGAGATGAATGGATAAATGCCCCGGCCAGTGGGGAGTTCAACAAGGGCTCGAGGGGAAGTTAAACTGGATGAGAGACAAACCAGACACAAAGAAGGAGACCAAGTCGAAAGTCTTATCAAGGTCTCAAAGTTTATTGTTACAAGGTAGATTATATAAGAGCTGGGAGGAGGAAACTGCCCCCGCTGAAGTGGCAAGGATTATCTAGGTTGCTAGGATACCTAAATGAAGAATGTTCTCTGGAAAAGATCATGTGTGGGGGATTACTGAGAAAAGACAGAATGTTTTACTAAGGAGGAGATGTTATCACAGCAGCTGCTTAATCTCTATCCCAGTGTCTAATCTCAAGCTGGTCAATTGATCTTTCCTAAACGGGGCATGCTTGAGAAACTAGAAGTCTAGGTGAAAAGGGCGAGACCATTGTTTCTATCGCCTACGGTTCCGACATCTCCTCCCTTCTTTTATACAAAAGAGGGGGAGGCCCGCTATTTAGCGGTGGGCATTAACCAATTGGGGGAGTAGTTACCTGGCTCCTCCGAGACTCCCCATTGACGGGGGTCAACTTTGACCCTTGGTATCTTTTGTTTAGGGGAAAAACGGCGTATTTATTTTAGATACCAACCTCCATGCAAATTAGGTTTTTCTCTCAGGGAATTCAGAGGCAGTTTACGGAACTTCCCTTGCGATGCTTACCTTCGCACCCACATTGGTGCCCATATCGCACTCACTTTATTGTGAGCCGATATGCATAGGTCTGAATCCTATGCAGCTTCTAAAGGAGGGGCGTCATCTGGCACATCTTAGCCTTAGTACGCCAGGTCAAGCCAGTGATAGTGGACTTGTATCTCTCTTCAGAGGGCAGTATTGATCTGTTCTCTAATGAAGGTGGTAATTCTCAGGAAGGCCCAAGTTCCAAGGGAGAGCACAAGCATGAGACTAAGGAAGGGTCCTCGTATAGGGAGAAGATAAGGACGAAACCCGCTCATCCCAGTCCATAGGGGATTTTCAAACAATTTTTTCTTTCTTTGCACGAGATCTTCTCGAAGTCTTTTTATTTTGTCACGAACTACTCCGGACTTGACTGCATAGAAGCAGCATTTCTCTTCTAAGACTAAGCAGATTCCACCTTGTTCCGTGGTGAGAAGGTCTAGGCCACGCCTGTTCTGTAAGACTACTTCTGCAAGGGAATCTATTTGGTCTTGAAGATCTTGTAAGGTTCTGTGAAGAAGGTGAAAACGCGAGAGTTGATGGGCTTCATCTTTTTATAAGGTGCTGTTAAGATGTGTGAATATGCCAAAAAGGATCCAGTAAGTGGTAACAAGAATAGTCTGCTGTGCAAGGGTCCACTGGGGAGGGGTGGAGGCAGCAAGTCCTATGCCTAAGATAAAGGAAAGGACTAAACCGGTGGCCAGAATCTATGGAGAGAAGTAAAAGGATATCTCGGGGGGTGTCACCACCCTGAACATTTGGATAAGATTTTTAAAAATCTTCTGGTAAATCTATTGGTTTATTCAACCACTCTGGCAGCCAGTGAGCAGCTCCTTCTCTGGTGACGAAAACACAGGCAGATCGCCAGCCCCATATTAGTATGGGATCGGGGCCATTCCAATGGGAAGTGAGGGGATCTCTCCACATGACAGTGACATAGTTTTAACAGTTTGTGGGTGCCAAAGGCGATCAGCTGCAGATTTGCCATGAGCGTCCAGAGTTAGAAAATTAAGAATAAACAAGGCATGATGAAGAATATTTCTTGGAGAGCCTTTCATGGGATATAAATCTCCCATTTTTAATTTGTGGAAGGTATCTTTAATAGTTAAACGGGCTCGTTCGACAATCCCTTGACATTGGGGATTGTATGGTATGCCTGTAAAATGCTTAATTTTTAATTGGCGACAAAATTCTTGGAATTTTTTTCCAGTCTATCCAGGACCATTATCAATCTCGATAATCTCAATTTTACCCATGACACTAAGACAATTGAGTACATGAGCAATAACATTTTTTGAAGCTTCTCCAACATGGAGGCTGGCAAAAATAAATCCACCAAAGGTATCTACAGTAACATGAAGATATTTAAGATTTCCGATGAGGGGACGTGTGTTAAATCCATTTGCCAGATCTCATTGGGAACTAGTCCCCTAGGGTTCACACCCAAGTGAGGAACAGGCAGGAGAGTGACACAATTTGCACATTGTTTAACAATCTGACTGGCTTGTTCTGTAGTAATTATTAAAAGAACACGTAAGGTTTGAGCATTAAGGTGGTGTAAAGAGTGAGCTTTTTTGGTTTGAGCCGCAGGGACAAGCTCAGCGAGAAGGGCAAGTTGGGTATCAGTCACAGCATTTCCTGTGCCTAGAGGTCCAGGAAGACCAGAATGGGCACGAATATGGCTTATATAAAATTGATGTTGCCTGGAATGTATGCACTGCTGGATGGAAAAAAACAGAGGGGTGGCGTTTGTAGTGGGTTTTATATAAGGCACGGTCTCTGAAAGGGGAATGGATTGAGCAATATAAGCACTGTCAGTGTATAGGTTAAAAGGAGTATTTGGGAGTTGTTGAAAAACTTGTAAACTTGCAAAGAGTTCAACCAATTGAGCGGAGTGGAATGGGGATTGTAGGGAAGTGGTTCGATTATCTATGGGTAGGCTGCCACTTCGTTGGAGGAGCCATCAGTGAAAACTAGGAGGCCATGTGGAAGGGGTTGGTAGGAGGTCAATGTAGGGACAACAAATGGTTGGGTCCTTAAAAAATGGAGAATCTTCTTAGCAGGGTAATGATTGTCAAGGGCTCCCTGAAAAGAGGTGCAGGATGTTGCCCATTCATTGTCATTCTCTATCAACCACTGGATTTGGGTAGGGTAGGATAATTTTGTCGGCTTCTTTACCGAATACTTTCCTGCTGTGGTGGCGTCCGATATTTATCAGTTCAGCCACCCAGAAGGTATAGGGGATAAGACTTTGGGTGGGGAGGCAGGTAAATGGACCCAGAAAAGGGGCCCCTCTTGCCAGAACACTCCGGTGGGTGTAAAATCAGTAGCACAATTGACTAGGAGAAGAGGCTTCTCGTAAGAGATAAAGGTGACCGTTTGGTTTAGAATTGCGGCTTCCACTGCCTTTAGGGCTTTTAGGGCGGGGGCTGTTAATGAGCGACTGGAAGTAGGATCTGGGTCCCTTTTAAGTATATCAAACAAGGGGTTAAGCTCTCCAGTAGTTAGCTTGAGATAAGGCGTGAGCCCATTATTTTCTCCTAGAAATTTTTGAAAATCATTTAAAGTTTTTAAGCAATCGGTTTTAAGTTGAACCTTTTGTGAAAGAATCTTTTTATGAAAGATTTCAAAGCCTAAAAACAAGTAAGGGTTTTTTAATTGAATTTGATCTGTGGCTATCTGAAGACAGCTCTGGTAAGGGTCCTAAAAAGCTATTGGGAATAAGCAAGGAGTTCAGTGGGGTTAGGACCAGCCATGAGGATGTCGTCCATGTAGTGAATTAAATATGTAGAAGGCCATCTTTGTCTAAATGGGTCTATAATTTGAGCTACAAATTTTTGGCACAGCGTAGGGCTGTTTGCCATTTCTTGGGGCAGAAATTTCCATTGGAATCTTGGCATCAGGCCTTAAAAATTAATCACCGGCAAACTAAATGTAAATTGCTTGCGATCTTTAAGATGTAGGGGGTTTGTGAAAAAGCAATCTTTTAGGTCAATGATGATTTTACAGTATCCCCCAGAAATCGCCACAGGAGTGGGGAGGCCTGTTTGAAGGGCCCCCATAGGTACCATAGCTTTATTAATTTCTCTAAGATCTTGAAGTAACCTCCAATTTCCTGATTTTTTCTTTATGACAAAAATAGGAGTATTCCAGGGTGAGGTCATGGGCTCGATATGGCCTGCAGCAAATTGTTCCTTTACTAACATTGTGGCTGCAGCCAGTTTTTCAGAAGTTAAGGGCCATTGATCAATCCATACAGGCTCTGTTTTTTTCAGGATATTTTATCTGCATGGGGTACAGGTATGTCAACGGCCGTTAGGGTAAATTTTCATAGCCAATTCCAGCATGATCAGTTTTTATGGTGACCGGGACTGGCTCTTTTGGGCCCTGAGAGTGTTTGCCCAACCTTTGTCCAGGGCGATAGCCTTGATTGAGCATCTGGTGAGTGACCAGTTCATTAGGGCTTCACATAATAAGCTTCACTTGAGAGAGAATATCTCTGCCCCAGAGGTTGATAGGTAGGCCTGGAACCACGTAGGGCTGGACAGTACCGTTATTGTCTTCTTCATCTTCCCATTGAATAACTTTGGAGCTTTGTAGGGGGTTGGAGGTCTGTCCAATACCTCTAAGGTGAGTCATGTAAGCGGTGAGAGGCCAAGATGTAGGCAATCCTTACTGGAAATAATTGTGGCATCTGCGCCAGTATCTATAAGGCCTTCAAAGTTTTTCCTTTTAATTTTAACTAAGAAGGGGTCTTTTTTGAGTGATCTCTTGTGTCCGATAAACATCTGATGATCCAAAAGCATGGGGGCCTCTCTTTTGCTTATAGCAAGGATTTTTTTCATCGAGCGGGAGTAATATTAAGAGAGCAATCCATTGGCCAGAGGAAATGGTAATTGGTCCCTGATAGGCTGTAGCCATAAGTTCAATTTCTCCAGTATAATTGTTGTCAATGACTCCTGGAGAAATAGTGAGGCTCTGAATAGTGGAGCTGGCGCAACACAGAATAAGACCAAAGGTGCCTTGTGGCAAAGGGCCAAAAATCCCCGTTGGAAGAATTTGACTCCCCATTTCTGGGGTCAATATTGACTGGGAGTTGGAACAGAGGTCCAGTCCTGCGTTATCGGCGGTTGCTCGAGAGAGGATAGTGACGCTGGATTTTTGACTGACTGGGAGAAGAACCTGACGACCCCAGGGTTCTGTCCCGGGTAGGTATTTTGGGCCCTGGGGTGGGTCCTGTAACAAGTTTCCCTGCTTCGGAGGCAGAGGATTACCCTGTATATCAGCGTTGGAGCGGTATTCGGAGGCCCAATGTTTACCCCGTTTGCATTGCAGGCACAGGAATGATGGGAGCAATCGTTCGGTCCTAGGGGCTGTGCACTCCCTTGAAAAATGACCTGGTTGCTTGCAATTAAAGCAAGTCTTGGGCCTGACTCCCTGAGTAAACTCTTTAAGAGCTGTTCCTATGGCTATTCCGGTATTGCGAGAGGTTTGGTCATCGGCACAAAGTTTTAAAAAAACAGAGACATTTTTGCTGCGGCGATAATGACGCATAACCGCCGCGTGGCAAGCTGGGTTAGCATTTTCAAAAGCAAGATGCTTAATGAATTCATTATCTGTTTCCTCCCTTCCCATGAGGCGTTTGGCGGCCTCTGTAAGGCGGCCTATGAATTCACTGTAAGGTTCCTGCGGCCCCTGTCTAACCTCGGCAAGAGAGGTGACAGCCGACCCGTTAGAAGGGAGGCTCTTCCAGGCCTTAAGGGCTGCATGTTGGATTTGTGTGAGTAAGCCTGTAGAAAACTTAGCCTGTTTTTCATTTGTGTCATAGGGGCGATTGCCCAGAAGTTTGTCTAATGTCCAGGATTTGGAAGGACCGCCAGCAGCCATATTGTGGTGGACAGTATCCTGGCATCTTTCAGTGTAACCAGCTTTACATAAGAGAAAGTCACCTCTTCTTAAGATGGCTTTATTTAACATGCTCCAATCATTAACTGTAAGCCAGTCTTCGCTTAGAGACTCTAACAATGAAATAGTAAAGGGGGCAACAGGGCCATATGAGGAAACAGCATTCTTTAAATCTTTTATACTTTTAAATTTAAGGCGGCGGTTCAGCTGAGTCCTAATGGTTGAAGTTGCATTCTCGTCCTCTCCCTAAGTGTTTTCTGACTCAGGCTGAGCTATAGGCTCTTCTGCATCCGTATCTGTCCCTTCTGATTCTCGTGGTTCAGCCTAATTTGACTCTCCCTCAGTTGGTTCTCCCTCGGTCAGTCTAGTTTGGGATCGGGTCACTGGGAAGACATGAAGGGTTATAGTTTCGGTTTTAACTTTCTGAACGGGGGGAGCAGAGGGAAACTTACTTTTATTTTCTGAACAGGGGAGACGGGCGGTAGCTTATTTCTAAGTCAAGGACACGTAATTGCCTAAGCATTTGTGATATCTCCCTTTTGATGTGAAGCAGTGCCTCAAGGGACTGCACCTCCCGAGAGAGTTTAACAGTGGCTTGTTAAAGGGTGTGGTATGTTATAGGGTGTGGTATGTTATAGAGAGGTGGACCTGCACGTAAAGATGATTGAGGGGGCCAATCAAGATTATGCAGCTTAGTGGCGGCATCTTTTAGTTTGGCCTCCTCTTCAGGACAGAGGGGATCATCATCAGGGATGTTGGACTTGAGACCGAACAGGACTGGGTAAATAGATTTTGGGGGGTCCGCTAGATGGCAGATCATTCTTAACCTCGGGCATGGGAATGGAGACAGAGGGACAATAAGAGGCTGGGGAGGAGGGATGAAGTTCCTCGGGGACCTCCTTTTTGTGGAGAGAAGTCTGACTGGTTTTAAACTTTCCCGTCAGATAATTTTCACTATCATCAACAATCTTTGAAACATCTGGGTGACAGTGGCGGACCTGCAACACATCGTTCATGAGATTCCTATAAGAAAATGCCTGTACTGGGACCTTCTCAGGGCCAAAGGAATGATAATAATCATTGTGGCAGTTGCCAACTCGGCGCCACTGTTTTTCATCTATAGTTCCTTCCTGGGGGAACAATGGGCAGACATCCTCTAGCAACATATGGAAAATAAACTAAATCTTTTTTCTTAACCCGTATTCCTCGTGTCTTGAGAGAAGCCTTAAGTCCCTTAACAAATAACTCATGCTTATTTAGTGTTTGCCCCATGATTGCGTCGCTTTCCTTTCCTTTATCAATCTGTGTCACAGGCGTGTAATCCTGTGGTGATCTTCATGCGGATCTTCACTCACCGCTGGTGTGCCGATCCAAAGAAAGAAGGACGGCCGTCCATATGAGCGACGTCCAGATCAGGCTTCGTACCTCGAGCCCCACGTTGGGCGCCACATGCCCCGGCCGGTGGGGAGGTCAACAAGGGCTCGAGGGGAAGTTATCCTGGATGAGAGACAAACCAGACACAAAGAAGGAGAACAAGTCGAAAGTCTGATCAAGGTCTCAAAGTTTATTCTAACAAGGAATATTATATAGGATCTAGGAGGGGGAAAAAGCCCCAGCTGAAGTGGCAAGGATTATCTAGGTTGCTAGGATACCTATCAGAAGAATGTTCTCTGGAAAAGATCATGGGTGGGGGATTACTGAGAAAAGACAGAAGGTTTAACTAAGGAGGAGATGTTATCACAGCAGCTGCTTAATCTGTATCCCAGCAGTCTAATCGCAAGCTGGGTCAATTGATCTTTCCTAAACGTTGCAGGGTTAAGAAACTAGAGACCTAGGCAAAAAGTGCGAGACCATTGTTTCTATGGCCTACATCTCTCGACAGCTAAAGAAGAGATTGTATATACACACAATGGAATATCATTCAGCCATAAGAAGAAAACTAATCCTACCACCATTTGCAACAACACGGACGGAGCTAGAGGGTGTTATGCTCAGTGAAATAAGCCAGGTGGAGAAAGACAATTATCCAATTATGTCACTCCTCTGTGAGGTATAAGAACAAAGCAAAAATGGGAAGGTAAAAAAAAGC
Source organism: Manis pentadactyla (assembly GCF_030020395.1). NCBI lineage: Eukaryota > Metazoa > Chordata > Mammalia > Pholidota > Manidae > Manis > Manis pentadactyla. The sequence continues at coordinate 276,422 of NW_026644865.1, forward strand.
AGCAGACTCACAGAACCCAAGAATGGACAAACAGCTACCAAAGGGAAAGGGACCTGGGATTATGGGTGGGAAGGGTTGATACAGGGGTAAAGGGGGCATTACGATCCACACACATAATGTAGGGTGTGGGGTCCACGGGGATTGCAGTATAACACACTGAAGACAGGTAGTGTTTCCAAAGCATCTTACTACATTGATGGACAACGACTGTAATTTGGTGTGCGGAGTGGACTTGCTAATGTTGGTAGGGGGGATTAGGGGGAGTCTAGTAAACAAAATGTTGCTCATGTAATTGTACATTACTGACACCAAAAAAAAAAGTGATACTTCTTGAGTGCCCAGAGAGACAGTCTGTAGAAAATAGCCCTTCCTGCCACCGTGGATGCTTTCTCTTCGGATTTGGCAGTGCTCAGTCATAGATTCAGTGGTATAGCGAGGCCCTTCTCATTTTTCCTCAGCTCTAAAACTGAATTGCTGTAATAATATGTGTCTGGGCTTTTGAAATAAGCGGATTTTATGATGTTTACGAATGTAAAGAAGCAATAACCAGATACCGAGGGAAATTTGCCGAAGGGGCGGGGACAGGTACCCTACACAAGTTAAACTGAGAAACAAACAAACACACAAATGGATTCTGATTGAATCCCAAGAGACAGTCAGTACAAAATAGCCCTATCTAGTCACAATGAATTCTTTTTGTTTGGTTTCAGCGTTGCCCAACCATAGATGTAGTGGTACAGCAATATCCTTCTCATTTTTTCTAACCTCAACAACTGAATTGCTGTAATAATATGCGTCTGGGCTTTTGAAATCAGTGCATTTTATGATGTTCATTTATGTAAAATAGTAATAACCACCTAAAGACGGAAGTTTGGACACTCAAATAAACATGTCACTCCACAACACACACTTTGTTCCCAACTGCTCTTGTCCAGAAATAGGTGTTCCTTTTTATGTCTCTCCTACTATCAGCGGTGATCACACAAATGTCCCTCAAACTTGGTGGTGCTAAAAGCACTAAGTATTCTTTTCTGTCTACAAAAGGCCCAGAGGCAGGATACTTGTGGCCTTCAGGGAGGAATTAGTTAATGAATGTGGCTAATTACACTCAGCAAGCGAGAAGGAGGTAAAAGAGGACAGAGGACAGAGATACAGGTTCAAGTCCATGCACCACCATTTACTGCTTTTGTAAGCACACGTAGCTAATTTGACCTGCAAGTGTCTGAGAACCCAGTAATCTAACTATGGCCTAGTCACTTCACAAGATTTTTGTAACCATAATTTAGGGAAGTGACGTAGGCCATGTTGTTATATGTTCTGTACATAAGACAAGATAGGCAGACAGAAAGATGATTGATTCATAGATAGATAGATAGATCGATAGATAGATAGATGACAGATAGATAGATACATAGAGAGATAGGTGATAGACATGATAGACAGATGATAGGAAGATGGATAGATAGACAGATAGATAGGTAGATAGATAGATACTTAGATAGATAGAAAGATAGAAGGATAGATAGATAGAAAGATAGAAGGATAGATAGATAGACAGACAGACAGATAGTTAAATAGATACAGATACATATTGATTAACAAGAAGCTACTACTCATAACCAGGTGTTCAATTGTGAAAGCACATAGTTATACTACAAACAAAAAGGAAGAATGAAATCCAGTTTAAGAAGTGCAGTAAGCAGCCATAAGAAGAAAACAAATCCTACCATTTGCAATGACGTGCATGGAGCTAGATGGTAGTATGCTCAGTGATATAGGCCAGGCAGAGAAAGACAAGTACCAAATGATTTCACTCATCTGTGGAGTATAACAACAAAGAAAACCTGAAGGAAAAAAAACAGCAGCAGACTTACAGAACCCGATAGTGGACGAACAGTTACCAAAGGGAAAGGGACTGGGCAGGGTGGGTGGGTAGGGAGGGATAAGGTCGGGGAGAATGAAAGTGGATACTAGGATTAGCACGTAAAATGCGTGGGGTCAGGGTCAAAGGGAGAGCTGTACAACACAAAGACAAGTAGACATTGTACAGCATCTTACTACACGCTGATGGACAGCGACTGTAATGGGGTGTGTGGGGAGGGACATGGTGAAGGGGTCTAGAGCAAAGAACTATGCTGATGGACAGAGACTGTAAGAGGTTTTTTGTCGGTCTTGGTGAAGGGGGGAGCCTAGTAAACATAATGTTCTTCACATGATTGTAGATTAATGATAAGAAAAGAAATTTATTAAGTGCAATAAGGGCACAGCGCTGAATAATCAGAATAAAAGGACAGGCTTTGCGTATTCCAAACAAAACATACAGGGTTAAAAGAAGGGATGAAAACTCAAGAGCACCTATGTGCTCCCTTACAGGAGAATCACTTGAGATCCAAAGACACAGACAAACTACAATCCGAAGGGGTTGGGACAGGTAACCTACACAACTGAAACAGAAAAACAAATAAACAAATCGATTCTGTTTGAGTCCCAGAGACAGTCAGTAGAAAATATCCCTATCTGGCCACAATACACTCTGTACGGAAGGCAGGGAAGCTTTCAGGAGCTATGGGCGCTCCATCCCCCTGACTGTCCTAGCAGCTCTGAGGCCCCTTACTGTGCTGTGACTCGTACATGGCCTGCCTCCCCACTGGGACCGGCCTGCAAAACGGCTGACCCCAGCTATGGCAACTTCTCCCTGCATGCTCAGCAAACTGGCACTGGCAGTGGAGACCGGCACTGCGGCAGGGAAGCAGGAAAGACCTCTTTCCTCCTGATGGGTGTGGGCACCGGCACCGCTCCCCTGTGACCTGGACCACACCCCAAGGGCTGAGCATCTCCAGAGATTAAAGCTTCTGGGAGCTAGAGGACACCACCTACAATTATGAACCTTCAAATGAACCTGGTAACTGGACTCCAATCAATCTTCCTGAAAAAGAGATCTCAAAATAAACATCAGGAGCATGCTTAGGGACCTACAGTAAATAAAACTGTCCCTGTTTCTTGAGCGCAATTCTCTCTCACTCTCGCTCTCCTGTGAGCGCTGCTGAGGCCCTGTTCCAAGAGAGGTGCTGCGACAGACCAGCAGGAATGGCACAGCTCTCGGGTCCACCACTTCCGGTGCCAGGACAATCCCACACGCGCACTGACTGAACTGCAAACGGGGGATGTCGCCCATATAACTCTGCAGGAAAGGCTACAATGCCGCATGGTAGCTTTCAAATCAATGGCTAGAGGCTACGTGGCTCCACCGATAACAGGTGATGTCAACACCCCGGGCTTCATCTCCTTGGCAATCTTTTTTCCCTATGACATTTGAAAGCAGCACATGGAAAGATACAACCTACGATTCTCCACAACACCTCACCTCTCAGTTTTACGCTACATGTTCCTGCATCAGAGCTTCTCCAATTTGTTCCAGTTTTCTTGGCTGGTTGGTGTTCTGGAAAGAAAATAAAATTACTCAGAGCTGGAATGAAGTGGTGTTGGGTTCAGTAAGATTCTGTTTGACCACCATTAGTAGAATCAAAAGACATCCTTCAGTATGGGAGAATATACACACTGATGACATATTTGATAAGGTGTTGCCATCCAAAATATGTATCAAGAGCTCAAGAACCCCAACACACAAAAAGAAAATGAATCCAATTACAAAATGGGCAGAGGATCTGAACAGACACTTCTCCACAGAAGCAATTTCAGGTGGCCGACAGGCACATGAAAAGACGTTCCACATCGCTAACCATCAGAGAAATACACATTAAAACCACAATGGGGTATCACCTAACACCAGTTAGGATGGCCACCAAACAAAATACAGAAAACAGCAGATGTCGGCAAAGGTGTGGAGAAAGGGGAACCCTCCTACACTGCTGGTGGGAATGTCCGTCAGCTCAACCATTGTGGAAAGCAGTATGGAGATTCAACAAAAAACCAAAGAACAGAAATACCATTTGACAAAGGAAATCCTTTCCTAGGAATTTATCCTAAGATTGCAGGAGCCCAGTTTGAAAGAGACAGATGCACCCCTATGTTGATCACAGCACTCTTACAATAGCCAAGAAATGGATGCAACCTAAGTGTCCATCCGGAAATGAATGGATAAAGAAGAGGTGGTACATACACACTATGGAATATTATTCAGCCATAAGAAGAAAACAAATCCTACCACCATTTGCAACAACACAGACAGAGCTAGAGGGTGTTATGCTCAGTGAAATAAGCCAGGTGGAGAAAGAAAAGTATCCAAGGATTTCACTCCTCTGTGAGGTATGTGAACAAAGGAAAACGGGAAGGAACAAAACAGCAGCAGACTCACAGAACCAAAGAATGGACTAACAGGTACCAAAGGGAAAGGGACATATGAGGATGGGTGGGATGGGAGGGATAAGTGGGTAAAGGGGGCATTACGATCTGCACACATAATGTATGGGGTGTAGGGCCACGGGGATTGCAGTATAACACACAGAAAACAGGTAGTGATTCTATAGCATCTTACTACATCGATGGACAGCGACTGTAATGGGGTGCGGAGAGTGGACTTGATAATGGGGGGGAGGGGGAGGCAGAGGGAGACTAGTAACCATAATGTTGCTCATGCAATTGTACATTACTGACAACAACAACAAAAAAAAGTGATTCTGTTGACTGCCCAGAGAAAGAGTCAGGAGAAAATATCCCTTCCTGCCACCGTGGATGCTTTCTGTTTGGTTTTGGCCGTGCCCAGGCATAGATTCAGTGGTATAGCAATGCCCTTCTCATTTTTTCTCACCTCAACAACTGAATTGCTGTAATAATATGCATCTGGGCTTTTGAAATCAGTGGATTTTATGATGTTTACGAATGTAAAGAAGCAATAACCAGATACCGAGGGAAGTTTGGATGCTCAACCGAACACATCACTCCACAACACACTCTTTGCTCCCAACTGCTCCCATCTAGAACTCGGTGTTCCTTTTTACCTGTCCCTCCTCCTATCAGCAGTGATGCCGATGTCCCTCAAACATGGTGGTGAGGAAAGCACCAAGTTTACTCTTCTGTCTAATACAGGCCTGTGGTACAGGTCCTCCCAGAGGAAAAGCAGTAGCAGTGGGAGAAAACCCAAAGACGTAGAAATACAAGATGGTACTGTACAATGAAAACTGACACAAGGGACTTCCGAGACCCATACTTAATTCCATCAGAGACGCGAAAGGAGCCGCCCCCATACAACAAAACTACACCACTACGGAGAAAGCACAGGCAAAGAACAAGAAGAGATCTGGAATCTTACCCCACTGGGCCAGAGAGAGGAGTTTTCACAGCAGCAGCAGCAGTAGCAGTAGCTGGGGCCTGCCCCACACGCTCTGCGCTCATCGCCGTTAAAGATAAGTTCGTCGGCTTGGCTCGCCGAGCCTCTCCCTAAGCACCCAGAGGCATACACAGTGGGGACTGAGGGGTCATCAGTGGCATCTCGCCCACATTTATGTTCCGCATGGTTTGGAACATAACGAACCGTTGGTGGGCGTGCGATCAGCACCAGGTACAACTGAACGGGCAGCTGAGCTTTGAAGTTGAGTACAGTCATTCACTGTCACCACTGTTCAACAGATCCCGTGACCCGAGAAGTGATGTGCACGAGCTGACAGACTCACATTTGATAAGGGAGGTTCTCACCAAGGACGGAGAACGGAGAGGAGGGCACGCAAGTGAGAGTGCACGGGAAGCCTCCAAGAGGATTTGAATAGAGAGGTGGGTCTTCAACGATCCATGTTCTTCTGCTGGGGTGAAATGTCTTAAAAACCAGAGGCAAGATGTGGAAACCCCCAGAGGAAATAATTCAGAGGCTAAAAGACACGAGACAGGATCTTTTCAAGGAGCAGGGAGGTTGGCTCATAGGGATGGAAATGTAGACAATGTGAAGACCTGACCCTGAGTTGGGGCTGGAGAATTTCACATTTTATTCTGTAACAACGTCAGTGCTTCCACAGTGAAGCAGTGAGCAAGCAGGGCTTAGGTCCAAAAGGAAAGACCTGAGAACTAGAAGCAGGGTTACTGACACGGGACACGAGTTTCATAGGTTATAACATAAAGGATGAACAGTCAGGATCTGAAATGGACAGGCTGACTACTGAGAGGAGGCAAGGTTGCCCCACAAACTTCCAGCTTGGCTGACGGGCAAGAAGAACGATGCCATCAAGACCAAGAGTCAAAAGGAGAAGTATTTTAAAAATAAAAGTGTTTCCCAGTTTACTGTGTTGTGTTATTTACGTACGAGACACAGGCCCCCAAAACTAGATCAGAGAGAAAATCTGGGCGGCCAGGCCCAGTCAGAATGCGGGATGTGTCTATGCTGAGACCCGTTGGTCCCCGACCTACGCTTTCTGTGAGAAGCAAAGAAAGAACCTGCCCGCTAGATAGAAAGGCAAGTTATGGAGTCTGCTCCTTCCTCAGAAGTCAGCCACATGGCTGGCCATGGCCGAGAAGGCTTGCCTGGCTCCAGGTGTCCCAGAGAAGCAGGGAAGGCCCGGGAAAGGGTGGGCCGTGCCCCGGGCAGCCTCTTGGTGGCTACATGCCGGGCTGTGTTCAGGACATGGTCACCGCGAGCAAGGGGGAGTGGTGGAGGCAAGGAGCTTGCCGCCCGCAACACCCCGGGTGCTGAGCCCATGCAGAGCTGGCAACCGGGCAGGCTGAGTTCTGACAGACACGGGCACTGCAGCCCTCGACTGTCCACATGGTGGCCTCGTTGGTCCGAACACCTGCACTTCCCTCAGCGGGCAATTCCGGGGGCTAGGGATTCTTCTGGGGTTCGCCTTGGGGACGCACCGTGGCTTTGGCCCAGTGTCTCCTCTGGGTGTGGCCAGTGTGCTTAAGGCAATGGGGGCGTTGTGCAGCAGCCCCTGGGTGACATCACAGCGGCCCAGGGCTCTTTGTAATGCATCCCCTGGCTGACATACATACCAGGCTCGCCCTACCTGGGCAGCTCAGTGCGTGCTTGGCCTGAGAAAGAGTTAGTGGCAAAGGAGACCCTCTCCCTAGATTCAGACCCTTTCTTCAGATCGTTTGGCACACTCCACAAACCGTTTTTCCGTGTGGACTGTTTCCTCCTTCCTTAGGATCGTACCCCACCCCGCCGGCCACCTACCCAGCCCCAACTTATTTGCCCGCCGATACTTCCGGTCCTCGGGGAGCTGCTCCCTATCCCTCCTGCCAGGGAGAACCATGCACATGCCCGTTGCCCGTGTCACAGGCTGTTCCACCGGGATCCTGTGCCTTTAGCAGCTGGCTTTTCCCACTTTAACCAGCAGAGATCCCTCTACCACTTGGAGCAGTCCTTAGCCTCTTGACCATCCTAGGCTCCCAGCAGACGGCTGGAGAGAGACCACCCAGACGAGCTCCTCCTCTCCAGGGCACATGGGAACCACTACCAGCCCGCCTCGAGGTGTCCTATCTCTGCAAAACCGCCATACAGAGTCAGTCAAAAGACCAGGCCTTTTGCAGCACAAGCACCGGCCCGATGGCTGGCTCTGATGCTCTGGACAAGCCGATAGACACGACTACACCACCGCTAGCCATCGTCTTCCGGTTCCCCTAGGCACTGCACGAGACCATGGGCAGCACCACCGCCGGCCTCCTGTGGGCCTTAGACGACCACCACGTGGGCGGTCTTCATCTGGTCTTCCCTGGCCCCATACGATGCCGTGGGAGGCACAGATGATGGCCTCGGCTCTCCCCGCAAGGCGGACGATGACCCTATCTGCAAGCCACCGCCTTCGGGAGAGGCACCTACAACTGCCCCCTGGCCTTGGACAAGTCCGTGGGCTACACAGGCACCATTCTGAAGGCTGATGCTCAAAACAAGCCGATGGACATGATACCATCCTCGATGGCCGTCATCTTCCATTAGCCCCTGACCACACATGAGGCCGTGGGCAGCTCCACCTTCGGCCCAAGGGCCGGCAATGACGGTCAAGTTAAGCACATTCACACGACAACACCCTCGATAGCCTTCATCCTCCGTTGGCAACGGCTCTGCAAGGGACCGTAGGCAGAAAAACCTCTGGCCACCTGTGCACCTTAGACAACTACCGCATGAGCGGTCATCGTCTGGTCTCCCCTGGCCCCATATGATGCCATGGGAAGCACAGAAAACTACCTCGGCCCTACCTGTAAGTCAGCCTCTGACCGGATGGGCACTCCACTGCCCTCAGGAAAGGCACATACAACTTCCCTCCGGTCCCAGACAAAGCACAAGGCAGCACAAGCAATGCCCGAACGCTGACACTGATGCTCAGGATGAGCCGATGTGACACAACACCTCCCTCAATGGCTGTCGTCTTCCGGTCACCCCCAGCTCCACACGATTCCGTGGGTAGCTGCACCGCCATCGTCCTGCGCACCTCAGACACCCACAGGATGGGGAGTCATCCTCCTGGCTCCCCTGGACCCACAGGGTGCTGTGGGAGGCACAGACGATGGCCTCGGTGCTACCCGCAAGTCGGACTAGGACCCAATGGCATTCCACCACCATGGGGAAAGGCACCTACTCTATACCCCGTGCCCCAGATGACGCAGTGGGCAGCACAAATGCTGTCACGAAAGCTCACTCAGTCTCTCTATACAAGCCAATGGACACGACGCCACCATCACTAGCCGTCATCTTCTGGTCCCCACCGGGACCCACACTAGGCCATGGGCATCACTACCGCTGGCCTCCTTTGCACCTGATAAAAACACCACGTGGGCGGTCATCATACGGTCAGACCTGGACCCATACGATGCCATGGGAGGCACAGCCGAATAACTCGGCCCTACCCCTAAATCGGCCTCTGACCCGGTGGACACGCCGCAGACCTTGCCAATGGCACCTACAGATCTCCCCTGGCTCCAGACAAGGCCTATGTCCTCCTATTTATTTAACAAAATCTTTCCCACAATATGTGTGTATATTATATACTCACACTAAACCCTGCTCTTGCTAGTATGCCTCTGCTCTGTTTACTCTTTGACAAGGGGACAGTGGAAGAACATACATACATGAGTGATAATGTTCTGAGCCACACTTAAATATGCAACATGTTCCATGCCCCAGTGACTGGGATGTGGAAGTAGCCGCGTTTTATGACTGTGCGTGCTCACCGTGAGGTCTGCGTGCTGAGCGTTTAATGGATGACAACCCAGGGGGAGGCAAGCCCAGAAGAAGGAGACCCGGTTGGCTTATGTGGCCCTTTCCCTCTCCTCTCCCACTGCTCTGAGATCACTGGAGGCTAGGGAATCCTGGCTGTGCCACAGGAAACCACTCTTATCATTTTGGTTTTTAAACATGCTTAATTCTGTATGTGTGTGCCTTGTGTAACTTAAGACTTTGGCCGATCTTCCTCACACATTCCCACTTCCCATTGAGAGATTGGATTTGGCATCCAGGTCCTCGAGGCTGGAGGAATGACAGAAGGAATTGTTTCTCACTGCTGTGTGATAATTGAAATTTTAAGCTTTGAATTTATCAAGTAGCTTAGTAATATCAGAAAAGGCCCTCCTTAATAACTGCCTGGCCTGACTCTAACCTATACTGCTAACATGTCAAACCACTTTGAGTTACAACTGTGCCCACTTCTCGCTGATCCTAGAGTCTGCAGGGTCTCCACCAGACTTAATACACGCAGAATTATCAACCTGTGAAGACCACGTTCTAGTTGGAGGGGAGGAAAGAGACTATAAACATCTGTAAGTTCTCTGGTAGCTAAGCCAGTAACAAACAGTATGAAGAATAAAAAGCAGGATATGGAGGACTGAGATTATAGGCAGAGAGAAGCAGGGCTTTCAAAATAAACAGTGGGCAGGGTAAGCCTCACCAGGGAGGTGGGCCTTGAACAGTCTAGAAGGAGGTGACAGAAGCAGGTATCTGAGCGTAAAGCATTCCATACAATGGGATAAATTACTGAAAAAGTCAAGAGGAAGGATGCTTGTGGTCTTCAGGGAGCAGTCAGTCAACAAATGCGGCTAGAATACTGTCAAAAAGGTGGGAAAAGAAGACCTGGGACAGAGATATGGGTTGAAGTCCTTGCACCACCATTTACTAGTTTTGTAGTCACATGCTGTTGATACGATGTGCAAATGTCTCAGTGAACCCAGTGCTGTCTGTCTCTAAGTCCTAGTTACCTTGCAGGCTTTTGGAAACATAAGTAGGGAAATGACATATAAACCATCTTGTGAACTGTTCTGTGCATATGGATAGATGGGTAGAAAAAAAGATATTGATAGATAGGACAGATAGACAGATAGATGACAGATTAGATAGGATAGATGATAGGTATAGATAGATCGAATAGATAGATAATAGATAGATAGATGGATAGATAGATAGATAGATAGATAGATAGATAGATAGATAGATAGATAGCCATAATAGATAGCCATGTTGTTAACTGTGTGTAAGGCTGGGGTTACTGATGGGAGGAGCAAGCACATCGGACACTGATGATGTGCCAATGTCTCCGGCTGCTGCCTCCTCCCACATGGGACACTGATTATGTGCCCAAGTTCTTGGCAGTTGCCCCCTCCCAACCTGAAAAATATGCTTTGGGCTAGCAAATCCTCATGCTGCTGTAAATCTTTAGCTCTGCCTCCACCTACATTCTTTAAAATCTCGCTGCCTGTCTACTTATGTGTGAACTCCCCAGCCTTAATTGCTATAGACTGGGGAAATCTTGCCCAGGTATTTGCGTTCAAATAAACTACCGGGCCCTTTGTTGCCTCTCTTCACCTTCTTATTTCAGCTAGAATTTATCTTACACTGTTCTGTACATAAGGATAGATGGGTAGACAAAATGATGACGAAAGGTAGATGACAGACAGATGACATGTGATAGATTGATTGGAAATAGATACATTAGATAGATGTTAGATATTCATAGATTAGAAGAATAGATTGACAGAGATGACAGATAGATAAGATATATAAAGATGACAGATGATAGACTAGATAGGATAGATGATATAGGTAGGTTAGATTAGACAAATAGATGATATATAGATACAGAGTTATGAACTGAATTTATGGGCCCTCACCTCACCATCTTTCGCTCCTCCTAACACCCCACCACCACCACACACACACAAACACACACACACACACAAGTTCATATTTGAACTCAGTCAGGGTTGAAGCCCTAACCCCCACTGTCATGGTATTGGGAGGTGAGGCCTTTGGAGGTAATTAGGTTTGGAAGATATCATGAGGGTGTGGGTGGAGCTGACATTATGCAATCAGTGCTATTTAGAGGAACAGAGGACAGAGCTTTCTCACTCGACCCTGTGAGGACACAGCAGGGATGCAGCCATATGCAAGACAGAAGAAGGGACCTCACCAGGAACTGAACCTGACTTGATCTAGGACTTCTGCTTACAGAATTGCGAGAAATCAGTGTCTATTAAGCCCCTACTCAATGACACTCTGGTTATCAGCTTGAGTAGACTAACATAGATATGTAGGTAAGCAGAGATGCAATGAGATGATGGATGGAGAGAGCCTATGCATAGATATCTGTGCTTAGGTGCCTGCATAGGTATCTGTGTTTAACCACGTCAGCAATTTGAAGTCTGCTCCGTTTGGGGGGAACACCAGGTGCACAACTTATGCACGTTTCTTTTTTAAAGTGTGGGCTGCAGTTTCCAATAACTTGGGTCTCCGTTAACTCTCAGCCGTGTATATGTGTCTGTGAGTGTGCTTGTGTGTGTGTACACCACTGCCCCTATAGGTGTACTATCACAGGAGTATCAAAAGTAACAAAAGAACGCAGAATAGGGCAAACATCTTGCAAACTATGACCAGAAAGAATAAAATTTTTCCACTAGACTCTGGGGATATCTTTGCCAAGTGTTTCTATGCGATTTTAGAAAGATCTTGCTGGAAATGTTGCTGGGACCACTCTGAACCGTCAAGTTAGTTAAGGTAAATAGCGAGAAGAGGAGAGCAGCAAAGAACACCCTCGGTGTGTCTCCTATGCATCAGGCCAAGGTGTACAGGATTTAATTCTACTACACCACTTCATCTCACTATGGCTGACGTGGGATGACCTTATACATCACCTTCATCCGTTAGTAAAAAGTTACTTCAGAATCACCTCCCTTAACAGAAATTAAATAAGTGCGGGGACATAAACATTCCTAGAATTCCTGCCACCATCACCCAACTCTTTATACTCAGTACCCTTTTCATATGAACAGAAACATAGCTCTCAACGCTACTATTTCATTTCAGATAGACCTCACTCACATCTAAATGCCTAAATGCACTGAAACTCTACCTCCACCTTGACAGCAGAGGGGAGCAGTTTCCCCACAAGCTAGCTGGCCTGCCACCTCAGCAAGCCCATGGGCCACAAGCCCACAGGAGCCCTGCATGTCACCAATAGGCAGTTCACTTAAACGGTGACTACACGCATGCTCTCTGGAGATGGGTCACCAAGCAGGGCCTCCGAGGTGACATCGGTACACAGGAATGAAGACCTACTACTGGGCATGCACATGCCCTGGAACAAGCAGGCCAGCCATTGTGATCCCTGCGTGGGGCATCGGATATGCTTGGCAGCTCACGCAGCCACCACAGCAGGAATGGCACAGGCAGAGCAGCCGGAGTGCCCTGTCATGCACAGGTTGAAGAGCGCAGCCCGCCAACCACACCATCCACACCCAGGAGTCTCGTGCCACCTACGCAGGAGAAGTTCCCACCCAAGGCCAAACCTCTCAAGTCCCAAACACACAGCTAACTCACATAAACAAACACAAGGAATTGAGACTGAGAAGGACATAGAGGAATCAAAGTGCACCTAGTGAAAGAACGTTGACAAAAGTGAGAAAACAGATAAACAGACAGATGATTGATATATGGATTGGATTGATATACATACATATATATGATAGATTAATCAGATAGATACACAGATGATAGTAGGTAGATGATAGATCATAGATAGATAGATGACAGATAGATAGATAGGTAGATAGATTATATAGATAGTTAAAGAGATAGGTAGGAAGATAGATAAGAAAGCATCATACTAAACAAAGCTATCTTTCACTCAAGACCATCTATGTGCTCCCTTACAGGAGACTCACTTAAGATCCAAGGACACAGACAAACTAAAAGCTGAAGAAGCGTGGACAGGTACCCTTCACAAGTGAAACTGAGAAACAAACAAACAAACCAATGGATTCTGTTTGAGTCACCGGAGACAGTCAGTAGAAAATAGCCCTATCTGGCCAACGTGAATTCTTTTCGCTTCGTTTCAGCAGTGCCCAGCCATAAATTTAGTGGTGAAGCAACATCCTTCCCATTTTCTCTCACCTCAAAAACTGAATTGCTGTAATAATATGCGTCTGGGCCTTTGAAATCAGAGGGTTTTATGATGTTCACGAATGTAAAGATGTAATAACCACATACAGAGGGAAGTTTAGACACTCAAATAAACACGTCACTCCTCAGAACACTCTTTGCTCCCAACTGCTTCTGTCTAGAAGTTGGTGTTCATTTTTAATTTTCCCTCCTCCTATCAGCAGTGATCACACCGATGTCCCTCAAACACGTTGGTAAGCAAAGTACCACGTTTACTTTTCTGTCTACAACAGGCCCAGAAGAAGGATACTTGTGGTCTTCAAGGAGCACTTAGTCAATGAATGTGGCTAAATACAGTCAGCAAGCGAGAAGGAGGTAAAAGAGGACAGAGTACAGAGATACGGGTTCAAGTCCCTGCACCACTATTTACTGGTTTTGTAAGCACACTCGGCTGACTCGACCTGCAAGTGTCTCAGTGAACCTAGTGCTCTCCCTACGGCCTAGTTACTTTGCAAGATTTTTGGAAACATAATATAGGGAAGTGACATAGGCGATGTTGTTGACTGTTCTGTACATAAGTATAAATGGGAGGACAAAAAGATGAGTGATTCATAGATAGATAGATAGATAGATGACAGATGATAGATAGATGATAGACGTGATAGATAGATGAAAGGAAGATAAATAGATAGATAGATAGGAAGATAGAAGGTTAGATAGATAGATTGATAAATAGAGAGAGAGAGAGACAGACAGATAGATAGATTCCGATACATATCGATTAACACAAAGTTATTGCTCATAACCGGGATATCAATGGTGAAAGCACATAGCGAAACTACAGACAAAAACGAAAATGAAATCCAGTTTAAAAAGACAGTAAGCAGCCATAAGAAGAAAATAAATCCTACCATTTGTATTGATGCGGATGGAGCAAGATGGTAGTATGCTCAGTGAAATAGGCCAGGTGGAGTAAGACAAGTACCAAATGATTTCACTCATGTGTGGAGTATAACAACAAAGAAAAACTGAAGGAAAAAAACAGCAGCAGACTCACAGAACCCGAGAGTGGACTAACAGTTACCAAAGAGAAAGGGACTGGACATGGTGGGTGGAAAGGGAGGGATAAGGGTGGGGAGAAAGAAAAGGGTCATTACGTTTAGCATGTATAATGCGTGTGCTCAGGGGGTATGGGGAGGGCTGTACAATACAGAGAAGACAAGTAGAGATTCTACAGCATCTTACTAAACGCTGATGGAAAGCGACTGTAACAGGGTGTGTAGGGGGGGACATGTCGAAAGGGTCTACAGCATACAACTATGCTGAAGGAGAGAATCTGTAAGAGGTTTTTGGTGGGGAATTGGTGAAGTTGGGACGAGCGTAAACATACTGTTCTTCACGTGATTGTACATTAATGATAACAAAAAACTTTTTTTAATTGCAATAAGGGCACTGCTCTAAATCATCAGAATGAAAGGACAGGCTTTGAGTGCTCCAAAGAAAACACCAGCTATGTGCTCCCTTACAGGAGACTCACTTGAGATCCAAGGATACAGATAAAATACAAGCCAAAGGGGTGGGGACTGGTACCCTACACAGTGAAAGTGAAAAACAAACAGTGAAACAAATGGATTCTGTTTGAGTTCCCAGAGTCAGTCAGTAGGAAATAGCCCTGTCAGGCCACCGTGAATTCTTTTTGTTTGGTTTCAGCAGTGCCCAGCCATAGATTTAGTGGTGGAAGAACATCCTCCTCATTTTCTCTCACCTCAACAAATGAATTGCTGTAATAATATGCGTCTGGGCCTTTGAAATCAGTTGGTTTTATGACGTTCACGAATGTAAAGAAGTAATAACCAGATAAAGAGGGAAGTTTGGACACTCAAATAAACAAGTCACTCCACAACCCTTTCTTTGATCCCAACTGCACCTGTTTAGAAATTGGTGTTCCTTTTTATTTGTCCCTCCCTCCTATCAGCGGTAATCACGCTGATGTCCCTCAAAGATGGTGGTGAGCAAAGCACCAAGTTTACTTTCTGTGGACAAGAGGCCCAGAGGAAAATTACTTGGGGTCTTCAGGGAGCACTTAGTCAATGAATGTGTCTAAATACAGTTAGCACGTGAGAAGAAGATAAAAGAGTACAGAGACACAGGCTCAAGTCCCTGTACCACCATTTACTGGTTTTGTATGTACACGTGGCTGACTTGACCTGCAAGTGTCTTGGTGAACCCCGTGCTCTCCCTATAGCCTAGTTACCTTGCAAGATTTTTGGAAGCATAATGTAGGGAAGTGACATTATCTATGTTGTTAACTCTTCTGTACACAAGGTAAGATGGGCATACAAAAAGATGATTGAATGATTGATAGACAGTTATATACGTAGATAGATAGACAGAAAGATGGATAGATAGATATAGGTACATGTCGATTAACACAAAGCTATTGTTCATAACAAGGAGAGCAATGGTGAAAGCACAGAGCGAAACTACAAACCAAAGAGAAGACAGAAATCCAGTTTAAAACGTGCAGTAAGCAGCAGTAAGAAGAAAACAAATCCTACCATTTGCAACAACGTGGATGGAGCTAGAGGGTATTATGCTTAGTGAAATAGGCCAGGCAGAGAAAGACAAGTACCAAATGATTTCAATCATGTGTGGAGTATAACAACAAAGAAACACTGAAGGAAAAAACAGCAGCAGACTCACAGAACCCGAGAGTTTACTAACAGTTACCAAAGGGATAGGGACTGGGCAGGGTGGGTGGGAAGTGAGGGATAAGGGCGGGGAGAAATGAATGGGGCATTAGGATAAGCATGTAAAATGTATGGCGTGATGGGATCATGGGGAGGGCTATACAACACAGAGAAGAAAAGTAGAGATTACACAACATCTTACTACACGCTGATGGACAGCAACTCTAACGGGGTGTGTGGTGGGGGACATGGTGAAGGGGTCAACAGCATTCAGCTACGCTGATGGACAGCGACTCTAACGGGGTTTTTGAGGGGGACTTGGTGTACTTGGTGATCATAATGTTCTTTGTGTGATTGTAGATTAATGATAACAAAAAAATTATTTAAGTGTAATAAGTACACAGCACTCAATTGTCAGAATAAAAGGACAGGCTCTGAGTGCTCCAATCAAAAGACCCAGGCATAAAAGAAGGGATGGAAACACAAGACCACCTACGTGCTCCATTACAGGAGACTCACTTGAGATCAAAGGGCGAAGACCAACTACAAATTGAGGGGGTGGTGACAGGTACCCTAGAGAAGTGAAACTGCAAAAAAACAAAATAGATGTGCTGATGGGTTTAAAGATGGCGGCTCAAGTGAGAGGGAAGGCAGAATCCTCCTACCAAAACGAAAACCACATACATACATACAATATGGAAAGGGAACAACTAAACCAAATCCTGGAAGAGCAGCAGGGAAGAAAGCTGCTGCGCCAGGCTGTCACCTCAAGGAGAAGTGTGACATACAGTCCTGGATATGTGCTCTGGAAGCACGAACCTACCATAAACGTGCTGCTCTCTGGAGGACCAGTGGGGTTGGAATGCAAAGACAGGCAGGAGACTTCGAGAGACGAGTTTCCAGCCACTTGTGGGACAACACAGGGATCCACATCCAGCCGATGTATGACAAAAGAAAGGCGGACAGTCTGTGAGACTTCCTAACAGCAAGAGAACTTCTAAAGGGGCAAAGCTTCCACAGGGCTTGCCACTCAGGATAAAGGACAGTTGCGCCAAACTGCCTGGGTGCACTCAGCCCGGCAGGCGGGTGAGCTTTGAGGAGCTCCAGGCTCTCCATCCCCCTGGCTGGCCTTTAAGTTCTGAGGCCCCTTACCATCATGTGACTGGTACACGGCCTGCATCCCTGCCGGGACCAGCCTGCAAAACGGCCGCCCCCACCTATGGCAGCTTCTCCCTGCCTGCTCCACAAACTGGCCCTGGGAGTGGAGACAGGCACTGTGGCCGGGGAGCAGGAAAGTCCTCTTTCATTCCGGCGGGTTGGGCACTGGCACCACACCCCTGGGACGCCTGCCATCCCCCCAAAGGCAGAACATCTCCAGAGAGTAAAGCTTCTGGGAGCTAGAGGGCGCCACCTACAAAGATGAACCTTCAAAGGAACCTGGTAACTACACTCAAATCAATCTTCCTGAGAAAGAGATCTTAAAATAAAATCAGGAGCATGCTCAGGGAGCTACAGAAAATAAAACTGCAGCATGGAGGCAACATGGCAGCATGAGTAGGACATTGGGAATCTCCTCCCAATAACATATATATTTTTGAAAATACAGCAAATACAGTTAATCCTAAAAGACAGACCAGAAGACACAGGACAACAGCCAGACTACAACTACACCAGCGAGAACCCAGTGCCTGGTGAAAGGGGTAAGGTAGAAGCCCCAGCCCAGCAGGACCCGAGTGCACCTCCCCCCAGCTCCCAGCGGGAGAAGAATAGGAAGAGCGGGAGGGAGACGGAGCCCAAGACTTCTGAACACACAGCTCCAGCCACCCACACCAGAGCACAGAGACAGTGCATGCACGGGATCTCTGGAAACTAGGGAAACAGGGCAGCAAGACCTCTGAGGACATGCTAAAGCTGATGCACCTGTGACAAAAAAAGCGGGGGCTTTATGAAAGTCTTAAAGGGACAGGTACTTAACAGCTGGATGGAAACAACACAGGCCACCGCCCAGCAGATGGAATGTACAGGGAAATCCAGGCGCACTAAACCCCTGGGCAGCAGCTCTGAGACACCTCACAGAGGTAAACCACCAAACAGCCCCCCGTCCATTACCCCTCTGGGCGCTGTGAAAGCATAGAAGCAGCCTAAGGCAAAAGGCCCACAGAAAGGGAAGTTCCTCCATTCTGGCCAGGCAAGACACAAAGAACCAGTCTACGCGCAATTACCCAGCACAAGCCACTAGGGGTCGCAGTTGTCCAAGTAAAGAAAGGCCAGTAGCATGTGAAAAGTTTGGCCCTCCCAGCTGACAGTCAATAGCACCTGTCAACATGAAAAGGCAAGAAAACATGATTCAGACAAGACTAACCCAGACAGCTTTGGCAACTGCTACATCTTCCCCTGAGAAGGAACCTGGGGAGATAGATTTAGCCAGTCTTCCTGAAAAGAATTCAAAACAAAAGTCATAACCATGCTGATGGACTTGCAGAGAAATATGCAAGAACTACAGAAGGAGAATACAGAAATAAAAAAAGCTCTGGAAGGACTTCAAAACAGAATGGACGAGATGCAAGAGACCATTAATGGACTAGAAAACAGAGAACAGGAACAGAGAGAAGCTGATGCAGAGAGAGATAAAAGGATCTCCAGGAATGAAAGAATTTTAAGAGAGCTGAGTGACCAATCAAAAGGAATAATATAGGCATTATAGGAATACCAGAAGGAGAAGAGACAGAAAAAGGGAGAGAAAGTGTCTTTGAAGAAATAATTGAAAAAAACTTCCCCAAACTAGGGGAAGAAATGGCTTCTCAGAACACAGAGGTACACAGAACTCCCATGACAATGGATGCAAAGAGGGCAACACGAAGACACATAATAATTAAAATGGCAAAGATCAAAGAAAAGGACAAAGTATTAATGGCAGACAGAGAGAAAAAAAAGTTTAAGTACAAAGGAAAACCCATCACGCTATCATCAGACTTCTCAACAGAAACCCTAAAGGCCAGAAGAGAATGGCATGATACACTTAATGCAATGAAACAGAAGGGCCTCGAACCAAGACTACTGAATCCAGCACAAATATCCTTTAAATATGAAGAAAGGATTAAACAATTCCAAGACAAGCAAAAGTTGAGGGAATTTGCCTCCCACAAACCACCTCTTCAGGGCATCCTACAGGGACTGCTCTAGATGGGAGCACTCCTAAAAGGAGCACAGAACAAAACACCCAACATATGAAGAAGGGAGGAGGAGGAATAAGAAGGGAGAGAAATAAAGAATCATCAGACCACTTTTATAATAGCTCAACAAGCGAGTTAAGGTAGACAGTAAGATAGTAAAGAAGGTAACCCTAAACCTTTGGTAGCCACAGCTTAAAGCCTTCAATGCAATAAATTCATACCTTTCAATAATCACCCTAAATGTAAATGGACTGAATGCACCAATCAAAAGACACAGAGTAATAGAATGGATAAAAAAGCAAGATCCATCCATATGCTGCTTACAAGAGACTCACCTCAAACCCAAAGACATGCACAGACTTAAAGTCAAGTGATGGAAAAAGATATTTCATGCAAACAAAAGAGAGAAGAAAGCAGGTGTTGCAATTCTGGTATAAGACAAAACAGACTTCTAAATAAAAAAAGTAACAAAAGACAAAGAAGGACATTACATAATGATAAAGGGCTCAGTCCATCAAGAGAACAAAACCATTTTAAATTTATATGGACCCAATACAGGAGCCCCAACATACCTGAAACAAAAATTAACAGAACTAGAGGAAATAGAATGCCATGCATTCATTCTAGGAGACTTCAACACAACACTCACTTCAATGGGAGAGGGAATGGGGAGGATGGGTGGGTAGAGAGGGATAAGGGGGGAGTAAAAGGGGGGTATTAAGATTAGCATCGATTGGGGGGTGGGAGAAAGGGGAGGGCTGGACAACACAGAGAAGACAAATAGTGATTCTATAACATTTTACTACGCTGATGGACAGTGAATGTAAAGGGGGGACCTGGTAAAGGGGTGAGCCTAGTAAACAAAGTGTTCATCATGTAAGTGTAGATTAATGATTAAAAAAAAAGCAGGTGTAGATGCACTCATTGCACCAATTCCTGGAATTGTCATGGGAATGAAGAAGGAGATATCTAAGCTGGCCTGTGCATACAGTAAAACAACAAATTTGACTGGATCTATTCTGTTGGAACTCAACCAAGAATTAGGAGAAGTGCAAGTTGTAGCACTCCAAAATCTTACAACTACAGACTTTTTACTGTTAAATGAACATATGGGATGTGAACAGTCCCCAGGAATGGGTTGTTTTAATTTGTCTGATTTCTCCCAGACTGTTCAAGTTCAGTTAGACAATATCCACCATATCATAGATAAGTTTTCACAAATGCCTAAGGAGCCTAACTGGTTTTCTTGGTTACACTGGAGATGGCTGATAAATATAGGTCTGCTTTGGGTATGTAACTGTACCCATATTATGTTAATGTGTCTGCGCAATTTAATTAGTAGTTTAAAACCTATACATGCTGAAGTTACACTACAAGATGATATGTCAAAGAAATAATCAATCTTCCCATGTTTTCTTCTGCCTGCTACTTCTATAGCATTTCTTCTTCCTTCCTAATTACAAACCTTAAATAGAATTCCTGTCTCATATCAAATTTACCGAGTATCATAATTCCTGCAAGTGCTAAAGATACCTCAAGACAAATGCTGGGCATAGAAGCCACAGGGCATAAATCTGCATAGAAGTAAAAAGCTAACCTTTTCAAACGATAAGGCTTCTCTCTCTCTTACCAAATTTACATCTCCCTGTATGGCCCCGGAAGATGACTGGTTAGCCAGAGACGGGTAAGATTCCTCACGGGAGGAACAACCTAAGACAGGCACAGTCGCAGGGGGGCCATCAGGTGAGAAATTGGGGTTCAACAGAGGTGAGGCTGAGAACCTCAACCCCCCTGTTCTGAGAGAAATCTTCTGCATCCGTGGATATTTTATTGCCCTTGTCTAGCTTTTGTTAACACATAGTCTACAGGCACACACCCGATCATCTTCATTCGCTCTCTTACAACAGTAAACTGTTCTCTACCTTTATCTTGCATCAACCTACCACTTCAGCTTTTTATTTAAAATAATAATAATAAGGAGAGAAATGTGGTATCCAGCTATAAATCAAGTATAAAAATCAAACGAATATTCATATTTGAACTGATTGTTTATAGTTCATAATGCATGAGCAAAACCGAAAGCTTCTGTGATGACTGCCCTTGTACTGTTCACCATGTAACTTATTCACTATGTAAGAATTTGTTCTGCATGTAAGAACTTGTTTGTTATGCTTCAGAAGATAGGACACTGACGAAAATTAGGCTTGGTGTGGATTCATGATTGGGCATTGAGCACTGACCCCCCTATACAAAATTTTATTTTTATTGTTAACAACCATTTGTTCAATAAGTGTGAGAGGTGCCCTCTCAAAAAAAAATAAAAAATACAGACTTCCAATTGTAAAATAAATAAGTAACTATGATGTAATGTGTAGCATAAGGAATATAGTCAAAATATTATAACAACTTTGTATGGTGATAGCTGGTATCTAGAATTATCATGTATATAAATGTTGAATCACTGTGTTGTACACCTGATACTAATGTAATACTGTGTGTCAACTACCCTTCAATAAAAAATAATTATCTACAAAAAATAAAATAAATAAAATACAAATATAAATAAAAATAAAAAACCCAACACAGTCCTGATTTGGTTGAAAGCAATCATGCAGTCCTACTATTCCCATGTCTACCAAAAACACCTTCTAACAGCAAGCAAAGTTACCGGTGGTGCACGTGGTTTCTGTCCCAGTGACACACCAGGTACGCAGGTGTGTGCTGAGTACCACAGAAGCTCCAACATGCACCTACATCATCTTCCCCTTGTTTTCCCTAAGGTTCCACTTATTTATTTTTAAAAAGTCAGTTACTGGATTGTGTTGACGAGAAAATTCACATTAGCAGTACCATTGTAAATGTAATGAACAGAGATATCGGGAATCAACATAAAATGATAAACTTAACCCAGAGGCCAGATTTAAATCTCACCTTCCTGACCTGCCAGATGTAAAAGTGGAAAGGAAACCTCATTTCCAACCCCTGCTGACTCCTCAGAGGTGCTTCTCCGTGGGCTCAGGGGCGGGGCAGGTCTTTGTGGGCCGCCCTACTCAGGGCCAGCCGAGGTCGGACACAGACGAGGAGCACACCGGCCATCCCTAGGGTGGCCCATGGTCAGCTGCTAGCTACTGGGACCAGGACATGATTTACCAGTTGTCTTGTCTCTTGATTCTCCCCCTGAAAGGCAGGGAAGTAGAAACTTTTATTTCTGGCAATACCTGAATCTACCAAAGTTACATACTTGATGATTTTCTTCCTGAAAATTATGAGTGAAAAGGCTTCCTTTTCTCTTGGGTAGGAACATGGTGGGCCCACTACTGGCCAACCAGCCACAAGAGGAAGTGGGTCCTGCCAGGGTTTCCTTGCCTTCCAATTTCTCAAAAAAAAGGGAGAAATCTGTATTTTAAATAAAAGCAACCCACTTAAATTACTTTAGAATTCTGTGCCAGACAAACACCCAGAGCCAATATGGCCTGTGTTCTGTGACCACCTACCTCCTGCCCTGTCCACTTCTGAGAACTGCCCCATGCCCACACAGGGCCTGCAGGCCATGAGATGCTCTGTCCTGCCTGTGTAGGGGCAATTATGCACACTCATGCTATCTGTATCTGTCTCTGGGTGGGCTTTCTGGCCCTCTCACGTGTATGTACTGCAGGGAGGGTAGGAAAGGGGCTCCACCTTTCAGAGCCTGTAGCTGCAAGTGCTGCCTGGGCCTCACAGGGCAGGCTCAGAGTGAGCGATTTCCAGGACAAAAAATGAACAACAAGATGGGATAAAGCAGAATGGTTCTGAACGGGAGGCTCAAACGATGCCCCATGGACTTCCACCCTGGCTCAGGATGAACATCTCAGACACTGGAAAATGGTAGGCTGAATCCGTGGGTACCCCCATGGAGCTTCTGTTTCTGAATGGTCAAGTGAAATCAAGAAAACTAAGTTAAATACTAGGATCCACTTTTTATAGATCAACAGTTTCCAGAGAAATTGCTGATGTAATAAATATATATATTTGAGAGGGCATATATTTTATTTATTGATCAAATGGTAGTTACCAACTACAAAACTCTGTATAGGGGACTCAATGCACAATCCTCAATCAATCCGAAGCCTAATTCTCAACAGTCTCCAATCTTCTAAAGTATAATGAACAAGTTATTACATGGTGAACAAATTCTTACATAGTGAATAAGTTCTTACACGGTGAACAGTGCAAAGGGCAGTCATCACAGAAACTTTCAGTTTTGATCACACATTATGAGCCATAAACAATCATGTGAAATATGAATATTCGTTTGATTTTTATACTTGATTTATATGTGGATCCCACATTTCTCACTTTATTATTATTATTATTATTATCATTTTAAATAAAATGCTGAAGTGGTAGGTAGATGTAAGATAAAGGTAGAAAACTTAGATAAGTGTTGTAAGAGAGCAAATGTAGATGATCGGGTGTGTGACTGTAGACTATGTGATAATCCAAGCTAGACAAGGGCAATAAAATATCCATGCATGCAGAATATTTCTCTCAAAACAGGGCGGGAGAGGTTTTAAGCCTCACCTCTGTTGATCCCCAGTTTCTCACCTGATGGGGCCCCTGTGACTGGGCCTGTCTTAGGTTGTTCCTCCCTTGAGGAATCTTACCCGTCTCTGGCTAACCAGTCTTCTTCCGGGGCCATACAGGGAGATGTAAAGTTGGGAATTGAGAGAGAAGTATAATTGTTTGAAAAGGTTAGCTTTTTACTTCTATGCAGATTTATGCCCTGTGGCTTCTATGCCCACCATTTGTCTTGAGGTAGCTTTAGCACTTGGAGGAATTATGATACTCGCTAAATTTGATATGAGACATGAATTCTATTTAAGGTTTGTAATTAGGAAGGAAGAAGAAAAGCTGTAGAGGTAACAGATGGAAGAAAACATGGGGAGATTATTTCTTTGACATATCTTCTTGTAGAGTAATTTAAGCATTATAGGTTTTAAACTACTAATTAAATTGCACGCACCCATTAACATAATAGGAGTACAGTTACATAACCAAAGCAGATGTATAATTACAAGCCATCTCCAGTGAGCCAAGAAATCCAGTTAGGCACCCTAGGCATTTGTGAAAATTTGTTTATGATATGATGGATATTGTCCAACTGTACTTGAACAGTCTGAGATAAATCAGACAAATTAAAACAGCCCATTCCTGGGAACTGTTCACATCCCATATGTTCTTCTAACAGTAGATAGTCTGTAGTTGTAAGATTTTGGAGCGCTACAACTTGCACTTCTCCTAAATCTTGGTTTAGTTCCAACAGTGTAGATCCAGTCAAATTTGTTGTTTTACTGTATGCACAGGCCAGCTTAGATATCTCCTTCTTCATTACAATGGAAAGTCCGGGAACCAGTAGGATGAATGCAGCTACAACTGCAGCATCGCCTGGGTCCTTGTTGAGGTTTTTTGATCATCATCTTCTTGTATGACTCTTCCAGAGAGTGATGTTGGAAGTTCGTCTTCACATCGAATCTTAGTTCATTTACTGGGTAGACACATTAGGCTTTGATCCTCTGCATAAATACAAACAGACCCTTTTCCCACACTTTGATCTGCCCTTTATACCATTGTGTGGAACACATTGGAGGTCACCAAACAGGAACTGCTATTTTTTTTAAGAGAAAAGTATATTATCGCAAAAGTGTACCTCCATAGCCAATCATCTGACACACTTTAAGTGATCAAAGTTAAGGATATTTAAACCATGCATTAATTGTTGATTTACAGTTAGTTTTATCCTGTCATGGAATAATCCCCCTTTTCTTTTTTTTTGTTATCTTTAATCTACACTTTCATGAAGAATATTATGTTTACTACGCTCTCCCCTATACCAGATCCCCGCTATAAACCCCTTTCCAGTCACTGCCCATCAGCATAGCTAAATGTTGTAGAATCACTACTTGTCTTCTCTGTGTTGTACAGCCCTCCCCTTTCTCCCACCCCCCTATGCATGCTGATCTTAATACCCACCTTCTTCCTCCCAACCCTTATCCCTCCCTACCCACACATCCTCCTCAGTCCCTTTCCCTTTGATACCTGTTAGTCCATTCTTGGGTTCTGTGATTCTGCTGTTGTTTTGTTCCTTCAGTTTTTCCTTTGTTCTTATACTCCACAGATGAGTGAAACCATTTGGTATTTCTCTTTCTCCGCTTGGCTTATTTAACTGAGCATAATACCCTCCAGCTCCATCATGTTGCTGCAAATTGTAGGATTTGCCCTCTTATGGCTGAGTAGTATTCCATTGTGTATATGTACCACATCTTCTTTATCCATTCATCTACCGATGGACATTAAGTTGTTTTCAATTCTTGGCTTTTGTAAATAGTGCTGTGATACACATAGGGGTGCATCTGTCTTTCTCAGACTTGATTGCTGCGTTCTTAGGGTAAATTCCTAGGAATGGAAATCCTGGGTCAAATGGTAAGTCTGTTTTGAGCATTTTGATGAACCTCCATACTGCTTTCCACAATGGTTGTACTAGTTTACTTTCCCACCAGCAGTGTAGGAGGGTTCCCTTTCTCCACAGCCTCGCCAACATTTGTTGTTGTTTGTCTTTTGGATGGCAACCATCCTTACTGGTGTGTGGTGATGCCTCATTGTAGTTTTAATTTGCTTTGCTCTGATAATTAGTGATGTGGAGCATCTTTTCATGTTTCTGTTGGCCATCTGTATTTCTTTTATAGAGAACTGTCTGTTCAGTTCCTCTGCCCCTTTTTTA
This sequence comes from Manis pentadactyla, assembly GCF_030020395.1. NCBI lineage: Eukaryota > Metazoa > Chordata > Mammalia > Pholidota > Manidae > Manis > Manis pentadactyla. Next base: position 302,351 of record NW_026644865.1, read on the forward strand.
ATTGGATTATTTGATTTTTGCTTGTTGAGGCGTGTGAACTCTTTATATATTTTCGACATCAAGCCTTTATCTGATCTGTCATTCACAAATATATTCTCCCATACTGTAGGGTTCCTTTTTGTTCTATTGATGGTGTCTTTTTCTGTGCAGAAGATTTTCAGCTTAGTATAGTCCCACTTGTTCATTTTTGCTGTTGTTTTCCTTGCCCGGGGAGATATGTTCAAGAAGAAGTCACTCAAGTTTATGTCTAAGAGGGTTTTGCCTATGTTTTTTTCCACGAGTTTAATGGTTTCATGGCTTACATTCAGATTTTTGATCCATTTTGAATTTACTTTTGTATATGGGGTTAGACAAAGGTCCAGTTTCATTCTCCTACATGTAGCTGTCCAGTTTTGCCAGCATTATCTGTTGAAGAGACTGTCATTTTGCCATTGTGTGTCCATGACTCCTTTATCAAATATTAATAGACCATATATGTTTGGGTTAATGTCTGGAATCTCTAGTCTGTTCCTCTGGTCGGTGGCTCTGTTCTTGTCCCAGTACCAAATTGTGTTGATTACTATTGCTTTATAGTAGAGCTTGACATTGGTGAGTGAGATCCCCTATACTTTATTCTTCTTTCTCAGGATTGCTTTGGCTATTTGGGGTCTTTGGTGGTTCCATATGAATTTTTGAATTATTTGTTCAAGTTCATTGAAGAATGTTGCTGTGAATTTCATAGGGATTGCATCAAATCTGTATATTGCTTTGGGCAGGATGTCCATTTTGACGATATTAATTCTTCCTATCCACGACCATGGGATGAGTTTCCATTTGTAAGTGTCCCTTTTAATTTCTCTTAAGAGTGACTTGTAGTGTTCAGAATATAGGTGATTCACATCTTTGGATAGATTTATTCCTAGGTAGTTTATTCTTTTTTATGCAATTGTGAATGGAATTGCTTTCCTGATATCCCTTTCTATTGGTTCATTTTTCGTGTATGGGAAAGCTACAGATTTCTGTGTGTTAATTTTTATCCTGCAACTTTGCTGTATTCCGATATCAGTTCTAGTAATTTTGGGGTGGAGTCTTTAGGGTTTTCTATGTACAATATCACGTCATCTGCAAATGGTGACAGTTTAACTTCTTCTTTACCAATCTGGATTCCTTGTATTTCTTTGTTTTGTCTGATTGCCATGGCTAGGACCTCCAGTACTATGTTAAACAGCAGTGGGGAGAGTGGGCATCCCTGTCTAGTTCCCGATCTCAGAGGAAAAGCTTTCAGCTTCTCGCTGTTCAGTATAATGTTGTCTGTGTGTTTATGATATATGGCCTTTATTATGTTGAGGAACTTGCCCTCTATTCCCATTTTGCTGAGAGTTTTTATCTTGAATGGATGCTGAATTTTGTCGAATGTTTTTTCAGCTATGGAGATGATCATGTGGTTTTTGTCTTTCTTTTTGTTGATGCGGTGGATGATGTTGATGGATTTTTGAATGTTTTACCATCCTATCATCCCTGGGATGAATCCCACTTGGTCATGGAGTTTGATCCTTTTGAAATACTTTTGTATTCGGTTTGCTAATATTTTATTAAGTATTTTTGCATATACATTCATCAGGGATATTGGTTTGTAATTTTCTTTTTTGGTGTGGTCTTTGCCTGGTTTTGGTATTAGGGTGATTTTGGCTTCATAGAATGAGTTTGGGAGTATTCTCTCCTCTTCTATTTTTTGGAAAACTTTAAGGAGAATGGGTATTATGTCTTCTCTGTGTGTCTGATAAAATTCTGAAGTAAATCCATCCTGCCCGGGTATTTTGTTCTTTGGTAGTTTTTTGATTACCGTTTCAATTTCTTTGCTCGTAATTGGTTTGTTTAACTTTTGTGTTTCTTCCTTGGTCAGTCTTGGAAGGTTGTATATTTCTAGGAAGTTGTCCATTTCTTCTAGGTTTTTCAGCTTTTTGGCATATAGATTTACATAGTAGTATTTAATAATTCTTTGTATATCTGTGGAGTCTGTCATGATTTTTCTGTTCTCATTTGTGATTCTGTTGGATTGTGCTGATTCTCTTTTTCCCTTAACAACTTTGGCTAGTGGCTTATCTATTTTGTTTTTGTCAAATAACCACCTCTTGGTTTCATTGATGTTTGCTATTGTTTTACTCTTCTCAATTTTGCTTATTTCTTCGCTTATCTTTATTATGTCCCCCTTCTGCTGATTTAGGCCTCATTTGTTCTTCTTTTTCCAATTTTGATAATTGTGATGTTAGACTATTCATTTGAGATTGTTCTTGCTCCTTCTAGTGTGCCTGGATCGCTATATACGTTCCTCTTAAGAGTGCTTTTGCTGCGTCACACAGAAGTTGGGGCTTAGTGTTGTTGTTGTCATTTGTTTCCATATATTGCTGGATCTCCATTTTGATTTCGTCATTGATCCATTGATTATTTAGGAGCGTGTTGTTTAGCCTCCATGTGTTTGTGAGCCTCTTTACTTTCTTTGTACAGTTTATTTCTAGTTTTATGCCTTTGTTGTCTGTAAAGTTGGTTGGTAGGATTTCAATCTTTGGAATTTTCTGAGGCTCTTTTTGTTTCCTAGTATGTGGTCTATTCTGGAGAATGTTCCATGTGCACTTGAGAAGAATGTGTATCCTGTTGCTTTAGGATGTAGAGTTCTATAGATGTCTATTAGGTCCATCTGCTCTACTGTGTTGTTCAGTGCTTCACTGTCCTTACTTATTTTCTGCCCAGTGGATCTATCCTTTGGGTTGAGTGGTGTGTTGAAGTCTCCTAGAATGAATGCATTGCAGTCTATTTCCCCCTTTAGTTCTGTTAGTATTTGTTTCACATATGCTGGTGCTCCTGTGTTGGGTGCATATATATTTAGAATGGTTATATCCTCTTGTTGGACTGAGCCCTTTATCATTATGTAGTGTCCTTCTTTGTCTGTTACTTTCTTTGTTTTGAAGTCTATTTTGTCTGATATTAGTACTGCAATCCCTGCTTTCTTCTCGCTGTTGTTTGCTTGAAATATGTTTTCCTATCCCTTGACTTTTAGCCTGTGCATGTCTTTGGGTTTGAGGTGAGTTTCTTGTAAGCATCATATACATGGGTCTTGTTTTTTTATCCATTCTGTTACTTTGTGTCTTTTGATTGGTGTATTAAGTTCATTTACATTTAGGGTGACTATTGAAAAATATGTACTTATTGCCATTGCAGGCTTTAGATCTGTGGTTACCAAAGATTTAAGGTTAGCTTCTTTATTATCTTACTGCCTAAATAAGCTCACTTATTGAGCTATTAGATACACTATCTGGAGATTATTTTCTTCTCTCCCTTCTTATTCCTCCTCCTCGATTCTTCATATGTTGGGTGTTTTGTGCTGTGCTCTTTCTAGGAGTGCTCCCATCTAGAGCAGTCCCTGTAAGATGTTCTGTAGAGGTGGTTTGTGGGAAGAAAATTCCCTCAGCTTTTGTTTGTCTGGGAATTGTTTAATCCCACCATCATATTTGAATGATTGTTGTGCTGGATACAGTATAGTTGGTGCAAGGCCTTCTGTTTCATTGTATTAAATATATTATGCCATTCTCTTCTGGCCTGTATGGTTTCTGTCAAGAAGTCTGATGTTAGCCTGATGGGTTTTCTTTTATAGGTGACCTTTTTTCTCTAGCTGCCTTAAAACTCTTTCTTTGTCCTTGATCTTCGCCATTTCAATTATTATGTGTCTTGGTTTTGTCCTCCTTGGATCCTTTCTGTTGGGGGTTCTGTGTATTTCCGTGGTCTGTTCGATTTTTTCCTCCCCCAGTTTGGGGAAGTTTTCAGCAGTTATTTCTTCTAAGATACTTTCCATCTCTTTTCCTCTCTCTTCTTCTTCTGGAACCCCTATAATACGGATATTGTTCCTTTTAGATTGGTCACACAATTTTCTTAACATTGTTTCATTCCTGGAGATCCTTTTATCTCTCTCTCTGTCAGCTTCTATGCGTTCCTGTTCTCTGGATTCAATTCCATCAATGGCCTCTTGCATCTTATCCATTCTGCTTATAAACCCTTCCAGAGTTTGTTTCATTTCTGCAATCTCCTTTCTGGCATGTGTGATCTCCCTCCGGACTTCATTCCATTTCTCTTGCGTATTTCTCTGCATCTCTGTCAGCGTGTTTATGATTCTCATTTTGAATTCTTTGTCAGGAAGACTGGTTAGGTTTGTCTCCTTCTCTGGTGTTGTCTCTGTGATCTTTGCCTGTAGCTCTGCCTTTTCATGGTGATAGGAATAGTTTGCAGAGCTGGAACAAATGACGGCTGGAAGAACTTCCCTTCTTGTTCGTTTGTGGCCTTCCTCTCCTGGGAGAAAAGCAACCTCTAGTGGCTTGTGCTGGACAGCTGCGTGCAGACAGGGTTTCTGCTTCCTGCCTGGCTCCTATGGAGTTTATCTCCACTGTGACTGTGGGCGTGGCCTGGTTCGGGCCCCTGCTCCAAAGTGGTGAAGTGGCATTGGAGAGGGAGCGGCATGGAGACTATTTATCTCTGTAAGGTGCCTCCCTATTCCCTGGAGCCCAGGGGTTAGACTGCACTGCGATCCCCAGATTCCTTACCTCTGGATATAGTGTCCCGCCCTGCCCCTTTAAGACTTCCAAAAAGCACCCGCTGAAACAAAACGACCACAAAAAAAAATTTAATTAAAAATAAAAGTGGCCACTCGTTTTTCTTTATTCTCCGGTGCCAGCCTCAGGCATCTGCTCACCGATCTTGCAGCCCTCTTTCCCTAGCATTGGGGTCCCTATCTCTTTAAGACTTCCAAAAAGCTCTAGCCAAAACCAAATAGAAAAAAAACAAAATCTGGCTCACTTTTCTTATGTCCTCTGGGGCCCGGCCTCCGGTGCCCGCTCACTATTGCTGCCTTGTTTTCCTAGTATCCAGGGCCCTGCACACTGGCCCAGATGGCTGGGGCTGTGTGTTCGGTAGTCCTGTGCTCCATCTCCCTCCCGCTCTGCCTATTCTCCTCCTGCCGGGAGTTGGGGGGATGGGCGCTTGGCTCCCAACACGCTGTGGCTTGTATTTTACCCCATTCATGAGGCGCTGCGTTCTCTCTGCTGCGGATGTGGTCTTGATATTGTCCTGTGTCCTCTTGTCTTCATTCTAGGAGGGGTTGTCTTTGTTATATTTTCATAGATATTTGTGGTTTTGGGAGGAGATTTCCACTGTTCTACTCACGACGCCATCTTCCAACCCTCTCCAATGTGCCATGATTTAGATTAACCTCATGCTAGTAACATAATTTGTGTAAATCCTATTTCTACTCTATTAACTACAGGTTTTAAAGAATTGTGTAAAAAAAAAAACTTTCTGACATTCAAAAGTTTTTGAGTGTACTGATGAATCTGAAATAAGAGGTTAAATTTTTTTTGTCAAATTTAAGCAGAGTAGGGGAGTGATAATCTAAAATCTATGATTTATTAATAGTTAATACCTCTTTTCAGAGATAATAACATACAGTATGATGTGAAATAGTTTAAAATAGAAATTTAAAAATCACAACCTATTAAGATATACATTCTTATATTTTGTCCTGAGGCATTGCCCAATAAAAGAGGAAGATCTGTTTTCTTATATTCACTTCACTTATCAGGCATCTATTTTTAAATATATATATTAGAGTTCATACTATGAAAGTTAAAAATACAATACTTTAAAAACTCACTATTAAGTCTCTAGATAGCCTTGCTGAATTTCTTATTTTCAAAGATACTGTCTCTGAAGTGCTTGTAAATGCACACCTGCAAATTGCACATTCTGGACAATCAACCTTCTGTAACTATAACAACAATGATCAGATAATATGTCTTTTGAGAAGGCACAGACACACAAAGTGTATTCAAGATAAATTTGCCCCATTTCAGAAGACAATACATTTTTATTTCATTTAGGAAAAGGGATGATAAATTCACTTTGCTTGTAGTGCCAACTGCCTATGAAAAGAAAATTTCTGAATTATATAGATATCAGCATAACTGACACTTTTCCTAATGGCACATTTACTGAAACACTACAATTTTAAGAATAAAGCAAGCTAAACAGCTGTTGAAAAGGAAAAGAAAAAAAGCTTACTTCACCTGTACTTGCTTGTGTTCCAGTGAGAACCAGTGTGAGAGACATTCATAAGCTCCTGATAAAATCTACAACTGGCAGAGCCCACAAGAGCCTTTCTTCAGAGCTCACTAGGGAACTCGCGGTTCTACAATGGGATGGTCATGTGCACAAAAACCATCTCAGACAGAGACAGGGATGTGCTCCATCCACCCAGTGCCCCAGGAGCAGTGAGGAGGGCCCACAGCAGACACACTGGAAGGCTGTCCCACAACCCATGCTCTCTCGTGACACTTCACTGACAGAACAGTACAAGGAGCAAGAAAAGCATGAGGCCCGAATGAACAGTCTCAGCGACAGGTTCTCAGTGAGCCACAGCAAATCTTGTTTCCCACAGAATTTTTTAAAGACATTCTTTCTAAGACTATGAGTTGCTGCAGCTGTGGAAAATGACCAAAGGCTCCTTCTAATAATGTCTTTTAAGCCTGAGGGTAGCCTCTGGGCAGTTTCCTCATTTAGTGGATAAGGATCATTAATGCTATATTCCATTTTAGGGAATCTGAGTATAGAAGGAAAACATAGTTGGCAGTTCTAATCCTGGTAGGATATGTGCAATGCAGTTGTCTGAAACAGCTTCATTCAGCAATTTTTATGCGAAATACAAAAAAAAAATATGCTGCTGAGGATTTTAAATTCCCAATTCAAACCCTACTGGTAGAAGAAGGAAGAGCAAGCAGGTGTGTCTACAAGCACCAACCGAAATTGCATGGAAAAAGCTTTCTTCTGCTCAACAGGAAAGGAAACCAGTAATAAAATTTTAAGAAATATTAGAGGAGTAAGTGGAAAGAACAAAATTAATTAAGAAAGATAATCTCTTGGCTATTGACATTTACGTCCTTCTTAAACCACAGTAATTTAGTAAAATAGGATTATTTGCCCTCCTCTCACTGCTCACACAACTGAACAGCTCTGTAGAGAACAGTATTTACATGTCTAAAACAATACAAATATAACATGTATTGTATTTTTACTTTAAAATAGTTATTAGTTACAGAAGAGAATGAGAATTAAAAACTAACAATTTTCCATGTATAAATCAAATGGGTGAGATGAGAGAAGTTCTAAGAATGCAAATTTGTTATTTATTTAAGAAAGAAGTAAATACTGTCCTAATTTAAAATCAAGGATTATAGACACTAGTATGAGGGACAGGGTGATCATAAAACTGCAAGCAGAAACTCATAAAAAGATACATCTTGGGGACTTGGGAGAGGTCACATGAAAATAGGGGCAGAGGAAAACTTACTCATAACCTTTGACACTCCTGTAAACAGGCTTTACTGTCTGAACATTGGCATTAACATTGCCCTAGAATCTTAAGCGTTCTGTTTCCTTTTCATTAACTTTGCTGCATAAAGCTAAGAATGAGAGAAAACTTTCAATGGAAAGAAAATCACCAGTTTGGATTACATAAGATAAATGGCTGGAAGCACAACAGGGGTGGCCTTTCAATACTCACAGCACAAGGCATTGTTTTTAAGAAAGACATGCCCCAGGGCCTCATCACTGTAGAACACTGTGGCAGACAACAAAGTAAAGTGAAAATGGAAGACTAAACATTCGGACAGAAGGTAAGAGAAGTGAAGACCTCCTTGATTAGGTAAGTGATGTTTTAGACAGAATAATACTGATTTTTAAATTCAGATCAAATTTCCTAAGAAAATATTAACTGCAGGATATGCGAGCTTCTAATTGAGGCAATTTCACAAACAGGTTTCATCATAAAAACCAGAAGGTTCAGTAAGATTGCTTTGGAGACACTTGGCTCTGACTGCTATTAGAACAAGTGTGCAAATGCTGGATGAGGTGAGACCCAAAAGAACTGGTTACACACACTCAGCTGAAAACACCTGTAGCTATTGCCCCTTCACATAACAATTTTTGTTGAGTACATTCTGTGTTCCTAGCATCACAACAGGTGACAGACCCTAGAGTAAAGACACCACAGAGCCAGCTGAGGACAAGCACAAGGCACTCAGAGCCTAGCTGAAGGCAAATACACGAAAAAAAACACACCAAGATAATAAATGTCCTAAGAGTAATAAGGTTATCTGGGCACGGGGGAGAGGGAAATAATGAGAGTCCTGGTCAATTAGAGGAAGATCAACAACAAGGCCTGCTCAAATTGGATTTTGGGACAGAAACAGTACCGACTTATTCAGGAGGTGAAAAGACAGGATTTGGCAACCAACTGGGTAATGAGGTGAGGCAAATGGGGTGGGGCTACTTGCAGGGCTTCACTCTGTAGATGTAGCCATTAACCCTATATTAATAATGTCTACATTTTAAAGACAGAGCAAAATCTCCTGTGAACAACAATGAAATTTGGAACTTTAGCTTCCCTTTTTGTCTCTGAAGAGTTCTATTAGCACATAACTGCTGCACCCAGTTGGGCTTCAACATAGGTCAAAATTTCTGTCCATCACTACATTCTTTTCAATTCTGCCTAAATATATGCTTAATTTTCATGAAGGATAGTTTGGGAACAGCCAAGCCTGTGTTTCTCAAGTGTGATCACTGAGGAGAACCAGGAGGTAGCAGGAAATGTGAATGGACTGTCTACAGCAGGGGTCAGCAATGGAGGAGCCTGTGAGCAAGTGTGCTGTTGTCATTTCTAAAGGGTTAGAAACCAAAACAAAACAACCAAACAGAATATGCAGGAGAGAACTATGTGGCACACGATGTCTAAAGTATTCACCAAATATCCCAACTCATGATATAGGGGATTTGAGGATATAATTTGAAGTATTCCTTGCTAATGTAAAATTTCTTAAATCTTAAATTTCTTAAATTGAATATGGCATTTTAATCTTAAAAATTCAGGGAAATCAGTCAAGGCATCCTGCCTCACAATATATCAGTGTTTGTCTTGCTACTAAAACTTGTTATGTTTCACAATGTATTGAAAATCCTCAAGTCAAATGGATGCTCTGGGTAGAGAGCTATCTTTATTCTGTGACTTTGGGAAGTCCTAGGCCCTGAGAAAAACAATTATGGTTTTGCCGGCAACACAGAAAATAATCATTTTAACTTCTCCTAGTTTCCATTTCACCAAGTGACTATTTCTTGACCTTGAACTCATCCGGGGCCACCAACATAACCCATCATAGCCTGACAACAGTATGCCCCAAAGTATTTTTTTTTGACAGATTACTAAAACAAACAGTGAAATAGCCTAATATGAAAATGTACTTTCTAAAATAACATTCAATTTAACAAACTCTTTGAAATAGCTTGCCAGTTGCAATCTAATATGGCTAGTAACAAACAAAATAGCCTATAGCAGATAAATGATTACATTTACAAAAAAAATCCTTTAAAGGAATGACATGTATCTAAAATTAAGTTACCTGTATTTGGAAACTATTTTTATTAGACAACAAAGGAGGGCACAAAATGGTAAATACAGAATGATCCAAAAAAAAAGATGTTTGGGGGGACTCAATAATATGGGTGATTGTAGTAAACACACTGTTTTTCAGGTGAAACCTTCATAAGAGAGTATATCAGTAATATCTTAATATTTAAAAAAACACAAAGACCAAATGTTTGCTGACTTCCTTGAAAGATAAAACTGATTACACCCACTCTTCTTTATCATTCTCATTTTTCTAATATTCACTGCTTTCATATTCATTTTAGGGCTTGGAAAAAGAAATAATGACAAAAAGACCACTGAGTAACCAGTTCAGTTTGAAAACTTTAAATAACCCTTTCTAACAACTCCCTGTGAGACCGTTATCTAAACAGCATTTCATATATTTATGTGTGGGTATGTGTGTGTGCCACACATACATATGAATAACTCTATTGAATAATATATGTGTGAATCAGGGATTTGAAAATCTGCTAATTAAGAGAGTTGGTCCCTCATGCTTCAAAAGACAAACCCAAATACACTAAATATATCCCTCACAATGATAATCCCAAAAGTCTTACATAAACACTTCACTTGGGAATAACACAGCTTCATAAAACGTAGGAGATTTTGTGGTGCAATTCTGAGCCTCCACCAGTGTTAACAAGATGCTAATACATCTTGTCTCCATTCATGGAAAAGAAAAGGAGAAGAGATGCCGCAATGAACCACTGCTGGGTAATGAGCCTTTCTGCTCCTCCTCAAGACCAGCTGCAACCATCTCCAGTCTACTTCAGGCTCCAATTAACAAAGTAAAATGGGGAAATGTTGTCACACTTGGCCCCAAATCATTACTTACACAAGGAAAATTTTATATAAACTTATTGGGCTACCAATATAACCAATGCTTGGGTACACACTTAATACTCCACAAGTATCATCTAAAATTACAAAAATTCAAAAGTTTTAAAAGATAAATAATCTTTTAAGTTGCTTCATGGAAAATGGCCAAAAGATTATTCTTCTATAAAAACAGTCTTCTTTCTCTCAACTGAGCCTTCCTTTCTTTATAATCAAACAAGACTTACGTGAAAAAATTCTGGAACTGTGTTTTACAATGTGAATAAACTTAACATTACTAAAATGTACAATTAAAAGCAGTTAAGATAGTAAATTCTGTAATATTTTTTTACCACAAGAAAAATTTTTAATGAAAAACAAAATTAAAAAAACATTTAATAAAACCCACATCATTTCTTCCATGAAAAGGTATGACAAGGAAAGAAAGGGGAGCAAATATTCTCCTTTTGTGTAGTAGATGTGTGTGTTTTCATTTCTGGTGCATTCCACACATACGAGTTCCACAGACATAAAACAAAGTTTAAAAACCTTGAACATGAGGACTTGGGCTTCCTAAAGTACGAATCAGACACTAAAGCTCCTCAGAAAAGACTAGGTGTTGGGACACCATTTCAAGAGAGAAATCTAGCTCACGGTGGGTCACCAGAGGGAAATCGCAAGATCAACCAGTCTGTGCAAATCCGGTTCTTAACTACAAACAACAGAAATGAACACTGGCAACTTAAAAGGGAAAGGAAACCGTGGCGGTCCAGTAGGAGGTCACAGAATTCACACTAAAGGCAGAGGACCAGTTTACTTAGAAGGAATTTCCATGACTGTACCCAAGAACACACCTTGCCTTACCCCAGGATCAGACTATCACCCCTGTGCACTTACTACCACCTCCAACTGGTCCTGTGTTTCTGTGCTGTTCCCTCAGTGTTCAGATTCTGGGGTGGGAAGAACCGAGTGGGCATAAAAGGGAGCTTCTTTTCAGTGGAGAATTCCTCACAATAGACAGCATATTCAAATGCTGAGGACAGAGAGAAGGCAATTTTCCACAGTGGATACCAAGGAGCTTAGTAGCCATTTAGGACTGCAGGTCTAGCTCATTCCGTTTAAAATAAGTAAGTTTCCAGCGAGTTCCAGGAAACAGAATCTTCATGCTGACTGGATCCTGCCACTTGCGATGCGGTAGGTTTCCACACATTATCACCAGATAAGACTAGTCATAGACCATCATGGTTTAAGCAAGCTGCACAAAAGCAGGTGGAATGAATGAGGCCATGGTTAGTTGCCCTCTAAGCCTTTTGCTTTTATCTGTCAAACCTGCTTGACCTTGATCAGAGCAGACACTGTCTTCCAAACTCATGCCAGAACAGAGTAAGGACAGAGTGTACACCCCAGCATTATGGGGCTAACAATACCCAAGCAGAAAATATGCCATTTATCTGGCACAGTTTGGTCATTATGAAAGCCTCTAACCAGCTTCCAGTCTATCTGAACAAACTCCCACAGATACTGTAGGGCAAAGATGCACAGAGATTTAGAAAGTCACAAAGAGGTGAAAGTAAGGACAGAGGACTTTCATAACATTACATTCTCTTTTCATTCAATACATTTCTCTACTCAAAATCCTTTGAAATTCCTCTGTTCAAAGGGCTTCTACTTTTATGATGATAGAGCAGAGATGTCTCTACCAACTTTATTTTCTTGAAAAGTCAACAGAACAAGCCTTTAGAAAAAACTGAAATCCATTTTTTAAAGCAAATGTAGGAGACATCTAGATACACAACAACATATGCAAAATGTATGTTGAAATGGTGATGAATGTGAGACACAGAGGATGGCCAAACCTCAGTGTCTGAGGAGGCAGCATCAACATAAACAGGCTGCAGGACCACCTGTGAAGGTGGCTTGTGGGCAAAGGCAGAAACAGGAGACCATTTGAAAGCCTGTGAAAGGAGCAGTAAGACTCCAAGTCTACTCCACTTTCCCCTTTTTTGTAGAGCAACAATGTCGTAACACCGGCAGTGAAGAAAATAGGGGTGAAAACCAGGTTAGAAAGTACACATGTGCATGTCAGAGCACGAGATCCTCCAGGCCTACAGGAACTCTATCCACACAGGTCAAGAACTCCAGTATCTGGACTGATATTCCCAAAACAAGAGATCAAGGGGCCATCCTATGGGAAAATTAACCCATCTACTGAAAAGACTTAAAGATAAACTATCAGTATCTGCAATGAGAATGCCACCTGGGGACCCAGTCACCCTACAAAGTCTGGCAGAAAACAAGCCCACAGACATATAGGCGCACGTGCCACAAATGGGCACACTCCATTTCTTGATAGATCTCCAGTGCCTCACCTCTTAAATAAGCGAAAGAGAAGGATCACCAGACATCTGGGTAAGCCCACAATAATTAGGAGAAAAGACCAAAATAACGTGAAAAAAAGTATAATAGTGGAAACAGACAATACTGGTAAAAGAAGAAAACTTCAAAGAAATCATATTTAATATCTCCATTGAGCTAAGATGCTGCATTAATCACATAAGAGCCTATTATTTAAAAGAATAAAATTAGGAAGAATGGAAAAGAAACAAAAAAATCAAGGGAAGGATTCAGAGGTTAAAGAAATCTCACGGAAAGGAGAATAAAAATTTAGAGAAGGGGACAATACAAAAAAAAAGTTAAGAACACTGGAAAGTCAATGTTGAAAAGTTTTATACCAAAATTAATATGCAGTCAAAAAAAAGGGAAAAAGGAGAAAATCTTCAAAGGAAATACTATAAGAACATATTAAATAACTCAAAAACATAATTCTTAGGTTATAAGGACCCACTGAGCACTCAACTCAATGAAGGAAATATAGTTTACATTGTGGTTAATTCACCAACAATTTCTCGGAAAAACATGAGTAAGATACCTAAAAAACTAGCACAGAAGAAAATGACAAAAACATGCAAAATATCAAGGAAAACGACCTCAGACTTGTCCACTGCAGCACTGGAGAGCAGATGATAATAAATCTGGGTGGCCAGAAAGATTTCCCACCTAGGGTTCTGAACCCAGCAGAACTACCAGGCAGCCTGAGAACACTTTCATGCCTGCAAAGTCTGAGGAAGTTGTCGAAAAGGGCTGGATTTTGTTTGAAGCCTCCTAGCTGTATTTGATAGCCTCACTCCATCACATTACCCTAACCATAACACTAACCCATTCCCATACCCTAACCCGTTCATGTACTCTATCCATAGTTCTAACCACTTCTCTTCCTATTGTCTTATTTCAAACAAAACCCCTATGACAAACCCTACTCTTCACTGTGTTCCAATCTTCCATTTATTAAATATTAGGCAGTATTATTTTAATCCTAAATATCTAAATTCTTAAATCCCCACGCTCTGAACCCTTAAATTCCAAATGTAAGGTTCTAAATTAACTAAGGGAAGTTACAAGAAAGAAGAACATTACACAAACATGTTTTCCTTGTATACATTAGCAATGAATAATCAAAAAAGGAATTTTTAAATTCTCTACTAAATAATGTCAACATTAATAATATACATGGGAGCAGACTTAGTTTAAGTGCAAGTATTATGCATTTAAAATTATAAAACATTGATAATAGGAAAAATAAAGAAAAGCAAAATAAATGTAAGGTCCTGCTGTGGTGATGGCAGACTTAATATCTCTAAGATGGCAATGGCACAAATGCACCCTACAGACTCAATGTGGTTCGTATGAAAATTCCCAAAGCTTTTTAGGAAGAATTGCTCCTGCTGATCCTGTCATATATTAAATTGCAAGGGACCACAATGAGCCCTTGAGCAGAATCTTGAAAAAGAAAATCAAAGCTGGAGGCACAGGCTTCCCAAAATCTAATCTTAGTACAAAGTGAGCAGTAAATGAAACACTGTGACACTGTCATAAAGATACACAGCTGACCCTTGGACAGTACTCATGTGAACTCCACAGGTCCACTTAAACTGATTTTTCCCTGCAAATATGTTGGGAAAATGTTAAGTCAACAATTTGAAACGTTACCTTTTCTCTAGCTTACTTTACTGTAAGAATATAGCACATAGTAGGTATAATGTACAAAATATTGTTAATCGAGTGTTTATATTATTGGTAAGGCTTCCAGGCAAAATAGGCAATCAGTTTTAGGATAACAAAGGTTTGGCAGAGTCACATGTTTTATGTAGATTGTGATTCTGTGGGGGAGTCAGCACCACTAGCCCCCATGTTTTTCAAGGGACGACTGTATATAAAGATCAACATACCCGAATGGAAATATCCAGTTGATTTCTGACAAGGGTGGACAACATTAACTTATGGAGAGAAAGTGTCTTTCCAGTAAATGGTGCTTGGCAACCTCCTGTCTACATGCAGAAGAATGAAAATGAATCCTAACTTATATCACATACAAAAATTAACTCAAAATACATAACGGCTTACATGTAATAGGTAAAACATGGGGAGAAGTCTTCATGACCTTGGATTTAGCTATGGTTTCTCAGATCTGAAACCAAAGTACAAGCAACAAGAGAAAGAATAAATTAATTTCCTCCAAATTAAAATCTTCTCTGCATCAAAAGATTCCAACCAAGAAGTGAAAAAGTCACGGAATAGAGGAAAATATCTGCACACTGTACATCTGACAAGAGCCTGTTATCCAGAATACACCATGAACTTGTACAGTGCAACAAGGCAACATCCCAACTTTTTAAATGGATGAGAGACTCCAAGACATACAAATGCTCCAACAAGCACATGGAAAGGTGTCCCATAGAATTCCCTGCACACACATGGGAATGGCTATATTCAGGAAAACTGAAAATCACACATTGCAAAGGATGCAGAAGAACTGGAGCCCCTAACTTTTGCTTGTGGAAATGTAAAACGTGCAGCCTGTGTACAACACCTTGGTGTTTCCTCATAAAGATAAAATACAATTACTTAATTGTGGTTCTACATCCACTCCTAGATAATACTTCAAAGAAATGACTATGATGTTCAAACAGAAACTGGCCCACGAGTTCTTGGCAGCATTGATCAGCACAGCAAAAAGTCAGAAACAACTCAAATGCCCATCAAGGGGTGAATGGATGGATAAAAACGGGTTGATCCATAAACTGTATTTTTCTGCCATATAGAGTAAGGAAAATGGTCCACAGCCTCCTGGAAAACGGTGTGGAGAGTGGGGAAGGTGTCCCCAGAAACTTGAAGATACAGTTAATATATGAGCAGCAATTCCATTTCAGGGCATCTGCCTAAACAACAGGGCATCTGCCAAAAGCAGGGACTTAGATATTTGGACACCTATGCTCACAACTGCATGACTCACAATGGTTAAAAGGTGGAGAAGACCCACGTGTCCACAGACAAATGGATGAACAAAGTGTCCTCTCCACACAGTGGAGTGAACAAGGGCATCCTGGCACCTGCTGCATGGATGAATCCTAAAGCCAATTTTCTCAGTGAAATGCGCCAGTCACAGTAGGATGAATACTATGTGATCCCACTTACGTGAGATCTGGTGGAGCCCATCTGAGCTAATGTCCCTGGAAGAGTTCCAGAAAAAGGAAATGTGATCAGAATAGAAAGATATTTGCACACAGCTGGGGTAGATGGAAACCGCTGTGCTGGGTCTGTGCACTGGATTATCATGTGGAGACCCTAATACTTCCCTCATTTAGGGTCAGGTGGTGGCTCCCTATAAACTTGTCCCTATTTAGGGTAGAGGCCAAGAGAATTTTGTGTGAAGTGGCAGGTGTGGTAAAGTGGGACCATGGGACATTTAGTGTAAAGAGTGTTTGTACAGACACTGCAAGTTTTCTGTGTGCTTGAAATTGCTGGAAAGTAAATTACTTTGCAGAACAACCACGTCGGTCCTGCACCAGAAAAGCAGAGCAGACATCACACCCTGTCACAGAGGCCAAGCCCTCCCCATTCAGTTCACCCGAAGTGGACCACTACTTAGCCTGCGGGAGACACTACAAGGCACGTGGTAAAATTCCCTTGCAGACACGGGGCTTGGGTGTTGGGACGACCTGGAGTGGAACACTGGGATTTTTAAATTCCAGTTTCCACACTGCTCCACCAAAAACCTGTTACAGCTAAAAATAAAATCAATAATCTAGCAGGATACAAAATCAACATACAGAAGTTGTTTACTTCTGTTCACCAATAACCAACCGTCCGGAAGAGACTTTAAGAAAACAATGCCCTTTACAACTGCATCGTAAAGAATGAAGTACCTAAGGAGAAGCCTAACCAATGAGGCGGGAGGCTTGAAGCTTGAGGCCTAAACACTGTGGACACTGCAGACCAGGATGGGGCGGGGGTGGGTTAGGTTATTTCAAGTCCTGTCGACCAACAGGAACCTTCAGACTCCGTGGGACCCCCCCCATCGAAATTCCACCACACTTCACAAAGAAGCAAACACCCAACAGGCTGGATAGAACCACACAGGACCCCATCCCCACAGCCGACATGAGAAAGCAGAGCCCAGGCATCGTGCCGTGACCTCCCACTACACTGTGGACCTGTAGCAACGGAGACCCCATGTTTCGCCCAAGCAGAAGCGGGAGTCTAAACAGAACACCAAGTGCCCTTCATCCCCCAACCTGCTCGGCATGAAGAACCGGCTCACTTGGCCCCGGTCTCAGGCAGTGGGTGTTGGCCACCCTCAAGGAGCCAGGCTGTTTCAGCACCATGCTCTGCCCAGGGGGGCCTCCCAGGTGGACCCCACCTCGGGGACCCTTCGCAAGAAACCACCCTGTGTGCTGGGCGCTCAGCAAAGGCTGAAGCACAGGTAAGCGAGCCGCTTAAGCAGCCAACTCCCCTCCGCCCCCATTCTCATTTCAGAGCCTTGTTAGGAAGGATGCCTGCAGCCTGGAAGGTGTCCCGCAGGTGTGGACAATCCACCCACTGCAAGGGGCCCGAGGAACGCAGCGTGGAGACACAGGCTGCCGGGGAAGCGCTGGACACCACATACCCGCCCCAGCCCTGTCTCAGCACGGGCCCGAACTCTCCCTGAGTGCCGTCCGCCACACCCTGAACTCAGCTGCACCCGTCGTGGCCCAGACTCCACAAATACTCAGTTAACCATCGCAGGCCTTCCTCTCCCGGCCCCTGAAGAGGAGCGCTCAGTAGGATATGCACGGAAAGCTTCTCCTTACCTTTCCGTACTGCAGCTCCTCAGGAAACCGAGGTGCCCCTGTGGACGCGGCCCGCGGTGTCACGGAGCTGCAGGGGATCCGGAGCAATACCGGCACCGGTCAGAGCCGGGAGAAAAGGCCTGCGTCCTGACCGCGCATGAGCCCTGCTGATCCACAAAGAGGGCCGAGAGGCCGCTTGCGGGTCACGGTGAGCATTGCAGGATGCGTGCTTACAACTCAGTGAAGGTGGTGCCCCCTTGTGGCTAAACTGATGAACCACAAATCTTTGGAAATTCATGCCACAATGGGCACAAATTTCTTGTGTCTTCTCCACTTTAAGTGTGAAATGAATGAAATGAAGTAGGCAAAGGCTTTACAAGTTACACCAAAATTAACTCGAAATTCCCCATAGGCATGTTCCTTAGAAAACTAAAAATAGAAATACCATTTGACCCGGTAATTCCACTCTTAGGAATTTACCCAAAGAATATAGTTTCTCAGATTCCAAAAGACATATGCACCACTATATTTGTTGCAGCACTTTTTCCAAGAGCCAAGATATGGAAGCAACCTAAGTGTCCATCAGGAGATCAATGAATAAAGAAGGTGTGGTACATAAACACAATGGAATACTTCTTAGTCATAAGAAAAAACATATCCTACCATAGGCAACAACATAGTTGGAGCTGGAAGATATTATGCTCAGTGAAATAAGCAAGGTGGAGAAAGACAAATGCCAAATGATTTCCCTCATTTCTGGAAAAAGAAGGCAAAGTAAAAATGAAGGACCAAAACAGCAGCGGACTCACAGACTCCAAGAAGGGACTAGCAGTTACCAAAGGGGAGGGGTGTGGGAGGGCAGTTGAGAATGGAGGGAGAAGGGGATTGAGGGGTATTATGATTGGCACACATGGTGTGGGGGACCACAGAGAAGACAGTGTAGAACAGAGAAGACAAGAAGTGACTCTGCGGCATCTTACTACACTGATGGACAGTGACTGCAATGAGGCATGGACGGGACTTGATAATATGGGCGGATGTAGTGACCGCAGTGTTCTTTCATGTGAAACCTTCATAAGAGTGTATGTCAATAATACTTTAATTAAAAATAATTTTTAGTGGTACACTCATAAAAAATTTTTTCATAGTCAAATTTTAGATGCAAAATTATAAAATTTGTAGGTAAGGCAAGAAAATCTACACAACCTTGATGAACCCAACACCAAAGGCCTATCCACAAAAGAAAAATAATCACATGTGCTTTATAGAGTTATAATTTCTACTCTAAAAGACCTTGCTCAGAGAACCCAAACACAAGACACAAACTAAAAGATAATATTTGCAAAATACATTTTTGATAAAGGATTTGTACTCAAGATATACAAAGATACATAAAACAAAAATGAGCCAATAAAAATATTTTACAATTAAAAAAGGTCTCACCATGACATTCAAGAATTGCATCACCAGTATTTATACAACTGCTTTGAAAAACTATGTCCCAACAAAAGCCACCATGCAGTTTTACATAATAGCTCTATTCATAAAGGCTAAAAACTTAAAGAAATCAGGATGTGTTTCAGCAGATGAATGCTTTGGCAAATTGGGGTACATCCATTACATTTCACTACAATTTGTACAGTGAAATGTACAGTGATTTGCCCAGTGAAGCTGGTGCCTTGATCACTGGTGCTCACAGGTGTACCCCAAATGAGAAATGGTTTCTAACAGCTTCTTTGTAATTATGAAGGCTTCGGCCTTGGGCCAGGAGAAGGCTTCATTCTTCCCTGTGGGGTTATAACACATCGCCCTCCCAGTACACGACATGGATGTGTTTGCCAACCTGGAGGCTCTCCAAAATCCATATTTTGAGACACTTGTATGATGTATTATTAACTCCATTTTTTTCTCCTCAACTTTCTCTGGAGAATGGAGGGTTGAGGCTGAAAATTCCAACTTTCTAATCATGGCATGGGCTTTCTGCCTGTCAGACACCTGAGCAGAACCCACCCAGAACCACCTACTTAGTATAAAAGAATCTCTTACCCAGCAGAATCCCAAGGATTTAGGAGCCCAGGATCAGGAATGAGGCAAAGACCAGAATATGTTTTCTGTTGTATTTCTGTGTTCACAGTGGCACATCCCAGGAAGAGAGTCAGGAAGTTCTGCTTCTGCTATCCTTGGATAAGGAGGATTTACAACAAAAACTGTTTACTTCTTTAAAATGTTATAATGTTTTACCCCAACGTGTATGGATTAGATTCCAACTAAAAGTCTATATGGGTGTAGTGACAAGTATTAGCTTCCACAGCTATTTGAGGGTCTGACCGAGGCAGTTTCTATGACTGTCCATTCGCAGGTCTGGGTGGGGAGTGTTGGCCCCTCCCTTGTAGTGGTAGAAAGAGCCCTGGGCTCAGAGAAAAAGCCTATCATACAAAAGCACTGGGACTTTTGTCTAAAGTTGCCATAGAAACACAAGTTAAATTTGAATTTCACAGAACAAATAATTTTTTGGACATACTTATATTAACATAATTCTTGCTATCATCTGAACTATATCCTGTGTTTTTACCCCAAGACAGGCAGCCCTATCTTAGGCCAGTCATCTAAATGCTTGGAGCTTCAATTTACTCATCTGAGAGACAGAATAATGCCCACTGTAGAGTGCTGTGCTTAGTATCAACTGGGAACACTGCAAGGGCTGGGGTTGTTGTTCTTGACCCTCTTAGGGTTGCTGGGTCTGAAAATGAAACTGACAAAGATTAACCAGAGAAAAGCACACCCATTTATTAATAGGTTTTATGTGATATGGGAGACTTCACAAGGAAGTTAAGACCCAGAGAAGCAGTTGGCCCTGAGCAATTTGTGCTGGGTTTGATAAGGAGTGGACATTTGTGGAGAAATATGACAGGTTCAGGAGTATGAGATAGTGTCGTAAATAGGGGAACTTATCAAGGCCTGCTCATTAAGATTCCTCTTTCTGTCCCTTTGTCTTCAAAGAAAAGGATTTTCCTTTCCTCTTGGTATAGGGATGGTACCTCTCACATAAGACTTAAGACAATTAAAAACACTTGATTTTTCTAGCTTACCTTACAGTTATAATACAGCACAAAACATGTGTAATGTACAAAGTATGTGTTAACTGTTTATATTATTGGTAAGTCTTCCAGTAAAAATAAGCAATGAGATTAGGATAATACTTAAGTTTTGGGGGAGAGGGATGTTTTATGTGTATTCTGACTCTGTGGGATGTCAGCTATACAACCCCCCATTTTGTTCAAGGGTCAACTGTATGCACAGATCAACAGAAGTGAGTGGAAAGCCCAGAAGTGACCCAAACTATATACAGTCACTTGCTTTCTGACAAGGGTGGACAAAATTAAATTAGGGAAAGAATTGTCTTCCTTGCTAACGGTGCTGGGCAAATAGCTGTCCATATGCAGATGAATGAAACTGAACCCTTAACACATATCACATACAAAAATTAACTCAGAAAAGACAAAGGGCTTACATAATATTTAAAAAACAACAGAGTCTAGAAGAAAACATGAGGATAAACGTTCATGACCTTGGATTTAGCCATGATTTCTCAGATCTGACACCAAAGGACAAGCAACAGAAGAGAGCACAAAATTAAAAACTTTTCTGCGTTAAAAGTCACCAACCAGAAAGTGAAAAAACAGTCACATAATGAAAGGAAATATCTCCACGTTGTACATCTTAAAAGAGCCTGTAACCCAGGAAACACCACAAACTAGTACAAGGCAACAAGAAAAGACAAATGTTTAAAGTGGATTAAGATTCCAAGTAAGACATACAAATGTTCAACAAGCACATGAAGAGGTCTCACACAGCATCAGTTGCTATGGAAATGCAAATTAGACCACAGAGACCCCCACCCAATGCAAGCACATGGCATTGGCCATACTCAGGGAAATTCAAAATCACATGTTACCAAGGATGCATAGGAATTAGAGCCCCTAACCTTGGCTTGTGGAAATATAAAACATGCATCTTGTATACAACAGCTTGGCATTTCCTCATAATATATAATACAGTTACCTAATTGTGGGTAAAGAACTGATCCTAGATAAATACCACAGAGAAATGAAAATGCTGTTCAAACAGAAACTGGCCCAAGAGTTCTTAGCATCACTGCTCACCACAGTAAAAAGGTAGAAACAACTCAAATGCCCATCAAGGGATGAACAGATGAACAAAACAGGGTTGATCCATAAACTACATTATTCTGCCAAATATAGAAATAAAGAAGAATGGTCCAAAGCTGATTTGAAAACACTGTGTGTGAAGAGTGTCCCCCAAAACTCGAGCATAGTTAACATATAATTAGCAATTCCATTTCAGGGCATTTGCGCAAATGACAGGAAAGCAGGGACGTAGATATTTCACACCTCTGTTTACAGCTGCATGAGTAACAACAGCCAAAATGGGGAGACGACCCGGGTGACCACAGACAGATGAAAGCAATGTGGTGTCTACACAGTGGAGTAAACAAGGAGTCCTAGAACCTGCTGCACAGATGGACCCACAAAGCCATTATGCTCATGGAAATGCGCCCCTCCAAGAAGGACAAATATTATGTGATCCTGCTTATTCAAGGTCCCAGAGAAACCAACTGAGGTAAAGTCTCGGGAACAGTTCCAGAAAAAGGAAACTGCATCAGGATAGTAAGACATGTGCACTAAGCTGGAGCGGATGGTGACAGCTGTGGTGGTTCTGTGCATTGGATTATCATGTGGAGACCCTAATACTTCCCTCATTTGCAGTCAGATGTTGTTTCCCTGGAAGCGTGTCCCTGTTTGGGGTAGACACCACAGAAATTTCGTGTGAAGTGGAAACTGTGGCAAAGTGATATGCTAGGAAATTCAGTATAAAGTGAATCTGTACTGACACTACAAGTTTTCTGTAGGTTTGAAATTGCTGGAAAGTAAATTAGTTTGCAAAATAACCATAAGAAAAGCACAGCAGACATAACATCCTGTCAAGAGAGGCCAAGCCCTTCCACCCAGTTCAAACAAATGGCACCTTGCAGGGGTCCAGGGCTCATTAGAAAGCCTGTGGGAGGTTCCCCTGCAGCAACTTGGCCTTGGATGTTGGGAAGGCCTGGGGTACAAACAGTGGAATTTTAGAATTCCAGTTTCCCACCCTACTTCACCAAAGTCCTGTTAGAACTAAAAATGAATTCAGTAAACTTGTAAGATACCAAACCAACTTATAAAAGTCGTTTGCTTGTATTCACTAATAACGAACCATCAGAGATTAAGAAAATAATGCCCTTTACAAGTGCATCATAAAGAAGAAAGTGTTGTGTAAGAATAAAACAACTCCTACCATTTGCAACAACTTGGATGGAGCTAGAGGGTATTATGCTCAGTGAAGTAAGCCAGACGGAAAAAGTCAAGTACCAAATGATTTCACTCATACGTGGAGTGTAAGAATAAAGAAAAAAAACGGAAGAAACAAACCAGCAGCAGATTCACAGAACACAAGAATGGACTAACAGTTACCAAAGAGAAAGGCCCTGGGGAGGGAGGGTGGGAAGGGAGGGTAAGCAGGGAAAGGCATTATGATTAGCCCACATAAGGTGCCAGGAGAGGTATGGGGAGGGCTGTCCAACACAGAGAAGACTAGTGATTCTACAGCATCTTACTACACTGATGGTCAGTGACTGTAATGGGGTGTGTGCTGAGGACTTGATGATGGGGGGAAACTAGTAACCATAATGTTGCTCATGTCATTGTAGATTAATGATACCAAGGAAATAAATAAATAAGACTAAAGTGCTGTGGAAAAAACTGTAGTATTTCCAAAGTATCTCACCTAGCCTTCGTGCATCTCCACATCAGTAGGTGCTTCCAAGAAGTGGAGAGAAATAGCCCATCTCTCTATCAACAGGTAATTACGAGGGTGAGCGAGGGCATATTTGGACTGGAGAAGTTCGGTGGGGCCCCTTCTTCTGAAGCCTGGTTGTGACAGACACGGGCAAGCTGAAGTGGATGACTACTAGTAAGTAACAAACGGGTTTCTCCCACTTTATTTCTCCCTTTGACTGATTTCGGCTCAAAGGTATTTAGTTCAGTAATTTTCTCCAGAAGTTACAGGTACCTAAGAACAAACTTAACCGAGGAGGTGGGAGACCTGAAAATTGTGGACCCTGCAGATGTGGACGGGAAGAGTTAGGTTGTTACAAGTCCCTCCACACACAGCAATGTGCACAACCCCTGCGACCCTCACCAAAATTCCATCGCACTTCTCACAGAAACTAAGCAAACACCCTGCAGGCTTGGTTTAACTGGACGGGACCCCATCCCCACAGCCGTCCTGGGAAAGCAGAGCAGGAGCATGTCACCCTTTCATCCCATTACAATGCAGTGCTGCAGCAAACGAGACCCCGTGTGGCGCCCAAGCAGAAGCGGGTGTGGTAACAGAACACGGGGCGCCCTCTGCTTCACCAATCCAGCTCTTCCCTTGGAGGCAGCACACGAGGCCCGGGCACAGGCCACGGATGGGGGGCAGCCCTCGGGAAGCTGGGCTGTGTCAGTGCCGTGCTTAGCATGGGGAGAGTCTCCCAGGCGGACCCCACACTGGGGACTCTTCTCAGGAAAACAACCTATGTGCTCAGCACACCGCAAGACCTGAACCCCAGGTAAGCAGGCCATTCAGCAACCAAGTGCCCTCTGCCCCATTACCATCTCAGAGCCTTGTAAGGAAGGACGTCTGGAGCCTGGAGGGCCTCCCGCCGGTGCGGCCAATCCACCCACTGCACGGGCTCCCGGGGACGCGCTGGGCGAGGCTCACTCGCCCTGGCACGGACTCAGCTGTGTCCCGGACTCACCCGCCCCCTCAACTCCACCCGTCGCGTCAGCCGCTCCCCCAAATTCAACTGAGACCAATTTCCCTGCCGCAGGCCTTCCTCCACAGGCCCGTGAAGGGGAGCGCTCTGCAGTCGACGCACGGGGAGCCTCTCCTCACCTTTCCGTCCCATGGCTCCTAAGAAAACCGAGCTTTCACGGCGGCCGCGGACGGCAGTGTCCTGGACGGTGCCGCATGGGAGCCTGAGGAATCCCGGCTTCCACCAGAACCAGAAGGATGTCCTGGGCCTGATCGCGCATGCGCCACGGAGGTCCACAGACAGGGCAATGGCGTCGACTGAGGGCCACGGTGGGCGGACTACACCCACTTATTTCTAAGTTTTATGTGATATGGGACGAGGGCTCATAGCTCGAGGAAGGTGGCGCCCTCTCGTGGCTCGATTGATGAATAACAAAATTTTGGAAAATCAAACCCCAATTTGCAGGAATTTCCCATGTCTTGTATAATTTGTTGGAGAACATACAGAATGCAATGAAGGTACGCACAAGCTTTACAGCTTACACAAAAATTCACTCAACATTCTCCATAGACAATTTTTAGGTGCAAAATTATAAAAATTCTATGTAAAAGCAAGAAAATCTATACACTCTTGCTGATGACTTTTAACCCCCAACACCAAAACCATATACAAAAAAGAAAAAGGATACATCATGTGGGATTTATAGAATTAAGATTTCTTCTCTATAAAATCTTGTTCAAAGAACCCAAATACAAATTACGCACTGGGAGAAAATGTTGGCAAATACATATTTTATAAAGTATTTGTACTCAAGATACACAAAAATCCATAAAACAAAATGAACCATTAAAAACTATCTTACCATTGAAAAGATAAGTCTCACTTTAGGATCCAAGAATTGCGTCGCTGTTATTTAGACAACTGCTTTGAAAAACTGTTTCTCAACAAAATTCACCATGCAATTTTACACGGTACCTCTATTCATAATGGCTAAAAACCTAAGGAAATCAGGATGTGCTTCAGTAGATGAATGCATTAGCGAACTGGGGTACATCTATTACCTTTCATTAAGACTTGTACGATTTGCCCAGTGAAGCTGGTGCCATGATCAACGGAGGTTACAGAAGGTCTACCCCATGTGAGAAATGGTTTCTAACGCTTTTTTGTTACTGTGAGGGATCTCCCTTGGGCCAGCAGAATGCTTTATTCATCCCTGTGGGGTTGGGTCTCATCACCCTCCCAGTACACCACATGGATGTGTTTACCAACCTTGAATCTCTCCAAACTCCAATTGTTGAGACACATGTATGACCTATTATTAACTCTGTTTTTATCCGCTCCCCTTTCTCTGGAGAATGGAGGGGTGAGGCTGAAAATTCCAAGCTTCTAGTCATGGCTTGGGCTTTCTGCCTTTCAGGCACCCAAGCAGAGCCCACCCAGAACCACCTACTTACATTAAAAGATGCTGCTATTACCCAGGAAATTCCCAGGGCTTTAGGAACCCAGTGTCAGGAATGAGGCCCAGACCAATATACACTTTCTATTGTATTTCTGTGTTCATGTTGGCACATCCAGGGAGAGGGTCAGAAAGCTGTATTTCCACTATCCTATGAGAAGAAGGACTTACAAAAAAAGCTAAGTTGACTTATTAAAAAAAGTTGTAATGTTTGACCCCAAGGTGTATGCATTAGATTCCAACTACAAAGCTGATGTGGCTCTACTGCCAAATGTTAGCTTCCACGGCTATGTGATGGTCTGACTGAGGCAGTTTCTATACCTGTCCATTTACAGCTCTGGGTTGGGAGTGTAGACCCCTCCCATGGAGTAGTGGAAAGAGCCCTGGGCTCTGAGGAGAAGCCCGTGTTACACCAGAACTGGTACTTCAGCCTAAAGTTGCCATACAAACACAAGTTAAATTTGAATTTCAGAGAAGTAATTATTTTTTGGACATACCTATATTAAAATATTTTTTGCTATCATCTAAACTATATATTGTGTTTTCACCCCATTTAACAGCCCTAACTTAGGCCAGTCATGTAAATGCTTGGAGCATCAGTTTCCTTATATAAATGATAGTATGATGTCCACTGTAGAGTGCTGTGCTTAGCATCAACTGGGACCACTGCCGGAGCTGGGGAATTATTCTTGACCATCTTAGGGTTGCTGGGTCTGAAAACTAAACTGACAGACAGACTAACCAGAGAAAAGTACACCCACTTATTTATAAGTTTTGTGTGATATGGCAGACTTCACAAGGAAGTGATGACCCACAGAAACAGTTGGCCATGAGCATTTTTGTGCTTGGTTTGATAATGAGTGGACAGTTAGGGAAAAATAGTACAGGTTAAGGAGTATGAGGTACTGTAATAAATACGGGGAACTTATCAAGGCCTGCTTATTAGGATTCTTCTTTGTGTCCCTATGTCTTCAAAGAAAAGGATTCTTCTTTCCTCTGGGTATAGGGAGGGTACATCTCATAAGGGATATATGATCTGTTTCAGGGGGTAAGGACAGGGAGAAGGTCAGAGTGAACTTCCTGCCTCTTTGATTTTACCAAACACCTTCAGTTTAAAATATTCAACATGCCAAGTTACCATAGTTTGGGGTAGCATATCCTGGACCCCATCATTACAGTGGTTGACATGACCTAGAATCTGTAGTCTTAGCCTCTCCTAGAATCATTCTACAATAGTTATATGTCTGCCTGGAGTAAGACAAATTTGTGTTTTAATTCTTCTACTAAATAT
The DNA here is from genome assembly GCF_030020395.1 of Manis pentadactyla. NCBI lineage: Eukaryota > Metazoa > Chordata > Mammalia > Pholidota > Manidae > Manis > Manis pentadactyla. Next base: position 329,435 of record NW_026644865.1, read on the forward strand.
TGTTCTTGAATATCCATAAAGTGAGATAATAATAGTATTTACCTCAAATTGTATTTATGAGGCTTAAATGAGTCAATGAATGTAAAATGTTTAGTCCTGGGCATGGTACATAATAAATGCTTAACAAATAATACCTAGTTAACCCTGCAGTTGTGCACATATGATGTAATATCACTCAAATGAATTGATTAGACTTGGAAATGAATCATTCAACTGAGGATAATTTCCTGAGTCATATTTCAGCACTAAGTGCTGATGGGCAATACTGTTCCTTCCCACTGGTTATCATAAAGAGACATAATTGGACAAGATTAGATGGGGAAGACTTTTACAAGTCTTCCTGAGTATGTAAGAGACAAAGATAACACCTTTGTGATCATTTCTGAAGGGTATAAAACAATTTCCTGAATCTTAGCTCATTTTGTAAACTCAAAATGAACTGACAGCTGATGCCTGCATTTTCCCAGAGGCAAAAATATGCCTCATCTGCAAATGGTGGTTTCACTGCAGCCTTAGGTGTACTACCAGCGGAGGCTAAGACTCTTCCTATTCATCAAATGACGCTGCACCAGGCTGTGTCACAGCATCATTGAATGGCAAGATGACTTTTCAGGAATTCTCTAGATCACTGATGGCCAAGGAGAATGAATTAATCAAACAGAGCCCATCCGGGGATTTCAGGAAAGGCTATTAATACAGGAAAGCATTAAGATGTAACCACACAGATTGGTGGAAACACAGCTAGATATTAGTGGCAGCAGTTTCAGTTTAAAACATTTCTTTTACCTTGTTTAAAAAATGGATATTTGTTCAGCTGCATCTCCTGTACCGTCAGTGCTGACCTGTCAGGGACCTGAGATCTAATGGAAAAGTGAGCTGATATGCAAATGACAGCATCAGAACCAGGAGCTATCATAAATATTCAAAACCTTGCTTTTCTCCCCAACCCTGATCCTATCACGATTTGGGTTGAAGAATTTTTAATGCTCCTTCTCTCTTTCTCTCTGCTGTTTTCTTTACCAACTTTTTCCATCCTAAAACTTTCAGAACTCCATCTCCATGTTGCTGCCTCCTAACTCATTTCTAACATTTGGTAGATTTACTTGCAGAAATAATTGTACCTTTCCACAAACTAATGTGCTGGATGTGGAGTGGATAAATATCTGTTTATAGCACTTGAAGGGCAATAGGCAGAGTCACATCAATCAAGTGACTCAGTATGAACTGCCATTTAAGATACCCCGTGGGAGTGATTTTTTGTTCAGTTGAAGTGATTGTCATTCCTTTAAATTTCACATTTCTTCAGATGCAACCAAGGCATGTTAGCTAATGTAAAATGCAGAAGTAAAACATTTATTTATAAAGCAACAGCTTTGAAACAATATAGCATTCACAGTCAAATACAGTTTCTTATTCTGTGATTAGCATTTGCTAACGTGAGGCTTTATTGTGTAAACCCACCTGCATATGCAATGGTAAACAATTTCCTGACAACTTTGGTTGAGTCATGAAATAGTCTTAAAGCTGAAACATAAGTTACAATTTCTGGTAAAACCTGGGGTCTTCTGTGAAGCCTCAGGAGTTTGATTTCCCATGAACATCTTTAGATTACCTTGTGGTTCCCAAGCCTCTATTCTGGTTCCTTTTTTCTCACTTTCTCTTTCTTTCTCCAAGAAAAATTTAGAAAGTCATCATTACTGAACATGTGTTGACTGTTTCCCACAATACTCTCCATGTGTCTTTGCATCCCAGAAGGGGGCATCTAGGCAGTGGGAATGGCAGTCTGGTGGTCTGATCAGCTGATCAGGCTGATATAACCAGTCTATCACCCTCATCTCCCCTTCTCCTCACTTCCACCCTCTGCCTTCCCACCTTCTTCCACTCTCACCAGGACTTTAGACAAAGGCAATAGAACATGAGCTTTGGGGTCAGGCACACCTGTCTTTGAATCCTCCCACCTCCCAAGCTGTGTGACCTGATAAGCTGCCTGCTCCACCCTGTCACTGTTCCTTCATTTGACATGTGGCCAGGGTCATCATTTGACCTGCTATTTCTGGGCAAGTCTAGGAGTATGCTGTTTATCCTGACATACTCATCAATATTGCCTCTGTTCAATGTCTCAAGTATCCTGAACAGACCATAAAAATGAGGCATTTTAGGTGTCTACTATAGTGCCCAGTAAATAGTTCCTTGAGATGATAACTTCTACTGTTATTAATAATTATTTGAAGTGATCTTCCCACCAGACCTCAGTGGATTACTTGATGTGATGAGCTGGATGTGAGCTTAGAACTGAAAAATCCACTTTGTTTTTGCACTTTGTTTTAGAAACAAATAACACCCACCTAGTTTTGTTTTACAATCTCAACTAAATGTAGGTCTCACCAGAATAAAGCCACCAAAGCAAGAAGCAGTAATGACCAGTTTAAGGTGGAAAGGAGAATGGAAATTAGGCACAATTTCAATGTGAGCAGGGAAAAATTGACACTTAAAGCAAAAAAATAAAAATAAAGTATTTCAGAGCAGGGTAGAATAAAGGTCAGGCATAGATGGCTTTTCCAAAATTTGTTCTCCTCCGTGAGCTCCGTGGGTAGAGCCTGAGATGAACAGCCTGCCAGCACAGGGCCTTGGGAAGACAGGTGAAGTGTCTCAGCAGAGAGGAGGGTGCCCCAGTGATGCTCAAGGTAAAACATCATCTATAGTGGAAATAGCAGACGAATTCACAGGAAAATCTTTGTTAGGGGGAAAAACAATAACTGGCCTTGTCTTACTTTTTCTGAGTCATCAACCCACTGCCAGACAGATTAACTACTCAAAGTTATATGCCAGACCCTGGACTACACCCTGGTCATGTGGGATGTGACACACATTCCCTGCCCCAAGTAGCTCAGACTACAGACAAGGAGAGACACATGGCAGTGACAGCACTCTGTGCTGTGGAAAGGCATGCTGTGTAAGTTGGGAAAGTTAACCTCAGTAACAAAGGGCCCCTAGCCCTGTTGCTAGCCACAATAGATGGCATTTCCTGCCGTCATTGCAGAATAGTGCAGTAGTTTGCAAGGTAGTTTTCATGTGCTCTAACTATTCCCATGGCCTTAGAGTTTTCTTTTGGATACTTCACATCCAGTCAACAGGTAGAAGAAAGAGGAAACTAGAGGGTGTCACAGGAATATTTTTTGGGCTAGGTTTGGAAGTGGTGCCCGCAAGCCATTCGTCAGAGCTGGTCACATTGGCCCCACATAATGCAGTACCTGGGCAGCCATTTTCTGGTAACAATTCTACAGGATGAATGGGGAGAATTAATCTTTTCTGATCAGCCAGCTGTTCATGGGACTTATACATGGAGGTGGTATGTGAGGGCAGTTCAGAGGAGAGAGATAACCCAACTGTGCATGTGTGTGTGTGTGTGTGTGTATTTCTTGGTTGAGGGGCAGATATTAGCAATATATCCATGGAATAATTGATATTTTAACCAAGTTTTACAGGAGAAATAGTATTTAACTCATGAAGGGCAATGGGAGAAGGAAGACAGTTTAAATATAAGGAACAGCATGTGCAAAGGTACTTGAGAGTTCATCCCATCATCTATACAACAAATACTATAAACGTGTCTTTGAAGTGCCAGAAATCATTCAAAATTCTGGGAATGCTGCTGTATACAGAACAGACAAGGCCTCCACTTGCCTCAACCCATATTCTAGTGGAAGGAGACAAACCACACAGAAGCAACTAAGTACACAACCCCAAACATCAAATAGCATGTTGTGTGGGAGAAGCGCATACCTGTAAGTAGGGCTAGAGCAAAGGGTGAATGTTGAAAGTGTGGAAAAAGGAAGTGATAAATGATGAGACTGGAGAAGATGGAAAAGGCCAGCCAGGAAGTGGCCTTCATGCATTAATGGGCACCAGCAAGAGGAGACGGGCAGAGCTGTGAATTGTGGAAGCTCCCTGGCTTATGGCAGAGAGACGCCAGGTGTGGGTGCAGAGAGCCTGGTTAAAAGGCGTCTGAATAGACTTGGGATGAAATAGGAGCCATGGTTGGAGGGGTGGAAATGTGAGTGGGTGCAGTGCACACAGGGGAATTGCCCCTCCTTCCAGGTTTCAGGCAGAAAATGGGAAGAATGTGTTTGCATATCCCAGTCCAGTCCTTTTGGTTTGTGTACGTTTTTACTTTTAAAAATTTGTATATATACCCTCACAGAAAAATCTAAAACTTAAATTGTTACCGAGTTATCAGACAGTGCTGGGTACAGAGGAATACATGTACATGTCTGTGTGTACACAGACACATATATATTTATTTCTATGTGTATAGATATATTTTGTAGACTGTGCTCCACCTGTGTGTACACAAGCTCCCCAACTGTCTCTGCCCATTTCCCCACCGCAGACACTCTCCTCCCTCCACCTGTACTCTGATACCTGCATCAGTTGGAATCACTGTGTGGAAGCCCACACCTTGCTGGGGCTCCAAGGTAGCCCCCCTCGAAATTCCCTCCAAACCCTGATCAGGCTCCGACAACTGATCCCAGGCCAGGCCACCACCTACTGAGGATGCCCCCTTCATCCTGCCTGGGCTCTGGGCCCTGCTTCAGTCATCACAGCATCCCTACACAACCTCCACAGCCACCTACCTCACTCAGACCTCCTTAGGAGCTCTACAACAACACATTTCCAGAAGAGAAGGGAGGAAAGAACAAGGGCAAGACAAAAAGTTCAAACGCACACATTTTTTTTTAAATCAGAAGATGGAGTTGACAGAGATGGAAGCAAGACTCATGTGTTTTTATTTAATGTTGATTTTTTGACCAAGTAAATCCTTAAATATTTAAACATGAGTTCCTAAAATTGAAAGTAAGTACACTTACATCCCTAATTGGTAACAGATCAAGAAAATAACTGTTGCAATGCTTTAAGGCAAATGTTTTAGCCTGCTTAGGGGGATGTGTTCTCAGGATAAAAGAAATGTAAAGTTTAACGCAGGAGTTAAAAGCAATAATACTGACATTGTTATTTTAGAACTAATATATGTATTAAAAGATACAGAAATAAATGTTAATATTAGCAAACGTTTTCTGTGTAAGAGAAAAGCAATGTTAGTATAAAAGTTTAAGTTAAAGTAGAACTTCAGTATTGTTACATTTGTATAGAAAATTTCAATATGAACAAAGAATTTAAAATATATACCTGTGTATTTTCCCTATTTTTGACCACTGAAGAGCCTAGAAGCTTTGATGACCCAGTGGCAATGAGCACTCTCAGCAGCCAGAGTTTTGTCTTTACCTAGTTTCCCCATGAAAGGAAACAGGGCTCTTTAGAGAAGTGGCTGATTCTGGGTCTGGGAGAGGGAGTGCACTTGGTGAGCTGGGGACACCTTCCTGTGCCTGGAAATTAGGCAGTTTGAAGGTGCTCTTACTGGCCAAAGATGGGAAATCGCAACTTCAAAATGAATGAAATCCACTGACTATATGCAAACTTGTAAGTCTATAAAATGATACTCAGAAAAGAGAAAAACAAAGATAAAACTGGCAAAAAACATTTGAGGTCTACTCCTTACTATTAAAGGGAAAATCCAAATACATAACTATATACTTTGCCTATACAGAAGAAGCCGTTGATGAGATGAATCTCTCCCTTGCTCTTTCTCTCTGACAAAGATGGCCAACTAATAAACATAAAAGGAATGATAAAAAAAGAGAAATCAACATTTTGCAACCCCTGGTGAAGTCACTGATGGAGGCAAGAATCATCAATGGATGATTAAGCCATTAATTAGGTGTTACACTGATGGAGAGATGGATCCCCTAGTACTGCTCAAGTCTGACTCCACAGATTATCTGATGGTTTAAAAAAAGAAATAGAACTTTATGAGGGGGAGATGAGGCTGTCTTTGCTACTGTTAAAGAGTCAGTTAGATGTACCTCATGAGGTAAAGTAATATCATACAGCATCAATGATGATGTCTTGCCTGAAATGTTTAACCTGAATGTAATTCAGCCTCTATATCCACACTCCAGTTACAGAGAATTCATGGGTAAGTGAAATAAGGTAAATGCCACCAAAAATTCAGAAGCTGGACAAATTCAGAAACTAGGCCATTCTGAGGGACATCTGGCCTTGTCTCTTCAACAAGTTAATGTCATGCTAGAGAAAGGGGCAGGGGAGCAAAATTCTAGATTATAAGTGACTTAAGGAATGTGACAAACAAATACTGTGGGGAGTGGATCCTGCTAGGACAAAAATGGGGGTAACATACAATTTTTGGAGCGATTGGAAAATTTTGAATATGGATCAGATATTAGATGATGATAATAGAAAACTACCATTACTTATGTTAGCTATATAATGGTATTTATTTTAAGAAGGAAAATGTTCTGATTTTCATGATGTCCATTTAACTTATTTAAAATATTTTGGCTAAAAAAATTGATGATGTAAACATGTCAAAACTGTTAATATCTATTAATCTAGGTAATGGATATGTAGGCAGTCATTATACACTATTTTCCTGTGTGTTTGGAAATATTTATGATAAAATGTTAAAAGCAATTCTGATTCCTAGGCTCCTACCCAGACCCACCAAATGAACCTAAATCCTTGCTGACATCTGTATTTTACGGCATATCCCATCTCAATGAAGGAATGAGTGAATTAATGACTTTTTCATCTGCTGTAATCTTTCTAAAAAAATGTTTATAATGCCCCTACTAGAAGCCAGGAACTTTTCTAGGTGCTGAAGATTCAACTCTGAATGAAACATACACAATGGATCATAAACCTGTGGAGCGAGGTACGCTGCCTTCTATACAGTAAGCCTCTTTAAAACCAAACTATTTTTTAAAACTGTTAAATATAACACAAACCCAGAACACTGCCTAAAACAGATGGACAGATTAATGAATTGTTAGGCAGTAATACCGCCACCACCGACAGGACCCAGAGTCCTGCCCGTCAGCCAGGAGTATCCCAGGACCCCGCTCACATCCACACCCTCCCCAAGAGAAGGACTCAGAATGCCACTGTGAGGAGCAGAAGCAGAGTTTAGAGCCCAGCCCCCAACATTCCTCTGAGTATTACCTTGCCCCACAAAAGGAAGATCCTACATTTTCCCTTTTGTTCAAAAGGACCTATTTGCAAAATTTCACAGAACATCACAACTCAGACATGTGTATTACACATGTGACACTCACTTTATAATATCAAGTAAATGCAGCAGCTCCAGGAAAGCTTTTTCCTGATTCACAGCGAATTTCAAGAACATAAAGTCATAAAAGGTGCAAACGCAAAATTCTATGATGGTGGGATGAAGAAATTTAAGTGTTATTTAGAGTAACCTCAGTGTCGGCCTCAAATGAGTAATGGTAATGTCGATGAGGCTGTTTGCTGTCATGTGGAGTGATGTTAAGAGGTGACCTGAGGTGTTGCTTGTTACTTAGGCTAGTTGAATCAACAGAGAAATAAGCTTTTCTCCATTTTTAATTTTTTTTAATAAAAAAGAACTTTAATCTTCTCTGCATATTTTATGACTTTTTCCCTTCTCATCTCTAGGTCTCTCAGACCCAGAGATGAAATATAGTGAAAATGGACAATGTGTCCCCTGCCTGACTGTTCTCAGAATGCACAAACCTTGGAAACAATCCAAGGATTGAAAACTAAAGAGACTGCATTTCATGCGGCATTCTCAAAGCTCTAACACTAGGTAATTGTAAATTCACAGTGAAACACCACGTAGGCAGACTGCCGTGGGCATTAAGTAAATAATAGGCACACAGTGCAGCTTGGGGCATATCCCAGGACAGGGAGAGTTCAGGGGCAGCTGATGAGAGTGGGAAGGTCTCCCCTTTCAGCAACTCTATTTCCTGCCTATGTGGCCTGGGGCCCATGTGGAGCAGTAGCCTCAGCCCCTTGTGAGCAAATGGGGAAGATGCTGATGCCTCCCAGGAATGCGTGAGGACTGATGGCAACTCCCATACACCTGGCATCCCCAGGGCCACTCTGCCTCCATCCACTACCTCACACCTCCTCGAGGTTTCTACCCCCTTGCTACTCAGGAGCAACTAGAAAACGTAGGAAACACACGTCTTTTTAAAGGGGGTGCTTTTGCCATTTCTACCCTCACCCCGGACAGGAGGCACCATGATTGCATCCTGAGACATCTTTTAATAGTTGTAATCACTTCCAACCTCTGTAATCTCTCTAAACCTCAATTTCCTCAAGTACAAAATGAGGATCGAGACGCCCTTACAATGGGACGGAGTGAAGAGTAAATGAGATAGGGCATTTTTGTTTCTCTTAGTGGTGAGTCTGCGATGTTTCCCCAGGTCTGCTGCACAGACAGGACCCACGTCATCCCTCCTGGCATGAACACAGCCGAGACCGTGGGCCTTGGGATGCAGCAGTGGGGCTGAAGGGTGACAGACGTGGCCTCGGGCACATGAAGCAAACTCCTGCCGCAGCCCGGGATCCCCACAGTGAGACCTGTAAAATGTCAGAGACGATCAGGGGCGATCGCTCTATGCTTCTCTCCACCTCTCCCTGCCTTTCCCGGGTGGTGAAGTCTCCCGCTACGGCCTCAGCATCTTCCTTGGGGTTTGGAGCTTGACACTCTATAAGTTTTAATGAGGAATAAGAGCCAAATTTGGCTCTTTTTGTTTTCTCTTGTTCAAATACTTGTATTTGTTTGGTCTGTGGATGAAAAATACAAGTGTATCATGTCAGTATTGGGCTGGACATTAAATAAAAGTTAGACAGCATGGAGTGTCGTCAGTGGAGCAATGGGATATACCCTTGGCTCTGGTGTTCAGGGTATAGTCTTCCTGGCCACTGAGTCACTGGGGGGTGGCATCCTCACCAGGAGCTAGAGGCACAGGCCATTTCTTTCTGGAATCTTCTTAAAGGGCCTGTGGTATGACAAGTGTGTTCTTTACTTTCATGTTTTTAATTTTTTTCATTTAAAAGAATTCCATGTATTCATAATATTTTTTAAAAAATTGGAAAGCCATATAAGATGAATATGTCATTTTCGGAGTAGCTATTTATTGTGGATCTGACTTTTGGCAGACTTTTTTACTTCAATATTTGATAAATTTTTAGGACTATAAAACAATGGTTTCTTCTATAGGAAGCTATTAAAATGTCAAGGCATTAAAATTTCTATCACTCTTTTTCTCTCCTCTTTTATAGCTATAGATGTAATTTAATGGAGTGAATTATTCCATCTAAAGGCAGACCTAGAAGTAGTAATTCTATGCAGGCTGCCCAGTAAAGGTGGCAATATTGATTGATTGTTTCTTTTGGTAATTGTTGATAGGAATATCTCATAATCATTAATATTTTTAAAGCCTGGTTTACATGATATAGAGTCATGTTACTAGCCCTATATCAATCGTCTGCTCAGAAGAGAATTTTGAAATGTAAGAGCAACTGGGTACATATAAATGTGATATCAAGAAGTATATACCAGGAGGAGGGATCGGAAGATGGCGTCGTGAGTAGAGCAGCGGAAATATCCTCCCCAAACCACATATATCTATGAAAATATAACAAAGACAACTCTTCCTAGAATAAAGACCAGAGGACACAGGACAATATCCAGACAACATCCACAAATGAGAGAACCCAGCGCCATGCAAAGGCAGTAAGATACAAGCACCAGTCCGGCGGGAGCCGAGCGCCCATATCCCCAACTCCCGGTGGGAGAAGTATAGGCAGAGCGGAAGGGAGAAGGAGCCCAGGACTGCCGAACACCCAGCCCCAGCCATCCTGGGTAGAGTGTAGACACAGTGCGTTTGCAGGGGACCCTGGATACTAGGAAAACAGGGCAGCAAGAACAGTGAGCGGGCACCAGAGGCCTGGCACCGGAGGACACCAGAAAAGCGAGTGACAATTTTTTTTTCTGTTTTGTTTTGGCGAGCGCTTTTTGGAAGTCTTAAAGGGATACGGACCCCAATACTAGGGAAACAGGGTAGAAAGTCTGGTGAGAAGATGCCTGAGGCTGGCGCCGGAGAATAAAGTAAAACGAGAGGACAACATTTTATTTGTTTTCTTAATTGAAATATTTTTCTTGTTGTTCTCGTTGTTTTGTTTTGGCGGGTATTTTTTGGAAGTCTTAAAGGGGCAGGGTGGGACACTTAATCCAGTTGTAGGGAATCTGGGGATCTCTGGGCAAAATAACCCCTGGGCTGCAGGGAGCAGGGAGGCACCTTACAGAGATAAATAGCCTCCCAGCCGCTCCCACTCCAACGCAACTCAACCACATTGGAGCAGCTGCCCAAGCCAGGCCACGCCCAGAGCAACAGCGGAGATAATCTCCATAGCAGTCGGGGAGGAAGCAGAAACCGTGTCTGCACGAAGCTGCCCAGCACAAGCCACTAGAGGTCGCTGTTTTTCCAGGAGAGGAGGGCCACAAACCAACAAGAAGTGATGTCCTTCCAGCCGTCACTCATCCCAGCTCTGCAAACTATTCCTATCACCATGAAAAGGCAAAGCAACAGGCAGTCAAAGATCACAGAGACAGCACCAGAGAAGGAGACAGACCTAACCAGTCTTCCTGACAAAGAATTCAAAATAAAATCATAAACATGCTGACAGAGATGCAGAGAAATACGCAAGAGATATGGGATGAAGTCCAGAGGGAGTTCAAAGATGCCAGAAAGGAGATCACAGGAATGAAACAAACTCTGGAAGGGTTTATAAGAAGAATGGACAGGATGCAAGAGACCATTGATTGAACTGAAACCAGAGAATAGGATCGCATAGAAGCTGACATACAGGGAGATAAAAGGATCTCCAGGAATGAAACAATATTAAGAGAACTGTGTGACTAATACAAAAGGAACAATATCCGTATTATAGGGGTTTCTGAAGAAGAAGAGAGTGGAAAAGAGATGGAAAGTATCTTAGAAGAAATAATTGCTGAAAACTTCCCCAAACTGGGGGAGGAAATAATCGAACAGACCACAGAAATACACAGAAACCCCAACAGAAAGGATCCATGGAGGAAAACATAAAGACACATAATAATTAAAATGGCAAAGATCAAGGACAAGGAAGTAAATTTAAATGCAGCTAGAGAGAAAAAGGTCACCTATAAAACAAAACCCATTACTCTAACATCAGACTTCTTGACAGAAACCATACAGGCCAGAAGAGAATGGCATGATATATTTAATACAATGAAACAGAAGGGCCTTGAACCAAGGATACTGTATCCAGTACGACTATCATTCAAATATGACGGGATTAAACAATCCCCAGACAAACAAAAGCTGAGGGAATTTGCTTCCCACAAACCACCTCTACAGGACATCTTACAGGGACTGCTCTAGATGGGAGCACTCCTAGAAAGAGCACAGCACAAAACACCCAACGTATGAAGAATCGAGGAGGAGGAATAAGAAGGGAGAGAAGAAAAGAATCTCCAGACAATGTATATAACAGCTCAATAAGCGAGCTAAGTTAGGCAGTAAGATACTAAAGAGGCTAACCTTGAACCTTTGGTAACGACGAATTTGAAGCCTGCAATGGCAATAAGTACATATCTTTCAATAGTCACCCTAAATGTTAATGGGCTGAATGCACCAACCAAAAGACACAGACTAATAGAATGGATAAACAAGCAAGACCAATCTATATGCTGCTTACAAGAAACTCACCTCAAACCCAAAGACATATACAGAATAAAAGTCAAGGGATGGAAAAACATATTTCAAGCAAACAACAGCGAGAAGAAAGCAGGGGTTGCAGTACTAATATCAGACAAAATAGACTTCAAAACAAAGAAAGTAAGAAGAGATAAAGAAGGACACTTCATAATGATAAAGCTCTCAGACCAACAAGAAGATATAACCACTCGAAATATATATGCACTCAAAACAGGAGCACCAGCATATATGAAACAAATACTATCAGAACTAAAGGGGGAAATATTCTGCAATGCATTCATTTTAGGAGACTTCAACACACCACTCACCGCAAAGGATAGATCCACCGGGAAGAAAATAAGTAAGGACACGGAAGCACTGAACAACACAGTAGAGCAGATGGACCTAATAGACATCTATCGAACGCTACATCCCAAAGCAACAGGATATACATTCTTATCAAGTGCACATGGAACTTTGTCCAGAATAGACCACATAATAGGCCACAAAAAGAGCCTCAGAAAATTCCAAAAGATTGAAATCCTACCAACCAACTTTTCAGATCATAAATTCATAAAATTAGAAATAAACCATACAAAGAAAGCAGAGGCTGACAAATATATGGAGACTTAACAACACCCTCCTAAATAATCAAAGGATCAATGACCAAAACAAAATGGAGATCCAGCAATATATGGAAACACATGACAACAACAACCCTAAGCCCCAACTTCTGTGCGACACAGCAAAAGCAGTCCTAAGAGGAAAATATATAGTAATACAAATCCAAGCATATTTAAAAAAGGAAGAACAATCCCAAATGAATGGTCTAATGTCACAATTATCGAAATAGGAAAAAGAAGTTCAAATGAGTCCTAAGGTCACCAGAAGGAGGGACATAATAAAGATCAGAGAAGAAATAAATAAAACTGAGAAGAATAAAACAATAGCAAAAATCAATTACACCAAAAGCAGGTTCTTCGAGAATATAAACAAAATAGATAAGCCTCTAGTTAAACTTATTAAGAAGAAAAGAGAGTCAACACAAATCAACAGTATCAGAAAGGGGAAAGGAAAAATCACGAGAGACCATACAGAAATACAAAGAATTATTAGAGAATACTATGAAAACCTATATGCTAACAAGCTGGGAAACCTAGGAGAAATGAAAAATTTCCTACAAAAATACAAGCTTCCAAGACTGAACCAGAAAGAAACAGAAAATCTAAACAGAACAAATTACCGGCAACGAAATTGAAGCGGTAATTAAAAAACTACCAAAGAACAAAACCCCGGGCCAGGTGGATATACCTCGGAATTTTATTAGACATGCAGGGAAGACATAATACCCTTTCTCCTTAGAGTTTTCCAAAAAAATAGACGAGGAGGGGTTACTCCCAAACTCATTCTATGAAACGAATATCACCCTAATACCAAAACCAGGCAAATACCCCACCAAAAAAGAAAAATACAGACCAATATCCCTGATGATCGTAGATGCAAAAATACAAAACAAAATATTAGCAAACCAAATTCAAAAATACATCAAAAGGATCGTACAACATGACCAAGTGGGATTCATCCCAGGGATGCAAGGATGGTACAACATTCGAAAGTCCATCAACATCATTCACCACATCAACAAAAAGAAAGACAAAAACCACATGATCATCTCCATAGATGATGAAAAAGCATTTGACAAAGTTCAACATCCATTTATGATAAATACTCTCAGCAACATGGGAATAGAGGGAAAGTACCTCAATATAATAAAGGCCATCTATGATAAACCCACAGCCAACATTGTATTGAACAGCGAGAAGCTGACAGCATTTCCTCTGAGGTCGGGAACTAGACAGGGATGCCCACTCTCTCCACTGTTATTTATCATAGTACTGTAGGCCCTAGCCAGGGCAATCAGACAAAACAAAGAAATACAAGGAATCCGATCGGTAAAGAAGAAGTTAATCTGTCACTATTTGCAGAAGACATGATACTGTACATAAAAAACCTTAAAGACTCCACCCCAAAACTACTAGAACTGATATCGGATAACACCAAAGTTGCAGGATACAAAATCAACACACAGAAATCTGTGGCTTTCCTATACACTAACAATGAACCAACAGAAAGAGAAATCAGGAAAACAACTACATTCACAAATGCATCAAAAAAAATAAAATACTTAGGAATAAACCTAACCAAAGAAGTGAAAGACTTATACTCTGAAAACTACAAGTCACTCTTAAGAGAAATTAAAGGGGACACTAACAGATAGAAACTCATCCCATGCTCGTGTCTAGGAAGATTTAACATCATCAAAATGGCCATGCTGCCCAAAGCAATATACAGATTTGATGCAATCTCTATGAAACTACCAGCAACATTCTTCAATAAACTGGAACAAATAATTCAAAAATTCATATAGAAACACCAAAGACCCCGAATAGCCGAAGCAATCTTGAGAAAGGAGAATATGTAGGGGGGATCTCACTCCCCAACTTCAAGCTCTATTATAAAGCCATAGTAATCAAGACAATTTGGTACTGGCACAAGAGCAGAGCCACAGACCAATGGAACAGACTAGAGAATCCAGATATTAACCCAGACATATATGGTCAATTAATATTTGATAAAAGAGCCATTGACATACAATGGCGAAATGACAGTCTCTTCAACAGATGGTGCTGGCAAAACAGGACAGCTACATGTAGGAGAAAGAAACTGGACCATTGTCTAACCCCATATACAAAAGTAAATTCAAAATGGATCAAAGACCAGAATGTAAGTCATGAAACCAATAAACTCTTGGAAGAAAACATAGGCAAAAACCTCTTAGACATAAACATGAGTGACCTCTTCCTTAACATATCTCCCCAGGCAAGGTAAACAACAGCAAAAATGAATAAGTTGGACTATATTAAGCTGAATAGCTTCTGTATGGCAAAAGACATCATCAGTAGAACAAAAAGGAACCCTATAGTATGGGAGAATATATTTGAAAATGACACATCCGATAAAGGCATGATGTCCAGAATATATAAAGAGCTCACTCGCCTCAACAAACATAAAACAAATAACCCAATTAAAAAATGGGCAGAGGAACTGAACAGACAGTTCTCCGAAAAAGAAACACAGATGTCCAACAGACGCATTAAAAAATGCTCCACATCAATTATTATTAAAGAAATGCAAATTAAAACTACAATGAGGTATCACCTCACATTAGTAAGGATGGCTGTCATCCAAAAGACAAACAACAACAAATGTTGGCAAGGCTGTGGAGAAAGGGGAACCCTCCTACACTTCTGGTGGGAATGTAATTTAGTTCAACCATTGTGGAAAGCATTATGGAGGTACATCAAAATCCTTAAAACAGATTTACCATTTGACCCAGGAATTGCCCTCCTAGGAATTTACCCTAAGAATGCAGCAATCAAGTATGAGAAAGATCAGTGCACCCCTATGTTTAACGCAGCACTATTTACAGTAGCCAAGAATTGGAAGCAACCTAAATGTCCATCGATAGATGAATGGATAAAGAAGATGTGGTACATATACACAATGGAATACTCCTCAGCCATAAGAAAAGGGCAAATCCTACCATTTGCAGCAACATGGATGGAGCTGGAGGGTATTATGCTCAGTGAAACAAGCCAAGCGGAGGAAGAGAAATACCAAATTATTTCACGTATCTGTGGAATATAAGAACAAAGGAAAACTGAAGGAACAAAACAGCAGCAGAATCACAGAACTCAAGAATGGACTAACAGGTACCAAAGGGGAAGGGACTGGGGAAGATGGGTGGGTACATCTTGATAAGGGGGAGAGAAGTAGGGGGGTATTAAGATTAGCATGCATGGGTGGGTAGGAGCAAAGGGAGGGATGTACAACACAGAGAATGCAAGTAGTGATTCTACAACATTTTGCTATGCTGATGGACCGTGACTGTAAAGGGGTTTATGGGGCTACATGGTATAGGAGAGAGCCTAGTAAACATAATATTCATCATCTAAGTATAGATTTGTGATACCAAAAAAAAAAAAAGGCAGTTCCTGTGTGTTAACATCCAACTAGTCCTACACAAGAGTATAAAGTGCATATAAAAGTGTAGGCAAAGGGACTGTTTGTGTTTATACAAAGGATCAAAGCCTAATTGATCTAAACCAAAAATGAACTAAAATATGATATGAAAAAAACTTCCAACATCAGCACTCTCTGGAAGACTCATACCAGATGATCATCAAAACCCCCAAAAAAGATCCACGCAGTGCTACAGCTGTAGATGCACTCATCCCACCAGTTCTTTGATTTGCCATGGGAATGAAGAAGGAGATATCTAAGCTGGCCTGTGCATACAGTAAAACAACAAATTTGACTGGATCTATACTGTTGGAACTCAACCAAGAATTAGAAGTGCAAATTGTAGCGCTCCAAAATCTTACAACTACAGACTATTTACTGTTAAAAGAACATAAGGGATGTGAACATTCCCCAGGAATGGGTTATTTAAATTCTTTGATTTCTCTCTGACTGTTCAAGTTCAGTTGGACAAAATCGACCATATCATAGATAAGTTTTCACAAATGCCTAAGGTGCCGAACTGGATTTCTTGGTTTCACTGGAGATGGCTGGTAATTACAGGTATGCTTTGGTTATGTAACTATACTCCTATTATGTAAATGTGTGTGCGCAATTGAAGTAGTAGCTTAAAACCTATACATGCTGAAGTTACTCTACAAGAAGATATGTCAAAGAAGTAATCAATCTTCCCATGTTTTCTTCTGCCTGCTACTTCTATTGCTTTTCTTCTTAATTTCTAATTACAACCCTTAAATAAAATTCGTGCCTCATATCAAAGTTACCGAGTATCATAATTCCTCCAAGTGTTAAAGATACCTCAAGACAAATGCTGGGAATAGAAGCTACAGGGCATAAATATGCAAATAAATTAAAAGCTAACCATTTCAAACAGTAAGGCTTCTCTCTCACTTACCAAATTTACATTTCCCTGTATGGCTCTAGAAGATGACTGGTTAGCCAGAGATGGGTAAGATTCCTCAAGGGAGGAACAACCTAAGACAGGCACAATTGCATTGTGTCATCAGATGAGAAATTGGGGATCAACAGAGGTGAGGCTTAGAACCACACCCCCCCTGTTCTGAGAGAAATCTTCTGCATACGTGGATGTTTTATTGCCCTTGTCTAGCTTGGATTAACACATAGTCTACAGGCACACACCTGATCATCTACATTTGCTCTCTTACAACACTAAACTATGTTTTCTACCATTATCCTATATCTACCTAACACTTCAGCTTTTTATTAAAAATAATAATAGTAAAGAGAGAAATGTGGTACTCACATATAAATCAAGTATAAAAATCAAATGAGTATTCATATTTGAACTGACTGTTTATAGTTCATAATGCATGAGCAAAACCGAAAGTTTCTGTGATGACTGCACTTTTACTGATCACCATGTAACTTATTCACTATGTAAGAATTTGTTCTCCATGGAGGAACTTGTTTGTTATGCCTCAGAAGAATGGAGACTGACGAAAACTAGTCTTAGGGTGGATTAATGATTGTCCATTGATCATTGACTTCCCTATACAGAAATTTATTGTTGTTAAAAACCATTTGATCTATAAATATGAGAGATGCCCTAACAAACAAACAAACAAAAAATGTACAAACTTCCAATTGTAAAATAAATAAGTAACCATGATGTAATGTATAGCATAAGGAATATAGTCAAAATATTGTAACAACTTGGTATGGTGATAGCTGGTACCTAGAATTATCATGGATATAAATGTTAAATCAATATATTGTTCGCCTGAAACTAATGTAATGTAATACTGTGTGTCAAATACCCTTCAATAAAAAGTAAATATATTAAAAAAAAGAAATAGATTTATTAGATAGATGGTAGATATTCATAGATTAAATGAAAAGATTGACAGAGATGACAGAATGATTAGATATATATAGATTACAGATGATAGACTAAATAGAATAGATGATGTAGGGAGGTTATATTAGAAAGATAGATGATAGATAGGTACAGAGTTATGAACTGAATTTTTGAGACCTCACCTCACCATCTTCTGCTCCTCTAACCATCTGCCCCCACAACACACACACACACACTCACACACACACACACACACACATACATACACTCACACAAGTTCATATTTGAACTGAGACAGGGTTGAAGACCTAACCCCCACTGTCATGGTATTGGGAGGTGGGGCCTTTGGAGGTAATTGGGTTTGGAAGATATCATGGGGGTGTGGGTGGAGCTGCCATTATGCAGTCAGTGCTATTAAGAAGAATTGAAAACAGAGCTTTCTCCCTTGACCCTGTGAGGACACAGCATGGATGTGGCCATATGCAAACCAGAAGAAGGGACCACACCAGGAACTGAACCTGCCTTGGTCTTGGACTTCTGCTTTCAGAATAGGGAGAAATCAGTGTCTATGGATGAAAATCCCACTCAATGACACTCTGGTTATCAGTTTGAGCAGGCTAACATAGACATGTAGGAATACAGAGATGCACTTAGACGACGGATGGAGAGAACCTACGCATAGATATACGTGCTAAGCTGTCTGCATAGGTATTTGTATCCAACCACCTCTGCACTTTGAAGTTTGCACCGTATGGGGGAAACACTAGGAGCACAACCTATGCACGTTTCTTTTTTAATGTGTGGGCTGCAGTTTCCGCTAACTGGGGTCTCCGTTAACTCTCAGCCGTGTGTGCATGTCTTTACGTGTGCATGTGTGTGTGTACACCACTGCCTCTATCGGTCTACAATCACAGGAGATGCAAAAGTAACAAAGGAACGCAGGTAAAGCAAACATCTTGCAAACTATGACCAGAAAGAGTACAATTATCCACTAGCCTCTGGGGCTATCTTTGCCAAGTGTTTCTATGCAGTTTTAGAAAGATATTGCTGGAAATGTTACTGGGACCATTCTGAACCATCAAGTTAGTTAAGGTAATAAGCCAGGACAGGAGAGCAGCAAAGAGCACAAACAGTGTGTCTCCTACGTATCAGGCCAAGGTGTACAGGCTTTAATTCTACTACACCACTTCATCTCAGCATGGCTGACGTTTGATGACCTTATTCAACACCTTCATCTGTGAGTAAAAAGTTACTTCAGAATCACCTCCCTTAACAGAAAATAAATAAGTGCAGAGACATAAACATTCCTAGAATTCCTGCCGCCATCACACAACTCTTTATGCTCAGCACCCTTTTCATATGAACGGAAATATAGCTCTAAATGCTACTAATCCATTTTAGATAGACCTCACTCACATCTAAATGCCTAAATGCACTGAAACTCAACCTCCACCTTGACAGCAGAGGGGAGCAGTTTTCCCACATGCTAGCTGGCCTGCCACCTTAGCAAGCCCATAGGCCGCCGGCACACAAGAGCACCGCATGTCGCCAAAAGGCAGTTCCCTTAACCAGTGACTACATGCATGGTCTCTGGAGATGGGCCACCAAGGAGGGCCGCTGAGGTGACATCGGTTCACAGGCATAAAGACCTACTACAGGGCATGCCCCTGAATCGGACCCCGCAGGCCCGCCAGACTGTTCGCTGCATGGGTCCTCGGAGAGGCCCCACAGCTCACACAGCTGCCACAGCAGGAATGGCCCAGGGGCAGAGCAGCCTGAGGGGCCTGGCCTGCACAGGTTCAAGAGTCCAGCAGCAAACCACTCTATCCAAACCCAGCAGACTCTTGCCACCTACGCAGGAGAAGTTCCCACACAAGGCCACTCCTCTCGAGACCCAAACACACAGCTAATTCATATAAACAAACACAAGGAATTGAGACTGAGAACGACAAAGAGGAATCAAAGTGCACCTAGTGACAGAACGTTGACAAAAGTGAGAAAACAGATACATAGACAAATGATTGATACATAGATTGGACTGATATACATACATATGGATGATAGATTAATTAGATAGATACACAGATTATAGAAGATAGATGATAGAACATAGTTAGATGATAGACAGATACATAGGTATATAGATTACATAGATAGATAAAGAGATATGTAGGTAGATAGATAGGAAAGCATCATACTAAACATGCTATCTTTCCCTCAAGACTATCTACATGCTCCCTTACAGGAGCCTCACTAGAAATCCAAGGACACAAACTACAATCCAAAGGGGCGGGGACAGGTAGCCTACACAAGTGAAACTGAGAAACAAACAAACAAACAAATGGATTCTGTTTGAGTCCCCAGAGACAGTCAATAGAAAATAGCCTTATCTAGCCAACGTGAATTCTTTTTGTTTGGTATCAGCAGTGTCCAGCCATAGATTTAGTGGTACAGCAATGTCCTTCTCATTCATTTTTTCTCACCTCAATAACTGAATTGTTGAATAATATGTGTCTGGGTTTTGAAATCACTGGGTTTTATGATGTTCTTGAATGTAAAGAAGTAATAACGACCTAAAGAGGGAAGTTTGGACACTCAAACAAACACGTAACTCCACAACACTCTCATTGCTCCCAAATGCTCCTGTTTAGAAAAATGTGTTCCTTTTTATTTGTCCCTCCTCCTATTAGCGGTGATCATGCCAATGTCCCTCAAACATGGTGGTGAATAAAACACCAAGTAAAGTGTTCTGTCTTCAACAGGCCCAGAGGAAGGATACTTGTTGTCTTCAGGGAGCACTTATTCAATGAATGTGGCTAAATACAGTCAGCAAGTGAGAAGGAGGTAAAAGAGGACAGAGGTCAGAGATATGGGAGCAAGTCCCTGCACCACCATTTACTGGTTTTGTAAGCACACGCGGCTGTATCGACCTGAAAGTGTCTCAGTGAACCCAGTGCTCTACCTATGGCCTAGTTACCTTGCAAGGTTTTTGGAAGCATAATGTAGGGAAATGACCTAGGCGATGTTAACTGTTCTGTACATAAGGATAGATGGGCAGACAAAAAGATGATTGATTCATAGATAGTTAGATAGATGACAGATGAAAGATGATAGACATGACAGATAGATGATAGGAAGATAGGTAGATAGATAGATAGATAGATAGATAGACTCATAGATAGATACATAGATACATAGATAGATGATAGATAGATAGAAGGAAAGATAGAAGGATGGATAGATAGATAGATAAATAGATAGATAGATAGATAGATAGATAGATAGACGGACAGACAGACAGACAGACAGACAGACAGACAGACAGACAGATAGATAGATAGATAGATAGATAGATAGATAGATAGATAGATAGATAGATAGATAGATACAGATACATATCGATTAACACAAAGCTATTGCTCATAACCAGGAGATCAATGGTGAAAGCAGATAGAGAAACTACGAACAAAATGTTAGAATGAATTCCAGTTTAAAAATTGCAGTAAGCAGCCATAAGAAGAAAACACCATTTGCAATGATGTGGATGGAGCAAGATGGTACTATGCTCAGTGAAATAGGCCAGGCGGAGAAAAACAAGTAGAAAATGATTTCACTCATGTGTGGAGTATAACAACAAAGAAACACTGTAGGTAAAATACAGCAGCAGAATCACAGAACCCAAAAGTGGACTAACAGTTACCAAAGGAAAAGTGACTGGGCAGGGTGGGTGGGAAGGGAGGGAAAATGGCGGGGAGAAAGGAAGGGTTCATTAGGATTAGCATTTATAATGTGTGGGGTGGTGGGAGCACGGGGAATGCTGTACAACACAGAGAAGACAAGTAGTGTTTCTACAGCATGTTACTACATGCTGATGGACAGCTACTGTAACGGGGTGTGTGGGTGGACATGGTGAAGGGGTCTAATCATACAACTACGCTGATGGACAGCTTCTCTAACGGGGTTTTTTGGGGGACTTGTACTTGGTGATCATAATGTTCTAGCATGATTGTAGATTAATGTTAACAAAAAATATTTTTTAAGGGCAATAAGTACACAGCTCTCAATTGTCAGAATAAAAGGACAGGCTCTGTGTGCTCTAATCAAAAGACACATGGTTAAAAGACGGGATGGAAACTCAAGACCACCTATGTGCTCCTTACAGGAGAAACACCTGAGATCCAAGGACGAAGACAAACTACAAATTGAGTTGGTTTGGATAGGTACCCTACACAAGAGAAACTGAAAAAAAAAAAGTAAAGATATGCTGATGGGTTTAAAGATGGTGGCTCACGTGAGAGGGGAGGCGGAATCCTCCACCCAAAACCAAAACTACATACTTACATACTATATGGAAATAGAACAACTATACCAAATCCTGGAAGAGCAGCAGGGAACAACGCTGCTGTGGCAGGCTGTCAACTCTAGTAGAAGTGTGATGTACAGTCCTAGAGATGTGCTCTGGGAGCACAAACCTACCGTACACGTGCTATGCTCTGGAGAATCGGTGGAGTTGGAAATCAAAGACAGGTAGAAGACTTCGAGGGACTTGAGATTCCAGCCACTTGTGGGACAACACAGGGATCCACATCCAGCCAATGTGGGACAAAAGAAAGGCGGAAAGTCTGAGAGACTTCCTAACAGCGAGAGAACTGCTAAAGGGGCAAAGCTGCCACAGGGCTTGCCACTCAGGAGAAAGGACAGGTGCGCCAAAGTGCCCGGGTACATTCTGGACGGCAGTCAGGGGAGCTTTCAGGAGCTCCGGGCACTCCATCCCCATGGCTGACCTCGCAGCTCCAAGGCAACTTACCGTGCTGTGACTGGTAGACGGCCTGCCTTCCCACTGGCACCGATCTGAAAAATGGCTGCCCCCACCTACGGCAGCTTCTCCCTGCATGCTCCGCAAACTGGCCCTGGCACTGGAGACGGGCACTGTGGCTGGGAAGCACGAAAGACCTCTTTCCCCACAGCGGGGATGGGCACCGGCACTGCTCCCCGGGACACCTGCCATCCGCCCAAGGTCTGAGCATCTCCAGAGAGTAACGCTTCTGGGAGCTATAGGGCGCCACCTACAAATATGAAACTTCAAAGGAACCTGGTAAATGGACTCAAATCAATCTTCCTGAAGTAAGTGATCTCAAAATAAACATCAGGAGCATCCTCAGGGAGCTACAGAAAATAAAACCGCAGTGCAGAGAAAACATGGCAGCATGAGTAGGACAGTGGGAATCTCCTCCCATAATCACATATATTTTTGAAAATACAACAAATTCAAATAATCCTAAAAGAGAGACCAGAAGACACAGGACAACAGCCAGACTACAACTACACTAACGAGAACCCAGCGCCTGGTGAAAGGGGTAAGATAGAATCCCCAGCCAGGCATGACCTGAGTGACCCTTCCCCAGCTCCCGGCAGGAGAAGAATAGGCAGAGCGGGAGGGAGACGGAGCCCAAGACTGCTGAACAACCAGCCCCAGCCACCTGCACCAGAGCACAGACACAGTGCATGCGCGGGGGGCCCTGGATACTAAGGAAACAGGGCAGCAAGTCCTCTGAGCAGGTGCCGAAGATGATGCCCCTGTGAAAAAGAAAAGCGCGGGCTTTTTGAAAGTCTGAAAGGGACAGGGACTTAACAGCTAGAAGGAAACCACACAGGTCACAGACCAGCAGCTGGAAAGTACTGGGAAATCCGGGCACACTAACACCCTGGGCAACAGCTCTGAGACCCCTCATGGAGGTAAACCACCAAGCAGCTACCCCATCCACTACCAATCCAGGCACTGTGAAAGCAGAGAAGCAGCCTAAGGCAAAACGCCCACAGAAAGGGAAGTTCCTCCACTCCGGCCAGGCAAGACACAAAGACCCAGTCTACACGCAATTACCCAACACAAGCCACGAGGGGTCGCAGTTGTCCCAGTAAAGAAAGGTCAGTAGCATTTGAAAAGTTTGGCCCACCCAGCTGACAGCCAGTAGCACCTGTCCACATGAAAAGGCCAAAAAATATGAACCAGACAAGAGTAACCCAGACAGCTTTGGCATCTGCTACATCTTCCCCTTAGAAGGAACCTGGGGAGACAGATTTAGCCAGTCTTCCTAAAAAATAATTAAAACAAAAGTCATAACCATGCTAATGGACTTGCAGAGAAATATGCAAAAACTAAGGAAGGAGAATACAGAAATAAAAAAATCTCTGGAAGGACTTCAAAACAGAATGGACGAGATTCAAGAGACCATTGATGGACTAGAAAACAGAGAACAGGAACGCAGAGAAGCTGGTGCAGAGAGAGATAAAAGGATCTCCAGGAATGAAAGAATTTTAAGAGAGCAGAGTGACCAATCAAAAAGGAATAATATAGGCATTATAGGAATACCAGAAGGAGAGGACAGATAAAGGGATAGAAAGTGTCTTTGAAGAAATAATTGCCGAAAACGTCCCTAAACTAGGGGAAGAAATGGCTTCTCAGACCACAGAGGTACACAGAACTTCCATGACAAGGGATCCAAGGCGGGCAACACCAAGACACATAATAATTAAAATGGCAAAGATCAAAGACAAGGAAAAAGAATTAAAGGCATCCAGAGAGGAAAAAAAGGTTACCTACAAAGGAAAACCCATCAGGCTATCATCAGACTTCTCAACAGAAACCCTACAGGATAGAAGAGAATGGCATGATATACTTAATGAAATGAAACAGAAGGGCCTTGAACCAAGACTACTGTATCCAGCACGAATATCATTTAAATATGAAGGAGGGATTAAACAATTCCCAGACAAGCAAAAGTTGAGGGAATTTGCCTCCCACAAACCACCTCATCAGGGCATCCTATAGGGTCTGCTCTACATGGGAGCACTCTTAAAAAGAGCACAGAAAAAAACACCCAAAATATGAAAAAGGGAGGAGGATGAATAAGAAGGGAGAGAAATAAAGAATCATCAGACCGCTTTTATAATAGCTCCACAAGTCAGTTAAGTCAGACAGTAAGATAGTAAAGAAGCTAACCCTAAACCTTTGGTAACCACAAACTTAAAGCCTGCAATGCAATAAATTCATACCTTTCAATAATCACCCTAAATGTAAATGGACTGAATGCAAAAATCAAGAGACACAGAGTAATAGAATGGATAAAAAAGCAAGATCCATCCATATGCTGCTTACAAGAGACTCACCTCAAACCCAAAGACCTGCACAGACTTAAAGTCAAGGGATGGAAAAAGATATTTCATGCAAACAACAGAGAGAAGAAAGGTGTTGCAATTCTGGTATCAGAAAAAACAGACTTCTAAATAAAGAAAGTAACAAAAGACAAAGAAGGACATTACATAATGATAAAGGACTCAGCCCATCAAGAGGACATAACCATTATAAATATATATGGACAAAATACAGGAGCACCAACATACCTGAAACAAATATTAACAGAACTAAAGGAGGAAATAGAATGCAAAGCATTCATTCTAGGAGAGTTCAACGCACCACTCACTACAAAGGACAGATCCACCAGACAGAAAAGAAGTAAGGACACAGAGGCACTGAACAACACATTAGAACAGATGGACCTAATAGACTTCTACAGAAGACTACATATGAAAACAACAGGATGCACATTCTTCTCAAGTGCACATGGAACATTCTCCAGAATAGACCACATACTATGCCACAAAAAGAGCCACAGTATATTCCAAAAGATTGAAATCTTACCAACCAACTTTTCAGACCACAAAGGCATAGAACGAGAAATAAAGCAAAAAGGCTCACAAAAACATGGATGCTAAACAACACGCTCCTAAATAATCAATGGATGAGTGACCAAATGAAAATGGAGATCCAGCAATATAAGGAAACAAATGAGAACAACAACACTAAGCCACAACTTCTGTGGGACACAGCAAAAGCAGTCTTAAGAGGAAAGTATATAGCAATCCAGGCATATTTAGAAAAGGAAGAGCAACCCCAAATGAATGGTTTAATGTCTCAATTATTGAAATAGGAAAAGAGAAACAAATGAGGCGTAAGGTCAGCAGAAGGAGGGACATAATAAAGATCAGAGAAGAAATAAATAAAACTGAGAAGATTAAAACAATAGCAAAAATCAATGAAACCAAGAGATGATTCTTTGAGAAAATAAACAAAATAGATAAGCCTCTAGCCAGACTAATTAAGATGAAAAGAGATTCAACCAAATCAACAGTATCAGAAAAGAGAAAGGAAAAATCATGAGGGAACCCACTGAAATGCAAAGAATTATTAGAGAGTACTATGAAAACCTATATGCTAACAAGCTGGGAAACCAAGGAGAAATGGATAACCTCCAAGAAAAATACAAACTTCCAAGACTGACCCAGAAAGAAACAGAAAATCTAAACAGACCAATTACCAGCAATGAAATTGAAGCAGTAATCAAAATCTACCAAAGAACAAAAACCCCGGGCCAGATGGATTTACCTCTGAATTTTACTAGACATACAGGGAAGACATAATACCCATTCTCCTTAAAATTTTCCAAAAAATAGAAGAGGAGGGGATACTCCCAAACTCATTCTATGAAGCTAACATCACCCTTATAGCAAATCAAGGTAAAGAAACCAGCAAAAAAGAAAACTACAGACCAATATCCCTGATGAAAGTAGATGCAAAAATACTCAAAAAAATATTAACAAACGGAATTCAAAAATACATCAAAAGGATCATACACCATGACCAAGTGGAATTCATCCCAGTGATGCAAGGATGGTACAACATTCGAAAGTCCTCAACATCATCCAACACATCAATAAAAAGAAAGACAGAAACCACATGATCATCTCCGTAGATGCTGAAAGAGCATTTGACAAAGTTCAACATCCATTCATGATAAAAACTCTCAGCAAAATGGGAATAGACGGCAAGTACCTCAACACAATAAAGGCCATCTTTGATAAACCCACAGCCAACATTATATTGAACAGTGAGAAGCTGAAAGGATTTCCTCTGAGATCGGGAACTAGACAGGGATGTCCACTCTCCCCACTGTTTTTTAACATAGTACTGGAGGTCCTAGTCATGGCAATCAGACAAAACAAAAAAATACAAGGAATCCAGATTGGTAAAGAAGAAGTTAAACTGTTACTATTTGCCAATGACATGACACTGTACATAAAAAACCCTAAAGACTTCAACCAAAAACTACTAGAAATGATATCAGAATACAGCAAATTTGCAGGATACAAAATCAACACACAGAAATCTGTGGCTTTCCTATACACTAACAATGAACCAACAGAAAGAGAAATCATTAAAACAACTCCTTTCACAATTGCATCAAAAAAAAATAAAATACCTCGGACTAAACCTAACCAAAGAAGTGGAAGACATATACTCTGAAGAATACAAGTCAGTCTTAAGAGAAATTAAAGGGGACACTAACAAATGGAAACTCACCCCATGCTCGAGGCTAGGAAGAATTAATATCTTCAAAATGGCCATCCTTCCCAAAGCAATATACAGATTTGATGCAATCCCTATGAAACTACCAGCAACATTCTTCAATGAACTGGAACAAATAATTCAAAAATTCATATGGAAACACCAAAGACCCCGAATAGTCAAAGCAATCCTGAGAAAGAAGAATAAAGTAGGGGGGTTCTCACTCCCCAACTTCAAGCTCTATTATAAAGCCATAGTAATCAAGATAATTTGGTACTGTCACAAGAACAGAGCCACAGACCAGTGGAACAGACTAAAGACTCCAGACATTAAACCAAATATATATGGTCAATTAATATTTGATAAAGAAGCCATGGACATACAATAGTGAAATGACAGTCTCTTCAACAGATGGTGCTGGCAAAACAGGACAGCTACATGTAGGAGAATGAAACTGGACCATTGTCTAACCCCATATACAAAAGTAAACTCAAAATGGATCAAAGTCCTGAATGTAAGTCATGAAACCATTAAACTCTTGGAAGAAAACAGAGGCAAAAACCTCTTAGACATAAACATGAGTGACCTCTTCTTCAACATATATCCCCGCGTAAGGAAAGAACAGCAAAAATGAACAAGTGGGACTATATTAAGCTGAAAACTTCTGAACGGCAAAAGACATCATCAGTAGAACAAAAAGGAACCCTACAGTATCGGAGAATATATTTGAAAATGACACATGCAGTAAAGGCTTGATGTAAAGAATATATAAAGAGCTCACACACCTCAACAAACAAAAAAAAATAATCGAATTAAAAAATGGGCAGAGGAACCGAACAGACGGTTCTCAAAAAGAAATACAGATGGCCAACAGACACATGGAAAGATGCTCCACATCACTAATTATCAGAGAAATGCATATTAAAACTACAGTGAGGTATCACCTAACACCAGTAAGGATGGCTGCCATCCAAAATACAAACAACAACAAACGTTGGCAAGGCTGTGGAGAAAGGGGAACCCTCCTACACTGCTGGAGGGAATGTAAATTAGTTCAACCATTGTGGAAAGCAGTATGGAGGTACATCAAAATGCTCAAAACAGGCATACCATTTGACACAGGGATTGCACTCCAAGGAATTTAAACTAAGAATGCAGCAATAAAGTATGAGAAAGACCAATGCACCCCTATGTTTATCGCAGCACTGTTTACA
The DNA here is from genome assembly GCF_030020395.1 of Manis pentadactyla. Taxonomy (NCBI): domain Eukaryota; kingdom Metazoa; phylum Chordata; class Mammalia; order Pholidota; family Manidae; genus Manis; species Manis pentadactyla. Next base: position 357,614 of record NW_026644865.1, read on the forward strand.
ATAGCCAATAATTGGAAGCAACCTAAATGTCCATCGATAGATGAATGGATAAAGAAGATGTGGTACATATATACAATGGAATACTACTCAGCCATAAGAAAATGGCAAATCCTACCATTGAGAGCAACATGGATGGAGCTGCACGGTATTACGCTCAGTGAAATAAGCCAAGCAGAGAAAGAGAAATACCAACTGATTTCACTCATCTGTGGAGTATAACAAAGGAAAAACTGAAGGAACAAAACAGCAGCATAATCACAGAACTCAAGAATTGTCTAACAAGTACCAATGGGAAAGGGACTGGGGAGGATGGGTTTGTAGGGAGGATAAGGGGGGGAGAAAAAGGGGGTATTAAGATTAGCATCCATAGGGTGGTGGGAGAAAGGGGAGGACTGTACAACACAGAGAAGGCAAGTTGTGATTCTATAACATTTTGCTATGCTGATGGACAGTGACTATAAAGGGGAATATAGGGGGGACCTGGTATAGGGGTAAGCGATAGTAAACAAAGTGTTCGTCATGTAAGTGTAGATTAGTGATAACAAAAAAAAAAAGAAAAAAAGGCAGTTCCTGTGTGGTAACATCCAATGAGTTCTACAAAAGTGTATAAAGGGAATATAAAAGTGTAGTCAAGAGGTCTGTTTGTGTTTATAAAGAGGATCAAGGCCTAATTGGTCTAACCTGAAAATGAACTAAGATACGATATGAAAAAGAACTTCCAACATCAGCACTCTCTGGAAGACTCATACCAGAAGATGATCATCAAAAAACCCAAATAAAGATCAACGCGATGCTACAGCTGTAGATGCCCTCATCCCACCAGTTCCTGGATTTGCCATGGGAATGAAGAAGGAGATATCTAAGCTGGCCTGTGCATACAGTAAAACAACAAATTTGACTGGATCTATACTGTTGGAACTCAACCAAGAATTAGAAGTGCAAATTGTAGTACTCCAAAATCTTACGACGACAGACTATTTACTGTTAAAAGAACATAAGGGATGTGAACATTCCCCAGGAATGGGTTGTTTTAATTTGTCTGATTTCTCTCAGACTGTTCAAGTTCAGTTGGACAATATCCGCCATATCACAGATAAGTTTTCACAAATGCCTAAGGTGACTAACTGGTTTCCTTAGTTTCACTGGAGGTGGCTTGTAATTACAGGTATGCTTTGGTTATGTAACTATCCTCCTATTATGTTAATGTGTGTGCACAATTTAAGAATCAGCTTAAAACCTATACATGCTGAAGTTATTCTACAAGAAGATATGTCCAGGAAATAATCAATCTTCCCAGGTTTTCTTCCGCCTGCTACTTCTATAGCTTTTCTTCTTCCTTCCTAATTACAACCCTTAAATAGAATTCATGCCTCATATCAAAGTTACCTAGTATCATAATTCTTCCAAGTCTTAAAGATACCTCAAGACAAATGCTGATCTTAGAAGCTACAGGGCATAAATATGCAAAGAAATAAGAAGCTAACCATTTCAAACAATAAGGCTTCTCTCTCACTTACCAACTTTACATTTCCCTGTACGGCTCCAGAAGGTGACTGGTTACCAGAGCCGGGTAAGATTCCTCAAGGGAGGAACAACCTTAGACAGGCACAGTCGCAGTGGGTCATCAGGTGACAAATTGGAGATCAACAGAGGTGAGGCTTAGAACCTCACCCACCTGTTCTGAGAGAAATCTTCTCCATACGTGGATGTTTTATTGCCCTTGTCTAGCTTTGATTAACACATAGTCTTCAGGCACACACCTGTTCATCTATATTTGCTCTCTTACAACACTAAACTATGTTTTCTACCTTAATCTTGCATCAACCTACCACTTCAGCATTTTATTACAAATAATAATAATAAAGAGAGAAATGTGGTATTCACATATAAATCAAGTGTAAATATCAAATGAGTATTCATATATGAACTGACTGTTTATAGATCATAATGCATGAGCACAACCGAAAGTTTCTGTGATGACTGCCCTTGTACTGTTCACCATGTAACTTATTCACTATGTAAGAATTTGTTCTCCATGTAAGAACTTGTTTGTTATGCCTCAGAAGATTGGAGACTGAAGAAAATTAGGCTTTGGGTGGATTAATGATTTTGCATTGAGCATTGATTACCCTACACAGAATTTTACTGTTGTTAACAACCATTTGATCTATAAATAAGAGAGATGCCCTCACAAACAAACCAAAGAAAATGTACACACTTGCAATTTTAAAATAAATAAGTAACCGGGATGTAATATATAGCATAAGGAATAGAGTCAAAATTTTGTAATAACTTGGTATGGTGATAGCTGGTACCTAGAATTATCATGGATATATATGTTAAATCACTATGTTGTACACCTGAAACTAATGTAATGTAATACTGTGTGTCAACTACCCTTCAATAAAAAGTAAATATCTACAAAAAAAAAGAAATAGATGTATTAGATAGATGATAGATATTCATAGATTAGACGAATACATTGACAGAGATGACAGATAAATAAGATATATATAGATGACAGATGATAGACTAGATAGAATAGATGATATAGGGAGGTTAGATTAGACAGACAGATGATAGATAGATACAGTTATGAACTGAATTTTTGAGCCCTCACCTCACCATCTTCCACTCCTCTAAACCCCCGCCGCCACCACACACACACACACACACACACACACACACACACACACACATGCACACACACAAGTTCATATTTGAATTGAGACAGGGTTGAAGCCCTAACCCCCACTGTCACAGTATTGGGAGGTGGGGCCTTTGGAGGTAAATGGGTTTGGAAGATATCATGAAGGTGTGGGTGGAGCTGCCATTATGCAATCAGTGCTATTAAGCGGAACAGAGGGCAGAGCTTTCCCCTCGACCCTGTGAGAACAGAGCAGGGATGCGGACATATGCAAGTAGGAAGAAGGGACATCACCAGGAACTAAACTGCCTTGGTCTAGGACTTCTGCTTCCAGAATAGCGAGAAATCAGTATCTATGGATGAAACACCCACTCAATGACACTCTGGTTATCAGCTTGAGTAGACAAACATAGATATGTAGGTAAACAGAGATGCACTTAGACGATGGATGGAGAGAGAATATGCATAGATTTATGTGCTTAGCTGTCTGCACAGGTATCTGTGTCCAACCACCTCCGTACTTTGAAGTCTGCTCCGTATGGGGGGAACACCAGGAGCACAACTTTTGCACGTTTCTTTTTTAAAGTGTCGGCTGCAGTTTCCGCTAACTGGGGTCTCCGTTAACTCTCAGCCGTGTGTGTGTGTCTGTGCGTGTGCGTGTGTGTGTGTACACCACTTCACCTATTGGACTACAATCACAGGAGATGCAAAAGAAACAAAGGAATGCAGGATAGGGCAAACATCTTGCAAACACTGAGCAGAAAGAATAAAAATTTCCACTAGCCTCTGGGGATATCTTTGCCAAGTGTTTCTATGCAATTTTAGAAAGATATTTCTGGAAATATTGCTGGGACCACTCTGAACCATCAAGTTAGTTATGGTAAAAAGCCAGGATAGGAGAGCAGCAAAGAGCGCCTTTGGTGTGTCCCCTATGTATCAGGACAACGTGTACAGGCTTTAATTCTACTACACCACTTCATCACACCATGGATGACGTGGGATGAACTTATTCAACACCTTCATCTGTGAGTAAACAGTTACTTCAGAATCACCTCCCTTAACAGAAAATAAATACGTGTGGGGACATAAACATTCCTAGAATTCCTGCCACCATCACCCAACTCTTTATGCTCAGTGTCCTTTAAATATGAACGGAAACATAGCTCTCAACGCTACTATTCCATTACAAATAGACCTCACTCACATCTAAATGCCTAAATGCATGGAAACTCAACCTCCACCTTGACAGCAGTGGGGAGCAGTTTCCCCACAAGCTAGCTGGCCTGCCACCTCAGCAAGCCCATGGGCCACTTTCCCACAAGAGCCATGCGTGTCACCAAAAGGCAGTTCCCTTAACCAATGACTACACGCATGCTCTTTGGAGATGGGCCAACAAAGAGGGCCGCCGAGGTGACATCGGTGCACAGGCAAAAAGACATACTACTGGGCATGCACCTACCTCGGAACCCGAAGGCCAGCCACGGTGCTCCCTGTGTGGGGCCTTGCATATGCCCGCAGCTCACGCCGCCACCACAACAGGAATGGCCCAGGGGCAGAGAATCCAGAGGGCCCTGGCCCGCACAAGTTCAAAAGACCAGCCGGCCAACCACACCATCCACACCCAGAAGACTAGTGCTACCTACACAGAAGTTCCCACCCAAGGCCACTCCTCTCAAGACACAAACACACAGCTAACTCACATAAACAAACACATGGAATTGAGACTGAGAAGGACACAGAGGAAGCAAAGTGCACCTAGTGACAGAACGTTGACAAAAGTGAGAAAACAGATACATAGACAGATGATTGATACATAGATTGAAAAGATATACATACATATGGATGATAGATAAATTAGATAGATACACAGATGATAGTAGATAGATGATAGATCATAGATAGATAAACGACAGTGAGAAAGACAGGTAGATAGATTACACAGATAGATAAAGAGATAGGTAGGTAGGAAGATAGGAAAGCATCATGCTAAACAAAGCTATCTTTCACTCAAGACAATCTATGTGCTCCCTTACAGGAGACTCACTTGAGATCCAAGCACACAGACAAACTACAAGCTGAAGAGGCAGGGACAGGTATCCTACACAAGTGAAACAGAGAAACAAACAAACAAATGGATTCTGTTTGAGTCCCCTGAGACAGTCAGTAAAAAATAGCTCTACCTAGCCACGGTGAATTCTTTTTGTTTGGTTTCAGCAGTGCCCAGCCATAGATTTAGTGGTACAGCAACGTCCTTCTCATTTTTTCTCACCTCAACAACTGAAATGCTATAATAATATGCGTCTGGGCTTTTGAAATCAGTGCATTTTATGATGTTCACGAATCTAAAGAAGTAATAACAACCTAAAGAGGGAAGTGTGGACACCCAAATAAACACGTCATTCCACAACACACTCTTTGTTCCCAACTACTCCTGTGGAGAAATAGGTGTTCCTTTTTATTTGTTCCTCCTCCTATCAGCATTGTTCACGCCGATGTCCCTCAAACATGGTGGTGAGCAAAGCACCAAGTATACTTTTCGGTCTACAACAGGCCCAGAGGAAGGATACTTGTGGTCTTCAGGGAGGCCTTAGGCAATGAAGGAGGCTAAATACATTCAGCAAGTGAGAAGGAGGTAAAAGAGGACAGAGGACAGAGATACGGGTTCATGTCCCTGCACCACCATTTACTTTTTTTATAAGCACACGCCGCTGACTCGACCTGTAAGTGTCTCAGAGATATCAGTGCTCTAACTACGCCTAGTAACCTTGCAAGATTTTTGGAACTATAATGTTGGGAAGAGACGTAGGCCATGTTGTCAACTGTTCTGTACATAAGGATAGATAGGTAGACAAAAAGATGATTGATTCATAGATAGATAGAGAGATGATAGATGATAGATAGATAGATAGATACATACATAGATAGATAGTTAGATGATAGGAAAATAGATAGTTATATAGATAGAAAGATAGAAGAATATAAAGATAGATATATAGATACATACATGGACAGATAGACAGACAGATAGACAGATAAAAATACATATCGATTAACAAAAAACTATTGCTCATAACCAGGAGATCAATGGTGAAAGCACATAGCGAAACTACAAACAAAAGGAAGAATGAAATCCAGTTTAAAAAGTGCAGTTAGCAGCCATAAGAAGAAAACAAATCCTTCCATTTGCTATGACGTGGATGGAGCTAGACGGTAGTATGCTCAGTAAAATAGGCCAGGCAGAGAAACACAAGTACCAAATAATTTCACTCTTGTGTGGAGTATAACAACAAAGAAAAACTGAAGGAAAAATCATCAGTAGACTCACTGAACCGGAGAGTGGACTAACAGTTACTAAAGGGAGAGGGACTTTGTAGGGTGGGTGGGAAGGGAGGGATAAGGGCGGAGAGAAAGTTAGGGGACATAAGGTTTAGCATGCATAATGTGTGGGATCTGTGGGTCATGGGCATGGCTGTACAACACAGAGAAGACAAGTAGAGATTTTACAGCATCTTACTACACGCTGATGGAGAGCAACTGTAATGGGTTGTGTGTGTGGAGACATGGAGAAGGAGTCTACAGCATCCAACTACGCTGATGGACAGCGACTGTAAGAGGTTTTAGCGGGGTACTTGGTGAAGAGGGGAGCCTAGTAAACATAATGTTCTTCACGTTATTGTAGATTAATGATAACAAAAAAAAGTTTTTAAGTGCAGTAACGGCACAGCTCTGAATCATCAGAATAAAAGGACAGGCATTGAATGCTCCAATCAAAAGACACAGGGTTAGAAGAAGGGATGAAAACTCAAGACCACCTATGTGCTCCCTTACAGCAGACTCACTTGAGATCCAAGGACACAGACAAACTTCATGCCGAATGGGTGGGTATAGGTACCCTACACAAGTGAAAGTGAAAAAGAAACAATCAAACAAATGAATTCTGTTTGAGTCCCCAGAGACAGTCAGTAGGAAATAGCCCTATCTGGCCACCATGAATTATATTTATTTGGTTTCAGCAGTGCGCAGCCACGATTTAGTGGTGCAGCAAAGTCCTTCTCATTTCTTCTCACTTCAACAACTGAATTACTGTAATAGTGTGCGTCTGGGCCTTTGAAATCAGTGGATTTTATGATGTTCACGAACGTGAAAATCTAATAACCACCTAAAGAGGGAAGTTTGGACACTCAAATAAACAAGTCACTCCACAATACACTGTTAGCTCCCAACTGCTCCTGTCTAGAAATTGGTGTTCCTTTTTATTTGACCCTCCGTCCTATCGGCGGTGATCATGCTGATGTCCTTCAAACATGGTGGTGAGCGAAGCAACAAGTTGACTTTTCTGTCGACAACAGGCCCAGAGGAATGATACTTGAGATCTTCAGGGAGCCCTTAGTCAATGAATGTGGCTAAATACAGACAGCAAGTTAGAAGGAGATGAAAGAGGACAGAGGATAGAGACACGGGTTCAAGTCCCAGCACAACCATTTCCTGGTTTTGTAGGTACACGCGGCCGACTCGAACTGCAAGTGTCTCGGTGAACCCAGTGCTCCCTCTGCAGCCTAGATACTTTGCAGGATTTTTGGGAGCATAGTGTAGGAAAGTGATATATGGTATATGGTTAACTGTTCTGTACACATGGACAGATGGACAGACAAAAAGATGATTGATTGAGTGATTGATAAATAGATAGACAGACAGATAGATAGATATAGGTACATATCGATTAGCACAAAGCTACTGCTCAAAACAAGTAGAGCAATGGTGAAAGCACATTGCAAAACTACAAACAAAAAAGAAGAATGAAATCCAGTTTAAAAAGTGCAGTAAACAGCCATAAGAAGGAAACGAATCCTATCATTTGCAATAACGTGGATGGAGCTAGAGGGTATTATGCTCAGTCAAATAGGCCAGGCGAAGAAATACATGTACCAAATGATTTCACTCATGTGTGGAGTATGATAACAAAGAAAAACTGAAGGAAAAGACAGCAGCAGAATCACAGAACCTGAGGGTCGACTAACAGTTACCAAAGAGAAAGGGACTGGGTAGGGTTTGTGGGAAGGGAGTAATAAGTGCGGGGAAAAAGAATGGGGGCATTAGGATTAGCATGTATAATGTGTAGGGTGGGGTGTCATATGTAGGGCTGTACAACACAGAGAAGACATGTAGTGATTCTACAGCATCTTAGTACATGCTGACGGAGAGCGGCTGTAACTGTGATTGGGGTGACTTGGTGAAGAGGGTAGACAGAATAACATAATTTTCTGCATGTGATTGTATATTAATGAGAACAAAAAGAATTTCAAAGTGCAGTAAGAGCACAGCTCTCAAATATCAGAATAAAAGTACAGCCTTTGAGTGCTCCAATCAAAAGACACAGGGTTAGAAGAACTGATGAAAACTCAAGACCACCTACGTGCTCCCTTACTGGAGACTCACTTGAGATCCAAGGACACAGACAAACTACAAGCTGAAGGGGCGGGGACAGGTACCCAACACAAGTGAAACTGAGAAACAAAGAAAGAAATGGATTCTGTTTTGGACCCCAGAGAGAGTCAGTAGAAAATAGCCCTATCTAGCCACCGCGAATTCTTTTTGTTTGGTTTCAGCAGTGCTCAGGCATAGATTTAGTGGTGCAGCAACTTCCTTCTCATTTCCTCTCACCTCAGCAAATGAATTGCTGTAATAATATGCGTCTGGGCATTTATAATCATTGCTTTTTATGATGCTCACGAATGTAAAGAATTAATAACCACCTAAAGAGGGAAGTTTGGACACTCAAATAAACACTTCACTCCACAACACACTCTTTGTTCCCAACTGCTCCTGTCCAGAAATAGGTCTTAATTCATATTTGTCCCTCCACCTATCATCAGTGATCACGCCAATGTCCCTCAAACATGGTGGTGTGCAAAGGGCCAAGTACACTTTTCTGTCGACAACAGGCCCAGACGAAGGATACTTGTGGTCTTCAGGGATCACTTACTCACTGAATGTGGCTAAATAAAGTCAACAAGCGAGCAGGAAGTATAAGAGGACAGAGGACAAAGATACGGGTTCAAGTTCTTTCACCTCCATTTACTGGTTTTGTAAGCACACTCTGCTGACTCTACCTGAAAGCGTATCGGTGAACACAGTGCTCTCCTTATGGCTTAGTTACCTTGCAAGATTTCTGGAAGCATAATGTAGGGAAGAGACATAGGGTATATTGTTAACTGTTCTGTACATAAGGATAGATGGTCAGACAAAAAGATGATTGTTTCATAGATAGATAGGTAGACAGACTACAGGTGAAAGATAGATAGATAGGTACATAGATTAATATATGATAGACATCATAGATGATAGGAAGATTGATAGATAGATACATAGATAGATACATAGATACATAGATAGACAGACAGACATTTAGATAGATAGATACAGATACATGTCGATTGACACAAAGCTATTGTTCATAACCAGGAGTTGAATGGTGAATAACATAGCTAAACTACAAACAAAAAGGAAGAATGAAATCCAGTTTAAAAAGTGCAGTAAGCAGCCATAAGAAGAAAACGAATCCTATCATTTGCAATAACGTGGATGGAGCTCGAGGGTATTATGCTCAGTCAAATAGGCCAGGCGGAGAAATACATGTACCAAATGATTTCACTCATGTGTGGAGTATGATAACAAAGAAAAACTGAAGGAAAAGACAGCAGCAGACTCACAGAACCTGAGAGTGGACCTAAAGTTACCAAAGAGAAAGGGACTGGGTAGTGTTTGTGGGAAGGGAGTAATAAGCGCGGGGAAAAAGAATGGGGGCATTAGGATTAGCATGTATAATGTGTAGGGTGGGGTGTCATGGGTAGGGCTGTACAACACAGAGAAGACATGTAGTGATTCTACAGCATCTTAGTACATGCTGACGGAGAGCGGCTGTAACTGTGATTGGGGTGACTTGGTGAAGAGGGTAGACAGAATAACATAATTTTCTGCATGTGATTGTATATTAATGAGAACAAAAAGAATTTCAAAGTGCAGTAAGAGCACAGCTCTCAAATATCAGAATAAATGTACAGCCTTTGAGTGCTCCAATCAAAAGACACAGGGTTAGAAGAACTGATGAAAACTCAAGACCACCTACGTGCTCCCTTACTGGAGACTCACTTGAGATCCAAGGACACAGACAAACTACAAGCTGAAGGGGCGGGGACAGGTACCCTACACAAGTGAAACTGAGAAACAAAGAAAGAAATGGATTCTGTTTTGGACCCCAGAGAGAGTCAGTAGAAAATAGCCCTATCTAGCCACCGTGAATTCTTTTTGTTTGGTTTCAGCAGTGCTCAGGCATAGATTTAGTGGTGCAGCAACTTCCTTTTCATTTCCTCTCACCTCAACAAATGAATTGCTGTAATAATATGCGACTGGGCATTTATAATCATTGCTTTTTATGATGTTCACGAATGTAAAGAAGTAATAACCACCTAAAGAGGGAAGTTTGGACACTCAAATAAACACTTCACTCCACAACACACTCTTTGTTCCCAACTGCTCCTGTCCAGAAATAGGTGTTAATTCATATTTGTCCGTCCACCTATCAGCAGTGATCACGCCAATGTCCCTCAAACATGGTGGTGTGCAAAGGGCCAAGTACACATTTCTGTCGACAACAGGCCCAGACGAAGGATACTTGTGGTCTTCAGGGATCACTTACTCACTGAATGTGGCTAAATAAAGTCAACAAGAGAGCAGGAAGTATAAGAGGACAGAGGACAAAGATACGGGTTCAAGTCCTTTCACCTCCATTTACTGGTTTTGTAAGCACACTCTGCTGACTCTACCTGAAAGCGTATTGGAGAACACAGTGCTCTCCTATTGTCTTAGTTACCTTGCAAGGTTTCTGGAAGCATAATGTAGGGAAGAGACATAGGCTATGTTGTTAACTGTTCTGTACATAAGGATAGATGGGCAGACAAAAAGATGATTGTTTCATAGATAGATAGGTAGACAGACGACAGGTGAAAGATAGATAGATAGGTACATAGATTAATAGATGATAGACATCATAGATAGTTGATAGGAAGATAGATAGTTAGATAGATACATAGATACATAGATATATACATACATAGATACATAGATAGACAGATAGACCTTTAGATAGATAGATACAGATAAATGTCGATTGACACAAAGCTATTGTTCATAACCAGGAGTTGACTGGTGAATAACATAGCTAAACTACAAACAAAAAGGAAGAATGAAATCCAGTTTAAAAAGTGCAGTAAGCAGCCTTAAGAAGAAAACAAATACTACCATTTGCAATGACGTGGATGGAGCAAGACGGTAGTATGTTCAGAAAAATAGGGCAGGCGGAGAAAGGCAAGTACCAAGTGATTTCACTCATGTGTGGAGTATAACAACAAAGAAAAACTGAAGTAAAAAAACAGCAGCAGACACACAGAACCAGAGAGTTGACTAAAAGTAACCAAAGGAAAAAGGACTGGGCAGGGTGAGTCTGAAGGGAGGGATAAGTGTGGGGAGAAAGAATGGGGGCATTAAGTTTAGCACGTATAAGGCGCGGGGTCGGGTGTGCATTGGGAGTACTGTACAACACAGAGAAGACTAGTAGAGATCATATAGCATCTTACTAGTCACTGATGGACCGTGAGTGTAACGGGGACTTTTGGGGGGGACATGGTGAAGGGGTCTACAGCATCCAACTATGCTGATCTACAGTGACTGAAGAGGTTTTTCGGGGGGACTTGGTGAAGGGGGCAGCATAGTAAATATAATGTTCTTCACGTGATTGTAGATTAATGATAATAAATATTCTTTAAGTGCAATAAGTGCACAGCTCTGAATCATCAGAATAAAAGGTCAGGCACTGAGTGCTGCAAACAAAAGACACAGGGATAAAAGAAGGGATGAAAACTCAAGACACCTACGTGCTTACTTACAGGAGACTCACTTGAGATCCAAGGACACAGACAAACTACAAGCCGAAGGTGTGTGGACAAGTACCCTACACGAGTGAAACGGAAAATCAAACAATCAAGCAAATGGATTCTGTTTGAGTCCCCAGAGACAGTCAGCAGAAAATAGCCCTATCTGGCCACCGTGAATTCTTTTTGTTTGGTTTCAACAGTTCCCAGCCATAGATTTAGTGGTGCAGCAACATACTTCTCATTTTCTCTCACCTCAACAACTGAGTTGCTGTAATAATAAGCATTTGGGCCTTTGAAATCAGTGGATTTTATGATGTTCACGAACGTGAAAATCTAATAACCACCTAAAGAGGGAAGTTTGGACACTCAAATAAACACGTCACTCCACAATACACTGTTAGCTCCCAACTGCTCAGTCTAGAAATTGGTGTTCCTTTATATTTGACCCTCCGTCCTATCGGCGGTGATCACGCTGATGTCCTTCAAACATGGTGGTGAGCGAAGCAACAAGTTGACTTTTCTGTCGACAACAGGCCCAGAGGAATGATACTTGAGATCTTCAGGGAGCCCTTAGTCAATGAATGTGGCTAAATACAGACAGCAAGTTAGAAGGAGATGAAAGAGGACAGAGGATAGAGACACGGGTTCAAGTCCCAGCACAACCATTTCCTGGTTTTGTAGGTACACGCGGCCGACTCGAACTGCAAGTGTCTCGGTGAACCCAGTGCTCCCTCTGCAGCCTAGATACTTTGCAGGATTTTTGGGAGCATAGTGTAGGAAAGTGATATATGGTATATGGTTAACTGTTCTGTACACATGGACAGATGGACAGACAAAAAGATGATTGATTGAGTGATTGATAAATAGATAGACAGACAGATAGAGAGATATAGGTACATATCGATTAGCACAAAGCTACTGCTCAAAACAAGTAGAGCAATGGTGAAAGCACATTGCAAAACTACAAACAAAAAAGAAGAATGAAATCCAGTTTAAAAAGTGCAGTAAGCAGCCATAAGAAGAAAACGAATCCTATCATTTGCAATAACGTGGATGGAGCTAGAGGGTATTATGCTCAGTCAAATAGGCCAGGCGAAGAAATACATGTACCAAATGATTTCACTCATGTGTGGAGTATGATAACAAAGAAAAACTGAAGGAAAAGACAGCAGCAGACTCACAGAACCTGAGGGTGGAATAACAGTTATCAAAGAGAAAGGGACTGGGTAGGGTTTGTGGGAAGGGAGTAATAAGTGCGGGGAAAAAGAATGGGGGCATTAGGATTAGCATGTATAATGTGTAGGGTGGGGTGTCATGGGTAGGGCTGTACAACACAGAGAAGACATGTAGTGATTCTACAGCATCTTAGTACATGCTGACGGAGAGCGGCTGTAACTGTGATTGGGGTGACTTGGTGAAGAGGGTAGACAGAATAACATAATTTTCTGCATGTGATTGTATATTAATGAGAACAAAAAGAATTCCAAAGTGCAGTAAGAGCACAGCTCTCAAATATCAGAATAAAAGTACAGCCTTTGAGTGCTCCAATCAAAAGACACAGGGTTAGAAGAACTGATGAAAACTCAAGACCACCTACGTGCTCCCTTACTGGAGACTCACTTGAGATCCAAGGACACAGACAAACTACAAGCTGAAGGGGCGGGGACAGGTACCCTACACAAGTGAAACTGAGAAACAAAGAAAGAAATGGATTCTGTTTTGGACCCCAGAGAGAGTCAGTAGAAAATAGCCCTATCTAGCCACCGTGAATTCTTTTTGTTTGGTTTCAGCAGTGCTCAGGCATAGATTTAGTGGTGCAGCAACTTCCTTCTCATTTCCTCTCACCTCAGCAAATGAATTGCTGTAATAATATGCGTCTGGGCATTTATAATCATTGCTTTTTATGATGTTCACGAATGTAAAGAATTAATAACCACCTAAAGAGGGAAGTTTGGACACTCAAATAAACACTTCACTCCACAACACACTCTTTGTTCCCAACTGCTCCTGTCCAGAAATAGGTTTTAATTCATATTTGTCCCTCCACCTATCATCAGTGATCACGCCAATGTCCCTCAAACATGGTGGTGTGCAAAGGGCCAAGTACACTTTTCTGACGACAACAGGCCCAGACGAAGGATACTTGTGGTCTTCAGGGATCACTTACTCACTGAATGTGGCTAAATAAAGTCAACAAGCGAGCAGGAAGTATAAGAGGACAGAGGACAAAGATACGGGTTCAAGTCCTTTCACCTCCATTTACTGGTTTTGTAAGCACACTCTGCTGACTCTACCTGAAAGCGTATCGGAGAACACAGTGCTCTCCTTATGGCTTAGTTACCTTGCAAGATTTCTGGAAGCATAATGTAGGGAAGAGACATAGGGTATATTGTTAACTGTTCTGTACATAAGGATAGATGGTCAGACAAAAAGATGATTGTTTCATAGATAGATAGGTAGACAGACGACAGGTGAAAGATAGATAGATAGGTACATAGATTAATATATGATAGACATCATAGATAGATGATAGGAAGATTGATAGATAGATACATAGATAGATACATAGATACATAGATAGACAGACAGACATTTAGATAGATAGATACAGATACTTGTCGATTGACACAAAGCTATTGTTCATAACCAGGAGTTGAATGGTGAATAACATAGCTAAACTACAAACAAAAAGGAAGAATGAAATCCAGTTTAAAAAGTGCAGTAAGCAGCCATAAGAAGAAAACGAATCCTATCATTTGCAATAACGTGGATGGAGCTCGAGGGTATTATGCTCAGTCAAATAGGCCAGGTGGAGAAATACATGTACCAAATGATTTCACTCATGTGTGGAGTATGATAACAAAGAAAAACTGAAGGAAAAGACAGCAGCAGACTCACAGAACCTGAGAGTGGACCTAAAGTTACCAAAGAGAAAGGGACTGGGTAGTGTTTGTGGGAAGGGAGTAATAAGCGCGGGGAAAATGAATGGGGGCATTAGGATTAGCATGTATAATGTGTAGGGTGGGGTGTCATGGGTAGGGCTGTACAACACAGAGAAGACATGTAGTGATTCTACAGCATCTTAGTACATGCTGACGGAGAGCGGCTGTAACTGTGATTGGGGTGACTTGGTGAAGAGGGTAGACAGAATAACATAATTTTCTGCATGTGATTGTATATTAATGAGAACAAAAAGAATTTCAAAGTGCAGTAAGAGCACAGCTCTCAAATATCAGAATAAAAGTACAGCCTTTGAGTGCTCCAATCAAAAGACACAGGGTTAGAAGGACTGATGAAAACTCAAGACCACCTACGTGCTCCCTTACTGGAGACTCACTTGAGATCCAAGGAAACAGACAAACTACAAGCTGAAGGGGCGGGGACAGGTACCCTACACAAGTGAAACTGAGAAACAAAGAAAGAAATGGATTCTGTTTTGGACCCCAGAGAGAGTCAGTAGAAAATAGCCCTATCTAGCCACCGTGAATTCTTTTTCTTTGGTTTCAGCAGTGCTCAGGCGTAGATTTAGTGGTGCAGCAACTTCCTTTTCATTTCCTCTCACCTCAACAAATGAATTGCTGTAATAATATAGGTCTGGGCATTTATAATCATTGCTTTTTATGATGTTCACGAATGTAAAGAAGTA
Organism: Manis pentadactyla; assembly: GCF_030020395.1. Classification (NCBI taxonomy): domain Eukaryota; kingdom Metazoa; phylum Chordata; class Mammalia; order Pholidota; family Manidae; genus Manis; species Manis pentadactyla. The sequence continues at coordinate 372,837 of NW_026644865.1, forward strand.
ATAACCACCTAAAGAGGGAAGTTTGGACACTCAAATAAACACTTCACTCCACAACACACTCTTTGTTCCCAACTGCTCCTGTCCAGAAATAGGTGTTAATTCATATTTGTCCCTCCACCTATCAGCAGTGATCACGCCAATGTCCCTCAAACATGGTGGTGTGCAAAGGGCCAAGTACACTTTTCTGTCGACAACAGGCCCAGACGAAGGATACTTGTGGTCTTCAGGGATCACTTACTCACTGAATGTGGCTAAATAAAGTCAACAAGAGAGCAGGAAGTATAAGAGGACAGAGGACAAAGATACGGGTTCAAGTCCTTTCACCTCCATTTACTGGTTTTGTAAGCACACTCTGCTGACTCTACCTGAAAGCGTATCGGAGAACACAGTGCTCTCCTATTGTTTTAGTTACCTTGCAAGGTTTCTGGAAGCATAATGTAGGGAAGAGACATAGGCTATGTTGTTAACTGTTCTGTACATAAGGATAGATGGGCAGACAAAAAGATGATTGTTTCATAGATAGATAGGTAGACAGACGACAGGTGAAAGATAGATAGATAGGTACATAGATTAATAGATGATAGACATCATAGATAGTTGATAGGAAGTTAGATACATAGATAGTTAGATAGATACATAGATACATAGATATATACATACATAGATACATAGATAGACAGACAGACCTTTAGATAGATAGATACAGATACATGTCGAATGACACAAAGATACTGTTCATAACCAGGAGTTGACTGTGAAAAACATAGCTAAACTACAAACAAAAAGGAAGAATGAAATCCAGTTTAAAAAGTGCAGTAAGCAGCCTTAAGAAGAAAACAAATACTACCATTTGCAATGACGTGGATGGAGCAAGACGGTAGTATGTTCAGAAAAACAGGGCAGGCGGATAAAGGCAAGTACCAAGTGATTTCACTCATGTGTGGAGTATAACAACAAAGAAAAACTGAAGTAAAAAAACAACAGCAGACTCACAGAACCCGAGAGTTGACTAAAAGTAACCAAAGGAAAAAGGACTGGGCAGGGTGAGTCTGAAGGGAGGGATAAGTGTGGGGAGAAAGAATGGGGGCATTAAGTTTAGCACGTATAAGGCGCGGGGTCGGGTGTGCATTGGGAGTACTGTACAACACAGAGAAGACTAGTAGAGATCATATAGCATCTTACTAGTCACTGATGGACCGTGAGTGTAACGGGGACTTTTGGGGGGGACATGGTGAAGGGGTCTACAGCATCCAACTATGCTGATCGACAGTGACTGAAGAGGTTTTTTGGGGGGACTTGGTGAAGGGGACAGCATAGTAAATATAATGTTCTTCACGTGATTGTAGATTAATGATAATAAATATTCTTTAAGTGCAATAAGTGCACAGCTCTGAATCATCAGAATAAAAGGTCAGGCACTGAGTGCTGAAAACAAAAGACACAGGGATAAAAGAAGGGATGAAAACTCAAGACACCTACGTGCTTACTTACAGGAGACTCACTTGAGATCCAAGGACACAGACAAACTACAAGCCGAAGGTGTGTGGACAAGTACCCTACACGAGTGAAACGGAAAATCAAACAATCAAGCAAATGGATTCTGTTTGAGTCCCCAGAGACAGTCAGCAGAAAATAGCCCTATCTGGCCACCGTGAATTCTTTTTGTTTGGTTTCAACAGTTCCCAGCCATAGATTTAGTGGTGCAGCAACATACTTCTCATTTTCTCTCACCTCAACAACTGAGTTGCTGTAATAATAAGCATCTGGGCCTTTGAAATCAGTGGATTTTATGATGTTCACGAACGTGAAAATCTAATAACCACCTAAAGAGGGAAGTTTGGACACTCAAATAAACACGTCACTCCACAATACACTGTTAGCTCCCAACTGCTCCTGTCTAGAAATTGGTGTTCCTTTTTATTTGACCCTCCGTCCTATCGGCGGTGATCACGCTGATGTCCTTCAAACATGGTGGTGAGCGAAGCAACAAGTTGACTTTTCTGTCGACAACAGGCCCAGAGGAATGATACTTGAGATCTTCAGGGAGCCCTTAGTCAATGAATGTGGCTAAATACAGACAGCAAGTTAGAAGGAGATGAAAGAGGACAGAGGATAGAGACACGGGTTCAAGTCCCAGCACAACCATTCCCTGGTTTTGTAGGTACACGCGGCCGACTCGAACTGCAAGTGTCTCGGTGAACCCAGTTCTCCCTCTGCAGCCTAGATACTTTGCAGGATTTTGGGGAGCATAGTGTAGGAAAGCGATATAGGGTATATGGTTAACTGTTCGGCACACATGGACAGATGGACAGACAAAAGGATGATTGATTGAGTGATTGATAAATAGATAGACTGAAAGATAGATAGATATAGGTACATATCGATTAGCACAAAGCTACTGCTCAAAACAAGGAGAGCAATGGTGAAAGCACATTGCAAAACTACAAACAAAAAAGAAGAATGAAATCCAGTTTAAAAAGTGCAGTAAGCAGCCATAAGAAGAAAATGAATCCTATCATTTGCAATAACGTGGATGGAGCTCGAGGGTATTATGCTCAGTCAAATAGTCCAGGAGGAGAAATACATGTACCAAATGATTTCACTCATGTGTGGAGTATGATAACAAAGAAAAACTGAAGGAAAAGACAGCAGCAGACTCACAGAACCCGAGAGTGGACCTACAGTTACCAAAGTGAAAGCGACTGGGTAGGGTTTGTGGGAAGGGAGTAATAAGTGCGGGGAAAAAGAATGGGGGCATTAGGATTAGCATGTATAATGTGTAGGGTGGGGTGTCATGGGTAGGGCTGTACAACACAGAGAAGACATGTAGTGATTCTACAGCATCTTAGTACATGCTGACGGAGAGCGGCTGTAACTGGGATTTGGGGTGAATTGGTGAAGAGGGTAGACAGAATAACATAATTTTCTGCATGTGATTGTATATTAATGAGAACAAAAAGAATTTCAAAGTGCAGTAAGAGCACAGCTCTCAAATATCAGAATAAAAGTACAGCCTTTGAGTGCTCCAATCAAAAGACACAGGGTTAGAAGAACTGATGAAAACTCAAGACCACCTACGTGCTCCCTTACTGGAGACTCACTTGAGATCCAAGGACACAGACAAACTACAAGCTGAAGGGGCGGGGACAGGTACCCTACACAAGTGAAACTGAAAAACAAAGAAAGAAATGGATTCTGTTTTGGACACCAGAGAGAGTCAGTAGAAAATAGCCCTATCTAGCCACCGTGAATTCTTTTTGTTTGGTTTCAGCAGTGCTCAGGCATAGATTTAGTGGTGCAGCAACTTCCTTCTCATTTCCTCTCACCTCAACAAATGAATTGCTGTAATAATATGCGTCTGGGCATTTATAATCATTGCTTTTTATGATGTTCACGAATGTAAAGAAGTAATAACCACCTAAAGAGGGAAGTTTGGACACTCAAATAAACACTTCACTCCACAACACACTCTTTTTTCCCAACTGCTCCTGTCCAGAAATAGGTGTTAATTCATATTTGTCCCTCCACCTATCAGCAGTGATCACGCCAATGTCCCTCAAACATGGTGGTGTGCAAAGGGCCAAGTACACTTTTCTGTCGACAACAGGCCCAGACGAATGATACTTGTGGTCTTCAGGGATCACTTACTCACTGAATGTGGCTAAATAAAGTCACCAAGCGAGCAGGAAGTATAAGAGGACAGAGGACAAAGATACGGGTTCAAGTCCTTTCACCTTCATTTACTGGTTTTGTAAGCACACTCTGCTGACTCTACCTGAAAGCGTATCGGTGAACTCAGTGCTCTCCTTATGGCTTAATTACCTTGCAAATTTTCTGGAAGCATAATGTAGGGAAGAGACATAATCTATGTTGTTATCTGTTCTGAACATAAGGATAGATGGTCAGACAAAAAGATGATTGTTTCATAGATAGATAGGTAGACAGACGACAGGTTAAAGAGAGATAGATAGGTACATAGATTAATAGATGATAGACATCATAGATAGATGATAGGAAAATAGATAGATAGATACTTTGATGGATACATAGATACATAGATATATACATACATAGATATATAGATAGACAGACAGACCTTTAGATAGATAGATACAGATACATGTCGATTGACACAAAGCTATTGTTCATAACCAGGAGTTGAATGGTGAATAACATAGCTAAACTACAAACAAAAAGGAAGAATGAAATCCAGTTTAAAAAGTGCAGTAAGCAGCCTTAAGAAGAAAACAAATACTACCATTTGCAATGACGTGGATGGAGCAAGATGGTAGTATGTTCAGAAAAATAGGGCAGGCGGTTAAAGGCAAGTACCAAGTGATTTCACTCATGTGTGGAGTATAACAACAAAGAAAAACTGAAGTAAAAGAACAGCAGCAGACTCACAGAACCCGAGAGTTGACTAAATGTAACCGAAGGAAAAAGGACTGGGCAGGGTGAGTCTGAAGGGAGGGATAAGTGTGCGGAGAAAGAATGGGGGCATTAAGTTTAGCATGTATAATGCGCGGGGTCGGGTGTGCATGGGGAGTACTGTACAACGCAGAGAAGACAAGTAGAGATCATATAGCATCTTACTACTCACTGATGGACAGTGACTGTAACGGGGACTTTTGGGGAGGACATGGAGAAGGGGTCTACAGGATCCAACTACGCTGATCGACAGTGACTGAAGAGGATTTTCGGGGGGACTTGGTGAAGGGGGGAGCATAGTAAACATTATGTTCTTCACGTGATTGTAGATTAATGATAAAAAATATTCTTTAAGTGCAATAAGTGCACAGCTCTGAATCATCAGAATAAAAGGTCAGGCACTGAGTGCTGCAAACAAAAGACACAGGGATAAAAGAAGGGATGACAACTCAAGACACCTACGTGCTTACTTACAGGAGACTCACTTGAGATCCAAGGACACAGACAAACTACAAGCCGAAGGTGTGTGGACAAGTACCCTACACGAGTGAAACGGAAAAACAAACAATCAAGCAAATGGATTCTGTTTGAGTCCCCAGAGATAGTCAGCAGAAAATAGCCCTATCTGGCCACCGTGAATTCTTTTTGTTTGGTTTCAACAGTTCCCAGCCATAGATTTAGTGGTGCAGCAACATACTTCTCATTTTCTCTCACCTCAACAACTGAGTTGCTGTAAAAATAAGCATCTGGGCCTTTGAAATCAGTGGATTTTATGTTGTTCACGAATGTGAAAATCTAATAACCACCTAAAGAGGGAAGTTTGGACACTCAAATAAACACGTCACTCCACAATACACTGTTAGCTCCCAACTGCTCCTGTCTAGAAATTGGTGTTCCTTTTTATTTGACCCTCCGTCCTATCGGCGGTGATCACGCTGATGTCCTTCAAACATGGTGTTGAGCGAAGCAACAAGTTGACTTTTCTGTCGAAAACAGGCCATGAGGAATGATACTTGAGATCTTCAGGGAGCCCTTAGTCAATGAATGTGGCTAAATACAGACTGCAAGTTAGAAGGAGATGAAAGAGGACAGAGGATAGAGACACGGGTTCAAGTCCCAGCACAACCATTCCCTGGTTTTGTAGGTACACGCGTCCGACTCGAACTGCAAGTGTCTCGGTGAACTCAGTGCTCCCTCTGCAGCCTACATACTTTGCAGGATTTTGGGGAGCATAGTGTCGGAAAGTGATATAGGGTATATGGTTAACTGTTCTGCACACATGGACAGATGGACAGACAAAAGGATGATTGATTGAGTGATTGATAAATAGATAGACAGAAAGATAGATAGATATAGGTACATATCGATTAGCACAAAGCTACTGCTCAAAACAAGGAGAGCAATGGTGAAAGCACATTGCAAAACTACAAACAAAAAAGAAGAATGAAATCCAGTTTAAAAAGTGCAGTAAGCAGCCAAAAGAAGAAAACGAATCCTATCATTTGCAATAACGTGGATGGTGCTCGAGGGTATTATGCTCAGTCAAATAGCCCAGGCAGAGAAATACATGTACCAAATGATTTCACTCATGTGTGGAGTATGATAACAAAGAAAAACTGAAGGAAAAGACAGCAGCAGACTCACAGAACCCGAGAGTGGACCTACAGTTACCAAAGAGAAAGGGACTGGGTAGGGTTTGTGGGAAGGGAGTAATAAGTGCGGGGAAAAAGAATGGGGGCATTAGGATTAGCATGTATAATGTGTAGGGTGGGGTGTCATGGGTAGGGCTGTACAACACAGAGAAGACATGTAGTGATTCTACAGCATCTTAGTACATGCTGACGGAGAGCGGCTGTAACTGGGATTTGGGGTGACTTGGTGAAGAGGGTAGACAGAATAACATAATTTTCTGCATGTGATTGTATATTAATGAGAACAAAAAGAATTTCAAAGTGCAGTAAGAGCACAGCTCTCAAATACCAGAATAAAAGTACAGCCTTTGAGTGCTCCAATCAAAAGACACAGGGTTAGAAGAACTGATGAAAACTCAAGACCACCTACGTGCTCCCTTACTGGAGACTCACTTGAGATCCAAGGACACAGACAAACCACAAGCTGAAGGGGCGGGGACAGGTACCCTACACAAGTGAAACTGAGAAACAAAGAAAGAAATGGATTCTGTTTTGGACCCCAGAGAGAGTCAGTAGAAAATAGCCCTATCTAGCCACCGTGAATTCTTTTGGTTTGGTTTCAGCAGTGCTCAGGCATAGATTTAGTGGTGCAGCAACTTCCTTCTCATTTCCTCTCACCTCAACAAATGAATTGCTGTAATAATATGCGTCTGGGCTTTTATAATCATTGCTTTTTATGATGTTCACGAATGTAAAGAAGTAATAACCACCTAAAGAGGGAAGTTTGGACACTCAAATAAACACTTCACTCCACAACACACTCTTTGTTCCCAACTGCTCCTGTCCAGAAATAGGTGTTAATTCCTATTTGTCCCTCCACCTATCAGCAGTGATCACGCCAATGTCCCTCAAACATGGTGGTGTGCAAAGGGCCAAGTACACTTTTCTGTCGACAACAGGCCCAGACGAAGGATACTTGTGGTCTTCAGGGATCACTTACTCACTGAATGTGGCTAAATAAAGTCAACAAGCGAGCAGGAAGTATAAGAGGACAGAGGACAAAGATACGGGTTCAAGTCCTTTCACCTCCATTTACTGGTTTTGTAAGCACACTCTGCTGACTCTACCTGAAAGCGTGTCGGTGAGCACAGTGCTCTCCTTTTGTCTTAGTTACCTTGCAAGGTTTCTGGAAGCGTAATGTAGGGAAGAGACACAGGGTATGTTGTTAACTGTTCTGTACATAAGGATAGATGGGCAGACAAAAAGATGATTGTTTCATAGATAGATAGGTAGACAGACGACAGGTGAAAGATAGATAGATAGGTACATAGATTAATAGATGATAGACATCATAGATAGATGATAGGAAGATAGATAGATAGATACATAGATAGATACATAGATACATAGATAGACAGACCTTTAGATAGATAGACACAGATACATGTCGATTGACACAAAGCTATTGTTCATAACCAGGAGTTGAATGGTGAATAACATAGCTAAACTACAAACAAAAAGGAAGAATGAAATCCAGTTTAAAAAGGGCAGTAAGCAGCCTTAAAAAGTAAACAAATACTACCATTTGCAATGACGTGGATGGAGCAAGACGGTAGTATGTTCAGAAAAATAGGGCAGGCGGATAAAGGCAAGTACCAAGTGATTTCACTCATGTGTGGAGTATAACAACAAAGAAAAACTGAAGTAAAAAAACAGCAGCAGACTCACAGAACCCGACAGTTGACTAAAAGTAACCAAAGGAAAAAGGACTGGGCAGGGTGAGTCTGAAGGGAGGGATATGTGTATGGAGAAAGAATGGGAGCATTAAGTTTAGCATGTATAAGGCGCGGGGTCGGGTGTGCATGGGGAGTACTGTACAACACAGAGAAGACTAGTAGAGATCATATAGCATCTTACTACTCACTGACGGACAGTGACTGTAACGGGGACTTTTGGGGGGGACATGGTGAAGGGGTCTACAGCATCCAACTACGCTGATCGACAGTGACTGAAGAGGTTTTTCGGGGGGACTTGGTGAAGGGGGGAGCATAGTAAACATAATGTTCTACCCGTGATTGTAGATTAATGATAAAAAATATTCTTTAAGTGCAATAAGTGCACAGCTCTGAATCATCAGAATAAAAGGTCAGGCACTGAGTGCTGCAAACAAAATACACAGGGATAAAAGAAGGGATGAAAACTCAAGACACCTACGTGCTTACTTACAGGAGACTCACTTGAGATCCAAGGACACAGACAAACTACAAGCCGAAGGTGTGTGGACAAGTACCCTACACGAGTGAAACGGAAAATCAAACAATCAAGCAAATGGATTCTGTTTGAGTCCCCAGAGACAGTCAGCAGAAAATAGCCCTATCTGGCCACCGTGAATTCTTTTTGTTTGGTTTCAACAGTTCCCAGCCATAGATTTAGTGGTGCAGCAACATACTTCTCATTTTCTCTCACCTCAACAACTGAGTTGCTGTAATAATAAGCATCTGGGCCTTTGAAATCAGTGGATTTTGTGTTGTTCACGAATGTGAAAATCTAATAACCACCTAAAGAGGGAAGTTTGGACACTCAAATAAACACGTCACTCCACAATACACTGTTAGCTCCCAACTGCTCCTGTCTAGAAATTGTTCCATTTTATTTGACGCTCCGTCCTATCGGCGGTGATCACGCTGATGTCCTTCAAACATGGTGGTGAGCGAAGCAACAAGTTGACTTTTCTGTCGACAACAGGCCCAGAGGAATGATACTTGAGATCTTCAGGGAGCCCTTAGTCAATGAATGTGGCTAAATACAGACAGCAAGTTAGAAGGAGATGAAAGAGGACAGAGGATAGAGACACGGGTTCAAGTCCCAGCACAACCATTCCCTGGTTTTGTAGGTACACGCGGCCGACTCGAACTGCAAGTGTCTCGGTGAACCCAGTGCTCCCTCTGCAGCCTAGATACTTTGCAGGATTTTGGGGAGCATAGTGTAGGAAAGTGATATAGGGTATATGGTTAACTGTTCTGCACACATGGACAGATGGACAGACAAAAGGATGATTGATTGAGTGATTGATAAATAGATAGACTGAAAGATAGATAGATATAGGTACATATCGATTAGCACAAAGCTACTGCTCAAAACAAGGAGAGCAATGGTGAAAGCACATTGCAAAACTACAAACAAAAAAGAAGAATGAAATCCAGTTTAAAAAGTGCAGTAAGCAGCCATAAGAAGAAAACGAATCCTATCATTTGCAATAACGTGGATGGAGCTCGAGGGTATTACGCTCAGTCAAATAGGCCAGGCGGAGAAATACATGTACCAAATGATTTCACTCATGTGTGGAGTATGATAACAAAGAAAAACTGAAGGAAAAGACAGCAGCAGACTCACAGAACCCGAGAGTGGACCTACAGTTACCAAAGAGAAAGGGACTGGGTAGGGTTTGTGGGAAGGGAGTAATAAGTGCGGGGAAAAAGAATGGGGGCATTAGGATTAGCATGTATAATGTGTAGGGTGGGGTGTCATGGGTAGGGCTGTACAACACAGAGAAGACATGTAGTGATTCTACAGCATCTTAGTACATGCTGACGGAGAGCGGCTGTAACTGGGATTTGGGGTGACTTGGTGAAGAGGGTAGACAGAATAACATAATTTTCTGCATGTGATTGTATATTAATGAGAACAAAAAGAATTTCAAAGTGCAGTAAGAGCACAGCTCTCAAATATCAGAATAAAAGTACAGCCTTTGAGTGCTCCAATCAAAAGACACAGGGTTAGAAGAACTGATGAAAACTCAAGACCACCTACGTGCTCCCTTACTGGAGACTCACTTGAGATCCAAGGACACAGACAAACCACAAGCTGAAGGGGCGGGGACAGGTACCCTACACAAGTGAAACTGAGAAACAAAGAAAGAAATGGATTCTGTTTTGGACCCCAGAGAGAGTCAGTAGAAAATAGCCCTATCTAGCCACCGTGAATTCTTTTGGTTTGGTTTCAGCAGTGCTCAGGCATAGATTTAGTGGTGCAGCAACTTCCTTCTCATTTCCTCTCACCTCAGCAAATGAATTGCTGTAATAATATGCGTCTGGGCTTTTATAATCATTGCTTTTTATGATGTTCACGAATGTAAAGAAGTAATAACCACCTAAAGAGGGAAGTTTGGACACTCAAATAAACACTTCACTCCACAACACACTCTTTGTTCCCAACTGCTCCTGTCCAGAAATAGGTGTTAATTCCTATTTGTCCCTCCACCTATCAGCAGTGATCACGCCAATGTCCCTCAAACATGGTGGTGTGCAAAGGGCCAAGTACACTTTTCTGTCGACAACAGGCCCAGACGAAGGATACTTGTGGTCTTCAGGGATCACTTACTCACTGAATGTGGCTAAATAAAGTCAACAAGCGAGCAGGAAGTATAAGAGGACAGAGGACAAAGATACGGGTTCAAGTCCTTTCACAACCATTTACTGGTTTTGTAAGCACACTCTGCTGACTCTACCTGAAAGCGTGTCGGTGAGCACAGTGCTCTCCTTTTGTCTTAATTACCTTGCAAGGTTTCTGGAAGCGTAATGTAGGGAAGAGACACAGGGTATGTTGTTAACTGTTCTGTACATAAGGACAGATGGGCAGACAAAAAGATGACTGTTTCATAGATAGATAGGTAGACAGACGACAGGTGAAAGATAGATAGATAGGTACATAGATTAATAGATGATAGACATCATAGATAGATGATAGGAAGATAGATAGATAGATACATAGATAGATACATAGATACATAGATAGACAGACCTTTAGATAGATAGACACAGATACATGTCGATTGACACAAAGCTATTGTTCATAACCAGGAGTTGAATGGTGAATAACATAGCTAAACTACAAACAAAAAGGAAGAATGAAATCCAGTTTAAAAAGGGCAGTAAGCAGCCTTAAAAAGTAAACAAATACTACCATTTGCAATGACGTGGATGGAGCAAGACGGTAGTATGTTCAGAAAAATAGGGCAGGCGGATAAAGGCAAGTACCAAGTGATTTCACTCATGTGTGGAGTATAACAACAAAGAAAAACTGAAGTAAAAAAACAGCAGCAGACTCACAGAACCCGACAGTTGACTAAAAGTAACCAAAGGAAAAAGGACTGGGCAGGGTGAGTCTGAAGGGAGGGATAAGTGTATGGAGAAAGAATGGGAGCATTAAGTTTAGCATGTATAAGGCGCGGGGTCGGGTGTGCATGGGGAGTACTGTACAACACAGAGAAGACTAGTAGAGATCATATAGCATCTTACTACTCACTGACGGACAATGACTGTAACGGGGACTTTTGGGGGGGACATGGTGAAGGGGTCTACAGCATCCAACTACGCTGATCGACAGTGACTGAAGAGGTTTTTCGGGGGGACTTGGTGAAGGGGGGAGCATAGTAAACATAATGTTCTTCCCGTGATTGTAGATTAATGATAAAAAATATTCTTTAAGTGCAATAAGTGCACAGCTCTGAATCATCAGAATAAAAGGTCAGGCACTGAGTGCTGCAAACAAAAGACACAGGGATAAAAGAAGGGATGAAAACTCAAGACACCTACGTGCTTACTTACAGGAGACTCACTTGAGATCCAAGGACACAGACAAACTACAAGCCGAAGGTGTGTGGACAAGTACCCTACACGAGTGAAACGGAAAATCAAACAATCAGGCAAATGGATTCTGTTTGAGTCCCCAGAGACAGTCAGCAGAAAATAGCCCTATCTGGCCACCGTGAATTCTTTTTGTTTGGTTTCAACAGTTCCCAGCCATAGATTTAGTGGTGCAGCAACATACTTCTCATTTTCTCTCACCTCAACAACTGAGTTGCTGTAATAATAAGCATCTGGGCCTTTGAAATCAGTGGATTTTGTGTTGTTCACGAATGTGAAAATCTAATAACCACCTAAAGAGGGAAGTTTGGACACTCAAACACGTCACTCCACAATACACTGTTAGCTCCCAACTGCTCCTGTCTAGAAATTGTTCCATTTTATTTGACGCTCCGTCCTATCGGCGGTGATCATGCTGATGTCCTTCAAACATGGTGGTGAGCGAAGCAACAAGTTGACTTTTCTGTCGACAACAGGCCCAGAGGAATGATACTTGAGATCTTCAGGGAGCCCTTAGTCAATGAATGTGGCTAAATACAGACAGCAAGTTAGAAGGAGATGAAAGAGGACAGAGGATAGAGACACGGGTTCAAGTCCCAGCACAACCATTCCCTGGTTTTGTAGGTACACGCGGCCGACTCGAACTGCAAGTGTCTCGGTGAACCCAGTGCTCCCTCTGCAGCCTAGATACTTTGCAGGATTTTGGGGAGCATAGTGTAGGAAAGTGATATAGGGTATATGGTTAACTGTTCTGCACACATGGACAGATGGACAGACAAAAGGATGATTGATTGAGTGATTGATAAATAGATAGACTGAAAGATAGATAGATATAGGTACATATCGATTAGCACAAAGCTACTGCTCAAAACAAGGAGAGCAATGGTGAAAGCACATTGCAAAACTACAAACAAAAAAGAAGAATGAAATCCAGTTTAAAAAGTGCAGTAAGCAGCCATAAGAAGAAAACGAATCCTATCATTTGCAATAACGTGGATGGAGCTCGAGGGTATTACGCTCAGTCAAATAGGCCAGGCGGAGAAATACATGTACCAAATGATTTCACTCATGTGTGGAGTATGATAACAAAGAAAAACTGAAGGAAAAGACAGCAGCAGACTCACAGAACCCGAGAGTGGACCTACAGTTACCAAAGAGAAAGGGACTGGGTAGGGTTTGTGGGAAGGGAGTAATAAGTGCGGGAAAAAGAATGGGGGCATTAGGATTAGCATGTATAATGTGTAGGGTGGGGTGTCATGGGTAGGGCTGTACAACACAGAGAAGACATGTAGTGATTCTACAGCATCTTAGTACATGCTGACGGAGAGCGGCTGTAACTGGGATTTGGGGTGACTTGGTGAAGAGGGTAGACAGAATAACATAATTTTCTGCATGTGATTGTATATTAATGAGAACAAAAAGAATTTCAAAGTGCAGTAAGAGCACAGCTCTCAAATATCAGAATAAAAGTACAGACTTTGAGTGCTCCAATCAAAAGACACAGGGTTAGAAGAACTGATGAAAACTCAAGACCACCTACGTGCTCCCTTACTGGAGACTCTCTTGAGATTCAAGGACACAGACAAACCACAAGCTGAAGGGGCGGGGACAGGTACCCTACACAAGTGAAACTGAGAAACAAAGAAAGAAATGGATTCTGTTTTGGACCCCAGAGAGAGTCAGTAGAAAATAGCCCTATCTAGCCACCGTGAATTCTTTTGGTTTGGTTTCAGCAGTGCTCAGGCATAGATTTAGTGGTGCAGCAACTACCTTCTCATTTCCTCTCACCTCAGCAAATGAATTGCTGTAATAATATGCGTCTGGGCATTTATAATCATTGCTTTTTATGATGTTCACGAATGTAAAGAATTAATAACCACCTAAAGAGGGAAGTTTGGACACTCAAATAAACACTTCTCTCCACAACACACTCTTTGTTCCCAACTGCTCCTGTCCAGAAATAGGTGTTAATTCCTATTTGTCCCTCCACCTATCAGCAGTGATCACGCCAATGTCCCTCAAACATGGTGGTGTGCAAAGGTCCAAGTACACTTTTCTGTCGACAACAGGCCCAGACGAAGGATACTTGTGGTCTTCAGGGATCACTTACTCACTGAATGTGGCTAAATAAAGTCAACAAGCGAGCAGGAAGTATAAGAGGACAGAGGACAAAGATACGGGTTCAAGTCCTTTCACCTCCATTTACTGGTTTTGTAAGCACACTCTGCTGACTCTACCTGAAAGCGTGTCGGTGAGCACAGTGCTCTCCTTTTGTCTTAGTTACCTTGCAAGGTTTCTGGAAGCGTAATGTAGGGAAGAGACACAGGGTATGTTGTTAACTGTTCTGTACATAAGGATAGATGGGCAGACAAAAAGATGATTGTTTCATAGATAGATAGGTAGACAGACGACAGGTGAAAGATAGATAGATAGGTACATAGATTAATAGATGATAGACATCATAGATAGTTGATAGGAAGATAGATAGATAGATAGTTAGATAGATACATAGATAAATAGATATATACATACATAGATACATAGATAGACTGACAGACCTTTAGATAGATAGATGCAGATACATGTCGATTGACACAAAGCTACTGTTCATAACCAGGAGTTGAATGGTGAATAACATAGCTAAACTACAAACAAAAAGGAAGAATGAAATCCAGTTTAAAAAGTGCAGTAAGCAGCCTTAAGAAGAAAACAAATACTACCATTTGCAATGACGTGGATGGAGCAAGACGGTAGTATGTTCAGAAAAATAGGGCAGGCGGATAAAGGCAAGTACCAAGTGATTTCACTCATGTGTGGAGTATAACAACAAAGAAAAACTGAAGTAAAAAAACAGCAGCAGACTCACAGAACCCGAGAGTTGACTAAAAGTAACCAAAGGTAAAAGGACTGGGCAGGGTGAGTCTGAAGGGAGGGATAAGTGTGGGGAGAAAGAATGGGGTAATTAAGTTTAGCATGTATAAGGCGCGGGGTCGGGTGTGCATGGGGAGTACTGCACAACACAGAGAAGACTAGTAGAGATCATATAGCATCTTACTAGTCACTGATGGACCGTGACTGTAACGGGGACTTTTGGGGGGGACATGGTGAAGGGGTCTACAGCATCCAACTACGCTGATCGACAGTGACTGAAGAGGTTTTTCGGGGGGACTTGGTGAAGGGGGGAGCATAGTAAACATAATGTTCTTCACGTGATTGTAGATTAATGATAAAAAATATTCTTTAAGTGCAATAAGTGCACAGCACTGAATCATCAGAATAAAAGGTCAGGCACTGAGTACTGCAAACAAAAGACACAGGGATAAAAGAAGGGATGAAAACTCAAGACATCTACGTGCTTACTTACATGAGACTCACTTGAGATCCAAGGACACAGACAAACTACAAGCCGAAGGTGTGTGGACAAGTACCCTACACGAGTGAAACGGAAAAACAAACAATCAAGCAAATGGATTCTGTTTGAGTCCCCAGAGACAGTCAGCAGAAAATAGCAGTATCTGGCCACCGTGAATTCTTTTTGTTTGGTTTCAACAGTTCCCAGCCATAGATTTAGTGGTGCAGCAACATACTTCTCATTTTCTCTCACCTCAACAACTGAGTTGCTGTAATAATAAGCATCTGGGCCTTTGAAATCAGTTGATTTTATGATGTTCACAAACGTGAAAATCTAATAACCACCTAAAGAGGGAAGTTTGGACACTCAAACACGTCACTCCACAATACACTGTTAGCTCCCAACTGCTCCTGTCTAGAAATTGTTCCATTTTATTTGACGCTCCGTCCTATCGGCGGTGATCATGCTGATGTCCTTCAAACATGGTGGTGAGCGAAGCAACAAGTTGACTTTTCTGTCGACAACAGGCCCAGAGGAATGATACTTGAGATCTTCAGGGAGCCCTTAGTCAATGAATGTGGCTAAATACAGACAGCAAGTTAGAAGGAGATGAAAGAGGACAGAGGATAGAGACACGGGTTCAAGTCCCAGCACAACCATTCCCTGGTTTTGTAGGTACACGCGGCCGACTCGAACTGCAAGTGTCTCGGTGAACCCAGTGCTCCCTCTGCAGCCTAGATACTTTGCAGGATTTTGGGGAGCATAGTGTAGGAAAGTGATATAGGGTATATGGTTAACTGTTCTGCACACATGGACAGATGGACAGACAAAAGGATGATTGATTGAGTGATTGATAAATAGATAGACTGAAAGATAGATAGATATAGGTACATATCGATTAGCACAAAGCTACTGCTCAAAACAAGGAGAGCAATGGTGAAAGCACATTGCAAAACTACAAACAAAAAAGAAGAATGAAATCCAGTTTAAAAAGTGCAGTAAGCAGCCATAAGAAGAAAACGAATCCTATCATTTGCAATAACGTGGATGGAGCTCGAGGGTATTACGCTCAGTCAAATAGGCCAGGCGGAGAAATACATGTACCAAATGATTTCACTCATGTGTGGAGTATGATAACAAAGAAAAACTGAAGGAAAAGACAGCAGCAGACTCACAGAACCCGAGAGTGGACCTACAGTTACCAAAGAGAAAGGGACTGGGTAGGGTTTGTGGGAAGGGAGTAATAAGTGCGGGGAAAAAGAATGGGGGCATTAGGATTAGCATGTATAATGTGTAGGGTGGGGTGTCATGGGTAGGGCTGTACAACACAGAGAAGACATGTAGTGATTCTACAGCATCTTAGTACATGCTGACGGAGAGCGGCTGTAACTGGGATTTGGGGTGACTTGGTGAAGAGGGTAGACAGAATAACATAATTTTCTGCATGTGATTGTATATTAATGAGAACAAAAAGAATTTCAAAGTGCAGTAAGAGCACAGCTCTCAAATATCAGAATAAAAGTACAGCCTTTGAGTGCTCCAATCAAAAGACACAGGGTTAGAAGAACTGATGAAAACTCAAGACCACCTACGTGCTCCCTTACTGGAGACTCACTTGAGATCCAAGGACACAGACAAACCACAAGCTGAAGGGGCGGGGACAGGTACCCTACACAAGTGAAACTGAGAAACAAAGAAAGAAATGGATTCTGTTTTGGACCCCAGAGAGAGTCAGTAGAAAATAGCCCTATCTAGCCACCGTGAATTCTTTTGGTTTGGTTTCAGCAGTGCTCAGGCATAGATTTAGTGGTGCAGCAACTTCCTTCTCATTTCCTCTCACCTCAACAAATGAATTGCTGTAATAATATGCGTCTGGGCTTTTATAATCATTGCTTTTTATGATGTTCACGAATGTAAAGAAGTAATAACCACCTAAAGAGGGAAGTTTGGACACTCAAATAAACACTTCACTCCACAACACACTCTTTGTTCCCAACTGCTCCTGTCCAGAAATAGGTGTTAATTCCTATTTGTCCCTCCACCTATCAGCAGTGATCACGCCAATGTCCCTCAAACATGGTGGTGTGCAAAGGGCCAAGTACACTTTTCTGTCGACAACAGGCCCAGACGAAGGATACTTGTGGTCTTCAGGGATCACTTACTCACTGAATGTGGCTAAATAAAGTCAACAAGCGAGCAGGAAGTATAAGAGGACAGAGGACAAAGATACGGGTTCAAGTCCTTTCACCTCCATTTACTGGTTTTGTAAGCACACTCTGCTGACTCTACCTGAAAGCGTGTCGGTGAGCACAGTGCTCTCCTTTTGTCTTAGTTACCTTGCAAGGTTTCTGGAAGCGTAATGTAGGGAAGAGACACAGGGTATGTTGTTAACTGTTCTGTACATAAGGATAGATGGGCAGACAAAAAGATGATTGTTTCATAGATAGATAGGTAGACAGACGACAGGTGAAAGATAGATAGATAGGTACATAGATTAATAGATGATAGACATCATAGATAGTTGATAGGAAGATAGATAGATAGATAGTTAGATAGATACATAGATAAATAGATATATACATACATAGATACATAGATAGACAGACAGACCTTTAGATAGATAGATGCAGATACATGTCGATTGACACAAAGCTACTGTTCATAACCAGGAGTTGAATGGTGAATAACATAGCTAAACTACAAACAAAAAGGAAGAATGAAATCCAGTTTAAAAAGTGCAGTAAGCAGCCTTAAGAAGAAAACAAATACTACCATTTGCAATGACGTGGATGGAGCAAGACGGTAGTATGTTCAGAAAAATAGGGCAGGCGGATAAAGGCAAGTACCAAGTGATTTCACTCATGTGTGGAGTATAACAACAAAGAAAAACTGAAGTAAAAAAACAGCAGCAGACTCACAGAACCCGAGAGTTGACTAAAAGTAACCAAAGGTAAAAGGACTGGGCAGGGTGAGTCTGAAGGGAGGGATAAGTGTGGGGAGAAAGAATGGGGTAATTAAGTTTAGCATGTATAAGGCGCGGGGTCGGGTGTGCATGGGGAGTACTGCACAACACAGAGAAGACTAGTAGAGATCATATAGCATCTTACTAGTCACTGATGGACCGTGACTGTAACGGGGACTTTTGGGGGGGACATGGTGAAGGGGTCTACAGCATCCAACTACGCTGATCGACAGTGACTGAAGAGGTTTTTCGGGGGGACTTGGTGAAGGGGGGAGCATAGTAAACATAATGTTCTTCACGTGATTGTAGATTAATGATAAAAAATATTCTTTAAGTGCAATAAGTGCACAGCACTGAATCATCAGAATAAAAGGTCAGGCACTGAGTACTGCAAACAAAAGACACAGGGATAAAAGAAGGGATGAAAACTCAAGACATCTACGTGCTTACTTACAGGAGACTCACTTGAGATCCAAGGACACAGACAAACTACAAGCCGAAGGTGTGTGGACAAGTACCCTACACGAGTGAAACGGAAAAACAAACAATCAAGCAAATGGATTCTGTTTGAGTCCCCAGAGACAGTCAGCAGAAAATAGCAGTATCTGGCCACCGTGAATTCTTTTTGTTTGGTTTCAACAGTTCCCAGCCATAGATTTAGTGGTGCAGCAACATACTTCTCATTTTCTCTCACCTCAACAACTGAGTTGCTGTAATAATAAGCATCTGGGCCTTTGAAATCAGTTGATTTTATGATGTTCACAAACGTGAAAATCTAATAACCACCTAAAGAGGGAAGTTTGGACACTCAAACACGTCACTCCACAATACACTGTTAGCTCCCAACTGCTCCTGTCTAGAAATTGTTCCATTTTATTTGACGCTCCGTCCTATCGGCGGTGATCATGCTGATGTCCTTCAAACATGGTGGTGAGCGAAGCAACAAGTTGACTTTTCTGTCGACAACAGGCCCAGAGGAATGATACTTGAGATCTTCAGGGAGCCCTTAGTCAATGAATGTGGCTAAATACAGACAGCAAGTTAGAAGGAGATGAAAGAGGACAGAGGATAGAGACACGGGTTCAAGTCCCAGCACAACCATTCCCTGGTTTTGTAGGTACACGCGGCCGACTCGAACTGCAAGTGTCTCGGTGAACCCAGTGCTCCCTCTGCAGCCTAGATACTTTGCAGGATTTTGGGGAGCATAGTGTAGGAAAGTGATATAGGGTATATGGTTAACTGTTCTGCACACATGGACAGATGGACAGACAAAAGGATGATTGATTGAGTGATTGATAAATAGATAGACTGAAAGATAGATAGATATAGGTACATATCGATTAGCACAAAGCTACTGCTCAAAACAAGGAGAGCAATGGTGAAAGCACATTGCAAAACTACAAACAAAAAAGAAGAATGAAATCCAGTTTAAAAAGTGCAGTAAGCAGCCATAAGAAGAAAACGAATCCTATCATTTGCAATAACGTGGATGGAGCTCGAGGGTATTACGCTCAGTCAAATAGGCCAGGCGGAGAAATACATGTACCAAATGATTTCACTCATGTGTGGAGTATGATAACAAAGAAAAACTGAAGGAAAAGACAGCAGCAGACTCACAGAACCCGAGAGTGGACCTACAGTTACCAAAGAGAAAGGGACTGGGTAGGGTTTGTGGGAAGGGAGTAATAAGTGCGGGGAAAAAGAATGGGGGCATTAGGATTAGCATGTATAATGTGTAGGGTGGGGTGTCATGGGTAGGGCTGTACAACACAGAGAAGACATGTAGTGATTCTACAGCATCTTAGTACATGCTGACGGAGAGCGGCTGTAACTGGGATTTGGGGTGACTTGGTGAAGAGGGTAGACAGAATAACATAATTTTCTGCATGTGATTGTATATTAATGAGAACAAAAAGAATTTCAAAGTGCAGTAAGAGCACAGCTCTCAAATATCAGAATAAAAGTACAGCCTTTGAGTGCTCCAATCAAAAGACACAGGGTTAGAAGAACTGATGAAAACTCAAGACCACCTACGTGCTCCCTTACTGGAGACTCACTTGAGATCCAAGGACACAGACAAACCACAAGCTGAAGGGGCGGGGACAGGTACCCTACACAAGTGAAACTGAGAAACAAAGAAAGAAATGGATTCTGTTTTGGACCCCAGAGAGAGTCAGTAGAAAATAGCCCTATCTAGCCACCGTGAATTCTTTTGGTTTGGTTTCAGCAGTGCTCAGGCATAGATTTAGTGGTGCAGCAACTTCCTTCTCATTTCCTCTCACCTCAACAAATGAATTGCTGTAATAATATGCGTCTGGGCTTTTATAATCATTGCTTTTTATGATGTTCACGAATGTAAAGAAGTAATAACCACCTAAAGAGGGAAGTTTGGACACTCAAATAAACACTTCACTCCACAACACACTCTTTGTTCCCAACTGCTCCTGTCCAGAAATAGGTGTTAATTCCTATTTGTCCCTCCACCTATCAGCAGTGATCACGCCAATGTCCCTCAAACATGGTGGTGTGCAAAGGGATAAGTACACTTTTCTGTCGACAACAGGCCCAGACGAAGGATACTTGTGGTCTTCAGGGATCACTTACTCACTGAATGTGGCTAAATAAAGTCAACAAGCGAGCAGGAAGTATAAGAGGACAGAGGACAAAGATACGGGTTCAAGTCCTTTCACCTCCATTTACTGGTTTTGTAAGCACACTCTGCTGACTCTACCTGAAAGCGTGTCGGTGAGCACAGTGCTCTCCTTTTGTCTTAGTTACCTTGCAAGGTTTCTGGAAGCGTAATGTAGGGAAGAGACACAGGGTATGTTGTTAACTGTTCTGTACATAAGGATAGATGGGCAGACAAAAAGATGATTGTTTCATAGATAGATAGGTAGACAGACGACAGGTGAAAGATAGATAGATAGGTACATAGATTAATAGATGATAGACATCATAGATAGTTGATAGGAAGATAGATAGATAGATAGTTAGATAGATACATAGATAAATAGATATATACATACATAGATACATAGATAGACAGACAGACCTTTAGATAGATAGATGCAGATACATGTCGATTGACACAAAGCTACTGTTCATAACCAGGAGTTGAATGGTGAATAACATAGCTAAACTACAAACAAAAAGGAAGAATGAAATCCAGTTTAAAAAGTGCAGTAAGCAGCCTTAAGAAGAAAACAAATACTACCATTTGCAATGACGTGGATGGAGCAAGACGGTAGTATGTTCAGAAAAATAGGGCAGGCGGATAAAGGCAAGTACCAAGTGATTTCACTCATGTGTGGAGTATAACAACAAAGAAAAACTGAAGTAAAAAAACAGCAGCAGACTCACAGAACCCGAGAGTTGACTAAAAGTAACCAAAGGAAAAAGGACTGGGCAGGGTGAGTCTGAAGGGAGGGATAAGTGTGGGGAGAAAGAATGGGGTAATTAAGTTTAGCATGTATAAGGCGCGGGGTCGGGTGTGCATGGGGAGTACTGTACAACACAGAGAAGACTAGTAGAGATCATATAGCATCTTACTAGTCACTGATGGACCGTGACTGTAACGGGGACTTTTGGGGGGGACATGGTGAAGGGGTCTACAGCATCCAACTACGCTGATCGACAGTGACTGAAGAGGTTTTTCGGGGGGACTTGGTGAAGGGGGGAGCATAGTAAACATAATGTTCTTCACGTGATTGTAGATTAATGATAAAAAATATTCTTTAAGTGCAATAAGTGCACAGCACTGAATCATCAGAATAAAAGGTCAGGCACTGAGTACTGCAAACAAAAGACACAGGGATAAAAGAAGGGATGAAAACTCAAGACATCTACGTGCTTACTTACAGGAGACTCACTTGAGATCCAAGGACACAGACAAACTACAAGCCGAAGGTGTGTGGACAAGTACCCTACACGAGTGAAACGGAAAAACAAACAATCAAGCAAATGGATTCTGTTTGAGTCCCCAGAGACAGTCAGCAGAAAATAGCAGTATCTGGCCACCGTGAATTCTTTTTGTTTGGTTTCAACAGTTCCCAGCCATAGATTTAGTGGTGCAGCAACATACTTCTCATTTTCTCTCACCTCAACAACTGAGTTGCTGTAATAATAAGCATCTGGGCCTTTGAAATCAGTTGATTTTATGATGTTCACAAACGTGAAAATCTAATAACCACCTAAAGAGGGAAGTTTGGACACTCAAATAAACACGTCACTCCACAATACTCTGTTAGCTCCCAACTGCTCCTGTCTAGAAATTGGTGTTCCATTTTATTTGACCCTCCGTCCTATCGGCGGTGATCACGCTGATGTCCTTCAAACATGGTGGTGAGCCAAGCAACAAGTTGACTTTTCTGTCGACAACAGGCCCAGAGGAATGATACTTGAGATCTTCAGGGACCCTTAGTCAATGAATGTGGCTAAATACAGACAGCAAGTTAGAAGGAGATGAAAGAGGACAGAGGATAGAGACACGGGTTCAAGTCCCAGCACAACCATTTCCTGGTTTTGTAGGTACACGCGGCCGACTCGAACTGCAAGTGTCTCGGTGAACCCAGTGCTCCCTCTGCAGCCTAGATACTTTGCAGGATTTTTGGGAGCATAGTGTAGGAAAGTGATATAGGGTATATGGTTAATGTTCTGTACACATGGACAGATGGACAGACAAAAAGATGATTGATTGAGTGATTGATAAATAGATAGACAGACAGATAGATAGATATAGGTACATATCGATTAACACATAGCTACTGCTCATAACAAGTAGAGCAATGGTGAAAGCACACTGCAAAACTACAAACAAAAAAGAAGAATGAAATCCAGTTTAAAAAGTGCAGTAAACAGCCATAAGAAGAAAACGAATCCTATCATTTGCAATAACGTGGATGGAGATAGAGGGTTTTATGCTCAGTCAAATAGGCCAGGCGGAGGAGGGGCGGAAGATGGCGGCGTGAGTAAAGCAGCGGAAATCTCCTCCCAAAACAACATATATCTATGAAAATATAACAAAGACAACCCTTCCTAGAATAAAGATCAGAGGACACAGGACAATATCCAGACCACATCCACACCTGAGAGAACCCAGTGCCTCGCGAAGGGGGTAAGATACAAGCCCCGGCCCCGCGGGAGCCGAGCGCCCCTTCCCCCAGCTCCCGGCGGGAGAAGAGCAGGCAGAGCGGGAGGGAGACGGAGCCCAGGGCTGCCGAACACCCAGCCCCAGCCATCCGGGCCAGAGTGCAGGGCCCTCGATACTGGGAAAACAGGGCAGCAAGAACAGTGAGCAGGCACTGGAGGGTGGGCGACAGAGGACATAAGAAAAGCGCGCGACCATTTTTTTTTTTTTTTTTTTTTTTGCTTTTTTGCTGCTTTGTTTTGGCGAGCACTTTTTGGAAGTCTTAAAGGGACAGGGACCCCAATACTAGGGAAACAGGGCAGAAAGACCGGTGAGCAGAGACCTGAGGCTGGCACCGGAGAATAAAGAAAAACGAACGACCACCTTTTTTTTTTTTTAATTAAAAAAAATTTTTTTTTTTTTAATTAAAAAAAATATTTTTCTTGTTTTTTTTTTGTGGTCGTTGTTTTGTTTTGGCGGGTGCTTTTTGGAAGTCTTAAAGGGGCAGGGCGGGTCACTTAATCCAGAGGTAGGGAATCCGGGATCTCTGGGCACCCTAACCCCTGGGCTGCAGGGAGCAGGGAGGCCCCTTACGGAGATAAATAGCCTCCCAGCAGCTCCTGCTCCAACGCGACTCCACCATTTTGGAGTAGCTGCCCGAGCCAGGCCACGCCCACAGCAACAGCGGAGATTAACTCCATAGCAGCCGGGCAGGAAGCAGAAACCCTGTCTGCGCGCAGCTGTGCAGCGCAAGCCACTAGAGGCCGCTGTTCTCCCAGGAGAGGAGGGCCACAAACCAACAAGAAAGGAAGTCCTTCCAGCCGTCACTCGTCCCAGTTCTGCAGACTATTCCTATCACCATGAAAAGGCAAAGCTACAGGCAGACAAAGATCACAGAGACAACACCAGAGAAGGAGACAGACCTAACCAGTCTTCCTGACAAAGAATTCAAAATAAGAATCATAAACATGCTGACAGAGATGCAGAGAAATACGCAAGAAAAATGGGATGAAGTCCGGAAAGAGATCACAGATGCCAGAAAGGAGATCGCAGAAATGAAACAAACTCTGGAAGGGTTTATAAGCAGAATGGATAGAATGCAAGAGGCCATTGATGGAATTGAAATCAGAGAACAGGAACGCATAGAAGCTGACATAGAGAGAGACAAAAGGATCTCCAGGAATGAAACAATATTAAGAGAACTGTGTGACCAATCTAAAAGGAACAATATCCGTATTATAGGGGTCCCAGAAGAAGAAGAGAGAGGAAAAGAGATGGAAAGTATCTTAGAAGAAATAATTGCTGAAAACTTCCCCACACTGGGGGAGGAAGTAATCAAACAGACCACGGAAATACACAGAACCCCCAACAGAAAGGATCCAAGAAGGGCAACACCAAGACACATAATAATTAAAATGGCAAAGATCAAGGACAAGGAAAGAGTGTTAAAGGCAGCTAGAGAGAAAAAGGTCACCTATAAAGGGAAACCCATCAGGCTAACATCAGATTTCTCAACAGAAACCCTACAGGCCAGAAGAGAATGGCATGATATATTTAATACAATGAAACAGAAGGGCCTTGAACCAAGGATACTGTATCCAGCACGACTATCATTCAAATATGACGGTGGGATTAAACAATTCCCAGACAAACAAAAGCTGAGGGAATTTGCTTTCCACAAACCACCTCTACAGAACATCTTACAGGGACTGCTCTAGATGGGAGCACTCCTAGAAAGAGCACAGCACAAAACACCCAACATATGAAGAATCGAGGAGGAGGAACAAGAAGGGAGAGAAGAAAAGAATCTCCAGACAGTGTACATAAAAGCTCAAAAAGCGAGCTAAGTTAGGAAGTAAGATACTAAAGAGGCTAACCTTGAACCTTTGGTAACCACGAATTTAAAGCCTGCAATGGCAATAAGTACATATCTTTCAATAGTCACCCTAAATGTTAATGGGTTGAATGCACCAATCAAAAGACACAGAGTAACAGAATGGATAAAAAAGCAAGACCCATCTATATGCTGCTTACAAGAAACTCACCTCAAACCCAAAGACATGTACAGACTAAAAGTCAAGGGATGGAAAAACATATTTCAAGCAAACAACAGTGAGAAGAAAGCAGGGGTTGCAGTACTAATATCAGACAAAATAGACTTCAAAACAAAGAAAGTAACAAGAGATAAAGAAGGACACTACATAATGATAAAGGGCTCAGTCAAACAAGAGGATATAACCATTCTAAATATATATGCACCCAACACAGGAGGACCAGCATATGTGAAACAAATACTAACAGAACTAAAGGGGGATATAGACTGCAATGCATTCATTCTAGGAGACTTCAACACACCACTCACCCCAAAGGATAGATCCACTGGGCAGAAAATAAGTAAGGAAACGGAAGCACTGAACAACACAGTAGAGCAGATGGACCTAATAGACATCTACAGAACTCTACATCCAAAAGCAGCGGGATATACATTCTTCTCAAGTGCACATGGAACATTCTCCAGAATAGACCACATACTAGGCCACAAAAAGAGCCTCAGAAAATTCCAAAAGATTGAAATCCTACCAACCAACTTTTCAGACCACAAAGGCATAAAACTAGAAATAAACTGTACAAAGAAAGCAAAGAGGCTCACAAACACATGGAGGCTTAACAACACGCTCCTAAATAATCAATGGATCAATGACCAAATCAAAATGGAGATCCAGCAATATATGGAAACAAATGACAACAACAACACTAAGCCCCAACTTCTGTGGGACACAGCAAAAGCAGTCTTAAGAGGAAAGTATATAGCAATCCAAGCATATTTAAAAAAGGAAGAGCAATCCCAAATGAATGGTCTAATGTCACAATTATCGAAATTGGAAAAAGAAGAACAGATGAGGCCTAAGGTCAGCAGAAGGAGGGACATAATAAAGATCAGAGAAGAAATAAATAAAATTGAGAAGAATAAAACAATAGCAAAAATCAATGAAACCAAGAGCTGGTTCTTCGAGAAAATAAACAAAATAGATAAGCCTCTAGCCAGACTTATTAAGAAGAAAAGAGAGTCAACACAAATCAACAGTATCAGAAACGAGAAAGGAAAAATTACGACGGACCCCACGGAAATGCAAAGAATTATTGGAGAATACTATGAAAACCTATATGCTAACAAGCTGGGAAACCTAGGAGAAATGGACAACTTCCTAGAAAAATATAACCTTCCAAGATTGACCCAGGAAGAAACAGAAAATCTAAACAGACCAATTACCAGCAACGAAATTGAAGAGGTAATCAAAAAACTACCAAAGAACAAAACCCCCGGGCCAGATGGATTTACCTCGGAATTTTATCAGACATACAGGGAAGACATAATACCCATTCTCCTTAAAGTTTTCCAAAAAATAGAGGAGGAGGGGATACTCCCAAACTCATTCTATGAAGCTAACATCACCCTAATACCAAAACCAGGCAAAGACCCCACCAAAAAAGAAAACTACAGACCAATATCCCTGATGAACGTAGATGCAAAAATACTCAACAAAATATTAGCAAACCGAATTCAAAAATACATCAAAAGGATCATACACCATGACCAAGTGGGATTCATTCCAGGGATGCAAGGATGGTACAACATTCGAAAGTCCATCAACATCATCCACCACATCAACAAAAAGAAAGACAAAAACCACATGATCATCTCCATAGATGCTGAAAAAGCATTTGACAAAGTTCAACATCCATTCATGTTAAAAACTCTCAGCAAAATGGGAATAGAGGGCAAGTACCTCAACATAATAAAGGCCATCTATGATAAACCCACAGCCAACATTATATTGAACAGCGAGAAGCTGAAAGCATTTCCGCTGAGATCGGGAACTAGACAGGGATGCCCACTCTCTCCACTGTTATTTAACATAGTACTGGAGGTCCTAGCTACGGCAATCAGACAAAATAAAGAAATACAAGGAATCCAGATTGGTAAAGAAGAAGTTAAACTGTCGCTATTTGCAGATGACATGATACTGTACATAAAAAACCCTAAAGACTCCACCCCAAAACTACTAGAACTGATATCGGAATACAGCAAAGTTGCAGGACACAAAATCAACACACAGAAATCTGTGGCTTTCCTATATACTAACAATGAACCAACAGAAAGAGAAATCAGGAAAACAACTCCATTCACAATTGCATCAAAAAAAATAAAATACCTAGGAATAAACCTAACCAAAGAAGTGAAAGACTTATACTCTGAAAACTACAAGTCACTCTTAAGAGAAATTAAAGGGGACACTAACAGATGGAAACTCATCCCATGCTCGTGGCTAGGAAGAATTAATATTGTTAAAATGGCCATCCTGCCCAAAGCAATATACAGATTTGATGCAATCCCTATGAAACTACCAGCAACATTCTTCAATGAACTGGAACAAATAATTCAAAAATTCATATGGAAACACCAAAGACCCCGAATAGCCAAAGCAATCCTGAGAAAGAAGAATAAAGTAGGGGGGATCTCACTCCCCAACTTCAAGCTCTACTATAAAGCCATAGTAATCAAGACAATTTGGTACTGGCACAAGAGCAGAGCCACAGACCAATGGAACAGACTAGAGAATCCAGACATTAACCCAGACATATATGGTCAATTAATATTTGATAAAGGAGCCATGGACATACAATGGCGAAATGACAGTCTCTTCAACAGGTGGTGCTGGCAAAACTGGACAGCTACATGTAGGAGAATGAAACTGGACCATTGTCTAACCCCATATACAAAAGTAAACTCAAAATGGATCAAAGACCTGAATGTAAGCCATGAAACCATTAAACTCTTGGAAGAAAACATAGGCACAAACCTCTTAGACATAAACATGAGTGACCTCTTCTTGAACATATCTCCCCGGGCAAGGAAAACAACAGCAAAAATGAGTAAGTGGGACTATATTAAGCTGAAAAGCTTCTGTACAGCAAAAGACACCATCAATAGAACAAGAAGGATCCCTACAGTATGGGAGAATATATTTGAAAATGACACATCCGATAAAGGCTTGACGTCCAGAATATATAAGGAGCTCTCACGCCTCAACAAACAAAAAACAAATAACCCAATTAAAAAATGGGCAGAGGAACTGAAGAGACAGTTCTCCAAAAAAGAAATACAGATGGCCAACAGACACATGAAAAGATGCTCCACATCGCTAATTATCAGAGAAATGCAAATTAAAACTACAATGAGGTATCACCTCACACCAGTAAGGATGGCTGCCATCCAAAAGACAAACAACAACAAATGTTGGCGAGGCTGTGGAGAAAGGGGAATCCTCCTACACTGCTGGTGGGAATGTAAGTTAGTTCAACCATTGTGGAAAGCAGTATGGAGGTACATCAAAATGCTCAAAACAGACTTACCATTTGACCCAGGAATTCCACTCCTAGGAATTTACCCTAAGAACGCAGCAATCAAGTTTGAGAAAGACAGATGCACCCCTATGTTTATTGCAGCACTATTTACAATAGCCAAGAATTGGAAGCAACCTAAATGTCCATCAATAGATGAATGGATAAAGAAGATGTGGTACATATACACAATGGAATACTACTCAGCCATAAGAAAAGGGCAAATCCAATCATTTGCAGCAACATGGATGGAGCTGGAGGGTATTATGCTCAGTGAAACAAGCCAAGCGGAGAAAGAGAAATACCAAATGATTTCACTTATCTGTGGAATATAAGAACAAAGGAAAAACTGAAGGAACAAAACAGCAGCAGAATCACAGAACTCAAGAATGGACTAACAGGTACCAAAGGGAAAGGGACTGGGGAGGATGGGTGGGTAGGGAGGGATAAGGGGGGGAGAAGTAGGGGGGTATTAAGATTAACATGCATGAGGGGATAGGAGAAAAGGGAGGGCTGTACAACACAGAGAAGGCAAGTAGTGATTCTACAACATTTTGCTATGCTGATGGACAGTGACTGTAAAGGGGTTTATAGGGGAGAGCCTTGTAAACATAATATTCGTCATGTAAGTGTAGATTAGTGATAGAAAAAAAAAAAGGGCAGTTCCTGTGTGGTATCCTCCAACGAGTTCTACACAAGGGTATAAAGGGCATATAAAAGTGTAGGCAAAGGGTCTGTTTGTGTTTATACAGAGGATCAAAGCCTAATTGGGCTACCCCAAAAATGAACTAAGATACGATAGGAAAAAGAACTTCCAACATCTGCACTCTCTGGAAGACTCATGCCAGAAGATGATCATCAAAAAACCCCAACAAAGATCCACGCACTGCTACAGCTGTAGATGCACTCATCCCACCAGTTCCTGGACTTGCCATGGGAATGAGGAAGGAGATATCTAAGCTGGCCTGTGCATACAGTAAAACAACAAAATTGGACCTCATCTATACTGTTGGAACTCAACCAAGAATTTGGAGAAGTGCAAATTGTAGCGCTCCAAAGTCTTACAACTACAAACTATTTACTGTTAAAAGAACATATGGCATGTGAACAGTCCCCAGGAATGGGTTGTTTTAATTTGTCTGATTTCTCTCAGACTGTTCAAGTTCAGTTGGACAATATCCACCATATCATAGATAAGTTTCCACAAATGCCTAAGGTGCCTAACTGGTTTTCTTGGTTTCACTGCAGATGGCTGGTAATTACAGATATGCTTTGGTTATGTAACTATACTCCTATTATGTTAATGTGTGTGTGCAATTTAAGTAGTAACTTAAAACCTGTACATGCTGAATTTACTCTACAAGAAGATATATCAAAGAAATAATCAATCTTCCCATGTTTTCTTCTGCCTGCTACTTCTATAGCTTTTCTTCTTCCTTCCTAATTACAACCCTTAAATAGAATTTGTGCCTCATATCAAATTTACCGAGTATCATAATTCTTCCAAGTGGTAAAGATACCTAAAGACAAATGCTGGGCATAGAAGCCACAGGGCATAAATATGCAAAGAAGTAAAAAGCTAACTTTTTCAAACAATAAGGCTTCTCTCTCACTTACCAACTTCACATTTCCCTGTATGGCCCCGGAAGATGACTGGTTAGCCAGAGACGGGTAAGATTCCTCAAGGGAGGAACAACCTAAGACAGGCACAGTCGCAGGGGGGCCATCAGGTGAGAAATTGGGGATCAACAGAGGTGAGGCTTAGAACCTCACCCCCCCGTTCTGAGAGAAATGTTCTGCATACGTGGATGTTTTATTGCCCTGGTGTAGCTTGGATTAACACATAGTCTACAGGCACACACCTGATCATCTACATGTGCTCTCTTACAACACTAAACTATGTTTTCTACCTTTATCTTGTATCTACCTACCACTTCAGCATTTTATTAAAAATAATAATAATAAAGAGAGAAATGTGGTATCCACATATAAATCAAGTATAAAAACCAAATGAGTATTCATATTTGAACTGACTGTTTAGAGTTCATAATGCATGAGCAAAACCGAAAGTTTCTGTGATGACTGCCCTTGTACTGTTCACTATGTAACTTATTCATTATGTAAGAATTTGTTCTACATGTAAAAAAAAAAAAAAAAATATGCCAGGCGAAGAAATACATGTACCAAATGATTTCACTCATGTGTGGAGTATGATAACAAAGAAAAACTGAAGGAAAAGGCAGCAGCAGACTCACAGAACCCGAGGGTGGACTAACAGTTACCAAAGAGAAAGGGACTGGGTAGGGTTTGTGGGAAGGGAGTAATAAGTGCGGGGAAAAAGAATGGGGGCATTAGGATAAGCATGTATAATGTGTAGGGTGGGGTGTCATGGGTAGGGCTGTACTACACAGAGAAGACATGTAGTGATTCTACAGCATCTTAGTACATGCTGACGGAGAGCGGCTGTAACTGGGATTGGGGTGACTTGGTGAAGAGGGTAGACAGAATAACATAATTTTCTGCATGTGATTGTATATTAATGAGAACAAAAAGAATTTCAAAGTGCAGTAAGAGCACAGCTCTCAAATATCAGAATAAAAGTACAGCCTTTGAGTGCTCCAATCAAAAGACACAGGGTTAGAAGAACTGATGAAATCTCAAGACCACCTACGTGCTCCCTTACTGGAGACTCACTTGAGATCCAAGGACACAGACAAACTACAAGCTGAAGGGGCGGGGACAGGTACCCTACACAAGTGAAACTGAGAAACAAAGAAAGAAATGGATTCTGTTTTGGACCCCAGAGAGAGTCAGTAGAAAATAGCCCTATCTAGCCACCGTGAATTCTTTTTGTTTGGTTTCAGCATTGCTCAGGCATAGATTTAGTGGTGCAGCAACTACCTTCTCATTTCCTCTCACCTCAGCAAATGAATTGCTGTAATAATATGCGTCTGGGCATTTATAATCATTGCTTTTTATGATGTTCACGAATGTAAAGAATTAATAACCACCTAAAGAGGGAAGTTTGGACACTCAAATAAACACTTCTCTCCACAACACACTCTTTGTTCCCAACTGCTCCTGTCCAGAAATAGGTGTTAATTCATATTTGTCCGTCCACCTATCAGCAGTGATCACGCCAATGTCCCTCAAACATGGTGGTGTGCAAAGGGCCAAGTACACTTTTCTGTCGACAACAGGCCCAGACGAAGGATACTTGTGGTCTTCACGGATCACTTACTCACTGAATGTGGCTAAATAAAGTCAACAAGCGAGCAGGAAGTATAAGAGGACAGAGGACAAAGATACGGGTTCAAGTCCTTTCACCTCCATTTACTGGTTTTGTAAGCACACTCTGCTGACTCTACCTGAAAGCGTGTCGGTGAGCACAGTGCTCTCCTTTTGTCTTAGTTACCTTGCAAGGTTTCTGGAAGCGTAATGTAGGGAAGAGACATAGGGTATGTTGTTAACTGTTCTGAACATAAGGATAGATGGGCAGACAAAAAGATGATTGTTTCATAGATAGGTAGGTAGACAGACGACAGGTGAAAGAGAGATAGATAGGTACATAGATTAATAGATGATAGACATCATAGATAGATGATAGGAAGATAGATAGATAGATACATAGATAGATACATAGATACATAGATATATACATACATAGATACATAGATAGACAGAAAGACCTTTAGATAGATAGATACAGATACATGTCGATTGACACAAAGCTACTGTTCATAACCAGGAGTTGAATGGTGAATAACATAGCTAAACTGCAAACAAAAAGGAAGAATGAAATCCAGTTTAAAAAGTGCAGTAAGCAGCCTTAAGAAGAAAACAAATACTACCATTTGCAATGACATGGATGGAGGAAGACGGTAGTATGTTCAGAAAAATAGGGCAGGCGGATAAAGGCAACTACCAAGTGATTTCACTCATGTGTGGAGTATAACAACAAAGAAAAACTGAAGGAAAATTCAGCAGCAGACTCACAGAACCCGAGGGTGGACTAACAGTTACCAAAGAGAAAGGGACTAGGTAGGGTTTGTGGGAAGGGAGTAATAAGTGCGGGGAAAAAGAATGGGGGAATTAGGATTAGCATGTATAATGTATAGGGTGGGGTGTCATGGGTAGGGCTGTACAACACAGAGAAGACA
Source organism: Manis pentadactyla (assembly GCF_030020395.1). Taxonomy (NCBI): domain Eukaryota; kingdom Metazoa; phylum Chordata; class Mammalia; order Pholidota; family Manidae; genus Manis; species Manis pentadactyla. Next base: position 405,543 of record NW_026644865.1, read on the forward strand.
TGTAGTGATTCTACAGCATCTTAGTACATGCTGACGGAGAGCGGCTGTAACTGGGATTGGGGTGACTTGGTGAAGAGGGAAGACAGAATAACATAATTTTCTGCATGTGATTGTATATTAATGAGAACAAAAAGAATTTCAAAGTGCAGTAAGAGCACAGCTCTCAAATATCAGAATAAAAGTACAGCCTTTGAGTGCTCCAATCAAAAGACACAGGGTTAGAAGAACTGATGAAAACTCAAGACCACCTACGTGCTCCCTTACTGGAGACTCACTTGAGATCCAAGGACACAGACAAACTACAAGCTGAAGGGGCGGGGACAGGTACCCTACACAAGTGAAACTGAGAAACAAAGAAAGAAATGGATTCTGTTTTGGACCCCAGAGAGAGTCAGTAGAAAATAGCCCTATCTAGCCACCGTGAATTCTTTTTGTTTGGTTTCAGCAGTGCTCAGGCATAGATTTAGTGGTGCAGCAACTTCCTTCTCATTTCCTCTCACCTCAACAAATGAATTGCTGTAATAATATGCGTCTGGGCATTTATAATCATTGCTTTTTATGATGTTCACGAATGTAAAGAAGTAATAACCACCTAAAGAGGGAAGTTTGGACACTCAAATAAACACTTCACTCCACAACACACTCTTTGTTCCCTACTGCTCCTGTCCAGAAATAGGTGTTAATTCATATTTGTCCGTCCACCTATCAGCAGTGATCACGCCAATGTCCCTCAAACATGGTGGTGTGCAAAGGGCCAAGTACACTTTTCTGTCGACAACAGGCCCAGACGAAGGATGCTTGTGGTCTTCATTGATCACTTACTCACTGAATGTGGCTAAATAAAGTCAACAAGCGAGCAGGAAGTATAAGAGGACAGAGGACCAAGATACGGGTTCAAGTCCTTTCACCTCCATTTAATGGTTTTGTAAGCACACTCTGCTGACTCTACCTGAAAGCGTATCGGTGAGCACAGTGCTCTCCTTTTGTCTTAGTTACCTTGAAAGGTTTCTGGAAGCATAATGTAGGGAAGAGACATAGGCTATGTTGTTAACTGTTCTGTACATAAGGATAGATGGCAAGACAAAAAGATGATTGTTTCATAGATAGATAGGTAGACAGACGACAGGTGAAAGATAGATAGATAGGTACATAGATTAATAGATGATAGAAATCATAGATAGTTGATAGGAAGATAGATAGATAGATACTTAGATAGATACATAGATACATAGATATATACATACATAGATACATAGATAGACAGAAAGACCTTTAGATAGATAGATACAGATACATGTCGATTGACACAAAGCTACTGTTCATAACCAGGAGTTGAATGGTGAATAACATAGCTAAACTGCAAACAAAAAGGAAGAATGAAATGCAGTTTAAAAAGTGCAGTAAGCAGCCTTAATAAGAAAACAAATACTACCATTTGCAATGACGTGGATGGAGCAAGACGGTAGTATGTTCAGAAAAATAGGGCAGGCAGATAAAGGCAAGTACCAAGTGATTTCACTCATGTGTGGAGTATAACAACAAAGAAAAACTGAAGTAAAAAAACAGCAGCAGACTCACAGAACCCGAGATTTGACTAAAAGTAACCAAAGGAAAAAGGACTGGGCAGGGTGAGTCTGAAGGGAGGGATAAGTGTGGCGAGAAAGAATGGGAGCATTAAGTTTAGCATGTATAAGGCGCAGGGTCGGGTGTGCATGGGGAGTACTGTACAACACAGAGAAAACTAGTAGAGATCATATAGCATCTTACTAGTCACTGATGGACCGTGACTGTAACGGGGACTTTTGGGGGGGATATGGTGAAGGGGTCTACAGCATCCAACTACGCTGATCGACAGTGACTGAAGAGGTTTTTCCGGGGGACTTGGTGAAGGGGGGAGCATAGTAAATATAATGTTCTTCACGTGATTGTAGATTAATGATTATAAATATTCTTTAAGTGCAATAAGTGCACAGCTCTGAATCATCAGAATAAAAGGTCAGGCACTGAGTGCTGCAAACAAAAGACACAGGGATAAAAGAAGGCATGAAAACTCAAGACATCTACGTGCTTACTTACAGGAGACTCACTTGAGATCCAAGGACACAGACAAACTACAAGCCGAAGGTGTGTGGACAAGTACCCTACACGAGTGAAACGGAAAAACAAACAATCAAGCAAATGGATTCTGTTTGAGTCCCCAGAGACAGTCAGCAGAAAATAGCCCTATCTGGCCACCGTGAATTCTTTTTGTTTGGTTTCAACAGTTCCCAGCCATAGATTTAGTGGTGCAGCAACATACTTCTCATTTTCTCTCACCTCAACAACTGAGTTGCTGTAATAATAAGCATCTGGGCCTTTGAAATCAGTTGATTTTATGATGTTCACGAACGTGAAAATCTAATAACTACCAAAAGAGGGAAGTTTGGACACTCAAATAAACACGTCACTCCACAATACACTGTTAGCTCCCAACTGCTCCTGTCTAGAAATTGGTGTTCCATTTTATTTGACCCTCCGTCCTATCGGCGGTGATCACGCTGATGTCCTTCAAACATGGTGGTGAGCCAAGCAACAAGTTGACTTTTCTGTCGACAACAGGCCCAGAGGAATGATACTTGAGATCTTCAGGGAGCCCTTAGTCAATTAATGTGGCTAAATACAGACAGCAAGTTAGAAGGAGATGAAAGAGGACAGAGGATAGAGACACGGGTTCAAGTCCCAGCACAACCATTTCCTGGTTTTGTAGGTACACGCGGCCGACTCGAACTGCAAGTGTCTCGGTGAACCCAGTGCTCCCTCTGCAGCCTAGATACTTTGCAGGATTTTTGGGAGCATAGTGTAGGAAAGTGATATAGGGTATATGGTTAATGTTCTGTACACATGGACAGATGGACAGACAAAAAGATGATTGATTGAGTGATTGATAAATAGATAGACAGACAGATAGATAGATATAGGTACATATCGATTAACACAAAGCTACTGCTCATAACAAGTAGAGCAATGGTGAAAGCACATTGCAAAACTACAAACAAAAAAGAAGAATGAAATCCAGTTTAAAAAGTGCAGTAAACAGCCATAAGAAGAAAACGAATCCTATCATTTGCAATAACGTGGATGGAGCTAGAGGGTATTATGCTCAGTCAAATAGGCCAGGCGAAGAAATACATGTACCAAATGATTTCACTCATGTGTGGAGTATGATAACAAAGAAAAACTGAAGGAAAAGGCAACAGCAGACTCACAGAACCCGAGGGTGGACTAACAGTTACCAAAGAGAAAGGGACTGGGTAGGGTTTGTGGGAAGGGAGTAATAAGTGCGGGGAAAAAGAATAGGGGCATTAGGATTAGCATGTATAATGTATAGGGTGGGGTGTCATGGGTAGGGCTGTACAACACAGAGAAGACATGTAGTGATTCTACAGCACCTTAGTACATGCTGACGGAGAGCGGCTGTAACTGGGATTGGGGTGACTTGGTGAAGAGGGTAGACAGAATAACATAATTTTCTGCATGTGATTGTATATTAATGAGAACAAAAAGAATTTCAAAGTGCAGTAAGAGCACAGCTCTCAAATATCAGAATAAAAGTACAGCCTTTGAGTGCTCCAATCAAAAGACACAGGGTTAGAAAAACTGATGAAAACTCAAGACCACCTACGTGCTCCCTTACTGGAGACTCACTTGAGATCCAAGGACACAGACAAACTACAAGCTGAAGGGGCGGGGACATGTACCCTACACAAGTGAAACTGAGAAACAAAGAAAGAAATGGATTCTGTTTTGGACCCCAGAGAGAGTCAGTAGAAAATAGCCCTATCTAGCCACCGTGAATTCTTTTTGTTTGGTTTCAGCAGTGCTCAGGCATAGATTTAGTGGTTCAGCAACTTCCTTCTCATTTACTCTCACATAAGCAAATGAATTGCTGTAATAATATGCGTCTGGGCATTTATAATCATTGCTTTTTATGATGTTCACGAATGTAAAGAAGTAATAACCACCTAAAGAGGGAAGTTTGGACACTCAAATAAACACTTCACTCCACAACACACTCTTTGTTCCCAACTGCTCCTGTCCAGTAATAGGTGTTAATTCATATTTGTCCGTCCAACTATCAGCAGTGATCACGCCAATGTCCCTTAAACATGGTGGTGTGCAAAGGGCCAAGTACACTTTTCTGTCGACAACAGGCCCAGACGAAGGATACTTGTGGTCTTCAGGGATCACTTACTCACTGAATGTGGCTAAATAAAGTCAACAAGCGAGCAGGAAGTATAAGAGGACAGAGGACAAAGATACGGGTTCAAGTCCTTTCACCTCCATTTAATGGTTTTGTAAGCACACTCTGCTGACTCTACCTGAAAGCGTATCGGTGAGCACAGTGCTCTCCTTTTGTCTTAGTTACCTTGAAAGGTTTCTGGAAGCATAATGTAGGGAAGAGACATAGGCTATGTTGTTAACTGTTCTGTACATAAGGATAGATGGCAAGACAAAAAGATGATTGTTTCATAGATAGGTAGGTAGACAGACGAAAGGTGAAAGATAGATAGATAGGTACATAGATTAATAGATGATAGACATCATAGATAGTTGATAGGAAGATAGATAGATAGATACTTAGATAGATACATAGATACATAGATATATACATACATAGATACATAGATAGACAGAAAGACTTTTAGATAGATAGATACAGATACATGTCGATTGACACAAAGCTACTGTTCATAACCAGGAGTTGAATGGTGAATAACATAGCTAAACTGCAAACAAAAAGGAAGAATGAAATCCAGTTTAAAAAGTGCAGTAAGCAGCCTTAAGAAGAAAACAAATACTACCATTTGCAATGACGTGGATGGAGCAAGACGGTAGTATGTTCAGAAAAATAGGGCAGGCGGATAAAGGCAAGTACCAAGTGATTTCACTCATGTGTTGAGTATAACAACAAAGAAAAACTGAAGTAAAAAGACATCAGCAGACTCACAGAACACGAGAGTTGACTAAAAGTAACCAAAGGAAAAAGGACTGGGCAGGGTGAGTCTGAAGGGAGGGATAAGTGTGGGGAGAAAGAATGGGGGCATTAAGTTTAGCATGTATAAGGCACGGGGTCGGGTGTGCATGGGGAGTACTGTGCAACACAGAGAAGACTAGTAGAGATCATATAGCATCTTACTAGTCACTGATGGACCGTGACTGTAACGGGGACTTTTGAGGGGGACATGGTGAAGGGGTCTACAGCATCCAACTACGCTGATCGACAGTGACTGAATAGGTTTTTCGGGGGGACTTGGTGAATGGGGGAGCATAGTAAACATAATGTTCTTCACGTGATTGTAGATGAATGATAATAAATATTCTTTAAGTGCAATATGTGCACAGCTCTGAATAATCAGAATAAAAGGTCAGGCATTGAGTGCTTCAAACAAAAGACACAGGGATAAAAGAAGGAATGAAAACTCAAGACACCTACGTGCTTACTTACAGGAGACTCACTTGAGATCCAAGGACACAGACAAACTACAAGCCGAAGGTGTGTGGACAAGTACCCTACACGAGTGAAACGGAAAATCAAACAATCAAGCAAATGGATTCTGTTTGAGACCCCAGAGACAGTCAGCAGTATATAGCCCTATCTGGCCACCGTGAATTCTTTTTGTTTGGTATCAACAGTTCCCAGCCATAGATTTAGTGGTGCAGCAACATACTTCTCATTTTCTCTCACCTCAACAACTGAGAAGCTGAAATAATAAGCATCTGGGCCTTTGAAATCAGTGGATTTTATGATGTTCACGAACGTGAAAATTTAATAACCACCTAAAGAGGGAAGTTTGGACACTCAAATAAACACGTCACTCCACAATACACTGTTAGCTCCCAACTGCTCTTGTCTAGAAAATGGTGTTCCATTTTATTTGACCCTCCGTCCTATCGGCGGTGATCACGCTGATGTCCTTCAAACATGGTGGTGAGCGAAGCAACAAGTTGACTTTTCTGTCGACAACAGGACCAGAGGAATGATACTTGAGATGTTCAGGGAGCCCTTAGTCAATGAATGTGGCTAAATACAGACAGCAAGTTAGAAGGAGATGAAAGAGGACAGAGGATGGAGACACGGGTTCAAGTCCCAGCACAACCATTCCCTGGTTTTGTAGGTACACGTGGCCGACTCGAACTGCAAGTGTCTCAGTGAATCCAGTGCTCCGTCTGCAACCTAGATACTTTGCAGGATTTTGGGGAGCATAATGTAGGAAAGTGATATAGGGTATATGGTTAACTGTTCTGCACACATGGACAGATGGACAGACAAAAGGATGATTGATTGAGTGATTGATAAATAGATAGACAGAAAGATAGATAGATACAGGTACATATCGATTAGCACAAAGCTACTGCTCAAAACAAGGAGAGCAATGGTGAAAGCACATTGCAAAACTACAAACAAAAAAGAAGAATGAAATCCAGTTTAAAAAGTGCAGTAAGCAGCCATAAGAAGAAAACGAATCCTATCATTTGCAATAACGTGGATGGAGCTCGAGGGTATTATGCTCAGTCAAATAGGCCAGGCGGAGAAATACATGTACCAAATGATTTCACTCATGTGTGGAGTATGATAACAAAGAAAAACTGAAGGAAAAGACAGCAGCAGACTCACAGAACCCGAGAGTGGACCTACAGTTACCAAAGAGAAAGGGACTGGGTAGGGTTTATGGGAAGGGAGTAATAAGTGCGGGGAAAAGAATGGGGGCATTAGGATTAGCATGTATAATGTGTAGGGTGGGGTGTCATGGGTAGGGCTGTACAACACAGAGAAGACATGTAGTGATTCTACAGCATCTTAGTACATGCTGACGGAGAGCGGCTGTAACTGGGATTTGGGGTGACTTGGTGAAGAGGGTAGACAGAATAACATAATTTTCTGCATGTGATTGTATATTAATGAGAACAAAAAGAATTTCAAAGTGCAGTAAGAGCACAGCTCTCAAATATCAGAATAAAAGTACAGCCTTTGAGTGCTCCAATCAAAAGACACAGGGTTAGAAGAACTGATGAAAACTCAAGACCACCTACGTGCTCCCTTACTGGAGACTCACTTGAGATCCAAGGACACAGACAAACTACAAGCTGATGGGGCGGGGACAGGTACCCTACACAAGTGAAACTGAGAAACAAAGAAAGAAATGGATTCTGTTTTGGACCCCAGAGAGAGTCAGTAGAAAATAGCCCTATCTAGCCAACGTGAATTCTTTTTGTTTGGTTTCAGCAGTGCTCAGGCATAGATTTAGTGGTGCAGCAACTTCCTTCTCATTTCCTCTCACCTCAACAAATGAATTGCTGTAATAATATGCGTCTGGGCATTTATAATCATTGCTTTTTATGATGTTCACGAATGTAAAGAAGTAATAACCAACTAAAGAGGGAGGTTTGGACACTCAAATAAACACTTCACTCCACAACACACTCTTTGTTCCCAACTGCTCCTGTCCAGAAATAGGTGTTAATTCCTATTTGTCCCTCCACCTATCAGCAGTGATCACGCCAATGTCCCTCAAACATGGTGGTGTGCAAAGGGCCAAGTACACTTTTCTGTCGACAACAGGCCCAGACGAAGGATACTTGTGGTCTTCAGGGATCACTTACTCACTGAATGTGGCTAAATAAAGTCAACAAGCGAGCAGGAAGTGTAAGAGGACAGAGGAAAAAAATACGGGTTCAAGTCCTTTCACCTCCATTTACTGGTTTTGTAAGCACACTCTGCTGACTCTACCTGAAAGCGTATCGGTGAACTCAGTGCTCTAATTATGGCTTAGTTACCTTGCAAAGTTTCTGGAAGCATAATGTAGGGAAGAGACATAGGCTATGTTGTTAACTGTTCTGAACATAAGGATAGAAGGGCAGACAAAAAGATGATTGTTTCATAGATAGAAAGGTAGACAGAGGACAGGGAAAAGAGAGATAGATAGGTACATAGATTAATAGATGATAGACATCATAGATAGATGATAGGAAGATAGATAGATAGATACATAGATAGATACATAGATACATAGATATATACATACATAGATACATAGATAGACAGACAGACCTTTAGATAGATAGATACAGATACATGTCGATTGACACAAAGCTATTGTTCATAACCAGGAGTTGAACGGTGAAAAACATAGCTAAACTACAAACAAAAAGGAAGAATGAAATCCAGTTTAAAAAGTGCAGTAAGCAGCCTTAAGAAGTAAACAAATACTACCATTTGCAATGACGTGGATGGAGCAAGACGGTAGTATGTTCAGAAAAATAGGGCAGGCGGATAAAGGCAAGTACCAAGTGATTTCACTCATGTGTGGAGTATAACAACAAAGAAAAACTGAAGTAAAAAAACAGCAGCAGACTCACAGAACCCGAGAGTTGACTAAAAGTAACCAAAGGAAAAAGGACTGGGCAGGGTGAGTCTGAAGGGAGTGATAAGTGTGGGGAGAAAGAATGGGGCCATTAAGTTTAGCATGTATAATGCGCAGGGTCAGGCGTGCATGGGGAGGACTGTACAACACAGAGAAGACTAGTAGAGATCATATAGCATCTTACTACTCACTGATGGACAGTGACTGTAACGGGGACTTTTGGGGGGGACATATGAAGGGGTCTACAGCATCCAACTACGCTGATCGAAAGTGTCTGAAGAGGTTTTTCGGGGGGACTTGGTGAAGGGGGGAGCATAGTAAACATAATGTTCTTCACGTGATTGTAGATTAATGATAAAAAATATTCTTTAAGTGCAATAAGTGCACAGCTCTGAATCATCAGAATAAAAGGTCAGGCACTGAGTGCTGCAAACAAAAGACACAGGGATAAAAGAAGGGATGAAAACTCAAGACACCTACGTGCTTACTTACAGGAGACTCACTTGAGATCCAAGGACACAGACAAACTACAAGCCGAAGGTGTGTGGACAAGTACACTACACGACTGAAACGGAAAAACAAACAATCAAGCAAATGGATTCTGTTTGAGTCCCCAGAGACAGTCAGCAGAAAATAGCCCTATCTGGCCACCGTGAATTCATTTTGTTTGGTTTCAACAGTTCCCAGCCATAGATTTAGTGGTGCAGCAACATACTTCTCATTTTCTCTCACCTCAACATCTGAGTTGCTGTAATAATAAGCATCTGGGCCTTTGAAATCAGTGGATTTTATGATGTTCACGAATGTGAAAATCTAATAACCACCTAAAGAGGGAAGTTTGGACACTCAAATAAACACGTCACTCCACAATACACTGTTAGCTCCCAACTGCTCCTGTCTAGAAATTGGTGTTCCTTTTTATTTGACCCTCCATCCTATCGGCGGTGATCACGCTGATGTCCTTCAAACATGGTGTTGAGCGAAGCAACAAGTTGACTTTTCTGTCGACAACAGGCCCAGAGGAATGATACTTGAGATCTTCAGGGAGCACTTAGTCAATGAATGTGGCTAAATACAGACAGCAAGTTAGAAGGAGATGAAAGAGGACAGAGGATAGAGACACGGGTTCAAATCCCAGCACAACCATTCCCTGGTTTTGTAGGTACACGCGGCCGACTCAAACTGCAAGTGTCTCGGTGAACCCAGAGCTCCCTCTACAGCCTAGATACTTTGCAGGATTTTGGGGAGCATATTGTAGGAAAGTGATATAGGGTATATGGTTAACTGTTCTGCACACATGGACAGATGGACAGACAAAAGGATGATTGATTGAGTGATTGATAAATAGATAGAAAGATAGATAGATAAAGGTACACATCGATTAGCACAAAGCTACTGCTCAAAACAAGGAGAGCAAAGGTGAAAGCACATTGCAAAACTACAAACAAAAACGAAGAATGAAATCCATTTTAAAAAGTGCAGTAAGCAGCCATAAGAAGAAAACGAATCCTATCATTTGCAATAACGTGGATGGAGCTCGAGGGTATTATGCTCAGTCAAATAGGCCAGGCGGAGAAATACATGTACCAAATGATTTCACTCATGTGTGGAGTATGATAACAAAGAAAAACTGAAGGAAAAGACAGCAGCAGACTCACAGAAACCGAGAGTGGACCTACAGTTACCAAAGAGAAAGGGCCTGGGTAGGGTTTGTGGGAAGGGGAGTTATAAGTGCAGGGAAAAAGAATGGGGGCATTAGGATTAACATGTATAATGTGAAGGGTGGGATGTCATGGGTAGGGCTGTACAACACAGAGAAGACATGTAGTGATTCTACAGCATCTTAGTACATGCTGACGGAGAGCGGCTGTAACTGGGATTTGGAGTGACTTGGTGAAGAGTGTAGACAGAATAACATAATTTTCTGCATGTGATTGTATATTAATGAGAACAAAAAGAATTTCAAAGTGCAGTAAGAGCACAGCTCTCAAATATCAGAATAAAAGTACAGCCTTTGAGTGCTCCAATCAAAAGACACAGGGTTAGAAGAACTGATGAAAACTCAAGACCATCTACGTGCTCCCTTACTGGAGACTCACTTGAGATCCAAGGACACAGACAAACTAAAAGCTGAAGGGGCGGGGACAGGTACCCTACACAAGTGAAACTGAGAAACAAAGAAAGAAATGGATTCTGTTTTGGACCCCAGAGAGAGTCAGTAGAAAATAGCCCTATCTAGCCACCGTGAATTCTTTTGGTTTGGTTTCAACAGTGCTCAGGCATAGATTTAGTGGTGCAGCAACTTCCTTCTCATTTCCTCTCACCTCACCAAATGAATTGCTGTAATAATATGCATCTGGGCGTTTATAATCATTGCTTTTTATGATGTTCATGAATGTAAAGAAGTAATAACCACCTAAAGAGGGAAGTTTGGACACTCAAATAAACACTTCACTCCACAACACACTCTTTGTTCCCAACTGCTCCTGTCCAGAAATAGGTGTTAAATCATATTTGTCCATCCACCTATCAGCAGTGATCACGCCAATGTCCCTCAAACATGGTGGTGTGCGAACTTCCAAGTACACATTTCTGTCGACAACAGGCCCAGATGAAGGATACTTGTGGTCTTCAGGGATCACTTACTCACTGAATGTGGCTAAATAAAGTCAACAAGCGAGCAGGAAGTATAAGAGGACAGAGGACAAAGATACGGGTTCAAGTCCTTTCACCTCCATTTACTGGTTTTGTAAGCACACTCTGCTGACCCTACCTGAAAGCGTATCGGTGAACACAGTGCTCTCCTTATGGCTTAGTTACCTTGCAAGGTTTCTGGAAGCATAATGTAGGGAAGAGACATAGGCTATGTTGTTAACTGTTCTGTACATAAGGATAGATGGGCAGACAAACAGATGATTGTTTCATAGATAGATAGGTAGACAGACGACAGGTGAAAGAGAGATAGATAGGTACATAGATTAATAGATGATAGACATCATAGATAGATGATAGGAAGATAGATAGATACATAGATAGACACATAGATACATAGATATATACATACATAGATACATATATAGACAGACAGACCTTTAGATAGATAGATACAGATACATGTCGATTGACACAAAGCTATTGTTCATAACCAGGAGTTGAATGGTGAATAACATAGCTAAACTACAACAAAAAGGAGGAATGAAATCCAGTTTAAAAAGTGCAGTAAGCAGCCTTAATAAGAAAACAAATACTACCATTTGCAATGACGTGGATGGAGCAAGACGGTAGTATGTTCAGAAAAATAGGGCAGGCGGATAAAGGCAAGTACCAAGTGATTTCACTCATGTGTGGAGTATAACAACAAAAAAAAACTGAAGTAAAAAAACAGCAGCAGACTCACAGAACCCGAGAGTTGACTAAAAGTAACCAAAGGGAAAAGGACTGGGCAGGGTGAGTCTGAAGGGAGGGATAAGTGTGGGGATAAAGAATGGGGGCATTAAGTTTTGCATGTATAATGCGCGGTGTCGGGTGTGCATGGGGAGTACTGTACAACACAGAGAAGACTAGCAGAGATCATATAGCATCTTAATACTCACTGATGGACCGTGACTGTAACGGGGACTTTTGGGGGGGACATGGTGAAGGGGTCTACAGCATCCAACTACGCTGATCGTCAGTGACTGAAGAGGTTTTTCAGGGGGACTTGTTGAAAGGGGGAGCATAGTAAACATAATGTTCTTCACGTGATTGTAGATTAATGATAAAAAATATTCTTTAAGTGCAATAAGTGCACAGCTCTGAATCATCAGAATAAAAGGTCAGGCACTGAGTGCTGCAAACAAAAGACACAGGGATAAAAGAAGGGATGAAACCTCAAGACACCTACGTTCTTACTTACAGGAGACTCACTAGAGATCCAAGGACACAGACAAACTACAAGCCAAAGGTGTGTGGACAAGTACCCTACACGAGTGAAACGGAAAATCAAACAATCAAGCAAATGAATTCTGTTTGAGTCCCCAGAGACAGTCAGCAGAAAATAGCCCTATCTGGCCACCGTGAATTCTTTTTGTTTGGTTTCAACAGTTCCCAGCCACAGATTTAGTGGTGCAGCAACATACTTCTCATTTTCTCTCACCTCAACAACTGAGTTGCTGTAATAATAAGCATCTGGGCTTTTGAAATCAGTGGATTTTGTGTTGTTCACGAACTTGAAAATCTAATAACCACCTAAAGAGGGAAGTTTGGACACTCAAATAAACACGTCACTCCACAATACACTGTTAGCTCCCAACTGCTCCTGTCTAGAAATTGTTCCATTTTATTTGACGCTCCGTCCTATCGGCGGTGATCTCGCTGATGTCCTTCAAACATGGTGGTGAGCGAAGCAACAAGTTGACTTTTCTGTCGACAACAGGCCCAGAGGAATGATACTTGAGATCTTCAGGGAGCCCTTAATCAATGAATGTGGCTAAATACAGACAGCAAGTTAGAAGGAGATGAAAGAGGACAGAGGATAGAGACACGGGTTCAAGTCCCAGCACAACCATTCCCTGGTTTTGTAGGTACACGCGGCCGACTCGAACTGCAAGTGTCTCGGTGAACCCAGTGCTCCCTCTGCAGCCTAGATACTTTGCAGGATTTTGGGGAGCATAGTGTAGGAAAGTGATATAGGGTATATGGTTAACTGTTCTGCACACATGGACAGATGGACAGACAAAAGGATGATTGATTGAGTGATTGATAAATAGATAGACAGAAAGATAGATAGATAAAGGTACATATCGATTAGCACAAAGCTACTGCTCAAAACAAGGAGAGCAATGGTGAAAGCACATTGCAAAACTACAAACAAAAAAGAAGATTGAAATCCAGATTAAAAATGCAGTAAGCAGCCATAAGAAGAAAACGAATCCTATCATTTGCAATAACGTGGATGGAGCTCGAGGGTATTATGCTCAGTCAAATAGGCCAGGCGGAGAAATACATGTACCAAATGATTTCACTCATGTGTGGAGTATGATAACAAAGAAAAACTGAAGGAAAAGACAGCAGCAGACTCACAGAACCCGAGAGTGGACCTACAGTTACCAAAGAGAAAGGGACTGGGTAGGGTTTGTGGGAAGGGAGTAATAAGTGCGGGGAAAAAGAATGGGGGCATTAGGATTAGCATGTATAATGTGTAGGGTGGGGTGTCATGGGTAGGGCTGTACAACACAGAGAAGACATGTAGTGATTCTACAGCATCTTAGTACATGCTGACGGAGAGCGGCTGTAACTGGGATTTGGGGTGACTTGGTGAAGAGGGTAGACAGAATAACATAATTTTCTGCATGTGATTGTATATTAATGAGAACAAAAAGAATTTCAAAGTGCAGTAAGAGCACAGCTCTCAAATATCAGAATAAAAGTACAGCCTTTGAGTGCTCCAATCAAAAGACACAGGGTTAGAAGAACTGATGAAAACTCAAGACCACCTACGTGCTCCCTTACTGGAGACTCACTTGAGATCCAAGGACACAGACAAACTACAAGCTGAAGGTGCGGGGACAGGTACCCTACAAAAGTGAAACTGAGAAACAAAGAAAGAAATGGAATCTGTTTTGGACCCCAGAGAGAGTCAGTAGAAAATAGCCTTATCTAGCCACCGTGAATTCTTTTTGTTTGGTTTCAGCAGTGCTCAGGCATAGATTTAGTGGTGCAGCAACTTCCTTCTCATTTCCTCTCTCCTCAACAAATGAATTGCTGTAATAATATGCGTCTGGGCATTTATAAACATTGCTTTTTATGATGTTCATGAATGTAAAGAAGTAATAACCACCTAAAGAGGGAAGTTTGGACACTCAAATAAACACTTCACTCCACAACACACACTTTGTTCCCAACTGCTCCTGTCCAGAAATAGGTGTTAATTCATATTTGTCCTTCCACCTATCAGCAGTGATCACGCCAATGTCCCTCAAACATGGTGGTGTGCAAACTTCCACGTACACATTTCTGTCGACAACAGGCCCAGACGAAGGATACTTGTGGTCTTCAGGGATCACTTACTCACTGAATGTGGCTAAATAAAGTCAACAAGCGAGCAGGAAGTATAAGAGGACAGAGGACAAAGATACGGGTTCAAGTCGTTTCACCTCCATTTACTGGTTTTGAAAGCACACTCTGATGACTCTACCTGAAAGCGTATCGGTGAACACAGTGCTCTCCTTATGGCTTAGTTACCTTGCAAGGTTTCTGGAAGCATAATGTAGGGAAGAGACATAGGCTCAGTTGTTAACTGTTCTGTACATAAGGATAGATGGGCAGACAAAAAGATGATTGTTTTATAGATAGATAGGTAGACAGACGACAGGTGAAAGAGAGATAGATAGGTACATAGATTAATAGATGATAGACATAATAGATAGATGATAGGAAGATAGATAGATACATAGATAGACACATAGATACATAGATATATACATACATAGATACATAGGTAGACAGACAGACCTTTATATAGATAGATACAGATACATGTCGATTGACACAAAGCTATTGTTCATAACCAGGAGTTGAATGGTGAATAACATAGCTAAACTACAAACAAAAAGGAAGAATGAAATCCAGTTTAAAAAGTGCAGTAAGCAGCCTTAAGAAGAAAACATATACTACCATTTGCAATGACATGAATGGAGCAAAACGGTAGTATGTTCAGAAAAATAGGGCAGGCGGATAAAGGCAAGTACCAAGTGATTTCATTCATGTGTGGAGTATAACAAAAAAAAAAACTGAAGTAAAAAAACAGCAGCAGACTCACAGAACACGAGAGTTGACTAAAAGTAACCAAAGGGAAAAGTACTGGGCAGGGTGAGTCTGAAGGGAGGGATAAGTGTGGGGATAAAGAATGGGGGCATTAAGTTTAGCATGTATAATGCGCGGTTTCGGGTGTGCATGGGGAGTACTGTACAACACAGAGAAGACTAGTAGAGATCATATAGCATCTTACTACTCACTGATGGACCGTGACTGTAACGGGGACTTTTGGGGGGGACATGGTGAAGGGGTCTACAGCATCCAACTACGCTGATCGACAGTGACTGAAGAGGTTTTTCAGGGGGACTTGGTGAAGGGGGGAGCATAGTAAACATAATGTTCTTCACGTGATTGTAGATTAATGATAAAAAATATTCTTTAAGTGCAATAAGTGCACAGCTCTGAATCATCAGAATAAAAGGTCAGGCACTGAGTGCTGCAAACAAAAGACACAGGGATAAAAGAAGGGATGAAAACTCAAGACACCTACGTTCTTACTTACAGGAGGCTCACTTGAGATCCAAGGACACAGACAAACTACAAGCCAAAGGTGTGTGGACAAGTACCCTACACGAGTGAAACGGAAAATCAAACAATCAAGCAAATGGATTCTGTTTGAGTCCCCAGAGACAGTCAGCGGAAAATAGTCCTTTCTGGCCACCGTGAATTCTTTTTCTTTGGTTTCAACAGTTCCCAGCCATAGATTTAGTGGTGGAGCAACATACTTCTCATTTTCTCTCACCTCAACAACTGAGTTGCTGTAATAATAAGCATCTGGGCCTTTGAAATCACTGGATTTTATGTTGTTCACGAATGTGAAAATCTAATAACCACCTAAAGAGGGAAGTTTGGACACTCAAATAAACACGTCACTCCACAATACTCTGTTAGCTCCCAACTGCTCCTGTCTAGAAATTGGTGTTCCATTTTATTTGACCCTCCGTCCTATCGGCGGTGATCACGCTGATGTCCTTCAAACATGGTGGTGAGCGAAGCAACAAGTTGACTTTTCTGTCGACAACAGGCCCAGAGGAATGATACTTGAGATCTTCAGGGAGCCCTTAGTCAATGAATGTGGCTAAATACAGACAGCAAGTTAGAAGGAGATGAAAGAGGACAGAGGATAGAGACACGGGTTCAAGTCCCAGCACAACCATTCCCTGGTTTTGTAGGTACACGCGGCCGACTCGAACTGCAAGTGTCTCGGTGAACCCAGAGCTCCCTCTGCAGCCTAGATACTTTGCAGGATTTTGGGAAGCATAGTGTAGGAAAGTGATATAGGGTATATGGTTAACTGTTCTGCACACATGGACAGATGGACAGACAGAAGGATGATTGATTGAGTGATTGATAAATAGATAGACAGAAAGATAGATAGATATAGGTACATATCGATTAGCACAAAGCTACTGCTCAAAACAAGGAAAGCAATGGTGAAAGCACATTGCAAAACTACAAACAAAAAAGAAGAATGAAATCCAGTTTAAAAAGTGCAGTAAGCATCCATAAGAAGAAAACGAATCCTATCATTTGCAATAACGTGGATGGAGCTCGAGGGTATTATGCTCAGTCAAATAGGCCAGGCGGAGAAATACATGTACCAAATGATTTCACTCATGTGTGGAGTATGATAACAAAGAAAAACTGAAGGAAAAGACAGCAGCAGACTCACAGAACCCGAGAGTGGACCTACAGTTACCAAAGAGAAAGGGACTGGGTAGGGTTTGTGGGAAGGGAGTAATAAGTGCGGGGAAAACGAATGGGGGCATTAGGATTAGCATGTATAATGTGTAGGGTGGGGTGTCATGGGTAGGGCTGTACAACACAGAGAAGACATGTAGTGATTCTACAGCATCTTAGTACATGCTGACGGAGAGCGGCTGTAACTGGGATTTGGGGTGACTTGGTGAAGAGGGTAGACAGAATAACATAATTTTCTGCATGTGATTGTATATTAATGAGAACAAAAAGAATTTCAAAGTGCAGTAAGAGCACAGCTCTCAAATATCAGAATAAAAGTACAGCCTTTGAGTGCTCCAATCAAAAGACACAGGGTTAGAAGCACTGATGAAAACTCAAGACCACCTACGTGCTCCCTTACTGGAGACTCACTTGAGATCCAAGGACACAGACAAACTACAAGCTGAAGGGGCGGGGACATTTACCCTACACAAGTGAAACTGAGAAACAAAGAAAGAAATGGATTCTGTTTTGGACCCCAGAGAGAGTCAGTAGAAAATAGCCCTATCTAGCCAACGTGAATTCTTTTTGTTTGGTTTCAGCAGTGCTCAGGCATAGATTTAGTGGTGCAGCAACTTCCTTCTCATTTCCTCTCACCTCAACAAATGAATTGCTGTAATAATATGCGTCTGGGCATTTATAATCATTGCTTTTTATGATGTTCACGAATGTAAAGAAGTAATAACCACCTAAAGACGGAAGTTTGGACACTCAAATAAACACTTCACTCCACAACACACTCTTTGTTCCCAACTGCTCCTGTCCAGAAATAGGTGTTAATTCATATTTGTCCTTCCACCTATCAGCAGTGATCACGCCAATGTCCCTCAAACATGGTGGTGTGCAAAGGGCCAAGTACACTTTTCTGTCGACAACAGGCCCAGACGAAGGATACTTGTGGTCTTCAGGGATCACTTACTCACTGAATGTGGCTAAATAAAGACAACAAGCGAGCAGGAAGTATAAGAGGACAGAGGACGAAGATACGGGTTCAAGTCCTTTCACCTCAATTTACTGGTTTTGTAAGCACACTCTGCTGACTCCACCTGATAGCGTATTGGTGAACACAGTGCTCTCCTTATGGCTTATTTACCTTGCAAGTTTTCTGAAAGCATAATGTAAGGAAGAGACATAGGCTATGTTGTGAACTGTTCTGAACATAAGGATAGATGGGCAGACAAAAAGATGATTGTTTCATAGATAGATAGGTAGACAGACGACAGGTGAAAGAGAGATAGATAGGTACATAGATTAATAGATGATAGACATCATAGATAGATGATAGGAAGATAGATAGATAGATACATAGATAGATACATAGATACATAGATATATACATACATAGATATATAGATAGACAGACATACCTTTAGATAGATAGATACAGATACATGTCGATTGACACAAAGCTATTGTTCATAACCAGGAGTTGAATTGTGAAAAACATAGCTAAACTACAAACAAAAAGGAAGAATGAAATGCAGTTTAAAAAGTGCAGTAAGCAGCCTTAAGAAGAAAACAAATACTACCATTTGCAATGACGTGGATGGAGCAAGACGGTAGTATGTTCAGAAAAATAGGGCAGGCGGATAAAGGCAAGTACCAAGTGATTTCACTCATGTGTGGAGTATAACAACAAAGAAAAACTGAAGTAAAAAAACAGCAGCAGACTCACAGAACCCGAGAGTTGACTAAAAGTAACCAAAGGAAAAAGGACTGGGCAGGGTGAGTCTGAAGGGAGGGATAAGTGTGGGGAGAAAGAATGGGGGCATTAAGTTTAGCATGTATAAGGCGCGGGGTCGGGTGTGCATGGGGAGTACTGTGCAACACAGAGAAGACTAGTAGAGATCATATAGCATCTTACTAGTCACTGATGGACCGTGAGTGTAACGGGGACTTTTGGGGGGGACATGGTGAAGGGGTCTACAGCATCCAACTACGCTGATCGACAGTGACTGAATAGGTTTTTCGGGGGGACTTGGTGAATGGGGGAGCATAGTAAACATAATGTTCTTCACGTGATTGTAGATTAATTATAATAAATATTCTTTAAGTGCAATATGTGCACAGCTCTGAATCATCAGAATAAAAGGTCAGGCACTGAGTGCTTCAAACAAAAGACAAAGGGATAAAAGAAGGGATGAAACCTCAAGACACCTACGTTCTTACTTACAGGAGACTCACTAGAGATCCAAGGACACAGACAAACTACAAGCCGAAGGTGTGTGGACAAGTACCCTACACGAGTGAAACGGAAAATCAAACAATCAAGCAAATGGATTCTGTTTGAGACCCCAGAGACAGTCAGCAGTATATAGCCCTATCTGGCCACCGTGAATTCTTTTTGTTTGGTATCAACAGTTCCCAGCCATAGATTTAGTGGTGCAGCAACATACTTCTCATTTTCTCTCACCTCAACAACTGAGAAGCTGAAATAATAAGCATCTGGGCCTTTGAAATCAGTGGATTTTATGATGTTCACGAACGTGAAAATTTAATAACCACCTAAAGAGGGAAGTTTGGAAACTCAAATAAACACGTCACTCCAGAATACACTGTTAGCTCAGAACTGCTCTTGTCTAGAAATTGGTGTTCCATTTTATTTGACCCTCCGTCCTATCGGCGGTGATCATGCTGATGTCCTTCAAACATGGTGGTGAGCGAAGCAACAAGTTGACTTTTCTGTCGAAAACAGGCCATGAGGAATGATACTTGAGATCTTCAGGGAGCCCTTAGTCAATGAATGTGGCTAAATACAGACAGCAAGTTAGAAGGAGATGAAAGAGGACAGAGGATAGAGACACGGGTTCAAGTCCCAGCACAACCATTCCCTGGTTTTGTAGGTACACGCGGCCGACTCGAACTGCAAGTGTCTCGGTGAACCCAGAGCTCCCTCTGCAGCCTAGATACTTTGCAGGATTTTGGGGAGCATAGTGTAGGAAAGTGATATAGGGTATATGGTTAACTGTTCTGCACACATGGACAGATGGACAGACAAAAGGATGATTGATTGAGTGATTGATAAATAGATAGACAGAAAGATAGATAGATAAAGGTACATATCGATTAGCACAAAGCTACTGCTCAAAACAAGGAGAGCAAAGGTGAAAGCACATTGCAAAACTACAAACAAAAACGAAGAATGAAATCCAGTTTAAAAAGTGCAGTAAGCAGCCATAAGAAGAAAACGAATCCTATCATTTGCAATAACGTGGATGGAGCTCGAGGGTATTATGCTCAGTCAAATAGGCCAGGCGGAGAAATACATGTACCAAATGATTTCACTCATGTGTGGAGTATGATAACAAAGAAAAACTGAAGGAAAAGACAGCAGCAGACTCACAGAAACCGAGAGTGGACCTACAGTTACCAAAGAGAAAGGGACTGGGTAGGGTCTGTGGTAAGGGGAGTTATAAGTGCAGGGAAAAAGAATGGGGGCATTAGGATTAACATGTATAATGTGAAGGGTGGGGTGTCATGGGTAGGGCTGTACAACACAGAGAAGACATGTAGTGATTCTACAGCATCTTAGTACATGCTGACGGAGAGCGGCTGTAACTGGGATTTGGGGTGACTTGAGAAGAGGGTAGACAGAATAACATAATTTTCTGCATGTGATTGTATATTAATGAGAACAAAAAGAATTTCAAAAGTGCAGTAAGAGCACAGCTCTCAAATATCAGAATAAAAGTACAGCCTTTGAGTGCTCCAATCAAAAGACACAGGGTTAGAAGAACTGATGAAAACTCAAGACCATCTACGTGCTCCCTTACTGGAGACTCACTTGAGATCCAAGGACACAGACAAACTACAAGCTGAAGGGGCGGGGACAGGTACCCTACACAAGTGAAACTGAGAAACAAAGAAAGAAATGGATTCTGTTTTGGACCCCAGAGAGAGTCAGTAGAAAATAGCCCTATCTAGCCACCGTGAATTCTTTTTGTTTGGTTTCAGCAGTGCTCAGGCATAGATTTAGTGGTGCAGCAACTTCCTTCTCATTTCCTCTCACCTCACCAAATGAATTGCTGTAATAATATGCGTCTGGGCGTTTATAATCATTGCTTTTTATGATGTTCATGAATGTAAAGAAGTAATAACCACCTAAAGAGGGAAGTTTGGACACTCAAATAAACACTTCACTCCACAACACACTCTTTGTTCCCAACTGCTCCTGTCCAGAAATAGGTGTTAAATCATATTTGTCCTTCCACCTATCAGCAGTGATCACGCCAATGTCCCTCAAACATGGTGGTGTGCAAACTTCCAAGTTCACATTTCTGTCGACAACAGGCCCAGACGAAGGATACTTGTGGTCTTCAGGGATCACTTACTCACTGAATGTGGCTAAATAAAGTCACCAAGCGAGCAGGAAGTATAAGAGGAAAGAGGACAAAGATACGGGTTCAAGTCCTTTCACCTCCATTTACTGGTTTTGTAAGCACACTCTGCTGACTCTACCTGAAAGCGTATCGGTGAACACAGTGCTCTCCTTATGGCTTAGTTACCTTGCAAGGTTTCTGGAAGCATAATGTAGGGAAGAGACATAGGCTATGTTGTTAACTGTTCTGTACATCAGGATAGATGGGCAGACAAACAGATGATTGTTTCATAGATAGGTAGACAGACGACAGGTGAAAGAGAGATAGATAGGTACATAGATTAATAGATGATAGACATCATAGATAGATGATAGGAAGATAGATAGATACATAGATAGACACATAGATACATAGATATATACATACATAGATACATAGATAGACAGACAGACATTTAGATAGATAGATACAGATACATGTCGATTGACACAAAGCTATTGTTCATAACCAGGAGTTGAATGGTGAATAACATAGCTAAACTACAACAAAAAGGAGGAATGAAATCCAGTTTAAAAAGTGCAGTAAGCAGCCTTAATAAGAAAACAAATACTACCATTTGCAATGACGTGGATGGAGCAAGACGGTAGTATGTTCAGAAAAATAGGGCAGGCGGATAAAGGCAAGTACCAAGTGATTTCACTCATGTGTGGAGTATAACAACAACAAAAAACTGAAGTAAAAAAACAGCAGCAGACTCACAGAACCCGAGAGTTGACTAAAAGTAACCAAAGGGAAAAGGACTGGGCAGGGTGAGTCTGAAGGGAGGGATAAGTGTGGCGAGAAAGAATGGGAGCATTAAGTTTAGCATGTATAAGGCGCAGGGTCGGGTGTGCATGGGGAGTACTGTACAACACAGAGAAAACTAGTAGAGATCATATAGCATCTTACTAGTCACTGATGGACCGTGACTGTAACGGGGACTTTTGGGGGGGACATGGTGAAGGGGTCTACAGCATCCAACTACGCTGATCGACAGTGACTGAAGAGGTTTTTCAGGGGGACTTGGTGAAAGGGGGAGCATAGTAAACATAATGTTCTTCACGTGATTGTAGATTAATGATAAAAAATATTCTTTAAGTGCAATAAGTGCACAGCTCTGAATCATCAGAATAAAAGGTCAGGCACTGAGTGCTGCAAACAAAAGACACAGGGATAAAAGAAGGGATGAAACCTCAAGACACCTACGTTCTTACTTACAGGAGACTCACTAGAGATCCAAGGACACAGACAAACTACAAGCCAAAGGTGTGTGGACAAGTACCCTACACGAGTGAAACGGAAATTCAAACAATCAAGCAAATGAATTCTGTTTGAGTCCCCAGAGACAGTCAGCAGAAAATAGCCCTATCTGGCCACCGTGAATTCTTTTTGTTTGGTTTCAACAGTTCCCAGCCACAGATTTAGTGGTGCAGCAACATACTTCTCATTTTCTCTCACCTCAACAACTGAGTTGCTGTAATAATATGCATCTGGGCCTTTGAAATCAGTGGATTTTGTGTTGTTCACGAATGTGAAAATCTAATAACCACCTAAAGAGGGAAGTTTGGACACTCAAATAAACACGTCACTCCACAATACACTGTTAGCTCCCAACTGCTCCTGTCTAGAAATTGGTGTTCCATTTTATTTGACCCTCCGTCCTATCGGCGGTGATCACACTGATGTCCTTCAAACATGGTGGTGAGCGAAGCAACAAGTTGACTTTTCTGTCGACAACAGGCCCAGAGGAATGATACTTGAGATCTTCAGGGAGCCCTTAGTCAATGAATGTGGCTAAATACAGACAGCAAGTTAGAAGGAGATGAAAGAGGACAGAGGATAGAGACACGGGTTCAAGTCCCAGCACAACCATTCCCTGGTTTTGTAGGTACACGCGGCCGACTCGAACTGCAAGGGTCTCGGTGAACCCAGTGCTCCCTCTGCAGCCTAGATACTTTGCAGGATTTTGGGAAGCATAGTGTAGGAAAGTGATATAGGGTATATGGTTAACTGTTCTGCACACATGGACAGATGGACAGACAAAAGGATGATTGATTGAGTGATTGATAAATAGATAGACAGAAAGATAGATAGATATAGGTACATATCGATTAGCACAAAGCTACTGCTCAAAACAAGGAGAGCAATGGTGAAAGCACATTGCAAAACTACAAACAAAAAAGAATGAAATCCAGTTTAAAAAGTGCAGTAAGCAGCCATAAGAAGAAAACGAATCCTATCATTTGCAATAACGTGGATGGAGCTCGAGGGTATTATGCTCAGTCAAATAGGCCAGGCGGAGAAATACATGTACCAAATGATTTCACTCATGTGTGGAGTATGATAAGAAAGAAAAACTGAAGGAAAAGACAGCAGCAGACTCACAGAACCGGAGAGTGGACCTACAGTTACCAAAGAGAAAGGGACTGGGTAGGGTTTGTGGGAAGGGAGTAATAAGTGCGGGGAAAAAGAATGGGGGCATTAGGATTAGCATGTATAATGTGTAGGGTGGGGTGTCATGGGTAGGGCTGTACAACACAGAGAAGACATGTAGTGATTCTACAGCATCTTAGTACATGCTGACGGAGAGCGGCTGTAACTGGGATTTGGGGTGACTTGGTGAAGAGGGTAGACAGAATAACATAATTTTCTGCATGTGATTGTATATTAATGAGATCAAAAAGAATTTCAAAGTGCAGTAAGAGCACAGCTCTCAAATATCAGAATAAAAGTACAGCCTTTGAGTGCTCCAATCAAAAGACACAGGGTTAGAAGCACTGATGAAAACTCAAGACCACCTACGTGCTCCCTTACTGGAGACTCACTTGAGATCCAAGGACACAGACAAACTACAAGCTGAAGGGGCGGGGACAGGTACCCTACACAAGTGAAACTGAGAAACAAAGAAAGAAATGGATTCTGTTTTGGACCCCAGAGAGAGTCAGTAGAAAATAGCCCTATCTAGCCACCGTGAATTCTTTTTGTTTGGTTTCAGCAGTGCTCAGGCATAGATTTAGTGGTGCAGCAACTTCCTCCTCATTTCCTCTCACCTCAACAAATGAATTGCTGTAATAATATGCGTCTGGGCATTTATAATCATTGCTTTTTATGATGTTCATGAATGTAAAGAAGTAATAACCACCTAAAGAGGGAAGTTTGGACACTCAAATAAACACTTCACTCCACAACACACACTTTGTTCCCAACTGCTCCTGTCCAGAAATAGGTGTTAATTCATATTTGTCCTTCCACCTATCAGCAGTGATCACGCCAATGTCCCTCAAACATGGTAGTGTGCAAACTTCCACGTACACATTTCTGTCGACAACAGGCCCAGATGAAGGATACTTGTGGTCTTCAGGGATCACTTACTCACTGAATGTGGCTAAATAAAGTCAACAAGCGAGCAGGAAGTATAAGAGGACAGAGGACAAAGATACGGGTTCAAGTCGTTTCACCTCCATTTACTGGTTTTGAAAGCACACTCTGCTGACTCTACCTGAAAGCGTATCGGTGAACACAGTGCTCTCCTTATGGCTTAGTTACCTTGCAAGGTTTCTGGAAGCATAATGTAGGGAAGAGACATAGGCTAAGTTGTTAACTGTTCTGTACATAAGGATAGATGGGCAGACAAAAAGATGATTGTTTTATAGATAGATAGGTAGACAGACGACAGGTGAAAGAGAGATAGATAGGTACATAGATTAATAGATGATAGACATAATAGATAGATGATAGGAAGATAGATAGATACATAGATAGACACATAGATACATAGATATATACATACATAGATACATAGGTAGACAGACAGACCTTTATATAGATAGATACAGATACATGTCGATTGACACAAAGCTATTGTTCATAACCAGGAGTTGAATGGTGAATAACATAGCTAAACTACAAACAAAAAGGAAGAATGAAATCCAGTTTAAAAAGTGCAGTAAGCAGCCTTAAGAAGAAAACATATACTACCATTTGCAATGACATGGATGGAGCAAGACGGTAGTATGTTCAGAAAAATAGGGCAGGCGGATAAAGGCAAGTACCAAGTGATTTCACTCATGTGTGGAGTATAACAACAAAAAAAAACTGAGGTAAAAAAACAGCAGCAGACTCACAGAACCCGAGAGTTGACTAAAAGTAACCAAAGGGAAAAGTACTGGGCAGGGTGAGTCTGAAGGGAGGGATAAGTGTGGGGATAAAGAATGGGGGCATTAAGTTTAGCATGTATAATGCGCGGTTTCGGGTGTGCATGGGGAGTACTGTACAACACAGAGAAGACTAGTAGAGATCATATAGCATCTTACTACTCACTGATGGACCGTGACTGTAACGGGGACTTTTGGGGGGGACATGGTGAAGGGGTCTACAGCATCCAACTACGCTGATCGACAGTGACTGAAGAGGTTTTTCAGGGGGACTTGGTGAAGGGGGGAGCATAGTAAACATAATGTTCTTCACGTGATTGTAGTTTAATGATAAAAATATTCTTTAAGTGCAATAAGTGCACAGCTCTGAATCATCAGAATAAAAGGTCAGGCACTGAGTACTGCAAACAAAAGACACAGGGATAAAAGAAGGGATGAAAACTCAAGACACCTACGTTCTTACTTACAGGAGGCTCACTTGAGATCCAAGGACACAGACAAACTACAAGCCAAAGGTGTGTGGACAAGTACCCTACACGAGTGAAACGGAAAATCAAACAATCAAGCAAATGGATTCTGTTTGAGTCCCCAGAGACAGTCAGCGGAAAATAGTCCTTTCTGGCCACCGTGAATTCTTTTTCTTTGGTTTCAACAGTTCCCAGCCATAGATTTAGTGGTGCAGCAACATACTTCTCATTTTCTCTCACCTCAACAACTGAGTTGCTGTAATAATAAGCATCTGGGCCTTTGAAATCAATGGATTTTATGTTGTTCGCGAATGTGAAAATCTAATAACCACCTAAAGAGGGAAGTTTGGACACTCAAATAAACACGTCACTCCACAATACACTGTTAGCTCCCAACTGCTCATGTCTAGAAATTGGTGTTCCATTTTATTTGACCCTCCGTCCTATCGGCGGTGATCACGCTGATGTCCTTCAAACATGGTGGTGAGCGAAGCAACAAGTTGACTTTTCTGTCGAAAACAGGCCATGAGGAATGATACTTGAGATCTTCAGGGAGCCCTTAGTCAATGAATGTGGCTAAATACAGACAGCAAGTTAGAAGGAGATGAAAGAGGACAGAGGATAGAGACACGGGTTCAAGTCCCAGCACAACCATTCCCTGGTTTTGTAGGTACACGCGGCCGACTCCAACTGCAAGTGTCTCGGTGAACCCAGAGCTCCCTCTGCAGCCTAGATACTTTGCAGGATTTTGGGAAGCATAGTGTAGGAAAGTGATATAGGGTATATGGTTAACTGTTCTGCACACATGGACAGATGGACAGACAAAAGGATGATTGATTGAGTGATTGATAAATAGATAGACAGAAAGATAGATAGACATAGGTACATATCGATTAGCACAAAGCTACTGCTCAAAACAAGGAAAGCAATGGTGAAAGCACATTGCAAAACTACAAACAAAAAAGAAGAATGAAATCCAGTTTAAAAAGTGCAGTAAGCAGCCATAAGAAGAAAACGAATCCTATCATTTGCAATAACGTGGATGGAGCTCGAGGGTATTATGCTCAGTCAAATAGGCCAGGCGGAGAAATACATGTACCAAATGATTTCACTCATGTGTGGAGTATGATAACAAAGAAAAACTGAAGGAAAAGACAGCAGCAGACTCACAGAACCCGAGAGTGGACCTACAGTTACCAAAGAGAAAGGGACTGGGTAGGGTTTGTGGGAAGGGAGTAATAAGTGCGGGGAAAACGAATGGGGGCATTAGGATTAGCATGTATAATGTGTAGGGTGGGGTGTCATGGGTAGGGCTGTACAACACAGAGAAGACATGTAGTGATTCTACAGCATCTTAGTACATGCTGACGGAGAGCGGCTGTAACTGGGATTTGGGGTGACTTGGTGAAGAGGGTAGACAGAATAACATAATTTTCTGCATGTGATTGTATATTAATGAGAACAAAAAGAATTTCAAAGTGCAGTAAGAGCACAGCTCTCAAATATCAGAATAAAAGTACAGCCTTTGAGTGCTCCAATCAAAAGACACAGGGTTAGAAGCACTGATGAAAACTCAAGACCACCTACGTGCTCCCTTACTGGAGACTCACTTGAGATCCAAGGACACAGACAAACTACAAGCTGAAGGGGCGGGGACAGGTACCCTACACAAGTGAAACTGAGAAACAAAGAAAGAAATGGATTCTGTTTTGGACCCCAGAGAGAGTCAGTAGAAAATAGCCCTATCTAGCCACCGTGAATTCTTTTTGTTTGGTTTCAGCAGTGCTCAGGCATAGATTTAGTGGTGCAGCAACTTCCTTCTCATTTCCTCTCACCTCAACAAATGAATTGCTGTAATAATATGCGTCTGGGCATTTATAATCATTGCTTTTTATCATGTTCACGAATGTAAAGAAGTAATAACCACCTAAAGAGGGAAGTTTGGACACCCAAATAAACACTTCACTCCACAACACACTCTTTGTTCCCAACTGCTACTGTCCAGAAATAGGTGTTAATTCATATTTTTCCTTCCACCTATCAGCAGTGATCACGCCAATGTCCCTCAAACATGGTGGTGTGTAAAGGGCCAAGTACACATTTCTGTCGACAACAGGCCCAGACGAAGGATACTTGTGGTCTTCAGGGATCACTTACTCACTGAATGTGGCTAAATAAAGACAACAAGCGAGCAGGAAGTATAAGAGGACAGAGGACAAATATACGGGTTCAAGTCCTTTCACCTCCATTTACTGGTTTTGTAAGCACACTCTGCTGACTCCACCTGATAGCGTATTGGTGAACACAGTGCTCTCCTTATGGCTTAGTTACCTTGCAAGGTTTCTGGAAGCATAATGTAGGGAAGAGACATAGGCTATGTTGTGAACTGTTCTGAACATAAGGATAGATGCGCAGACAAAAAGATGATTGTATCATAGATAGATAGGTAGACAGACGACAGGTGAAAGAGAGATAGATAGGTACATAGATTAATAGATGATAGACATCATAGATAGATGATAGGAAGATAGATAGATAGATACATAGATACATAGATATATACATACATAGATATATAGATAGACAGACATACCTTTAGATAGATAGATACAGATACATGTCGACTGACACAAAGCTATTGTTCATAACCAGGAGTTGAATTGTGAAAAACATAGCTAAACTACAAACAAAAAGGAAGAATGAAATGCAGTTTAAAAAGTGCAGTAAGCAGCCTTAAGAAGAAAACAAATACTACCATTTGCAATGACGTGGATGGAGCAAGACGGTA
Organism: Manis pentadactyla; assembly: GCF_030020395.1. Lineage (NCBI taxonomy): Eukaryota > Metazoa > Chordata > Mammalia > Pholidota > Manidae > Manis > Manis pentadactyla. The sequence continues at coordinate 434,247 of NW_026644865.1, forward strand.
GTATGTTCAGAAAAATAGGGCAGGCGTATAAAGGCAAGTACCAAGTGATTTCACTCATGTGTGGAGTATCACAACAAAGAAAAACTGAAGTAATAAAACAGCAGCAGACTCACAGAACCCGAGAGTTGACTAAAAGTAACCAAAGGAAAAAGGACTGGGCAGGGTGAGTCTGAAGGGAGGGATAAGTGTGGGGAGAAAGAATGGGGGCATTAAGTATAGCATGTATAATGCGCGGGGTCGGGTGTGCATGGGGAGTACTGTACAACACAGAGAAGACTAGTATAGATCATATAGCATCTTACTACTCACTGATGGACCGTGACTGTAACGGGGACTTTTGGGGGGGACATGGTGAAGGGGTCTACAGCATCCAACTACGCGGATCGACAGTGACTGAAGAGGTTTTTCGGGGGGACTTGGTGAAGGGGGGAGCATAGTAAACATAATGTTCTTCACGTGATTGTAGATTAATGATAAAAAATATTCTTTAAGTGCAATAAGTGCACAGCTCTGAATCATCAGAATAAAAGGTCAGGCACTGAGTGCTGCAAACAAAATACACAGGGATTAAAGAAGGGATGAAAACTCAAGACACCTACGTGCTTACTTACAGGAGACTAACTTGAGATCCAAGGACACAGACAAACTACAAGCCGAAGGTGTGTGGACAAGTACCCTACACGAGTGAAACGGAAAATCAAACAATCAAGCAAATGGATTCTGTTTGAGACCCCAGAGACAGTCAGCAGAAAATAGCCCTATCTGGCCACCGTGAATTCTTTTTGTTTGGTTTCAACAGTTCCCAGCCATAGATTTAGTGGTGCAGCAACATACTTCTCATTTTCTCTCACCTCAACAACTGAGTTGCTGTAATAATAAGCATCTGGGCCTTTAAAATCAGTGGATTTTATGTTGTTCGCTAATGTGAAAATCTAATAACCACCTAAAGAGGGAAGTTTGGACACTCAAATAAACACGTCACTCCACAATACACTGTTAGCTCCCAACTGCTCCTGTCTAGAAATTGGTGTTCCATTTTATTTGACCCTACGTCCTATCGGCGGTGATCACGCTGATGTCCTTCAAACATGGTGGTGAGCGAAGCAACAAGTTGACTTTTCTGTCGACAACAGGCCCAGAGGATTGATACTTGAGATCTTCAGGGAGCCCTTAGTCAATGTATGTGGCTAAATACAGACAGCTAGGTAGAAGGAGATGAAAGAGGACAGAGGATAGAGACACGGGTTCAAGTCCCAGCACAACCATTCCCTGGTTTTGTAGGTACACGTGGCCGACTCGAACTGCAAGTGTATCGGTGAACCCAGAGCTCCCTCTGCAGCCTAGATACTTTGCAGGATTTTGGGGAGCATAGTGTAGGAAAGTGATATAGGGTATATGGTTAACTGTTCGGCACACATGGAGAGATGGACAGACAAAAGGATGATTGATTGAGTGATTGATAAATAGATAGAAAGATAGATAGATATAGGTACATATCGATTAGCACAAAGCTACTGCTCAAAACAAGGAGAGCAATGGTGAAAGCACATTGCAAAACTACAAACAAAAAAGAAGAATGAAATCCAGTTTAAAAAGTGCAGTAAGCAGCCATAAGAAGAAAACGATTCCTATCATTTGCAATAACGTGGATGGAGCTCGAGGGTATTATGCTCAGTCAAATAGGCCAGGCGGAGAAATACATGTACCAAATGATTTCACTCATGTGTGGAGTATGATAACAAAGAAAAACTGAAGGAAAAGACAGCAGCAGACTCACAGAACCCGAGAGTGGACCTACAGTTACCAAAGAGAAAGCGACTGGGTTGGGTTTGTGGAAAGGGTGTAATAAGTGCGGGGAAAAAGAATGGGGTCATTAGGATTAGCATGTATAATGTGTAGGGTGGGGTGTCATGGGTAGGGCTGTACAACACAGAGAAGACATGTAGTGATTCTACAGCATCTTAGTACATGCTGACGGAGAGCGGCTGTAACTGGGATTTGGGGTGACTTGGTGAAGAGGGTAGACAGAATAACATAATTTTCTGCATGTGATTGTATATTAATGAGAACAAAAAGAATTTCAAAGTGCAGTAAGAGCACAGCTCTCAAATATCAGAATAAAAGTACAGCCTTTGAGTGCTCCAATCAAAAGACACAGGGTTAGAAGAACTGATGAAAACTCAAGACCACCTACGTGCTCCCTTACTGGAGACTCACTTGAGATCCAAGGACACAGACAAACTACAAGCTGAAGGGGCGGGGCAGGTACCCTACACAAGTGAAACTGAGAAACAAAGAAAGAAATGGATTCTGTTTTGGACCCCAGAGAGAGTCAGTAGAAAATAGCCCTATCTAGCCACCGTGAATTCTTTTTGTTTGGTTTCAGCAGTGCTCAGGCATAGATTTAGTGGTGCAGCAACTTCCTTCTAATTTCCTCTCACCTCAACAAATGAATTGCTGTAATAATATGCGTCTGGGCATTTATAATCATTGCTTTTCATGATGTTCACGAATGAAAAGAAGTAATAACCACCTAAAGAGGGAAGTTTGGACACTCAAATAAACACTTCACTCCACAACACACTCTTTGTTCCCAACTGCTCCTGTCCAGAAATAGGTGTTAATTCATATTTGTCCCTCCACCTATCAGCAGTGATCACGCCAATGTCCCTCAAACATGGTGGTGTGCAAAGGGCCAATTACACTTTTCTGTCGACAACAGGCCCAGACGAAGGATACTTGTGGTCTTCAGGGATCACTTACTCACTGAATGTGGCTAAATACAGTCAACAAGTGAGAAGGAAGTATAAGAGGACAGAGGACAAAGATACAGGTTCAAGTCCTTTCACCTCCATTTACTGGTTTTGTAAGCACACTCTGCTGACTCTACCTGAAAGCGTATTGGTGAACTCAGTGCTCTCCTTATGGCTTAGTTACCTTGCAAAGTTTCTGGAAGCATAATGTAGGGAAGAGACATAGGCTATGTTGTTAACTGTTCTGTACATAAGGATAGATGGGCAGACAAACAGATGATTGTTTCATAGATAGATAGGTAGACAGACGACAGGTGAAAGAGAGATAGATAGGTACATAGATTAATAGATGATAGACATCATAGATAGATGATAGGAAGATAGATAGATAGATACATAGATAGATACATAGATACATAGATATATACATACATAGATACATAGTTAGACAGACAGACCTTTAGAAAGATAGATACAGATACATGTCGATTGACACAAAGCTATTGTTCATATCCAGGAGTTGAATGGTGAAAAACATAGCTAAACTACAAACAAAAAGGAAGAATGAAATCCAGTTTAAAAAGTGCAGTAAGCAGCCTTAAGAAGAAAACAAATACTACCATTTGCAATGACGTGGATGGAGCAAGACGGTAGTATGTTCAGAAAAATAGGGCAGGCGGATAAAGGCAAGTACCAAGTGATTTCACTCATGTGTGGAGTATAACAACAAAGAAAAACTGAAGTAAAAAAACAGCATCAGACTCACAGAACCCGAGAGTTGACTAAAAGTAACCAAAGGAAAAAGGACTGGGCAGGGTGAGTCTGAAGGGAGGGATAAGTGTGGGGAGAAAGAATGGGGGCATTAAGTTTTGCATGTATAATGCGCGGGGTCGGGTGTGCATGGGGAGTACTGTACAACACAGAGAAGACTAGTAGAGATCATATAGCATCTTACTACTCACTGATGGACAGTGAGTGTAACGGGGACTTTTGGGGAGGACATGGTGAAGGGGTCTACAGGATCCAACTACGCTGATCGACAGTGACTGAAGAGGTTTTTCGGGGGGACTTGGTGAAGGGGGGAGCATAGTAAACATAATGTTCTTCACGAGATTGTAGATTAATGATAAAAAATATTCTTTAAGTGCAATAAGTGCACAGCTCTGAATCATCAGAATAAAAGGTCAGGCACTGAGTGCTGCAAACAAAAGACACAGGGATAAAAGAAGGGATGAAAACTCAAGACACCTACGTGCTTACTTACAGGAGACTCACTTGAGATCCAAGGACACAGACAAACTACAAGCTGAAGGGGCGGGGACAGGTACCCTACACAAGTGAAACTGAGAAACAAAGAAAGAAATGGATTCTGATTGGTCTCCAGAGAGAATCAGTAGAAAATAGCCCTATCTAGCCACCGTGAATTCTTTTTGTTTGGTTTCAGCAGTGCTCAGGCATAGATTTAGTGGTGCAGCAACTTCCTTCTCATTTCCTCTCACCTCAACAAATGAATTGCTGTAATAATATGCGTCTGGGCATTTATAATCATTGCTTTTTATGATGTTCACGAATGAAAAGAAGTAATAACCACCTAAAGAGGGAAGTTTGGACACTCAAATAAACACTTCAATCCACAACACACACTTTGTTCCCAACTGCTCCTGTCCAGAAATAGGTCTTAATTCTTATTTGTCCCTCCACCTATCAGCAGTGATCACGCCAATATCCCTCAAACATGGTGGTGTGCAAAGGGCCAAGTACACTTTTCTGTTGACAACAGGCCCAGACGAAGGATACTTGTGGTCTTCAGGGATCACTTACTCACTGAATGTGGCTAAATAAAGTCACCAAGCGAGCAGGAAGTATAAGAGGACAGAGGACAAAGATACGGGTTCAAGTCCTTTCACCTCCATTTACTGGTTTGGTAAGCACACTCTGCTGACTCTACCTGAAAGCGTATCGGTGAACTCAGTGCTCTCCTTATGGCTTAGTTACCTTGCAAAGTTTCTGGAAGCATAATGTAGGGAAGAGACATAGGCTATGTTGTTAACTGTTCTGAACATAAGGTAGATGGGCAGACAAAAAGATGATTGTTTCATAGATAGATAGGTAGACAGACGACAGGTGAAAGAGAGATAGATAGGTACATAGATTAATAGATGATAGACATCATAGATAGATGATAGGAAGATAGATAGATAGATACATAGATAGATACATAGATACATAGATATATACATACATAGATAGACAGACAGACCTTTAGATAGATAGATACAGATACATGTCGATTGACACAAAGCTATTGTTCATAACCAGGAGTTGAATGGTGAATAACAGAGCTAAACTACAAACAAAAAGGAAGAATGAAATCCAGTTTAAAAAGTGCAGTAAGCAGCCTTAAGAAGAAAACAAATACTACCATTTGCAATGACGTGGATGGAGCAAGACGGTAGTATGTTCAGAAAAATAGGGCAGGCGGATAAAGGCAAGTACCAAGTGATTTCACTCATGTGTGGAGTATAACAACAAAGAAAAACTGAAGTAACAAAACAGCAGCAGACTCACAGAACCCGAGAGTTGACTAAAAGTAACCAAAGGAAAAAGGACTGGGCAGGGTGAGTCTGAAGGGAGGGATAAGTGTGGGGAGAAAGAATGGGGGCATTAAGTTTAGCATGTATAATGCGCGGGGTCGGGTGTGCATGGGGAGTACTGTACAACACAGAGAAGACTAGTAGAGATCATATAGCATCTTACTACTCACTGATGGACAGTGACATTAACGGGGACTTTTGGGGGGGACATGGTGAAGAGGTCTACAGCATCCAACTACGCTGATCGACAGTGACTGAAGAGGTTTTTCGGGGGGACTTGGTGAAGGGGGGAGCATAGTAAACATAATGTTCTTCACGTGATTGTAGATTAATGATAAAAAATATTCTTTAAGTGCAATAAGTGCACAGCTCTGAATCATCAGAATAAAAGGTCAGGCACTGAGTGCTGCAAACAAAAGACACAGGGATAAAAGAAGGGATGAAAACTGAAGACACCTACGTGCTTACTTACAGGAGACTCACTTGAGATCCAAGGACACAGACAAACTACAAGCCGAAGGTGTGTGGACAAGTACCCTACACGAGTGAAACGGAAAATCAAACAATCAAGCAAATGGATTCTGTTTGAGTCCCCAGAGACAGTCAGCAGAAAATAGCCCTAACTGGCCACCGTGAATTCTTTTTATTTGGTTTCAACAGTTCCCAGCCATAGATTTAGTGGTGCAGCAACATACTTCTCATTTTCTCTCACCTCAACATCTGAGTTGCTGAAATAATAAGCATCTGGGCCTTTGAAATCAGTGGATTTTATGATGTTCACGAATGTGACAATCTAATAACAACCTAAAGAGGGAAGTTTGGACACTCAAATAAACACGTCACTCCACAATACACTGTTAGCTCCCAACTGCTCCTGTCTAGAAATTGGTGTTCCTTTTTATTTGACCCTCCGTCCTATCAGCGGTGATCACGCTGATGTCCTTCAAACATGGTGGTGAGCGAAGCAACAAGTTGACTTTTCTGTCGACAACAGGCCCAGAGGAATGATACTTGAGATCTTCAGGGAGCCCTTAGTCAATGAATGTGGCTAAATACAGACAGCAAGTTAGAAGGATATGAAAGAGGACAGAGGATAGAGACACGGGTTCAAGTCCCAGCACAACCATTCCCTGGTTTTGTAGGTACACGCGGCCGACTCGAACTGCAAGTGTCTCGGTGAACCCAGTGCTCCCTCTGCAGCCTAGATACTTTGCAGGATTTTTTGGAGAATAGTGTAGGAAAGTGATATAGGGTATATGGTTAACTGTTCTGCACACATGGACAGATGGACAGACAAAAGGATGATTGATTGAGTGATTGATAAATAGATAGACAGAAAGATAGATAGATATAGGTACATATCGATTAGCACAAAGCTACTGCTCAAAACAAGGAGAGCAATGGTGAAAGCACATTGCAAAACTACAAACAAAAAAGAAGAATGAAATCCAGTTTAAAAAGTGCAGTAAGCAGCCATAAGAAGAAAACGAATCCTATCATTTGCAATAACGTGGATGGAGCTCGAGGGTATTATGCTCAGTCAAATAGGCCAGGCGGAGAAATACATGTACCAAATGATTTCACTCATGTGTGGAGTATGATAACAAAGAAAAACTGAAGGAAAAGACAGCAGCAGACTCACAGAACCCGAGAGTGGACCTACAGTTACCAAAGAGAAAGGGACTGGGTAGGGTTTGTGGGAAGGGAGTAATAAGTGCGGGGAAAAAGAATGGGGGCATTAGGATTAGCATGTATAATGTGTAGGGTGGGGTGTCATGGGTAGGGCTGTACAACACAGAGAAGACATGTAGTGATTCTACAGCATCATAGTACATGCTGACGGAGAGCGGCTGTAACTGAGATTTGGGGTGACTTGGTGAAGAGGGTAGACAGAATAACATAATTTTCTGCATGTGATTGTATATTAATGAGAACAAAAAGAATTTCAAAGTGCAGTAAGAGCACAGCTCTCAAATATCAGAATAAAAGTACAGCCTTTGAGTGCTCCAATCTAAAGACACAGGGTTAGAAGAACTGATGAAAACTCAAGACCATCTACGTGCTCACTTTCTGGAGACTCACTTGAGATCCAAGGACACAGACAAACTACAAGCTGAAGGGGCGGGGACAGGTACCCTACACAAGTGAAACTGTGAAACAAAGAAAGAAATGGATTCTGTTTTGGACCCCAGAGAGAGTCAGTAGAAAATAGCCCTATCTAGCCACCGTGAATTCTTTTGGTTTGGTTTCAGCAGTGCTCAGGCATAGATTTAGTGGTGCAGCAACTTCCTTCTCATTTCCTCTCACCTCAACAAATGAATTGCTGTAATAATATGCGTCTGGGAATTTATAATCATTGCTTTTTATGAAGTTCATGAATGTAAAGAAGTAATAACCACCTAAAGAGGGAAGTTTGGACACTCATATAAACACTTCACTCCACAACACACTCTTTGTTCCTAACTGCTCCTGTCCAGAAATAGGTCTTAATTCATATTTGTCCCTCCACCTATCAGCAGTGATCACGCCAATGTCCCTCAAACATGGTGGTGTGCAAAGGGCCAAGTACACTTTTCTGTCGACAACAGGCCCAGACGAAGGATACTTGTGGTCTTCAGTAATCACTTACTCACTGAATGTGGCTAAATAAAGTCACCAAGCGAGCAGGAAGTATAAGAGGACAGAGGACAAAGATACGGGTTCAAGTCCTTTCACCTCCATTTACTGGTTTTGTAAGCACACTCTGCTGACTCTACCTGAAAACGTATCGGTGAACTCAGTGCTCTCCTTATGGCTTAGTTACCTTGCAAAGTTTCTGGAAGCATAATGTAGGGAAGAGACATAGGCTATGTTGTTAACTGTTCTGAACATAAGGATAGATGGGCAGACAAAAAGATGATTGTTTCATAGATAGATAGGTAGACAGACGACAGGTGAAAGAGAGATAGATAGGTACATAGATTAATAGATGATAGACATCATAGATAGATGATAGGAAGATAGATAGATACATAGATAGATACATAGATACATAGATATATACATACATAGATACATAGATAGACAGACAGACCTTTAGATAGATAGATACAGATACATGTCGATTGACACAAAGCTATTGTTCATAACCAGGAGTTGAATGGTGAATAACAGAGCTAAACTACAAACAAAAAGGAAGAATGAAATCCAGTTTTAAAAGTGCAGTAAGCAGCCTTAAGAAGAAAACAAATACTACCATTTGCAATGACGTGGATGGAGCAAGACGGTAGTATGTTCAGAAAAATAGGGCAGGCGGATAAAGGCAAGTACCAAGTGATTTCACTCATGTGTGGAGTATAAAAACAAAGAAAAATTGAAGTAAAAAAACAGCAGCAGACTCACAGTACCCGAGAGTTGACTAAAAGTAACCAAAGGAAAAAGGACTGGGCAGGGTGAGTCTGAAGGGAGGGATAAGTGTGGGGAGAAAGAATGGGGGCATTAAGTTTAGCATGTATAATGCGCGGGGTCGGGTGTGCATGGGGAGTACTGTACAACACAGAGAAGACTAGTAGAGATCATATAGCATCTTACTACTCACTGATGGACAGTGACATTAACGGGGACTTTTGGGGGGGACATGTTGAAGGGGTCTACAGCATCCAACTACGCGGATTGACAGTGACTTAAGAGGTTTTTCGGGGGGACTTGGTGAAGGGGGGAGCATAGTAAACATAATGTTCTTCACGTGATTGTAGATTAATGATAAAAAATATTCTTTAAGTGCAATAAGTGCACAGCTCTGAATCATCAGAATAAAAGGTCAGGCACTGAGTGCTGCAAACAAAAGACACAGGGATAAAAGAAGGGATGAAAACTCAAGACACCTACGTGCTTACTTACAGAAGACTCACTTGAGATCCAAGGACACAGACAAACTACAAGCCGAAGGTGTGTGGACAAGTACCCTACACGAGTGAAACGGAAAATCAAACAATCAAGCAAATGGATTCTGTTTGAGTCCCCAGAGACAGTCAGCAGAAAATAGCCCTAACTGGCCACCGTGAATTCTTTTTGTTTGGTTTCAACAGTTCCCAGCCATAGATTTAGTGGTGCAGCAACATACTTCTCATTTTCTCTCACCTCAACATCTGAGTTGCTGAAATAATAAGCATCTGGGCCTTTGAAATCAGTGGATTTTATGATGTTCACGAATGTGACAATCTAATAACAACCTAAAGAGGGAAGTTTGGACACTCAAATAAACACGTCACTCCACAATACACTGTTAGCTCCCAACTGCTCCTGTCTAGAAATTGGTGTTCCTTTTTATTTGACCCTCCGTCCTATCAGCGGTGATCACGCTGATGTCCTTCAAACATGGTGGTGAGCGAAGCAACAAGTTGACTTTTCTGTCGACAACAGGCCCAGAGGAATGATACTTGAGATCTTCAGGGAGCCCTTAGTCAATGAATGTGGCTAAATACAGACAGCAAGTTAGAAGGATATGAAAGAGGACAGAGGATAGAGACACGGGTTCAAGTCCCAGCACAACCATTCCCTGGTTTTGTAGGTACACGCGGCCGACTCGAACTGCAAGTGTCTCGGTGAACCCAGTGCTCCCTCTGCAGCCTAGATACTTTGCAGGATTTTTTGGAGAATAGTGTAGGAAAGTGATATAGGGTATATGGTTAACTGTTCTGCACACATGGACAGATGGACAGACAAAAGGATGATTGATTGAGTGATTGATAAATAGATAGACAGAAAGATAGATAGATATAGGTACATATCGATTAGCACAAAGCTACTGCTCAAAACAAGGAGAGCAATGGTGAAAGCACATTGCAAAACTACAAACAAAAAAGAAGAATGAAATCCAGTTTAAAAAGTGCAGTAAGCAGAAATAAGAAGAAAACGAATCCTATCATTTGCAATAACGTGGATGGAGCTCGAGGGTATTATGCTCAGTCAAATAGGCCAGGCGGAGAAATACATGTACCAAATGATTTCACTCATGTGTGGAGTATGATAACAAAGAAAAACTGAAGGAAAAGACAGCAGCAGACTCACAGAACCCGAGAGTGGACCTACAGTTACCAAAGAGAAAGGGACTGGGTAGGGTTTGTGGGAAGGGAGTAATAAGTGCGGGGAAAAAGAATGGGGGCATTAGGATTAGCATGTATAATGTGTAGGGTGGGGTGTCATGGGTAGGGCTGTACAACACAGAGAAGACATGTAGTGATTCTACAGCATCTTAGTACATGCTGACGGAGAGCGGCTGTTACTGGGATTTGGGGTGACTTGGTGAAGAGGGTAGACAGAATAACATAATTTTCTGCATGTGATTGTATATTAATGAGAACAAAAAGAATTTCAAAGTGCAGTAAGAACACAGCTCTCAAATATCAGAATAAAAGTACAGCCTTTGAGTGCTCCAATCAAAAGACACAGGGTTAGAAGAACTGATGAAAACTCAAGACCACCTACGTGCTCCCTTACTGGAGACTCACTTGAGATCCAAGGACACAGACAAACTAAAAGCTGAAGGGGCGGGGCAGGTACCCTACACAAGTGAAACTGAGAAACAAAGAAAGAAATGGATTCTGTTTTGGACCCCAGAGAGAGTCAGTAGAAAATAGCCCTATCTAGCCACCGTGAATTCTTTTTGTTTGGTTTCAGCAGTGCTCAGGCATAGATTTAGTGGTGCAGCAACTTCCTTCTCATTTCCTCTCACCTCAACAAATGAATTGCTGTAATAATATGCTTCTGGGCATTTATAATCATTGCTTTATATGATGTTCACGAATGTAAAGAAGTAATAACCACCTAAAGAGGGAAGTTTGGACACTCAAATAAACACTTCACTCCACAACACACTCTTTGTTTCCAAATGCTCCTGTCCAGAAATAGGTGTTAATTCATATTTGTATCTCCACCTATCAGCAGTGATCACGCCAATGTCCCTCAAACATGGTGGTGTGCAAAGGTCCAAGTACACTTTTCTGTCGACAACAGGCCCAGACGAAGGATACTTGTGGTCTTCAGGGATCACTTACTCACTGAATGTTTCTAAATAAAGTCACCAAGCGAGCAGGAAGTATAAGAGGACAGAGGACAAAGATACGGGTTCAAGTCCTTTCACCTTCATTTACTGGTTTTGTAAGCACACTCTGCTGACACTACCTGAAAGCGTATCGGTGAACTCAGTGCTCTCCTTATGGCTTAGTTACCTTGCAAAGTTTCTGGAAGCATAATGTAGGGAAGAGACATAGGCTATGTTGTTAACTGTTCTGAACATAAGGATAGATGGGCAGACAAAAAGATGATTGTTTCATAGATAGATAGGTAGACAGACGACAGGTGAAAGAGAGATAGATAGGTACATAGATTAATAGATGATAGACATCATAGATAGATGATAGGAAGATAGATAGATAGATACATAGATAGATACATAGATACATAGATATATACATACAGAGATACATAGATAGACAGACAGACCTTTAGATAGATAGATACAGATACATGTCGATTGACACAAAGCTATTGTTCATAACCAGGAGTTGAATGGTGAATAACAGAGCTAAACTACAAACAAAAAGGAAGAACGAAATCCAGTTTAAAAAGTGCAGTAAGCAGCCTTAAGAAGAAAATAAATACTACCATTTGCAATGACGTGGATGGAGCAAGACGGTAGTATGTTCAGAAAAATAGGGCAGGCGGATAAAGGCAAGTACCAAGTGATTTCACTCATGTGTGGAGTATAACAACAAAGAAAAACTGAAGTAAAAAAACAGTAGCAGACTCACAGAACCCGAGAGTTGACTAAAAGTAACCAAAGGAAAAAGGACTGGGCAGGGTGAGTCTGAAGGGAGGGATAAGTGTGGGGAGAAAGAATGGGGGCATTAAGTTTTGCATGTATAATGCGCGGGGTCGGGTGTGCATGGGGAGTACTGTACAACACAGAGAAGACTATTAGAGATCATATAGCATCTTACTACACACTGATGGACCGTGACTGTAACGGCGTCTTTTGGGGGGGACATGGTGAAGGGGTCTACAGCATCCAACTACGCGGATCGACAGTGACTGAAGAGGTTTTTCGGGGGGACTTGGTGAAGGGGGGAGCATAGTAAACATAATGTTCTTCACGTGATTGTAGATTAATGATAAAAAATATTCTTTAAGTGCAATAAGTGCACAGCTCTGAATCATCAGAATAAAAGGTCAGGCACTGAGTGCTGCAAACAAAAGACACAGGGATTAAAGAAGGGATGAAAACTCAAGACACCTACGTGCTTACTTACAGGAGACTCACTTGAGATCCAAGGACACAGACAAACTACAAGCCGAAGGTGTGTGGACAAGTACCCTACACGAGTGAAACGGAAAATCAAACAATCAAGCAAATGGATTCTGTTTGAGTCCCCAGAGACAGTCAGCAGAAAATAGCCCTAACTGGCCACCGTGAATTCTTTTTGTTTGGTTTCAACAGTTCCCAGCCATAGATTTAGTGGTGCAGCAACATACTTCTCATTTTCTCTCACCTCAACAACTGAGTTGCTGTAATAATAAGCATCTGGGCATTTAAAATCAGTGGATTTTATGTTGTTCACGAATGTGAAAATCTAATAACCACCTAAAGAGGGAAGTTTGGACACTCAAATAAACACGTCACTCCACAATACACTGTTAGCTCCCAACTGCTCCTGTCTAGAAATTGGTGTTCCATTTTATTTGACCCTCCGTCCTATCGGCGGTGATCACGCTGATGTCCTTCAAACATGGTGGTGAGCGAAGCAACAAGTTGACTTTTCTGTCGAATACAGGCCCAGAGGAATGATACTTGAGATGTTCAGGGAGTCCTTAGTCAATGAATGTGGCTAAATACTGACAGCAAGTTAGAAGGAGATGAAAGAGGACAGAGGATAGAGACACGGGTTCAAGTCCCAGCACAACCATTCCCTGGTTTTGTAGGTACACGCGGCCGTCTCGAAATGCAAGTGTCTCGGTGAACCCAGTGCTCCCTCTGCAGCCTAGATACTTTGCAGGATTTTTTGGAGAATAGTGTAGGAAAGTGATATAGGGTATATGGTTAACTGTTCTGCACACATGGACAGATGGACAGACAAAAGGATGATTGATTGAGTGTTTGATAAATAGATAGACAGAAAGATAGATAGATATAGGTACATATCGATTAGCACAAAGCTACTGCTCAAAACAAGGAGAGCAATGGTGAAAGCACATTGCAAAACTACAAACAAAAAAGAAGAATGAAATCCAGTTTAAAAAGTGCAGTAAGCAGCCATAAGAAGAAAACGAATCCTATCATTTGCAATAACGTGGATGGAGCTCGAGGGTATTATGCTCAGTCAAATAGGCCAGGCGGAGAAATACATGTACCAAATGATTTCACTCATGTGTGGAGTATGATAACAAAGAAAAACTGAAGGAAAAGACAGCAGCAGACACACAGAACCCGAGAGTGGACCTACAGTTACCAAAGAGAAAGGGACTGGGTAGGGTTTGTGGGAAGGGAGTAATAAGTGCGGGGAAAAAGAATGGGGGCATTAGGATTAGCATGTATAATGTGTAGGGTGGGGTGTCATGGGTAGGGCTGTACAACACAGAGAAGACATGTAGTGATTCTACAGGATCTTATTACATGCTGACGGAGAGCGGCTCTAACTGGGATTTGGGGTGACTTGGTGAAGAGGGTAGACAGAATAACATAATTTTCTGCATGTGATTGTATATTAATGAGAACAAAAAGAATTTCAAAGTGCAGTAAGAGCACAGCTCTCAAATATCAGAATAAAAGTACAGCCTTTGAGTGCTCCAATCAAAAGACACAGGGTTAGAAGAACTGATGAAAACTCAAGACCACCTACGTGCTCCCTTACTGGAGACTCACTTGAGATCCAAGGACACAGACAAACTACAAGCTGAAGGGGCGGGGACAGGTACCCTACACAAGTGAAACTGAGAAACAAAGAAAGAAATGGATTCTGTTTTGGACCCCAGAGAGAGTCAGTAGAAAATAGCCCTATCTAGCCACCGTGAATTCTTTTGGTTTGGTTTCAGCAGTGCTCAGGCATAGATTTAGTGGTGCAGCAACTTCCTTCTCATTTCCTCTCACCTCAACAAATGAATTGCTGTAATAATATGCGTCTGGGCATTTATAATCATTGCTTTTTATGATGTTCACGAATGTAAAGAAGTAATAACCACCTAAAGAGGGAAGTTTGGACACTCAAATAAACACTTCACTCCACAACACACTCTTTGTTCCCAACTGCTCCTGTCCAGAAATAGGTCTTAATTCATATTTGTCCCTCCACCTATCAGCAGTGATCACGCCAATGTCCCTCAAACATGGTGGTGTGCAAAGTGCCAAGTACACTTTTCTGTCGACAACAGGCCCAGACGAAGGATACTTGTGGTCTTCAGGGATCACTTACTCACTGAATGTGGCTAAATAAAGTCACCAAGCGAGCAGGAAGTATAAGAGGACAGAGGACAAAGATACGGGTTCAAGTCCTTTCACCTCCATTTACTGGTTTTGTAAGCACACTCTGCTGACTCTACCTGAAAACGTATCGGTGAACTCAGTGCTCTCCTTATGGCTTAGTTACCTTGCAAAGTTTCTGGAAGCATAATGTAGGGAAGAGACATAGGCTATGTTGTTAACTGTTCTGAACATAAGGATAGATGGGCAGACAAAAAGATGATTGTTTCATAGATAGATAGGTAGACAGACGACAGGTGAAAGAGAGATAGATAGGTACATAGATTAATAGATGAAAGACATCATAGATAGATGATAGGAAGATAGATAGATACATAGATAGATACATAGATACATAGATATATACATACATAGATACATAGATAGACAGACAGACCTTTAGATAGATAGATACAGATACATGTCGATTGACACAAAGCTATTGTTCATAACCAGGAGTTGAATGGTGAATAACAGAGCTAAACTACAAACAAAAAGGAAGAATGAAATCCAGTTTTAAAAGTGCAGTAAGCAGCCTTAAGAAGAAAACAAATACTACCATTTGCAATGACGTGGATGGAGCAAGACGGTAGTATGTTCAGAAAAATAGGGCAGGCGGATAAAGGCAAGTACCAAGTGATTTCACTCATGTGTGGAGTATAAAAACAAAGAAAAATTGAAGTAAAAAAACAGCAGCAGACTCACAGAACCCGAGAGTTGACTAAAAGTAACCAAAGGAAAAAGGACTGGGCAGGGTGAGTCTGAAGGGAGGGATAAGTGTGGGGAGAAAGAATGGGGGCATTAAGTTTAGCATGTATAATGCGCGGGGTCGGGTGTGCATGGGGAGTACTGTACAACACAGAGAAGACTAGTAGAGATCATATAGCATCTTACTACTCACTGATGGACAGTGACATTAACGGGGACTTTTGGGGGGGACATGTTGAAGGGGTCTACAGCATCCAACTACGCGGATTGACAGTGACTTAAGAGGTTTTTCGGGGGGACTTGGTGAAGGGGGGAGCATAGTAAACATAATGTTCTTCACGTGATTGTAGATTAATGATAAAAAATATTCTTTAAGTGCAATAAGTGCACAGCTCTGAATCATCAGAATAAAAGGTCAGGCACTGAGTGCTGCAAACAAAAGACACAGGGATAAAAGAAGGGATGAAAACTCAAGACACCTACGTGCTTACTTACAGAAGACTCACTTGAGATCCAAGGACACAGACAAACTACAAGCCGAAGGTGTGTGGACAAGTACCCTACACGAGTGAAACGGAAAATCAAACAATCAAGCAAATGGATTCTGTTTGAGTCCCCAGAGACAGTCAGCAGAAAATAGCCCTAACTGGCCACCGTGAATTCTTTTTGTTTGGTTTCAACAGTTCCCAGCCATAGATTTAGTGGTGCAGCAACATACTTCTCATTTTCTCTCACCTCAACATCTGAGTTGCTGAAATAATAAGCATCTGGGCCTTTGAAATCAGTGGATTTTATGATGTTCACGAATGTGACAATCTAATAACAACCTAAAGAGGGAAGTTTGGACACTCAAATAAACACGTCACTCCACAATACACTGTTAGCTCCCAACTGCTCCTGTCTAGAAATTGGTGTTCCTTTTTATTTGACCCTCCGTCCTATCAGCGGTGATCACGCTGATGTCCTTCAAACATGGTGGTGAGCGAAGCAACAAGTTGACTTTTCTGTCGACAACAGGCCCAGAGGAATGATACTTGAGATCTTCAGGGAGCCCTTAGTCAATGAATGTGGCTAAATACAGACAGCAAGTTAGAAGGATATGAAAGAGGACAGAGGATAGAGACACGGGTTCAAGTCCCAGCACAACCATTCCCTGGTTTTGTAGGTACACGCGGCCGACTCGAACTGCAAGTGTCTCGGTGAACCCAGTGCTCCCTCTGCAGCCTAGATACTTTGCAGGATTTTTTGGAGAATAGTGTAGGAAAGTGATATAGGGTATATGGTTAACTGTTCTGCACACATGGACAGATGGACAGACAAAAGGATGATTGATTGAGTGATTGATAAATAGATAGACAGAAAGATAGATAGATATAGGTACATATCGATTAGCACAAAGCTACTGCTCAAAACAAGGAGAGCAATGGTGAAAGCACATTGCAAAACTACAAACAAAAAAGAAGAATGAAATCCATTTTAAAAAGTGCAGTAAGCAGAAATAAGAAGAAAACGAATCCTATCATTTGCAATAACGTGGATGGAGCTCGAGGGTATTATGCTCAGTCAAATAGGCCAGGCGGAGAAATACATGTACCAAATGATTTCACTCATGTGTGGAGTATGATAACAAAGAAAAACTGAAGGAAAAGACAGCAGCAGACTCACAGAACCCGAGAGTGGACCTACAGTTACCAAAGAGAAAGGGACTGGGTAGGGTTTGTGGGAAGGGAGTAATAAGTGCGGGGAAAAAGAATGGGGGCATTAGGATTAGCATGTATAATGTGTAGGGTGGGGTGTCATGGGTAGGGCTGTACAACACAGAGAAGACATGTAGTGATTCTACAGCATCTTAGTACATGCTGACGGAGAGCGGCTGTTACTGGGATTTGGGGTGACTTGGTGAAGAGGGTAGACAGAATAACATAATTTTCTGCATGTGATTGTATATTAATGAGAACAAAAAGAATTTCAAAGTGCAGTAAGAACACAGCTCTCAAATATCAGAATAAAAGTACAGCCTTTGAGTGCTCCAATCAAAAGACACAGGGTTAGAAGAACTGATGAAAACTCAAGACCACCTACGTGCTCCCTTACTGGAGACTCACTTGAGATCCAAGGACACAGACAAACTAAAAGCTGAAGGGGCGGGGCAGGTACCCTACACAAGTGAAACTGAGAAACAAAGAAAGAAATGGATTCTGTTTTGGACCCCAGAGAGAGTCAGTAGAAAATAGCCCTATCTAGCCACCGTGAATTCTTTTTGTTTGGTTTCAGCAGTGCTCAGGCATAGATTTAGTGGTGCAGCAACTTCCTTCTCATTTCCTCTCACCTCAACAAATGAATTGCTGTAATATTATGCTTCTGGGCATTTATAATCATTGCTTTATATGATGTTCACGAATGTAAAGAAGTAATAACCACCTAAAGAGGGAAGTTTGGACACTCAAATAAACACTTCACTCCACAACACACTCTTTGTTTCCAAATGCTCCTGTCCAGAAATAGGTGTTAATTCATATTTGTCCCTCCACCTATCAGCAGTGATCACGCCAATGTCCCTCAAACATGGTGGTGTGCAAAGGGCCAAGTACACTTTTCTGTTGACAACAGGCCCAGACGAAGGATACTTGTGGTCTTCAGGGATCACTTACTCACTGAATGTTTCTAAATAAAGTCACCAAGCGAGCAGGAAGTATAAGAGGACAGAGGACAAAGATACGGGTTCAAGTCCTTTCACCTCCATTTACTGGTTTTGTAAGCACACTCTGCTGACTCTACCTGAAAGCGTATCGGTGAACTCAGTGCTCTCCTTATGGCTTAGTTACCTTGCAAAGTTTCTGGAAGCATAATGTAGGGAAGAGACATAGGCTATGTTGTTAACTGTTCTGAACATAAGGATAGATGGGCAGACAAAAAGATGATTGTTTCATAGATAGATAGGTAGACAGACGACAGGTGAAAGAGAGATAGATAGGTACATAGATTAATAGATGATAGACATCATAGATAGATGATAGGAAGATAGATAGATAGATACATAGATAGATACATAGATACATAGATATATACATACATAGATACATAGATAGACAGACAGACCTTTAGATAGATAGATACAGATACATGTCGATTGACACAAAGCTATTGTTCATAACCAGGAGTTGAATGGTGAATAACAGAGCTAAACTACAAACAAAAAGGAAGAATGAAATCCAGTTTTAAAAGTGCAGTAAGCAGCCTTAAGAAGAAAACAAATACTACCATTTGCAATGACGTGGATGGAGCAAGACGGTAGTATGTTCAGAAAAATAGGGCAGGCGGATAAAGGCAAGTACCAAGTGATTTCACTCATGTGTGGAGTATAAAAACAAAGAAAAATTGAAGTAAAAAAACAGCAGCAGACTCACAGAACCCGAGAGTTGACTAAAAGTAACCAAAGGAAAAAGGACTGGGCAGGGTGAGTCTGAAGGGAGGGATAAGTGTGGGGAGAAAGAATGGGGGCATTAAGTTTAGCATGTATAATGCGCGGGGTCGGGTGTGCATGGGGAGTACTGTACAACACAGAGAAGACTAGTAGAGATCATATAGCATCTTACTACTCACTGATGGACAGTGACATTAACGGGGACTTTTGGGGGGGACATGTTGAAGGGGTCTACAGCATCCAACTACGCGGATTGACAGTGACTTAAGAGGTTTTTCGGGGGGACTTGGTGAAGGGGGGAGCATAGTAAACATAATGTTCTTCACGTGATTGTAGATTAATGATAAAAAATATTCTTTAAGTGCAATAAGTGCACAGCTCTGAATCATCAGAATAAAAGGTCAGGCACTGAGTGCTGCAAACAAAAGACACAGGGATAAAAGAAGGGATGAAAACTCAAGACACCTACGTGCTTACTTACAGAAGACTCACTTGAGATCCAAGGACACAGACAAACTACAAGCCGAAGGTGTGTGGACAAGTACCCTACACGAGTGAAACGGAAAATCAAACAATCAAGCAAATGGATTCTGTTTGAGTCCCCAGAGACAGTCAGCAGAAAATAGCCCTAACTGGCCACCGTGAATTCTTTTTGTTTGGTTTCAACAGTTCCCAGAAATAGATTTAGTGGTGCAGCAACATACTTCTCATTTTCTCTCACCTCAACATCTGAGTTGCTGAAATAATAAGCATCTGGGCCTTTGAAATCAGTGGATTTTATGATGTTCACGAATGTGACAATCTAATAACAACCTAAAGAGGGAAGTTTGGACACTCAAATAAACACGTCACTCCACAATACACTGTTAGCTCCCAACTGCTCCTGTCTAGAAATTGGTGTTCCTTTTTATTTGACCCTCCGTCCTATCAGCGGTGATCACGCTGATGTCCTTCAAACATGGTGGTGAGCGAAGCAACAAGTTGACTTTTCTGTCGACAACAGGCCCAGAGGAATGATACTTGAGATCTTCAGGGAGCCCTTAGTCAATGAATGTGGCTAAATACAGACAGCAAGTTAGAAGGATATGAAAGAGGACAGAGGATAGAGACACGGGTTCAAGTCCCAGCACAACCATTCCCTGGTTTTGTAGGTACACGCGGCCGACTCGAACTGCAAGTGTCTCGGTGAACCCAGTGCTCCCTCTGCAGCCTAGATACTTTGCAGGATTTTTTGGAGAATAGTGTAGGAAAGTGATATAGGGTATATGGTTAACTGTTCTGCACACATGGACAGATGGACAGACAAAAGGATGATTGATTGAGTGATTGATAAATAGATAGACAGAAAGATAGATAGATATAGGTACATATCGATTAGCACAAAGCTACTGCTCAAAACAAGGAGAGCAATGGTGAAAGCACATTGCAAAACTACAAACAAAAAAGAAGAATGAAATCCATTTTAAAAAGTGCAGTAAGCAGCCATAAGAAGAAAACGAATCCTATCATTTGCAATAACGTGGATGGAGCTCGAGGGTATTATGCTCAGTCAAATAGGCCAGGCGGAGAAATACATGTACCAAATGATTTCTCTCATGTATGGAGTATGATAACAAAGAAAAACTGAAGGAAAAGACAGCAGCAGACTCACAGAACCCGAGAGTGGACCTACAGTTACCAAAGAGAAAGGGACTGGGTAGGGTTTGTGGGAAGGGAGTAATAAGTGCGGGGAAAAAGAATGGGGGCATTAGGATTAGCATGTATAATGTGTAGGGTGGGGTGTCATGGGTAGGGCTGTACAACACAGAGAAGACATGTAGTGATTCTACAGCATCATAGTACATGCTGACGGAGAGCGGCTGTAACTGAGATTTGGGGTGACTTGGTGAAGAGGGTAGACAGAATAACATAATTTTCTGCATGTGATTGTATATTAATGAGAACAAAAAGAATTTCAAAGTGCAGTAAGAGCACAGCTCTCAAATATCAGAATAAAAGTACAGCCTTTGAGTGCTCCAATCAAAAGACACAGGGTTAGAAGAACTGATGAAAACTCAAGACCACCTACGTGCTCCCTTACTGGAGACTCACTTGAGATCCAAGGACACAGACAAACTACAAGCTGAAGGGGCGGGGACAGGTACCCTACACAAGTGAAACTGAGAAACAAAGAAAGAAATGGATTCTGTTTTGGACCCCAGAGAGAGTCAGTAGAAAATAGCCCTATCTAGCCACCGTGAATTCTTTTGGTTTGGTTTCAGCAGTGCTCAGGCATAGATTTAGTGGTGCAGCAACTTCCTTCTCATTTCCTCTCACCTCAACAAATGAATTGCTGTAATAATATGCGTCTGGGCATTTATAATCATTGCTTTTTATGATGTTCACGAATGTAAAGAAGTAATAACCACCTAAAGAGGGAAGTTTGGACACTCAAATAAACACTTCACTCCACAACACACTCTTTGTTCCCAACTGCTCCTGTCCAGAAATAGGTGTTAATTCCTATTTGTCCCTCCACCTATCAGCAGTGATCACGCCAATGTCCCTCAAACATGGTGGTGTGCAAAGGGCCAAGTACACTTTTCTGTCGACAACAGGCCCAGACGAAGGATACTTGTGGTCTTCAGGGATCACTTACTCACTGAATGTGGCTAAATAAAGTCACCAAGCGAGCAGGAAGTATAAGAGGACAGAGGACAAAGATACGGGTTCAAGTCCTTTCACCTCCATTTACTGGTTTTGTAAGCACACTCTGCTGACTCTACCTGAAAACGTATCGGTGAACTCAGTGCTCTCCTTATCGCTTAGTTACCTTGCAAGGTTTCTGGAAGCATAATGTAGGGAAGAGACATAGGCTATGTTGTTAACTGTTCTGAACATAAGGATAGATGGGCAGACAAAAAGATGATTGTTTCATAGATAGATAGGTAGACAGACGACAGGTGAAAGAGAGATAGATAGGTACATAGATTAATAGATGATAGACATCATAGATAGATGATAGGAAGATAGATAGATACATAGATAGATACATAGATACATAGATATATACATACATAGATACATAGATAGACAGACAGACCTTTAGATAGATAGATACAGATACATGTCGATTGACACAAAGCTATTGTTCATAACCAGGAGTTGAATGGTGAATAACAGAGCTAAACTACAAACAAAAAGGAAGAATGAAATCCAGTTTTAAAAGTGCAGTAAGCAGCCTTAAGAAGAAAACAAATACTACCATTTGCAATGACGTGGATGGAGCAAGACGGTAGTATGTTCAGAAAAATAGGGCAGGCGGATAAAGGCAAGTACCAAGTGATTTCACTCATGTGTGGAGTATAAAAACAAAGAAAAATTGAAGTAAAAAAACAGCAGCAGACTCACAGAACCCGAGAGTTGACTAAAAGTAACCAAAGGAAAAAGGACTGGGCAGGGTGAGTCTGAAGGGAGGGATAAGTGTGGGGAGAAAGAATGGGGGCATTAAGTTTAGCATGTATAATGCGCGGGGTCGGGTGTGCATGGGGAGTACTGTACAACACAGAGAAGACTAGTAGAGATCATATAGCATCTTACTACTCACTGATGGACAGTGACATTAACGGGGACTTTTGGGGGGGACATGTTGAAGGGGTCTACAGCATCCAACTACGCGGATTGACAGTGACTTAAGAGGTTTTTCGGGGGGACTTGGTGAAGGGGGGAGCATAGTAAACATAATGTTCTTCACGTGATTGTAGATTAATGATAAAAAATATTCTTTAAGTGCAATAAGTGCACAGCTCTGAATCATCAGAATAAAAGGTCAGGCACTGAGTGCTGCAAACAAAAGACACAGGGATAAAAGAAGGGATGAAAACTGAAGACACCTACGTGCTTACTTACAGAAGACTCACTTGAGATCCAAGGACACAGACAAACTACAAGCCGAAGGTGTGTGGACAAGTACCCTACACGAGTGAAACGGAAAATCAAACAATCAAGCAAATGGATTCTGTTTGAGTCCCCAGAGACAGTCAGCAGAAAATAGCCCTAACTGGCCACCGTGAATTCTTTTTGTTTGGTTTCAACAGTTCCCAGCCATAGATTTAGTGGTGCAGCAACATACTTCTCATTTTCTCTCACCTCAACATCTGAGTTGCTGAAATAATAAGCATCTGGGCCTTTGAAATCAGTGGATTTTATGATGTTCACGAATGTGACAATCTAATAACAACCTAAAGAGGGAAGTTTGGACACTCAAATAAACACGTCACTCCACAATACACTGTTAGCTCCCAACTGCTCCTGTCTAGAAATTGGTGTTCCTTTTTATTTGACCCTCCGTCCTATCAGCGGTGATCACGCTGATGTCCTTCAAACATGGTGGTGAGCGAAGCAACAAGTTGACTTTTCTGTCGACAACAGGCCCAGAGGAATGATACTTGAGATCTTCAGGGAGCCCTTAGTCAATGAATGTGGCTAAATACAGACAGCAAGTTAGAAGGATATGAAAGAGGACAGAGGATAGAGACACGGGTTCAAGTCCCAGCACAACCATTCCCTGGTTTTGTAGGTACACGCGGCCGACTCGAACTGCAAGTGTCTCGGTGAACCCAGTGCTCCCTCTGCAGCCTAGATACTTTGCAGGATTTTTTGGAGAATAGTGTAGGAAAGTGATATAGGGTATATGGTTAACTGTTCTGCACACATGGACAGATGGACAGACAAAAGGATGATTGATTGAGTGATTGATAAATAGATAGACAGAAAGATAGATAGATATAGGTACATATCGATTAGCACAAAGCTACTGCTCAAAACAAGGAGAGCAATGGTGAAAGCACATTGCAAAACTACAAACAAAAAAGAAGAATGAAATCCAGTTTAAAAAGTGCAGTAAGCAGCCATAAGAAGAAAACGAATCCTATCATTTGCAATAACGTGGATGGAGCTCGAGGGTATTATGCTCAGTCAAATAGGCCAGGCGGAGAAATACATGTACCAAATGATTTCACTCATGTATGGAGTATGATAACAAAGAAAAACTGAAGGAAAAGACAGCAGCAGACTCACAGAACCCGAGAGTGGACCTACAGTTACCAAAGAGAAAGGGACTGGGTAGGGTTTGTGGGAAGGGAGTAATAAGTGCGGGGAAAAAGAATGGGGGCATTAGGATTAGCATGTATAATGTGTAGGGTGGGGTGTCATGGGTAGGGCTGTACAACACAGAGAAGACATGTAGTGATTCTACAGCATCATAGTACATGCTGACGGAGAGCGGCTGTAACTGAGATTTGGGGTGACTTGGTGAAGAGGGTAGACAGAATAACATAATTTTCTGCATGTGATTGTATATTAATGAGAACAAAAAGAATTTCAAAGTGCAGTAAGAGCACAGCTCTCAAATATCAGAATAAAAGTACAGCCTTTGAGTGCTCCAATCTAAAGACACAGGGTTAGAAGAACTGATGAAAACTCAAGACCACCTACGTGCTTCCTTACTGGAGACTCACTTGAGATCCAAGGACACAGACAAACTACAAGCTGAAGGGGCGGGGACAGGTACCCTACACAAGTGAAACTGAGAAACAAAGAAAGAAATGGATTCTGTTTTGGACCCCAGAGACAGTCAGTAGAAAATAGCCCTATCTAGGCACCGTGAATTCTTTTTGTTTGGTTTCAGCAGTGCTCAGGCATAGATTTAGTGGTGCAGCAACTTCCTTCTCATTTCCTCTCACCTCAACAAATGAATTGCTGTAATAATATGCGTCTGGGCATTTATAATCATTGCTTTTTATGATGTTCACGAATGTAAAGAAGTAATAACCACCTAAAGAGGGAAGTTTGGACACTCAAATAAACTCTTCACTCCACAACACACTCTTTGTTCCCAACTGCTCCTGTCCAGAAATAGGTCTTAATTCATATTTGTCCCTCCACCTATCAGCAGTGATCACGCCAATGTCCCTCAAACGTGGTGGTGTGCAAAGGGCCAAGTACACTTTTCTGTCGACAACAGGCCCAGACGAAGGATACTTGTGGTCTTCAGGGATCACTTACTCACTGAATGTGGCTAAATAAAGTCACCAAGCGAGCAGGAAGTATAAGAGGACAGAGGACAAAGATACGGGTTCAAGTCCTTTCACCTCCATTTACTGGTTTTGTAAGCACACTCTGCTGACTCTACCTGAAAGCGTATCGGTGAACACAGTGCTCTCCTTATGGCTTAGTTACCTTGCAAAGTTTCTGGAAGCATAATGTAGGGAAGAGACATAGGCTATGTTGTTAACTGTTCTGAACATAAGGATAGATGGGCAGACAAAAAGATGATTGTTTCATAGATAGATAGGTAGACAGACGACAGGTGAAAGAGAGATAGATAGGTACATAGATTAATAGATGATAGACATCATAGATAGATGATAGGAAGATAGATAGATAGATACATAGATAGATACATAGATACATAGATATATACATACATAGATACATAGATAGACAGACAGACCTTTAGATAGATAGTTACAGATACATGTCGATTGACACAAAGCTATTGTTCATAACCTGGAGTTGAATGGTGAATAACATAGCTAAACTACAAACAAAAAGGAAGAATGAAATCCAGTTTAAAAAGTGCAGTAAACAGCCTTAAGAAGAAAACAAATACTACCATTTGCAATGACGTGGATGGAGCAAGACGGTAGTATGTTCAGAAAAATAGGGCAGGTGGATAAAGGCAAGTACCAAGTGATTTCACTCATGTGTGGAGTATAACAACAAAGAAAAACTGAAGTAAAAAAACAGCAGCAGACTCACAGAACCCGAGAGTTGACTAAAAGTAACCAAAGGAAAAAGGACTGGGCAGGGTGAGTCTGAAGGGAGGGATAAGTGTGGGGAGAAAGAATGGGGTCATTAAGTTTAGCATGTATAATGCGCGGGGTCGGGTGTGCATGGGGAGTACTGTACAACACAGAGAAGACTAGTAGAGATCATATAGCATCTTACTACTCACTGATGGTCAGTGACTGAAACGGGGACTTTTGGGGGGGACATGGTGAAGGGGTCTACAGCATCCAACTACGCTAATCGACAGTGACTGAAGAGGTTTTTCGGGGGGACTTGGTGAAGGGGGGAGCATAGTAAACATAATGTTCTTCACGTGATTGTTGATAATGATAAAAAATATACTTTAAGTGCAATAAGTGCACAGCTCTGAATCATCAGAATAAAAGGTCAGGCACTGAGTGCTGCAAACAAAAGACACAGGGATTAAAGAAGGGATGAAAACTCAAGACACCTACGTGCTTACTTACAGGAGACTCACTTGAGATCCAAGGACACAGACAAACTACAAGCCGAAGGTGTGTGGACAAGTACCCTACACGAGTGAAACGGAAAATCAAACAATCAAGCAAATGGATTCTGTTTGAGTCCCCAGAGACAGTCAGCAGAAAATAGCCCTATCTGGCCACCGTGAATTCTTTTTGTTTGGTTTCAACAGTTCCCAGCCATAGATTTAGTGGTGCAGCAACATACTTCTCATTTTCTCTCACCTCAACAACTGAGTTGCTGTAATAATAAAAATCTGGGCATTTAAAATCAGTGGATTTTATGTTGTTCACAAATGTGAAAATCTAATAACCACATAAGAGGGAAGTTTGGATACTCAAATAAACACGTCACTCCACAATACACTGTTAGCTCCCAACTGCTCCTGTCTAGAAATTGGTGTTCCATTTTATTTGACCCTCCATCCTATCGGCGGTGATCACGCTGATGTCCTTCAAACATGGTGGTGAGTGAAGCAACAAGTTGACTTTTCTGTCGAATACAGGCCCAGAGGAATGATACTTGAGATCTTCAGGGAGCCCTTAGTCAATGAATGTGGCTAAATACAGACAGCAAGTTAGAAGGAGATGAAAGAGGACAGAGGATAGAGACACGGGTTCAAGTCCCAGCACAACCATTCCCTGGTTTTGTAGGTGCACGCGGCCGACTCGAATTGCAAGTGTCTCGGTGAACCCAGTGTTCCCTCTGCAGCCTAGATACTTTGCAGGTTTTTTGGAGAATAGTGTAGGAAAGTGATATAGTGTATATGGTTAATTGTTCTGCACACATGGACAGATGGAGAGACAAAAGGATGATTGATTGAGTGATTGATAAATAGATAGACTGCAAGATAGATAGATATAGGTACATATCGATTAGCACAAAGCTACTGCTCAAAACAAGGAGAGCAATGGTGAAAGCACATTGCAAAACTACAAACAAAAAAGAAGAATGAAATCCAGTTTAAAAAGTGCAGTAAGCAGCCATAAGAAGAAAACGAATCCTATCATTTGCAATAACGTGGATGGAGCTCGAGGGTATTATGCTGAGTCAAATAGGCCAGGCGGAGAAATACATGTACCAAATGATTTCACTCATGTGTGGAGTATGATAACAAAGAAAAACTGAAGGAAAAGACAGCAGCAGACTCACAGAACCCGAGAGTGGACCTACAGTTACCAAAGAGAAAGGGACTGGGTAGGGTTTGTGGGAAGGGAGTAATAAGTGCGGGGACAAAGAATGGGGGCATTAGGATTAGCATGTATAATGTGTAGGGTGGGGTGTCATGGGTAGGGCTGTACAACACAGAGAAGACATGTAGTGATTCTACAGGATCTTATTACATGCTGACGGAGAGCGGCTGTAACTGGGATTTGGGGTGACTTGGTGAAGAGGGTAGACAGAATAACATAATTTTCTGCATGTGATTGTATATTAATGAGAACAAAAAGAATTTCAAAGTGCAGTAAGAGCACAGCTCTCAAATATCAGAATAAAAGTACAGCCTTTGAGTGCTCCAATCAAAAGACACAGTGTTAGAAGAACTGATGAAAACTCAAGACCATCTACGTGCTCCCTTACTGGAGACTCACTTGAGATCCATGGACACAGAGAAACTACAAGCTAAAGGGGCGGGGACAGGTACCCTACACAAGTGAAACTGAGAAACAAAGAAAGAAATGGATTCTGTTTTGGACCCCAGAGAGAGTCAGTAGAAAATAGCCCTATCTAGCCACCGTGAATTCTTTTTGTTTGGTTTCAGCAGTGCTCAGGCATAGATTTAGTGGTGCAGCAACTTCCTTCTCATTTCCTCTCACCTCAACAAATGAATTGCTGTAATAATATGCGTCTGGGAATTTATAATCATTGCTTTTTATGAAGTTCATGAATGTAAAGAAGTAATAACCACCTAAAGAGGGAAGTTTGGACACTCAAATAAACACTTCACTCCACAACACACTCTTTTTTCCCAACTGCTCCTGTCCAGAAATAGGTCTTAATTCATATTTGTCCCTCCACCTATCAGCAGTGATCACGCCAATGTCCCTCAAACATGGTGGTGTGCAAAGGGCCAAGTACACTTTTCTGTCGACAACAGGCCCAGACGAAGGATACTTGTGGTCTTCAGGGATCACTTACTCACTGAATGTGGCTAAATAAAGTCACCAAGCGAGCAGGAAGTATAAGAGGACAGAGGACAAAGATACGGGTTCAAGTCCTTTCACCTCCATTTACTGGTTTTGTAAGCACACTCTGCTGACTCTACCTGAAAACGTATCGGTGAACTCAGTGCTCTCCTTATGGCTTAGTTACCTTGCAAAGTTTCTGGAAGCATAATGTAGGGAAGAGACATAGGCTATGTTGTTAACTGTTCTGAACATAAGGATAGATGGGCAGACAAAAAATGATTGTTTCATAGATAGATAGGTAGACAGACGACAGGTGAAAGAGAGATAGATAGGTACATAGATTAATAGATGATAGACATCATAGATAGATGATAGGAAGATAGATAGATAGATACATAGATAGATACATAGATACATAGATATATACATACATAGATACATAGATAGACAGACAGACCTTTAGATAGATAGATACAGATACATGTCGATTGACACAAAGCTATTGTTCATAACCAGGAGTTGAATGGTGAATAACAGAGCTAAACTACAAACAAAAAGGAAGAATGAAATCCAGTTTAAAAAGTGCAGTAAGCAGCCTTAAGAAGAAAACAAATACTACCATTTGCAATGACGTGGATGGAGCAAGACGGTAGTATGTTCAGAAAAATAGGGCAGGCGGATAAAGGCAAGTACCAAGTGATTTCACTCATGTGTGGAGTATAAAAACAAAGAAAAACTGAAGTAAAAAAACAGCAGCAGACTCACAGAACCCGAGAGTTGACTAAAAGTAACCAAAGGAAAAAGGACTGGGCAGGGTGAGTCTGAAGGGAGGGATAAGTGTGGGGAGAAAGAATGGGGGCATTAAGTTTTGCATGTATAATGCGCGGGGTCGGGTGTGCATGGGGAGTACTGTACAACACAGAGAAGACTATTAGAGATCATATAGCATCTTACTACACACTGATGGACCGTGACTGTAACGGGGTCCTTTGGGGGGGACATGGTGAAGGGGTCTACAGCATCCAACTACGCGGATCGACAGTGACTGAAGAGGTTTTTCGGGGGGACTTGGTGAAGGGGGGAGCATAGTAAACATAATGTTCTTCACGTGATTGTAGATTAATGATAAAAAATATTCTTTAAGTGCAATAAGTGCACAGCTCTGAATCATCAGAATAAAAGGTCAGGCACTGAGTGCTGCAAACAAAAGACACAGGGATTAAAGAAGGGATGAAAACTCAAGACACCTACGTGCTTACTTACAGGAGACTCACTTGAGATCCAAGGACACAGACAAACTACAAGCCGAAGGTGTGTGGACAAGTACCCTACACGAGTGAAACGGAAAATCAAACAATCAAGCAAATGGATTCTGTTTGAGTCCCCAGAGACAGTCAGCAGAAAATAGCCCTATCTGGCCACCGTGAATTCTTTTTGTTTGGTTTCAACAGTTCCCAGCGATAGATTTAGTGGTGCAGCAACATACTTCTCATTTTCTCTCACCTCAACAACTGAGTTGCTGTAATAATAAGCATCTGGGCATTTAAAATCAGTGGATTTTATGTTGTTCACGAATGTGAAAATCTAATAACCAACTAAAGAGGGAAGTTTGGACACTCAAATAAACACGTCACTCCACAATACACTGTTAGCTCCCAACTGCTCCTGTCTAGAAATTGGTGTTCCATTTTATTTGACCCTCCGTCCTATCGGCGGTGATCACGCTGATGTCCTTCAAACATGGTGGTGAGCGAAGGAACAAGTTGACTTTTCTGTCGAATACAGGATCAGAGGAATGATACTTGAGATGTTCAGGGAGTCCTTAGTCAATGAATGTGGCTAAATACTGACAGCAAGTTAGAAGGAGATGAAAGAGGACAGAGGATAGAGACACGGGTTCAAGTCCCAGCACAACCATTCCCTGGTTTTGTAGGTACACGCGGCCGTCTCGAAATGCAAGTGTCTCGGTGAACCCAGTGCTCCCTCTGCAGCCTAGATACTTTGCAGGATTTTTTGGAGAATAGTGTAGGAAAGTGATATAGGGTATATGGTTAACTGTTCTGCACACATGGACAGATGGACAGACAAAAGGATGATTGATTGAGTGATTGATAAATAGATAGACAGAAAGATAGATAGATATAGGTACATATCGATTAGCACAAAGCTACTGCTCAAAACAAGGAGAGCAATGGTGAAAGCACATTGCAAAACTACAAACAAAAAAGAAGAATGAAATCCAGTTTAAAAAGTGCAGTAAGCAGCCATAAGAAGAAAACGAATCCTATCATTTGCAATAACGTGGATGGAGCTCGAGGGTATTATGCTCAGTCAAATAGGCCAGGCGGAGAAATACATGTACCAAATGATTTCACTCATGTGTGGAGTATGATAACAAAGAAAAACTGAAGGAAAAGACAGCAGCAGACTCACAGAACCCGAGAGTGGACCTACAGTTACCAAAGAGAAAGGGACTGGGTAGGGTTTGTGGGAAGGGAGTAATAAGTGCGGGGAAAAAGAATGGGGGCATTAGGATTAGCATTTATAATGTGTAGGGTGGGGTGTCATGGGTAGGGCTGTACAACACAGAGAAGACATGTAGTGATTCTACAGCATCTTAGTACATGCCGACGGAGAGCGGCTGTTACTGGGATTTGGGGTGACTTGGTGAAGAGGGTAGACAGAATAACATAATTTTCTGCATGTGATTGTATATTAATGAGAACAAAAAGAATTTCAAAGTGCAGTAAGAGCACAGCTCTCAAATATCAGAATAAAAGTACAGCCTTTGAGTGCTCCAATCAAAAGACACAGGGTTAGAAGAACTGATGAAAACTCAAGACCACCTACGTGCTCCCTTACTGGAGACTCACTTGAGATCCAAGGACACAGACAAACTACAAGCTGAAGGGGCGGGGACAGGTACCATACACAAGTGAAACTGAGAAACAAAGAAAGAAATGGATTCTGTTTTGGACCCCAGAGAGAGTCAGTAGAAAATAGCCCTATCTAGCCACCGTGAATTCTTTTGGTTTGGTTTCAGCAGTGCTCAGGCATAGATTTAGTGGTGCAGCAACTTCCTTCTCATTTCCTCTCACCTCAACAAATGAATTTCTGTAATAATATGCGTCTGGGAATTTATAATCATTGCTTTTTATGATGTTCACGAATGTAAAGAAGTAATAACCACCTAAAGAGGGAAGTTTGGACACTCAAATAAACACTTCACTCCACAACACACTCTTTGTTCCCAACTGCTCCTGTCCAGAAATAGGTCTTAATTCTTATTTGTCCCTCCACCTATCAGCAGTGATCACGCCAATGTCCCTCAAACATGGTGGTGTGCAAAGGGCCAAGTACACTTTTCTGTTGACAACAGGCCCAGACGAAGGATACTTGTGGTCTTCAGGGATCACTTACTCACTGAATGTGGCTAAATAAAGTCACCAAGCGAGCAGGAAGTATAAGAGGACAGAGGACAAAGATACGGGTTCAAGTCCTTTCACCTCCATTTACTGGTTTTGTAAGCACACTCTGCTGACTCTACCTGAAAGCGTATTGGTGAACTCAGTGCTCGCCTTATGGCTTAGTTACCTTGCAAAGTTTCTGGAAGCATTATGTAGGGAAGAGACTTAGGCTATGTTGTTAACTGTTCTGAACATAAGGTAGATGGGCAGACAAAAAGATGATTGTTTCATAGATAGATAGGTAGACAGACGACAGGTGAAAGAGAGATAGATAGGTACATAGATTAATAGATGATAGACATCATAGATAGATGATAGGAAGATAGATAGATAGATACATAGATAGATACATAGATACATAGATATATACATACATAGATACATAGATAGACAGACAGACCTTTAGATAGATAGATACAGATACATGTCGATTGACACAAAGCTATTGTTCATAACCAGGAGTTGAATGGTGAATAACAGAGCTAAACTACAAACAAAAAGGAAGAATGAAATCCAGTTTTAAAAGTGCAGTAAGCAGCCTTAAGAAGAAAACAAATACTACCATTTGCAATGACGTGGATGGAGCAAGACGGTAGTATGTTCAGAAAAATAGGGCAGGCGGATAAAGGCAAGTACCAAGTGATTTCACTCATGTGTGGAGTATAAAAACAAAGAAAAACTGAAGTAAAAAAACAGCAGCAGACTCACAGAACCCGGGAGTTGACTAAAAGTAACCAAAGGAAAAAGGACTGGGCAGGGTGAGTCTGAAGGGAGGGATAAGTGTGGGGAGAAAGAATGGGGTCATTATGTTTAGCATGTATAATGCGCGGGGTCGGGTGTGCATGGGGAGTACTGTACAACACAGAGAAGACTAGTAGAGATCATATAGCATCTTACTACTCACTGATGGTCAGTGACTGAAACGGGGACTTTTGGGGGGGACATGGTGAAGGGGTCTACAGCATCCAACTACGCTAATCGACAGTGACTGAAGAGGTTTTTCGGGGGGACTTGGTGAAGGGGGGAGCATAGTAAACATAATGTTATTCACGTGATTGTAGATTAATGATAAAAAATATTCTTTAAGTGCAATAAGTGCACAGCTCTGAATCATCAGAATAAAAGGTCAGGCACTGAGTGCTGCAAACAAAAGACACAGGGATTAAAGAAGGGATGAAAACTCAAGACACCTACGTGCTTACTTACAGGAGACTCACTTGAGATCCAAGGACACAGACAAACTACAAGCCGAAGATGTGTGGACAAGTACCCTACACGAGTGAAACGGAAAATCAAACAATCAAGCAAATGGATTCTGTTTGAGTCCCCAGAGACAGTCAGCAGAAAATAGCGTTATCTGGCCACCGTGAATTCTTTTTGTTTGGTTTCAACAGTTCCCAGCCATAGATTTAGTGGTGCAGCAACATACTTCTCATTTTCTCTCACCTCAACAACTGAGTTGCTGTAATAATAAGCATCTGGGCCTTTGAAATCAGTGGATTTTATGTTGGTCACGAATGTGAAAATCTAATAACCACCTAAAGAGGGAAGTTTGGACACTCAAATAAACACGTCACTCCACAATACACTGTTAGCTCCCAACTGCTCCTGTCTAGAAATTGGTGTTCCATTTTATTTGACCCTCCATCCTATCGGCGGTGATCACGCTGATGTCCTTCAAACATGGTGGTGAGAGAAGCAACAAGTTGACTTTTCTGTCGAATACAGGCCCAGAGGAATGATACTTGAGATGTTCAGGGAGCCCTTAGTCAATGAATGTGGCTAAATACAGACAGCAAGTTAGAAGGAGATGAAAGAGGACAGAGGATAGAGACACGGGTTCAAGTCCCAGCACAACCATTCTCTGGTTTTGTAGGGACATGCGGCCGACTCGAAATGCAAGTGTCTCAGTGAACCCAGTGCTCCCTCTGCAGCCTAGATACTTTGCAGGTTTTTTGGAGAATAGTGTAGGAAAGTGATATAGTGTATATGGTTAATTGTTCTGCACACATGGACAGATGGAGAGACAAAAGGATGATTGATTGATTTATTGATAAATAGATAGACAGCAAGATAGATAGATATAGGTACATATCGATTAGCACAAAGCTACTGCTCAAAACAAGGAGAGCAATGGTGAAAGCACATTGCAAAACTACAAACAAAAAAGAAGAATGAAATCCAGTTTAAAAAGTGCAGTAAGCAGCCATAAGAAGAAAACGAATCCTATCATTTGCAATAACGTGGATGGAGCTCGAGGGTATTATGCTGAGTCAAATAGGCCAGGCGGAGAAATACATGTACCAAATGATTTCACTCATGTGTGGAGTATGATAACAAAGAAAAACTGAAGGAAAAGACAGCAGCAGACTCACAGAACCCGAGAGTGGACCTACAGTTACCAAAGAGAAAGGGACTGGGTAGGGTTTGAGGGAAGGGAGTAATAAGTGCGGGGAAAAAGAATGGGGGCATTAGGATTAGCATGTATAATGTGTAGGGTGGGGTGTCATGGGTAGGGCTGTACAACACAGAGAAGACATGTAGTGATTCTACAGCATCTTAGTACATGCTGACGGAGAGCGGCTGTAACTGGGATTTGGGGTGACTTGGTGAAGAGGGTAGACAGAATAACATAATTTTCTGCATGTGATTGTATATTAATGAGAACAAAAAGAATTTCAAAGTGCAGTAAGAGCACAGCTCTCAAATATCAGAATAAAAGTACAGCCTTTGAGTGCTCCAATCAAAAGACACAGGGTTAGAAGAACTGATGAAAACTCAAGACCATCTACGTGCTCCCTTACTGGAGACTCACTTGAGATCCAAGGACACAGACAAACTACAAGCTGAAGGGGCGGGGACAGGTACCCTACACAAGTGAAATTGAGAAACAAAGAAAGAAATGGATTCTGTTTTGGACCCCAGAGAGAGTCAGTAGAAAATAGCCTTATCTAGCCACCGTGAATTCTTTTTGTTTGGTTTCAGCAGTGCTCAGGCATAGATTTAGTGGTGCAGCAACTTCCTTCTCATTTCCTCTCACCTCAACAAATGAATTGCTGTAATAATATGCGTCTGGGAATTTATAATCATTGCTTTTTATGAAGTTCATGAATGTAAAGAAGTAATAACCACCTAAAGAGGGAAGTTTGGACACTCAAATAAACACTTCACTCCACAACACACTCTTTGTTCCCAACTGCTCCTGTCCAGAAATAGGTCTTAATTCATATTTGTCCCTCCACCTATCAGCAGTGATCACGCCAATGTCCCTCAAACATGGTGGTGTGCAAAGGGCCAAGTACACTTTTCTGTCGACAACAGGCCCAGACGAAGGATACTTGTGGTCTTCAGGGATCACTTACTCACTGAATGTGTCTAAATAAAGTCACCAAACGAGCAGGAAGTATAAGAGGACAGAGGACAAAGATACGGGTTCAAGTCCTTTCACCTCCATTTACTGGTTTTGTAAGCACACTCTGCTGACTCTACCTGAAAACGTATCGGTGAACTCAGTGCTCTCCTTATGGCTTAGTTACCTTGCAAAGTTTCTGGAAGCATAATGTAGGGAAGAGACATAGGCTATGTTGTTAACTGTTCTGAACATAAGGATAAATGGGCAGACAAAAAATGATTGTTTCATAGATAGATAGGTAGACAGACGACAGGTGAAAGAGAGATAGATAGGTACATAGATTAATAGATGTTAGACATCATAGATAGATGATAGGAAGATAGATAGATAGATACATAGATAGATACATAGATACATAGATATATACATGCATAGATACATAGATAGACAGACAGACCTTTAGATAGATAGATACAGATACATGTCGATTGACACAAAGCTATTGTTCATAACCAGGAGTTGAATGGTGAATAACAGAGCTAAACTACAAACAAAAAGGAAGAATGAAATCCAGTTTTAAAAGTGCAGTAAGCAGCCTTAAGAAGAAAACAAATACTACCATTTGCAATGACGTGGATGGAGCAA
Organism: Manis pentadactyla; assembly: GCF_030020395.1. Taxonomy (NCBI): domain Eukaryota; kingdom Metazoa; phylum Chordata; class Mammalia; order Pholidota; family Manidae; genus Manis; species Manis pentadactyla. The sequence goes on from NW_026644865.1 coordinate 470,126, forward strand.
GTCGGTAGTATGTTCAGAAAAATAGGGCAGGCGGATAAAGGCATGTAACAAGTGATTTCACTCATGTGTGGAGTATAACAACAAAGAAAAACTGAAGTAACAAAACAGCAGCAGACTCACAGAACCCGAGAGTTGACTAAAAGTAACCAAAGGAAAAAGGACTGGGCAGGGTGAGTCTGAAGGGAGGGATAAGTGTGGGGAGAAAGAATGGGGGCATTAAGTTTAGCATGTATAATGCGCGGGGTCGGGTGTGCATGGGGAGTACTGTACAACACAGAGAAGACTAGTAGAGATCATATAGCATCTTACTACTCACTGATGGACAGTGACATTAACGGGGACTTTTGGGGGGGACATGTTGAAGGGGTCTACAGCATCCAACTACGCGGATCGACAGTGACTGAAGAGGTTTTTCGGGGGGACTTGGTGAAGGGGGGAGCATAGTAAACATAATGTTCTTCACGTGATTGTAGATTAATGATAAAAAATATTCTTTAAGTGCAATAAGTGCACAGCTCTGAATCATCAGAATAAAAGGTCAGGCACTGAGTGCTGCAAACAAAAGACACAGGAATAACTGAAGGGATGAAAACTCAAGACACCTACGTGCTTACTTACAGGAGACTCACTTGAGATCCAAGGACACAGACAAACTACAAGCCGAAGGTGTGTGGACAAGTACCCTACACGAGTGAAACGGAAAATCAAACAATCAAGCAAATGGATTCTGTTTGAGTCCCCAGAGACAGTCAGCAGAAAATAGCCGTAACTGGCCACCGTGAATTCTTTTTGTTTGGTTTCAAAAGTTCCCAGCCATAGATTTAGTGGTGCAGCAACATACTTCTCATTTTCTCTCACCTCAACATCTGAGTTGCTGAAATAATAAGCATCTGGGCCTTTGAAATCAGTGGATTTTATGATGTTCACGAATGTGACAATCTAATAACAACCTAAAGAGGGACGTTTGGACACTCAAATAAACACGTCACTCCACAATACACTGTTAGCTCCCAACTGCTCCTGTCTAGAAATTGGTGTTCCTTTTTATTTGACCCTCCGTCCTATCAGCGGTGATCACGCTGATGTCCTTCAAACATGGTGGTGAGCGAAGCAACAAGTTGACTTTTCTGTCGACAACAGGCCCAGAGGAATGATACTTGATTTCTTCAGGGAGCCCTTAGTCAATGAATGTGGCTAAATACAGACAGCAAGTTAGAAGGATATGAAAGAGGACAGAGGATAGAGACACGGGTTCAAGTCCCAGCACAACCATTTCCTGGTTTTGCAGGTACACGCGGCCGACTCGAACTTCAAGTGTCTCGGTGAACCCAGTGCTCCCTCTGCAGCCTAGATACTTTGCAGGATTTTTTGGAGAATAGTGTAGGAAAGTGATATAGGGTATATGGTTAACTGTTCTGCACACATGGACAGATGGACAGAAAAAAGGATGATTGATTGAGTGATTGATAAATAGATAGACAGAAAGATAGATAGATATAGGTACATATCGATTAGCACAAAGCTACTGCTCAAAACAAGGAGAGCAATGGTGAAAGCACATTGCAAAACTACAAACAAAAAAGAAGAATGAAATCCAGTTTAAAAAGTGCAGTAAGCAGCCATAAGAAGAAAACGAATCCTATCATTTGCAATAACGTGGATGGAGCTCGAGGGTATTATGCTCAGTCAAATAGGCCAGGCGGAGAAATACATGTACCAAATGATTTCACTCATGTGTGGAGTATGATAACAAAGAAAAACTGAAGGAAAAGACAGCAGCAGACTCACAGAACCCGAGAGTGGACCTACAGTTACCAAAGAGAAAGGGACTGGGTAGGGTTTGTGGGAAGGGAGTAATAAGTGCGGGGAAAAAGAATGGGGGCATTAGGATTAGCATGTATAATGTGTAGGGTGGGGTGTCATGGGTAGGGCTGTACAACACAGAGAAGACATGTAGTGATTCTACAGCATCTTAGTACATGCTGACGGAGAGCGGCTGTAACTGGGATTTGGGGTGACTTGGTGAAGAGGGTAGACAGAATAACATAATTTTCTGCATGTGATTGTATATTAATGAGAACAAAAAGAATTTCAAAGTGAAGTAAGAGCACAGCTCTCAAATATCAGAATAAAAGTACAGCCTTTGAGTGCTCCAATCAAAAGACACAGGGTTAGAAGAACTGATGAAAACTCAAGACCACCTACGTGCTCCCTTACTGGAGACTCACTTGAGATCCAAGGACACAGACAAACTAAAAGCTGATGGGGCGGGGCAGGTACCCTACACAAGTGAAACTGAGAAACAAAGAAAGAAATGGATTCTGTTTTGGACCCCAGAGAGAGTCAGTAGAAAATAGCCCTATCTAGCCACCGTGAATTCTTTTTGTTTGGTTTCAGCAGTGCTCAGGCGTAGATTTAGTGGTGCAGCAACATCCTTCTCATTTCCTCTCACCTCAACAAATGAATTGCTGTAATAATATGCTTCTGGGCAGTTATAATCATTGCTTTTTATGATGTTCACGAATGTAAAGAAGTAATAACCACCTAAAGAGGGAAGTTTGGACACTCAAATAAACACTTCACTCCACAACACACTCTTTGTTTCCAAATGCTCCTGTGCAGAAATAGGTGTTAATTCATATTTGTCCCTCCACCTATCAGCTGTGATCACGCCAATGTCCCTCAAACATGGTGGTGTGCAAAGGTCCAAGTACACTTTTCTGTCGACAACAGGCCCAGACGAAGTATACTTGTGGTCTTCAGGGATCACTTACTCACTGAATGTGGCTAAATAAAGTCACCAAGCGAGCAGGAAGTATAAGAGGACAGAGGACAAAGATACGGGTTCAAGTCCTTTCACCTCCATTTACTGGTTTTATAAGCACACTCTGCTGACTCTACCTGAAAGCGTATCGGTGAACTCAGTGCTCTCCTTATGGCTTATTTACCTTGCAAAGTTTCTGGAAGCATAATGTAGGGAAGAGACATAGGCTATGTTGTTAACTGTTCTGAACATAAGGATAGATGGGCAGACAAAAAGATGATTGTTTCATAGATAGATAGGTAGACAGACGACAGGTGAAAGAGAGATAGATAGGTACATAGATTAATAGATGATAGACATCATAGATAGATGATAGGAAGATAGATAGATAGATACATAGATAGATACATAGATACATAGATATATACATACAGAGATACATAGATAGACAGACAGACCTTTAGATAGATAGATACAGATACATGTCGATTGACACAAAGCTATTGTTCATAACCAGGAGTTGAATGGTGAATAACATAGCTAAACTACAAACAAAAAGGAAGAACGAAATCCAGTTTAAAAAGTGCAGTAAGCAGCCTTAAGAAGAAAACAAATACTAACATTTGCAATGACGTGGATGGAGCAAGACGGTAGTATGTTCAGAAAAATAGGGCAGGCGGATAAAGGCAAGTACCAAGTGATTTCACTCATGTGTGGAGTATAACAACAAAGAAAAACTGAAGTAAAAAAACAGCAGCAGACTCACAGAACCCGAGAGTTGACTAAAAGTAACCAAAGGAAAAAGGACTGGGCAGGGTGAGTCTGAAGGGAGGGATAAGTGTGGGGAGAAAGAATGGGGGCATTAAGTTTTGCATGTATAATGCGCGGGGTCTGGTGTGCATGGGGAGTACTGTACAACACAGAGAAGACTATTAGAGATCATATAGCATCTTACTACACACTGATGGACCGTGACTGTAACGGGGTCCTTTGGGGGGAACATGGTGAAGGGGTCTACAGCATCCAACTACGCGGATCGACAGTGACTGAATAGGTTTTTCGGGGGGACTTGGTGAAGGGGGGAGCATAGTAAACATAATGTTCTTCACGTGATTGTAGATTAATGATAAAAAATATTCTTTAAGTGCAATAAGTGCACAGCTCTGAATCATCAGAATAAAAGGTCAGGCACTGAGTGCTGCAAACAAAAGACACAGGGATTAAAGAAGGGATGAAAACTCAAGACACCTACGTGCTTACTTACAGGAGACTCACTTGAGATCCAAGGACACAGACAAACTACAAGCCGAAGGTGTGTGGACAAGTACCCTACACGAGTGAAACGGAAAATCAAACAATCAAGCAAATGGATTCTGTTTGAGTCCCCAGAGACAGTCAGCAGAAAATAGCCCTATCTGGCCACCGTGAATTCTTTTTGTTTGGTTTCAACAGTTCCCAGCGATAGATTTAGTGGTGCAGCAACATACTTCTCATTTTCTCTCACCTCAACAACTGAGTTGCTGTAATAATAAGCATCTGGGCATTTAAAATCAGTGGATTTTATGTTGTTCACGAATGTGAAAATCTAATAACCAACTAAAGAGGGAAGTTTGGACACTCAAATAAACACGTCACTCCACAATACACTGTTAGCTCCCAACTGCTCCTGTCTAGAAATTGGTGTTCCATTTTATTTGACCCTCCGTCCTATCGGCGGTGATCACGCTGATGTCCTTCAAACATGGTGGTGAGCGAAGGAACAAGTTGACTTTTCTGTCGAATACAGGCCCAGATGAATGATACTTGAGATGTTCAGGGAGTCCTTAGTCAATGAATGTGGCTAAATACTGACAGCAAGTTAGAAGGAGATGAAAGAGGACAGAGGATAGAGACACGGGTTCAAGTCCCAGCACAACCATTCCCTGGTTTTGTAGGTACACGCGGCCGTCTCGAAATGCAAGTGTCTCGGTGAACCCAGTGCTCCCTCTGCAGCCTAGATACTTTGCAGGATTTTTTGGAGAATAGTGTAGGAAAGTGATATAGGGTATATGGTTAACTGTTCTGCACACATGGACAGATGGACAGACAAAAGGATGATTGATTGAGTGATTGATAAATAGATAGACAGAAAGATAGATAGATATAGGTACATATCGATTAGCACAAAGCTACTGCTCAAAACAAGGAGAGCAATGGTGAAAGCACATTGCAAAACTACAAACAAAAAAGAAGAATGAAATCCAGTTTAAAAAGTGCAGTAAGCAGCCATAAGAAGAAAACGAATCCTATCATTTGCAATAACGTGGATGGAGCTCGAGGGTATTATGCTCAGTCAAATAGGCCAGGCGGAGAAATACATGTACCAAATGATTTCACTCATGTGTGGAGTATGATAACAAAGAAAAACTGAAGGAAAAGACAGCAGCAGACTCACAGAACCCGAGAGTGGACCTACAGTTACCAAAGAGAAAGGGACTGGGTAGGGTTTGTGGGAAGGGAGTAATAAGTGCGGGGAAAAAGAATGGGGGCATTAGGATTAGCATGTATAATGTGTAGGGTGGGGTGTCATGGGTAGGGCTGTACAACACAGAGAAGACATGTAGTGATTCTACAGCATCTTAGTACATGCTGACGGAGAGCGGCTGTAACTGAGATTTGGGGTGACTTGGTGAAGAGGTTAGACAGAATAACATAATTTTCTGCATGTGATTGTATATTAATGAGAACAAAAAGAATTTCAAAGTGCAGTAAGAGCACAGCTCTCAAATATCAGAATAAAAGTACAGCCTTTGAGTGCTCCAATCTAAAGACACAGGGTTAGAAGAACTGATGAAAACTCAAGACCATCTACGTGCTTCCTTACTGGAGACTCACTTGACATCCAAGGACACAGACAAACTACAAGCTGAAGGGGCGGGGACAGGTACCCTACACAAGTGAAACTGAGAAACAAAGAAAGAAATGGATTCTGTTTTGGACCCCAGAGAGAGTCAGTAGAAAATAGCCCTATCTAGCCACCGTGAATTCTTTTTGTTTGGTTTCAGCAGTGCTCAGGCATAGATTTAGTGGTGCAGCAACTTCCTTCTCATTTCCTCTCTCCTCAACAAATGAATTGCTGTAATAATATGCGTCTGGGCATTTATAATCATTGCTTTTTATGATGTTCACGAATGTAAAGAAGTAATAACCACCTAAAGAGGGAAGTTTGGACACTCAAATAAACACTTCACTCCACAACACACTCTTTGTTCCCAACTGCTCCTGTCCAGAAATAGGTCTTAATTCATATTTGTCCCTCCACCTATCAGCAGTGATCACGCCAATGTCCCTCAAACATGGTGGTGTGCAAAGGGCCAAGTACACTTTTCTGTCGACAACAGGCCCAGACGAAGGATACTTGTGGTCTTCAGGGATCACTTACTCACTGAATGTGGCTAAATAAAGTCACCAAGCGAGCAGGAAGTATAAGAGGACAGAGGACAAAGATACGGGTTCAAGTCCTTTCACCTCCATTTACTGGTTTTGTAAGCACACTCTGCTGACACTACCTGAAAGCGTATCGGTGAACACAGTGCTCTCCTTAAGGCTTAGTTACCTTGCAAAGTTTCTGGAAGCATAATGTAGGGAAGAGACATAGGCTATGTTGTTAACTGTTCTGAACATAAGGATAGATGGGCAGACAAAAAGATGATTGTTTCATAGATAGATAGGTAGACAGACGACAGGTGAAAGAGAGATAGATAGGTACATAGATTAATAGATGATAGACATCATAGATAGATGATAGGAAGATAGATAGATAGATACATAGATAGATACATAGATACATAGATATATACATACATAGATACATAGATAGACAGACAGACCTTTAGATAGATAGATACAAATACATGTCGATTGACACAAAGCTATTGTTCATAACCAGGAGTTGAATGGTGAATAACAGAGCTAAACTACAAACAAAAAGGAAGAATGAAATCCAGTTTAAAAAGTGCAGTAAGCAGCCTTAAGAAGAAAACAAACACTAACATTTGCAATGACGTGGATGGAGCAAGACGGTAGTATGTTCAGAAAAATAGGGCAGGCGGATAAAGGCAAGTACCAAGTGATTTCACTCATGTGTGGAGTATAACAACAAAGAAAAACTGAAGTAAAAAAACAGCAGCAGACTCACAGAACCCGAGAGTTGACTAAAAGTAACCAAAGGAAAAAGGACTGGGCAGGGTGAGTCTGAAGGGAGGGATAAGTGTGGGGAGAATGAATGGGGGCATTAAGTTTAGCATATATAATGCGCGGGGTCGGGTGTGCATGGGGAGTACTGTACAACACAGAGAAGACTAGTAGAGATCATATAGCATCTTACTACTCACTCATGGACAGTGACATTAACGGGGACTTTTGTGGGGGACATGTTGAAGGGGTCTACAGCATCCAACTACGCGGATCGACAGTGACTGAAGAGGTTTTTCGGGGGGACTTGGTGAAGGGGGGAGCATAGTAAACATAATGTTCTTCACGTGATTGTAGATTAATGATAAAAATATTCTTTAAGTGCAATAAGTGCACAGCTCTGAATCATCAGAATAAAAGGTCAGGCACTGAGTGCTGCAAACAAAAGACACAGGGATAAAAGAAGGGATGAAAACTCAAGACACCTACGTGCTTACTTACAGAAGACTCACTTGAGATCCAAGGACACAGACAAACTACAAGCCGAAGGTGTGTGGACAAGTACCCTACACGAGTGAAACGGAAAATCAAACAATCAAGCAAATGGATTCTGTTTGAGTCCCCAGAGACAGTCAGCAGAAAATAGCCCTAACTGGCCACCGTGAATTCTTTTTGTTTGGTTTCAACAGTTCCCAGCCATAGATTTAGTGGTGCAGCAACATACTTCTCATTTTCTCTCACCTCGACATCTGAGTTGCTGTAATAATAAGCATCTGGGCCTTTGAAATCAGTGGATTTTATGATGTTCACGAATGTGACAATCTAATAACCACCTAAAGAGGGAAGTTTGGACACTCAAATAAACACGTCACTCCACAATACACTGTTAGCTGCCAACTGCTCCTGTCTAGAAATTGGTGTTCCTTTTTATTTGACCCTCCGTCCTATCAATGGTGATCACGCTGATGTCCTTCAAACATGGTGGTGAGCGAAGCAACAAGTTGACTTTTCTGTCGACAACAGGCCCAGAGGAATGATACTTGAGATCTTCAGGGAGCCCTTAGTCAATGAATGTGGCTAAATACAGACAGCAATTTAGAAGGAGATGAAAGAGGACAGAGGATAGAGACACGGGTTCAAGTCCCAGCACATCCATTCCCTGGTTTTGTAGGTACACGCGGCCGACTCGAACTGCAAGTGTCTCGGTGAACCCAGTGCTCCCTCTGCAGCCTAGATACTTTGCAGGATTTTGGGGAGCATAGTGTAGGAAAGTGATATAGTTTATATGGTTAACTGTTCTGCACACATGGACAGATGGACAGACAAAAGGATGATTGATTGAGTGATTGATAAATAGATAGACGGAAAGATAGATAGATATAGGTACATATCGATTAGCACAAAGCTACTGCTCAAAACAAGGAGAGCAATGGTGAAAGCACATTGCAAAACTACAAACAAAAAAGAAGAATGAAATCCAGTTTAAAAAGTGCAGTAAGCAGCCATAAGAAGAAAACGAATCCTATCATTTGCAATAACGTGGATGGAGCTCGAGGGTATTATGCTCAGTCAAATAGGCCAGGCAGAGAAATACATGTACCAAATGATTTCACTCATGTATGGAGTATGATAACAAAGAAAAACTGAAGGAAAAGACAGCAGCAGACTCACAGAACCCGAGAGTGGACCTACAGTTACCAAAGAGAAAGGGACTGGGTAGGGTTTGTGGGAAGGGAGTAATAAGTGCGGGGAAAAAGAATGGGGGCATTAGGATTAGCATGTATAATGTGTAGGGTGGGGTGTCATGGGTAGGGCTGTACAACACAGAGAAGACATGTAGTGATTCTACAGCATCTTAGTACATGCCGACGGAGAGCGGCTGTAACTGGGATTTGGGATGACTTGGTGAAGAGGGTAGACAGAATAACATAATTTTCTGCATGTGATTGTATATTAATGAGAACAAAAAGAATTTCAAAGTGCAGTAAGAGCACAGCTCTCAAATATCAGAATAAAAGTACAGCCTTTGAGTGCTCCAATCAAAAGACACAGGGTTAGAAGAACTGATGAAAACTCAAGACCACCTACGTGCTCCCTTACTGGAGACTCACTTGAGATCCAAGGACACAGACAAACTACAAGCTGAAGGGGCGGGGACAGGTACCCTACACAAGTGAAACTGAGAAACAAAGAAAGAAATGGACTCTGTTTTGGACCCCAGAGAGAGTCAGTAGAAAATAGCCCTATCTAGCCACCGTGAATTCTTTTTGTTTGGTTTCAGCAGTGCTCAGGCATAGATTTAGTGGTGCAGCAACTTCCTTCTCATTTCCTCTCACCTCAACAAATGAATTGCTGTAATAATATGCGTCTGGGAATTTATAATCATTGCTTTTTATGATGTTCACGAATGTAAAGAAGTAATAACCACCTAAAGAGGGAAGTTTGGACACTCAAATAAACACTTCACTCCACAACACACTCTTTGTTCCCAACTGCGCCTGTCCAGAAATAGGTCTTAATTCTTATTTGTCCCTCCACCTATCAGCAGTGATCACGCCAATGTCCCTCAAACATGGTGGTGTGCAAAGGGCCAAGTACACTTTTCTGTCGACAACAGGCCCAGACGAAGGATACTTGTGGTCTTCAGGGATCACTTACTCACTGAATGTGGCTAAATAAAGTCACCAAGCGAGCAGGAAGTATAAGAGGACAGAGGACAAAGATACGGGTTCAAGTCCTTTCACCTCCATTTACTGGTTTTATAAGCACACTCTGCTGACTCTACCTGAAAGCGTATCGGTGAACACAGTGCTCTCCTTATGGCTTAGTTACCTTGCAAGTTTTCTGGAAGCATAATGTAGGGAAGAGACATAGGCTATGTTGTTAACTGTTCTGAACATAAGGTAGATGGGCAGACAAAAAGATGATTGTTTCATAGATAGATAGGTAGACAGACGACAGGTGAAAGAGAGATAGATAGGTACATAGATTAATAGATGATAGACATCATAGATAGATGATAGGAAGATAGATAGATAGATACATAGATAGATACATAGATACATAGATATATACATACATAGATACATAGATAGACAGACAGACCTTTAGATAGATAGATACAAATACATGTCGATTGACACAAAGCTATTGTTCATAACCAGGAGTTGAATGGTGAATAACAGAGCTAAACTACAAACAAAAAGGAAGAATGAAATCCAGTTTAAAAAGTGCAGTAAGCAGCCTTAAGAAGAAAACAAATACTACCATTTGCAATGACGTGGATGGAGCAAGACGGTAGTATGTTCAGAAAAATAGGGCAGGCGGATAAAGGCAAGTACCAAGTGATTTCACTCATGTGTGGAGTATAACAACAAAGAAAAACTGAAGTAAAAAAACAGCAGCAGACTCACAGAACCCGAGAGTTGACTAAAAGTAACCAAAGGAAAAAGGACTGGGCAGGGTGAGTCTGAAGGGAGGGATAAGTGTGGGGAGAAAGAATGGGGTCATTAAGTTTAGCATGTATAATGCGCGGGGTCGGGTGTGCATGGGGAGTACTGTACAACACAGAGAAGACTAGTAGAGATCATATAGCATCTTACTACTCACTGATGGTAAGTGTCTGAAACGGGGACTTTTGGGGGGGACATGGTGAAGGGGTCTACAGCATCCAACTACGCTAATCGACTGTGACTGAAGAGGTTTTTCGGGGGGACTTGGTGAAGGGGGGAGCATAGTAAACATAATGTTCTTCACGTGATTGTAGATTAATGATAAAAAATATTCTTTAAGTGCAATAAGTGCACAGCTCTGAATCATCAGAATAAAAGGTCAGGCACTGAGTGCTGCAAACAAATGACACAGGGATTAAAGAAGGGATGAAAACTCAAGACACCTACGTGCTTACTTACAGGAGACTCACTTGAGATCCAAGGACACAGACAAACTACAAGCCGAAGGTGTGTGGACAAGTACCCTACAAGAGTGAAACGAAAAATCAAACAATCAAGCAAATGGATTCTGTTTGAGTCCCCAGAGACAGTCAGCAGAAAATAGCCCTATCTGGCCACCGTGAATTCTTTTTGTTTGGTTTCAACAGTTCCCAGCCATAGATTTAGTGGTGCAGCAACATACTTCTCATTTTCTCTCACCTCAACAACTGAGTTGCTGTAATAATAAAAATCTGGGCATTTAAAATCAGTGGATTTTATGTTGTTCACGAATGTGAAAATCTAATAACCACCTAAAGAGGGAAGTTTGGACACTCAAATAAACACGTCACTCCACAATACACTGTTAGCTCCCAACTGCTCCTGTCTAGAAATTGGTGTTCCATTTTATTTGACCCTCCATCCTATCGGCGGTGATCACGCTGATGTCCTTCAAACATGGTGGTGAGAGAAGCAACAAGTTGACTTTTCTGTCGAATACAGGCCCAGAGGAATGATACTTGAGATGTTCAGGGAGCCCTTAGTCAATGAATGTGGCTAAATACAGACAGCAAGTTAGAAGGAGATGAAAGAGGACAGAGGATAGAGACACGGGTTCAAGTCCCAGCACAACCATTCTCTGGTTTTGTAGGGACACGCGGCCGACTCGAAATGCAAGTGTCTCGGTGAACCCAGTGCTCCCTCTGCAGCCTAGATACTTTGCAGGTTTTTTGGAGAATAGTGTAGGAAAGTGATATAGTGTATATGGTTAATTGTTCTGCACACATGGACAGATGGAGAGACAAAAGGATGATTGATTGAGTGATTGATAAATAGATATACAGCAAGATAGATAGATATAGGTACATATCGATTAGCACAAAGCTACTGCTCAAAACAAGGAGAGCAATGGTGAAAGCACATTGCAGAACTACAAACAAAAAAGAAGAATGAAATCCAGTTTAAAAAGTGCAGTAAGCAGCCATAAGAAGAAAACGAATCCTATCATTTGCAATAACGTGGATGGAGCTCGAGGGTATTATGCTCAGTCAAATAGGCCAGGCGGAGAAATACATGTACCAAATGATTTCACTCATGTGTGGAGTATGATAACAAAGAAAAACTGAAGGAAAAGACAGCAGCAGACTCACAGAACCCGAGAGTGGACCTACAGTTACCAAAGAGAAAGGGACTGGGTAGGGTTTGTGGGAAGGGAGTAATAAGTGCGATGAAAAAGAATGGGGGCATTAGGATTAGCATTTATAATGTGTAGGGTGGGGTGTCATGGGTAGGGCTGTACAACACAGAGAAGACATGTAGTGATTCTACAGGATCTTATTACATGCTGACGGAGAGCGGCTGTAACTGGGATTTGGGGTGACTTGGTGAAGAGGGTAGACAGAATAACATAATTTTCTGCATGTGATTGTATATTAATGAGAACAAAAAGAATTTCAAAGTGCAGTAAGAGCACAGCTCTCAAATATCAGAATAAAAGTACAGCCTTTGAGTGCTCCAATCAAAAGACACAGGGTTAGAAGAACTGATGAAAACTCAAGACCATCTACGTGCTCCCTTACTGGAGACTCACTTGAGATCCAAGGACACAGACAAACTACAAGCTGAAGGGGCGGGGACAGGTACCCTACACAAGTGAAACTGAGAAACAAAGAAAGAAATGGATTCTGTTTTGGACCCCAGAGAGAGTCAGTAGAAAATAGCCCTATCTAGCCACCGTGAATTCTTTTTGTTTGGTTTCAGCAGTGCTCAGGCATAGATTTAGTGGTGCAGCAACTTCCTTCTCATTTCCTCTCACCTCAACAAATGAATTGCTGTAATAATATGCGTCTGGTAATTTATAATCATTGCTTTTTATGAAGTTCATGAATGTAAAGAAGTAATAACCACCTAAAGAGGGAAGTTTGGACACTCAAATAAACACTTCACTCCACAACACACTCTTTGTTCCCAACTGCTCCTGTCCAGAAATAGGTCTTAATTCATATTTGTCCCTCCACCTATCAGCAGTGATCACGCCAATGTCCCTCAAACATGGTGGTGTGCAAAGGGCCAAGTACACTTTTCTGTCGACAACAGGCCCAGACGAAGGATACTTGTGGTCTTCAGGGATCACTTACTCACTGAATGTGTCTAAATAAAGTCACCAAGCGAGCAGGAAGTATAAGAGGACAGAGGACAAAGATACGGGTTCAAGTCCTTTCACCTCCATTTACTGGTTTTGTAAGCACACTCTGCTGACTCTACCTGAAAACGTATCGGTGAACTCAGTGCTCTCCTTATGGCTTAGTTACCTTGCAAAGTTTCTGGAAGCATAATGTAGGGAAGAGACATAGGCTATGTTGTTAACTGTTCTGAACATAAGGATAGATGGGCAGACAAAAAATGATTGTTTCATAGATAGGTAGACAGACGACAGGTGAAAGAGAGATAGATAGGTACATAGATTAATAGATGATAGACATCATAGATAGATGATAGGAAGATAGATAGATAGATACATAGATAGATACATAGATACATAGATATATACATACAGAGATTCATAGATAGACAGACAGACCTTTAGATAGATAGATACAGATACATGTCGATTGACACAAAGCTATTGTTCATAACCAGGAGTTGAATGGTGAATAACAGAGCTAAACTACAAACAAAAAGGAAGAATGAAATCCAGTTTTAAAAGTGCAGTAAGCAGCCTTAAGAAGAAAACAAATACTACCATTTGCAATGACGTGGATGGAGCAAGACGGTAGTATGTTCAAAAAAATAGGGCAGGCAGATAAAGGCAAGTAACAAGTGATTTCACTCATGTGTGGAGTATAACAACAAAGAAAAACTGAAGTAACAAAACAGCAGCAGACTCACAGAACCCGAGAGTTGACTAAAAGTAACCAAAGGAAAAAGGACTGGGCAGGGTGAGTCTGAAGGGAGGGATAAGTGTGGGGAGAAAGAATGGGGGCATTAAGTTTAGCATGTATAATGCGCGGGGTCGGGTGTGCATGGGGAGTACTGTACAACACAGAGAAGACTAGTAGAGATCATATAGCATCTTACTACTCACTGATGGACAGTGAAATTAACGGGGACTTTTGGGGGGGACATGTTGAAGGGGTGTACAGCATCCAACTACGCGGATCGACAGTGACTGAAGAGGTTTTTCGGGGGGACTTGGTGAAGGGGGGAGCATAGTAAACATAATGTTCTTCACGTGATTGTAGATTAATGATAAAAAATATTCTTTAAGTGCAATAAGTGCACAGCTCTGAATCATCAGAATAAAAGGTCAGGCACTGAGTGCTGCAAACAAAAGACACAGGGAAAACTGAAGGGATGAAAACTCAAGACACCTACGTGCTTACTTACAGGAGACTCACTTGAGATCCAAGGACACAGACAAACTACAAGCCGAAGGTGTGTGGACAAGTACCCTACACGAGTGAAACGGAAAATCAAACAATCAAGCAAATGGATTCTGTTTGAGTCCCCAGAGACAGTCAGCAGAAAATAGCCGTAACTGGCCACCGTGAATTCTTTTTGTTTGGTTTCAAAAGTTCCCAGCCATAGATTTAGTGGTGCAGCAACATACTTCTCATTTTCTCTCACCTCAACATCTGAGTTGCTGAAATAATAAGCATCTGGGCCTTTGAAATCAGTGGATTTTATGATGTTCACGAAAGTGACAATCTAATAACAACCTAAAGAGGGAAGTTTGGACACTCAAATAAACACGTCACTCCACAATACACTGTTAGCTCCCAACTGCTCCTGTCTAGAAATTGGTGTTCCTTTTTATTTGACCCTCCGTCCTATCAGCGGTGATCACGCTGATGTCCTTCAAACATGGTGGTGAGCGAAGCAACAAGTTGACTTTTCTGTCGACAACAGGCCCAGAGGAATGATACTTGAGATCTTCAGGGAGCCCTTAGTCAATGAATGTGGCTAAATACAGACAGCAAGTTAGAAGGATATGAAAGAGGACAGAGGATAGAGACACGGGTTCAAGTCCCAGCACAACCATTCCCTGGTTTTGTAGGTACACGCGGCCGACTCGAACTTCAAGTGTCTCGGTGAACCCAGTGCTCCCTCTGCAGCCTAGATACTTTGCAGGATTTTTTGGAGAATAGTGTAGGAAAGTGATATAGGGTATATGGTTAACTGTTCTGCACACATGGACAGATGGACAGAAAAAAGGATGATTGATTGAGTGATTGATAAATAGATAGACAGAAAGATAGATAGATATAGGTACATATCGATTAGCACAAAGCTACTGCTCAAAACAAGGAGAGCAATGGTGAAAGCACATTGCAAAACTACAAACAAAAAAGAAGAATGAAATCCAGTTTAAAAAGTGCAGTAAGCAGCCATAAGAAGAAAACGAATCCTATCATTTGCAATAACGTGGATGGAGCTCGAGGGTATTATGCTCAGTCAAATAGGCCAGGCGGAGAAATACATGTACCAAATGATTTCACTCATGTGTGGAGTATGATAACAAAGAAAAACTGAAGGAAAAGACATCAGCAGACTCACAGAACCCGAGAGTGGACCTACAGTTACCAAAGAGAAAGGGACTGGGTAGGGTTTATGGGAAGGGAGTAATAAGTGCGGGGAAAAAGAATGGGGGCATTAGGATTAGCATGTATAATGTGTAGGGTGGTGTGTCATGGGTAGGGCTGTACAACACAGAGAAGACATGTAGTGATTCTACAGCATCTTAGTACATGCCGACGGAGAGCGGCTGTAACTGGGATTTGGGGTGACTTGGTGAAGAGGGTAGACAGAATAACATAATTTTCTGCATGTGATTGTATATTAATGAGAACAAAAAGAATTTCAAAGTGCAGTAAGAGCACAGCTCTCAAATATCAGAATAAAAGTACAGCCTTTGAGTGCTCCATTCAAAAGACACAGGGTTAGAAGAACTGATGAAAACTCAAGACCACCTACGTGCTCCCTTACTGGAGACTCACTTGAGATCCAAGGACACAGACAAACTAAAAGCTGATGGGGCGGGGCAGGTACCCTACACAAGTGAAACTGAGAAACAAAGAAAGAAATGGATTCTGTTTTGGACCCCAGAGAGAGTCAGTAGAAAATAGCCCTATCTAGCCACCGTGAATTCTTTTTGTTTGGTTTCAGCAGTGCTCAGGTGTAGATTTAGTGGTGCAGCAACTTCCTTCTCATTTCCTCTCACCTCAACAAATGAATTGCTGTAATAATATGCTTCTGGGCAGTTATAATCATTGCTTTTTATGATGTTCACGAATGTAAAGAAGTAATAACCACCTAAAGAGGGAAGTTTGGACACTCAAATAAACACTTCACTCCACAACACACTCTTTGTTTCCAAATGCTCCTGTGCAGAAATAGGTGTTAATTCATATTTGTCCCTCCACCTATCAGCAGTGATCACGCCAATGTCCCTCAAACATGGTGGTGTGCAAAGGTCCAAGTACACTTTTCTGTCGACAACAGGCCCAGACGAAGTATACTTGTGGTCTTCAGGGATCACTTACTCACTGAATGTGGCTAAATAAAGTCACCAAGCGAGCAGGAAGTATAAGAGGACAGAGGACAAAGATACGGGTTCAAGTCCTTTCACCTCCATTTACTGGTTTTATAAGCACACTCTGCTGACTCTACCTGAAAGCGTATCGGTGAACACAGTGCTCTCCTTATGGCTTAGTTACCTTGCAAAGTTTCTGGAAGCATAATGTAGGGAAGAGACATAGGCTATGTTGTTAACTGTTCTGAGCATAAGGATAGATGGGCAGACAAAAAGATGATTGTTTCATAGATAGATAGGTAGACAGACGACAGGTGAAAGAGAGATAGATAGGTACATAGATTAATAGATGATAGACATCATAGATAGATGATAGGAAGATAGATAGATAGATACATAGATAGATACATAGATACATAGATATATACATACAGAGATACATAGATAGACAGACAGACCTTTAGATAGATAGATACAGATACATGTCGATTGACACAAAGCTATTGTTCATAAAAAGGAGTTGAATGGTGAATAACATAGCTAAACTACAAACAAAAAGGAAGAACGAAATCCAGTTTAAAAAGTGCAGTAAGCAGCCTTAAGAAGAAAACAAATACTACCATTTGCAATGACGTGGATGGAGCAAGACGGTAGTATGTACAGAAAAATAGGGCAGGCGGATAAAGGCAAGTAACAAGTGATTTCACTCATGTGTGGAGTATAACAACAAAGAAAAACTGAAGTAAAAAAACAGCAGCAGACTCACAGAACCCGAGAGTTGACTAAAAGTAACCAAAGGAAAAAGGACTGGGCAGGGTGAGTCTGAAGGGAGGGATAAGTGTGGGGAGAAAGAATGGGGGCATTAAGTTTTGCATGTATAATGCGCGGGGTCGGGTGTGCATGGGGAGTACTGTACAACACAGAGAAGACTATTAGAGATCATATAGCATCTTACTACACACTGATGGACCGTGACTGTAACGGGGTCCTTTGGGGGGGACATGGTGAAGGGGTCTACAGCATCCAACTACGCGGATCGACAGTGACTGAAGAGGTTTTTCGGGGGGACTTGGTGAAGGGGGGAGCATAGTAAACATAATGTTCTTCACGTGATTGTAGATTAATGATAAAAAATATTCTTTAAGTGCAATAAGTGCACAGCTCTGAATCATCAGAATAAAAGGTCAGGCACTGAGTGCTGCAAACAAAAGACACAGGGATTAAAGAAGGGATGAAAACTCAAGACACCTACGTGCTTACTTACAGGAGACTCACTTGAGATCCAAGGACACAGACAAACTACAAGCCGAAGGTGTGTGGACAAGTACCCTACACGAGTGAAACGGAAAATCAAACAATCAAGCAAATGGATTCTGTTTGAGTCCCCAGAGACAGTCAGCAGAAAATAGCCCTATCTGGCCACCGTGAATTCTTTTTGTTTGGTTTCAACAGATCCCAGCGATAGATTTAGTGGTGCAGCAACATACTTCTCATTTTCTCTCACCTCAACAACTGAGTTGCTGTAATAATAAGCATCTGGGCATTTAAAATCAGTGGATTTTATGTTGTTCACGAATGTGAAAATCTAATAACCAACTAAAGAGGGAAGTTTGGACACTCAAATAAACACGTCACTCCACAATACACTGTTAGCTCCCAACTGCTCCTGTCTAGAAATTGGTGTTCCATTTTATTTGACCCTCCGTCCTATCGGCGGTGATCACGCTGATGTCCTTCAAACATGGTGGTGAGCGAAGGAACAAGTTGACTTTTCTGTCGAATACAGGCCAAGAGGAATGATACTTGAGATGTTCAGGGAGTCCTTAGTCAATGAATGTGGCTAAATACTGACAGCAAGTTAGAAGGAGATGAAAGAGGACAGAGGATAGAGACACGGGTTCAAGTCCCAGCACAACCATTCCCTGGTTTTGTAGGTACACGCGGCCGTCTCGAAATGCAAGTGTCTCGGTGAACCCAGTAATCCCTCTGCAGCCTAGATACTTTGCAGGATTTTTTGGAGAATAGTGTAGGAAATTGATATATTGTATATGGTTAACTGTTCTGCACACATGGACAGATGGACAGACAAAAGGATGATTGATTGAGTGATTGATAAATAGATAGACAGAAAGATAGATAGATATAGGTACATATCGATTAGCACAAAGCTACTGCTCAAAACAAGGAGAGCAATGGTGAAAGCACATTGCAAAACTACAAACAAAAAAGAAGAATGAAATCCAGTTTAAAAAGTGCAGTAAGCAGCCATAAGAAGAAAACGAATCCTATCATTTGCAATAACGTGGATGGAGCTCGAGGGTATTATGCTCAGTCAAATAGGCCAGGCGGAGAAATACATGTACCAAATGATTTCACTCATGTGTGGAGTATGATAACAAAGAAAAACTGAAGGAAAAGACAGCAGCAGACTCACAGAACCCGAGAGTGGACCTACAGTTAACAAAGAGAAAGGGACTGGGTAGGGTTTGTGGGAAGGGAGTAATAAGTGCGGGGAAAAAGAATGGGGGCATTAGGATTAGCATGTATAATGTGTAGGGTGGGGTGTCATGGGTAGGGCTGTACAACACAGAGAAGACATGTAGTGATTCTACAGCATCTTAGTACATGCTGACGGAGAGCGGCTGTAACTGAGATTTGGGGTGACTTGGTGAAGAGGTTAGACAGAATAACATAATTTTCTGCATGTGATTGTATATTAATGAGAACAAAAAGAATTTCAAAGTGCAGTAAGAGCACAGCTCTCAAATATCAGAATAAAAGTACAGTCTTTGAGTGCTCCAATCTAAAGACACAGGGTTAGAAGAACTGATGAAAACTCAAGACCATCTACGTGCTTCCTTACTGGAGACTCACTTGACATCCAAGGACACAGACAAACTACAAGCTGAAGGGGCGGGGACAGGTACCCTACACAAGTGAAACTGAGAAACAAAGAAAGAAATGGATTCTGTTTTGGACCCCAGAGAGAGTCAGTAGAAAATAGCCCTATCTAGCCACCGTGAATTCTTTTTGTTTGGTTTCAGCAGTGCTCAGGCATAGATTTAGTGGTGCAGCAACTTCCTTCTCATTTCCTCTCTCCTCAACAAATGAATTGCTGTAATAATATGCGTCTGGGCATTTATAATCATTGCTTTTTATGATGTTCACGAATGTAAAGAAGTAATAACCACCTAAAGAGGGAAGTTTGGACACTCAAATAAACACTTCACTCCACAACACACTCTTTGTTCCCAACTGCTCCTGTCCAGAAATAGGTCTTAATTCATATTTGTCCCTCCACCTATCAGCAGTGATCACGCCAATGTCCCTCAAACATGGTGGTGTGCAAAGGGCCAAGTACACTTTTCTGTCGACAACAGGCCCAGACGAAGGATACTTGTGGTCTTCAGGGATCACTTACTCACTGAATGTGGCTAAATAAAGTCACCAAGCGAGCAGGAAGTATAAGAGGACAGAGGACAAAGATACGGGTTCAAGTCCTTTCACCTCCATTTACTGGTTTTGTAAGCACACTCTGCTGACACTACCTGAAAGCGTATCGGTGAACACAGTGCTCTCCTTAAGGCTTAGTTACCTTGCAAAGTTTCTGGAAGCATAATGTAGGGAAGAGACATAGGCTATGTTGTTAACTGTTCTGAACATAAGGATAGATGGGCAGACAAAAAGATGATTGTTTCATAGATAGATAGGTAGACAGACGACAGGTGAAAGAGAGATAGATAGGTACATAGATTAATAGATGATAGACATCATAGATAGATGATAGGAAGATAGATAGATAGATACATAGATAGATACATAGATACATAGATATATACATACATAGATACATAGATAGACAGACAGACCTTTAGATAGATAGATACAGATACATGTCGATTGACACAAAGCTATTATTCATAACCTGGAGTTGAATGGTGAATAACATAGCTAAACTACAAACAAAAAGGAAGAATGAAATCCAGTTTAAAAAGTGCAGTAAGCAGCCTTAAGAAGAAAACAAACACTAACATTTGCAATGACGTGGATGGAGCAAGACGGTAGTATGTTCAGAAAAATAGGGCAGGCGGATAAAGGCAAGTACCAAGTGATTTCACTCATGTGTGGAGTATAACAACAAAGAAAAACTGAAGTAAAAAAAACAGCAGCAGACTCACAGAACCCGAGAGTTGACTAAAAGTAACCAAAGGAAAAAGGACTGGGCAGGGTGAGTCTGAAGGGAGGGATAAGTGTGGGGAGAATGAATGGGGGCATTAAGTTTAGCATATATAATGCGCGGGGTCGGGTGTGCATGGGGAGTACTGTACAACACAGAGAAGACTAGTAGAGATCATATAGCATCTTACTACTCACTCATGGACAGTGACATTAACGGGGACTTTTGGGGGGGACATGTTGAAGGGGTCTACAGCATCCAACTACGCGGATCGACAGTGACTGAAGAGGTTTTTCGGGGGGACTTGGTGAAGGGGGGAGCATAGTAAACATAATGTTCTTCACGTGATTGTAGATTAATGATAAAAATATTCTTTAAGTGCAATAAGTGCACAGCTCTGAATCATCAGAATAAAAGGTCAGGCACTGAGTGCTGCAAACAAAAGACACAGGGATAAAAGAAGGGATGAAAACTCAAGACACCTACCTGCTTACTTACAGAAGACTCACTTGAGATCCAAGGACACAGACAAACTACAAGCCGAAGGTGTGTGGACAAGTACCCTACACGAGTGAAACGGAAAATCAAACAATCAAGCAAATGGATTCTGTTTGAGTCCCCAGAGACAGTCAGCAGAAAATAGCCCTATCTGGCCACCGTGAATTCTTTTTGTTTGGTTTCAACAGTTCCCAGCCATAGATTTAGTGGTGCAGCAACATACTTCTCATTTTCTCTCACCTCGACATCTGAGTTGCTGTAATAATAAGCATCTGGGCCTTTGAAATCAGTGGATTTTATGATGTTCACGAATGTGACAATCTAATAACCACCTAAAGAGGGAAGTTTGGACACTCAAATAAACACGTCACTCCACAATACACTGTTAGCTGCCAACTGCTCCTGTCTAGAAATTGGTGTTCCTTTTTATTTGACCCTCCGTCCTATCAGCGGTGATCACGCTGATGTCCTTCAAACATGGTGGTGAGCGAAGCAACAAGTTGACTTTTCTGTCGACAACAGGCCCAGAGGAATGATACTTGAGATCTTCAGGGAGCCCTTAGTCAATGAATGTGGCTAAATACAGACAGCAATTTAGAAGGAGATGAAAGAGGACAGAGGATAGAGACACGGGTTCAAGTCCCAGCACATCCATTCCCTGGTTTTGTAGGTACACGCGGCCGACTCGAACTGCAAGTGTCTCGGTGAACCCAGTGCTCCCTCTGCAGCCTAGATACTTTGCAGGATTTTTTGGAGAATAGTGTAGGAAAGTGATATAGGGTATATGGTTAACTGTTCTGCACACATGGACAGATGGACAGACAAAAGGATGATTGATTGAGTGATTGATAAATAGATAGACAGAAAGATAGATAGATATAGGTACATATCGATTAGCACAAAGCTACTGCTCAAAACAAGGAGAGCAATGGTGAAAGCACATTGCAAAACTACAAACAAAAAAGAAGAATGAAATCCAGTTTAAAAAGTGCAGTAAGCAGCCATAAGAAGAAAACGAATCCTATCATTTGCAATAACGTGGATGGAGCTCGAGGGTATTATGCTCAGTCAAATAGGCCAGGCGGAGAAATACATGTACCAAATGATTTCACTCATGTGTGGAGTATGATAACAAAGAAAAACTGAAGGAAAAGACAGCAGCAGACTCACAGAACCCGAGAGTGGACCTACAGTTACCAAAGAGAAAGGGACTGGGTAGGGTTTATGGGAAGGGAGTAATAAGTGCGGGGAAAAAGAATGGGGGCATTAGGATTAGCATGTATAATGTGTAGGGTGGGATGTCATGGGTAGGGCTGTACAACACAGAGAAGACATGTAGTGATTCTACAGCATCTTAGTACATGCTGACGGAGAGCGGCTGTAACTGGGATTTGGGGTGACTTGGTGAAGAGGGTAGACAGAATAACATAATTTTCTGCATGTGATTGTATATTAATGAGAACAAAAAGAATTTCAAAGTGCAGTAAGAGCACAGCTCTCAAATATCAGAATAAAAGTACAGCCTTTGAGTGCTCCAATCAAAAGACACAGGGTTAGAAGAACTGATGAAAACTCAAGACCACCTACGTGCTCCCTTACTGGAGACTCACTTGAGATCCAAGGACACAGACAAACTAAAAGCTGATGGGGCGGGGCAGGTACCCTACACAAGTGAAACTGAGAAACAAAGAAAGAAATGGATTCTGTTTTGGACCCCAGAGAGAGTCAGTAGAAAATAGCCCTATCTAGCCACCGTGAATTCTTTTTCTTTGGTTTCAGCAGTGCTCAGGCATAGATTTAGTGGTGCAGCAACTTCCTTCTCATTTCCTCTCACCTCAACAAATGAATTGCTGTAATAATATACTTCTGGGCATTTATAATCATTGCTTTCTATGATGTTCACGAATGTAAAGAAGTAATAACCACCTAAAGAGGGAAGTTTGGACACTCAAATAAACATTTCCCTCCTCAACACACTCTTTGTTTCCAAATGCTCCTGTCCAGAAATAGGTGTTAATTCATATTTGTCCCTCCACCTATCAGCAGTGATCACGCCAATGTCCCTCAAACATGGTGGTGTGCAAAGGGCCAAGTACACTTTTCTGTCGACAACAGGCCCAGACGAAGGATACTTGTGGTCTTCAGGGATCACTTACTCATTGAATGTAGCTAAATAAAGTCAACAAGCGAGCAGGAAGTATAAGAGGACAGAGGACAAAGATACGGGTTCAAGTCCTTTCACCTCCATTTACTGGTTTTGTAAGCACACTCTGCTGAATCTACCTGAAAGCGTATCGGTGAACTCAGTGCTCTCCTTATGGCTTAGTTACCTTGCAAAGTTTCTGGAAGCATAATGTAGGGAAGAGACATAGGCTATGTTGTTAACTGTTCTGAACATAAGGATAGATGGTCAGACAAAAAGATGATTGTTTCATAGATAGATAGGTAGACAGACGACAGGTGAAAGAGAGAGAGATAGGTACATAGATTAATAGATGATAGACATCATAGATAGATGATAGGAAGATAGATAGATAGATACATAGATAGATACATAGATACATAGATATATACATACAGAGATACATAGATAGACAGACAGACCTTTAGATAGATAGATACAGATACATGTCGTTTGACACAAAGCTATTGTTCATAACCTGGAGTTGAATGGTGAATAACAGAGCTAAACTACAAACAAAAAGGAAGAACGAAATCCAGTTTAAAAAGTGCAGTAAGCAGCCTTAAGAAGAAAACAAATACTACCATTTGCAATGACGTGGATGGAGCAAGACGGTAGTATGTTCAGAAAAATAGGGCAGGCGGATAAAGGCAAGTACCAAGTGATTTCACTCATGTGTGGAGTATAACAACAAAGAAAAACTGAAGTAAAAAAACAGCAGCAGACTCACAGAACCCGAGAGTTGACTAAAAGTAACCAAAGGAAAAAGGACTGGGCAGGGTGAGTCTGAAGGGAGGGATAAGTGTGGGGAGAAAGAATGGGGGCATTAAGTTTTGCATGTATAATGCGCGGGGTCGGGTGTGCATGGGGAGTACTGTACAACACAGAGAAGACTATTAGAGATCATATAGCATCTTACTACACACTGATGGACCGTGACTGTAACGGGGACTTTTGGGGGGGACATGGTGAAGGGGTCTACAGCATCCAACTACGCGGATCGACAGTGACTGAAGAGGTTTTTCGGGGGGACTTGGTGAAGGGGGGAGCATAGTAAACATAATGTTCTTCACGTGATTGTAGATTAATGATAAAAAATATTCTTTAAGTGCAATAAGTGCACAGCTCTGAATCATCAGAATAAAAGGTCAGGCACTGAGTGCTGCAAACAAAAGACACAGGGATTAAAGAAGGGATGAAAACTCAAGACACCTATGTGCTTACTTACAGGAGACTCACTTGAGATCCAAGGACACAGACAAACTACAAGCCGAAGGTGTGTGGACAAGTACCCTACACGAGTGAAACGGAAAATCAAACAATCAAGCAAATGGATTCTGTTTGAGTCCCCAGAGACAGTCAGCAGAAAATAGCCCTATCTGGCCACCGTGAATTCTTTTTGTTTGGTTTCAACAGTTCCCAGCGATAGATTTAGTGGTGCAGCAACATACTTCTCATTTTCTCTCACCTCAACAACTGAGTTGCTGTAATAATAAGCATCTGGGCATTTAAAATCAGTGGATTTTATGTTGTTCACGAATGTGAAAATCTAATAACCACCTAAAGAGGGAAGTTTGGACACTCAAATAAACACGTCACTCCACAATACACTGTTAGCTGCCAACTGCTCCTGTCTAGAAATTGGTGTTCCTTTTTATTTGACCCTCCGTCCTATCAGCGGTGATCACGCTGATGTCCTTCAAACATGGTGGTGAGCGAAGCAACAAGTTGACTTTTCTGTCGACAACAGGCCCAGAGGAATGATACTTGAGATCTTCAGGGAGCCCTTAGTCAATGAATGTGGCTAAATACAGACAGCAATTTAGAAGGAGATGAAAGAGGACAGAGGATAGAGACTCGGGTTCAAGTCCCAGCACATCCATTCCCTGGTTTTGTAGGTACACGCGGCCGACTCGAACTGCAAGTGTCTCGGTGAACCCAGTGCGCCCTCTGCAGCCTAGATACTTTGCAGGATTTTGGGGAGCATAGTGTAGGAAAGTGATATAGTTTATATGGTTAACTGTTCTGCACACATGGACAGATGGACAGACAAAAGGATGATTGATAAATAGATAGACGGAAAGATAGATAGATATAGGTACATATCGATTAGCACAAAGCTACTGCTCAAAACAAGGAGAGCAATGGTGAAAGCACATTGCAAAACTACAAACAAAAAAGAAGAATGAAATCCAGTTTAAAAAGTGCAGTAAGCAGCCATAAGAAGAAAACGAATCCTATCATTTGCAATAACGTGGATGGAGCTCGAGGGTATTATGCTCAGTCAAATAGGCCAGGCGGAGAAATACATGTACCAAATGATTTCACTCATGTATGGAGTATGATAACAAAGAAAAACTGAAGGAAAAGACAGCAGCAGACTCACAGAACCCGAGAGTGGACCTACAGTTACCAAAGAGAAAGGGACTGGGTAGGGTTTGTGGGAAGGGAGTAATAAGTGCGGGGAAAAAGAATGGGGGCATTAGGATTAGCATGTATAATGTGTAGGGTGGGGTGTCATGGGTAGGGCTGTACAACACAGAGAAGACATGTAGTGATTCTACAGCATCTTAGTACATGCCGACGGAGAGCGGCTGTAACTGGGATTTGGGGTGACTTGGTGAAGAGGGTAGACAGAATAACATAATTTTCTGCATGTGATTGTATATTAATGAGAACAAAAAGAATTTCAAAGTGCAGTAAGAGCACAGCTCTCAAATATCAGAATAAAAGTACAGCCTTTGAGTGCTCCAATCTAAAGACACAGGGTTAGAAGAACTGATGAAAACTCAAGACCACCTACGTGCTCCCTTACTGGAGACTCACTTGAGATCCAAGGACACAGACAAACTACAAGCTGAAGGGGCGGGGACAGATACCCTACACAAGTGAAACTGAGAAACAAAGAAAGAAATGGATTCTGTTTTGGACCCCAGAGAGAGTCAGTAGAAAATAGCCCTATCTAGCCACCGTGAATTCTTTTGGTTTGGTTTCAGCAGTGCTCAGGCATAGATTTAGTGGTGCAGCAACTTCCTTCTCATTTCCTCTCACCTCAACAAATGAATTGCTGTAATAATATGCGACTGGGCATTTATAATCATTGCTTTTTATGATGTTCACGAATGTAAAGAAGTAATAACCACCTAAAGAGGGAAGTTTGGACACTCAAATAAACACTTCACTCCACAACACACTCTTTGTTCCCAACTGCGCCTGTCCAGAAATAGGTCTTAATTCATATTTGTCCCTCCACCTATCAGCAGTGATCACGCCAATGTCCCTCAAACATGGTGGTGTGCAAAGGGCCAAGTACACTTTTCTGTCGACAACAGGCCCAGACGAAGGATACTTGTGGTCTTCAGGGATCACTTACTCACTGAATGTGGCTAAATAAAGTCAACAAGCGAGCAGGAAGTATAAGAGGACAGAGGACAAAGATACGGGTTCAAGTCCTTTCACCTCCATTTACTGGTTTTGTAAGCACACTCTGCTGACTCTACCTGAAAGCGTATCGGTGAACTCAGTGCTCTCCTTATGGCTTAGTTACCTTGCAAAGTTTCTGGAAGCATAATGTAGGGAAGAGACATAGGCTATGTTGTTAACTGTTCTGAACATAAGGATAGATGGGCAGACAAAAAGATGATTGTTTCATAGATAGATAGGTAGACAGACGACAGGTGAAAGAGAGATAGATAGGTACATAGATTAATAGATGATAGACATCATAGATAGATGATAGGAAGATAGATAGATAGATACATAGATAGATACATAGATACATAGATATATACATACAGAGATACATAGATAGACAGACAGATCTTTAGATAGATAGATACACATACATGTCGATTGACACAAAGCTATTGTTCATAACCAGGAGTTGAATGGTGAATAACAGAGCTAAACTACAAACAAAAAGGAAGAACGAAATCCAGTTTAAAAAGTGCAGTAAGCAGCCTTAAGAAGAAAAAATATACTACCATTTGCAATGACGTGGATGGAGCAAGACGGTAGTATGTTCAGAAAAATAGGGCAGGCGGATAAAGGCAAGTACCAAGTGATTTCACTCATGTGTGGAGTATAACAACAAAGAAAAACTGAAGTAAAAAAACAGCAGCAGACTCACAGAACCCGAGAGTTGACTAAAAGTAACCAAAGGAAAAAGGACTGGGCAGGGTGAGTCTGAAGGGAGGGATAAGTGTGGGGAGAAAGAATGGGGGCATTAAGTTTTGCATGTATAATGCGCGGGGTCGGGTGTGCATGGTGAGTACTGTACAACACAGAGAAGACTATTAGAGATCATATAGCATCTTACTACACACTGATGGACCGTGACTGTAACGGGGACTTTTGGGGGGGACATGGTGAAGGGGTCTACAGCATCCAACTACGCTAATCGACAGTGACTGAAGAGGTTTTTCGGGGGGACTTGGTGAAGGGGGGAGCATAGTAAACATAATGTTCTTCACGTGATTGTAGATTAATGATAAAAAATATTCTTTAAGTGCAATAAGTGCACAGCTCTGAATCATCAGAATAAAAGGTCAGGCACTGAGTGCTGCAAACAAAAGACACAGGGATTAAAGAAGGGATGAAAACTCAAGACAGCTATGTGCTTACTTACAGGAGACTCACTTGAGATCCAAGGACACAGACAAACTACAAGCCGAAGGTGTGTGGACAAGTACCCTGCACGAGTGAAACGGAAAATCAAACAATCAAGCAAATGGATTCTGTTTGAGTCCCCAGAGACAGTCAGCAGAAAATAGCCCTATCTGGCCACCGTGAATTCTTTTTGTTTGGTTTCAACAGTTCCCAGCGATAGATTTAGTGGTGCAGCAACATACTTCTCATTTTCTCTCACCTCAACAACTGAGTTGCTGTAATAATAAGCATCTGGGCATTTAAAATCAGTGGATTTTATGTTGTTCACGAATGTGAAAATCTAATAACCACCTAAAGAGGGAAGTTTGGACACTCAAATAAACACGTCACTCCACAATACACTGTAAGCTGCCAACTGCTCCTGTCTAGAAATTGGTGTTCCTTTTTATTTGACCCTCCGTCCTATCAGCGGTGATCACGCTGATGTCCTTCAAACATGGTGGTGAGCGAAGCAACAAGTTGACTTTTCTGTCGACAACAGGCCCAGAGGAATGATACTTGAGATCTTCAGGGAGCCCTTAGTCAATGAATGTGGCTAAATACAGACAGCAATTTAGAAGGAGATGAAAGAGGACAGAGGATAGAGACACGGGTTCAAGTCCCAGCACATCCATTCCCTGGTTTTGTAGGTACACGCGGCCGACTCGAACTGCAAGTGTCTCGGTGAACCCAGTGCGCCCTCTGCAGCCTAGATACTTTGCAGGATTTTGGGGAGCATAGTGTAGGAAAGTGATAGAGTTTATATGGTTAACTGTTCTGCACACATGGACAGATGGACAGACAAAAGGATGATTGATAAATAGATAGACGGAAAGATAGATAGATATAGGTACATATCGATTAGCACAAAGCTACTGCTCAAAACAAGGAGAGCAATGGTGAAAGCACATTGCAAAACTACAAACAAAAAAGAAGAATGAAATCCAGTTTAAAAAGTGCAGTAAGCAGCCATAAGAAGAAAACGAATCCTATCATTTGCAATAACGTGGATGGAGCTCGAGGGTATTAGGCTCAGTCAAATAGGCCAGGCGGAGAAATACATGTACCAAATGATTTCACTCATGTATGGAGTATGATAACAAAGAAAAACTGAAGGAAAAGACAGCAGCAGACTAACAGAACCCGAGAGTGGACCTACAGTTACCAAAGAGAAAGGGACTGGGTAGGGTTTGTGGGAAGGGAGTAATAAGTGCGGGGAAAAAGAATGGGGGCATTAGGATTAGCATGTATAATGTGTAGGGTGGGGTGTCATGGGTAGGGCTGTACAACACAGAGAAGACATGTAGTGATTCTACAGCATCTTAGTACATGCCGACGGAGAGCGGCTGTAACTGGGATTTGGGGTGACTTGGTGAAGAGGGTAGACAGAATAACATAATTTTCTGCATGTGATTGTATATTAATGAGAACAAAAAGAATTTCAAAGTGCAGTAAGAGCACAGCTCTCAAATATCAGAATAAAAGTACAGCCTTTGAGTGCTCCAATCTAAAGACACAGGGTTAGAAGAACTGATGAAAACTCAAGACCACCTACGTGCTCCCTTACTGGAGACTCACTTGAGATCCAAGGACACAGACAAACTAAAAGCTGATGGGGCGGGGCAGGTACCCTACACAAGTGAAACTGAGAAACAAAGAAAGAAATGGATTCTGTTTTGGACCCCAGAGAGAGTCAGTAGAAAATAGCCCTATCTAGCCACCGTGAATTCTTTTTCTTTGGTTTCAGCAGTGCTCAGGCATAGATTTAGTGGTGCAGCAACTTCCTTCTCATTTCCTCTCACCTCAACAAATGAATTGCTGTAATATTATACTTCTGGGCATTTATAATCATTGCTTTCTATGATGTTCACGAATGTAAAGAAGTAATAACCACCTAAAGAGGGAAGTTTGGACACTCAAATAAACACTTCACTCCACAACACACTCTTTGTTTCCAAATGCTCCTGTCCTGAAATAGGTGTTAATTCATATTTGTCCCTCCACCTATCAGCAGTGATCACGCCAATGTCCCTCAAACATGGTGGTGTGCAAAGGTCCAAGTACACTTTTCTGTCGACAACAGGCCCAGACGAAGGATACTTGTGGTCTTCAGGGATCACTTACTCACTGAATGTGGCTAAATAAAGTCAACAAGCGAGCAGGAAGTATAAGAGGACAGAGGACAAAGATACGGGTTCAAGTCCTTTCACCTCCATTTACTGGTTTTGTAAGCACACTCTGCTGACTCTACCTGAAAGCGTATCGGTGAACTCAGTGCTCTCCTTATGGCTTAGTTACCTTGCAAAGTTTCTGGAAGCATAATGTAGGGAAGAGACATAGGCTATGTTGTTAACTGTTCTGAACATAAGGATAGATGGGCAGACAAAAAGATGATTGTTTCATAGATAGATAGGTAGACAGACGACAGGTGAAAGAGAGATAGATAGGTACATAGATTAATAGATGATAGACATCATAGATAGATGATAGGAAGATAGATAGATAGATACATAGATAGATACATAGATACATAGATATATACATACAGAGATACATAGACAGACAGACCTTTAGATAGATAGATACACATACATGTCGATTGACACAAAGCTATTGTTCATAACCAGGAGTTGAATGGTGAATAACAGAGCTAAACTACAAACAAAAAGGAAGAACGAAATCCAGTTTAAAAAGTGCAGTAAGCAGCCTTAAGAAGAAAACAAATACTACCATTTGCAATGACGTGGATGGAGCAAGACGGTAGTATGTTCAGAAAAATAGGGCAGGCGGATAAAGGCAAGTACCAAGTGATTTCACTCATGTGTGGAGTATAACAACAAAGAAAAACTGAAGTAAAAAAACAGCAGCAGACTCACAGAACCCGAGAGTTGACTAAAAGTAACCAAAGGAAAAAGGACTGGGCAGGGTGAGTCTGAAGGGAGGGATAAGTGTGGGGAGAAAGAATGGGGGCATTAAGTTTAGCATGTATAATGCGCGGGGTCGGGTGTGCATGGTGAGTACTGTACAACACAGAGAAGACTATTAGAGATCATATAGCATCTTACTACACATTGATGGACCGTGACTGTAACGGGGACTTTTGGGGGGGACATGGTGAAGGGGTCTACAGCATCCAACTACGCGGATCGACAGTGACTGAAGAGGTTTTTCGGGGGGACTTGGTGAAGGGGGGAGCATAGTAAACATAATGTTCTTCACGTGATTGTAGATTAATGATAAAAAATATTCTTTAAGTGCAATAAGTGCACAGCTCTGAATCATCAGAATAAAAGGTCAGGCACTGAGTGCTGCAAACAAAAGACACAGGGATTAAAGAAGGGATGAAAACTCAAGACACCTATGTGCTTACTTACAGGAGACTCACTTGAGATCCAAGGACACAGACAAACTACAAGCCGAAGGTGTGTGGACAAGTACCCTGCACGAGTGAAACGGAAAATCAAACAATCAAGCAAATGGATTCTGTTTGAGTCCCCAGAGACAGTCAGCAGAAAATAGCCCTATCTGGCCACCGTGAATTCTTTTTGTTTGGTTTCAACAGTTCCCAACGATAGATTTAGTGGTGCAGCAACATACTTCTCATTTTCTCTCACCTCAACAACTGAGTTGCTGTAATAATAAGCATCTGGGCCTTTGAAATCAGTGGATTTTATGTTGGTCACGAATGTGAAAATCTAATAACCACCTAAAGAGGGAAGTTTGGACACTCAAATAAACACGTCACTCCACAATACACTGTTAGCTCCCAACTGCTCCTGTCTAGAAATTGGTGTTCCTTTTTATTTGACCCTCCGTCCTATCAGCGGTGATCACGCTGATGTCCTTCAAACATGGTGGTGAGTGAAGCAACAAGTTGACTTTTCTGTCGACAACAGGCCCAGAGGAATGATACTTGAGATCTTCAGGGAGCCCTTAGTCAATGAATGTGGCTAAATACAGACAGCAATTTAGAAGGAGATGAAAGAGGACAGAGGATAGAGACACGGGTTCAAGTCCCAGCACATCCATTCCCTGGTTTTGTAGGTACACGCGGCCGACTCGAACTGCAAGTGTCTCGGTGAACCCAGTGCGCCCTCTGCAGCCTAGATACTTTGCAGGATTTTGGGGAGCATAGTGTAGGAAAGTGATATAGTTTATATGGTTAACTGTTCTGCACACATGGACAGATGGACAGACAAAAGGATGATTGATTGAGTGATTGATAAATAGATAGACGGAAAGATAGATAGATATAGGTACATATCTTTTAGCTCAAAGCTACTGCTCAAAACAAGGAGAGCAATGGTGAAAGCACATTGCAAAACTACAAACAAAAAAGAAGAATGAAATCCAGTTTAAAAAGTGCAGTAAGCAGCCATAAGAAGAAAACGAATCCTATCATTTGCAATAACGTGGATGGAGCTCGAGGGTATTATGCTCAGTCAAATAGGCCAGGCGGAGAAATACATGTACCAAATGATTTCACTCATGTATGGAGTATGATAACAAAGAAAAACTGAAGGAAAAGACAGCAGCAGACTCACAGAACCCGAGAGTGGACCTACAGTTACCAAAGAGAAAGGGACTGGGTAGGGTTTGTGGGAAGGGAGTAATAAGTGCGGGGAAAAAGAATGGGGGCATTAGGATTAGCATGTATAATGTGTAGGGTGGGGTGTCATGGGTAGGGCTGTACAACACAGAGAAGACATGTAGTGATTCTACAGCATCTTAGTACATGCCGACGGAGAGCGGCTGTAACTGGGATTTGGGGTGACTTGGTGAAGAGGGTAGACAGAATAACATAATTTTCTGCATGTGATTGTATATTAATGAGAACAAAAAGAATTTCAAAGTGCAGTAAGAGCACAGCTCTCAAATGTCAGAATAAAAGTACAGCCTTTGAGTGCTCCAATCTAAAGACACAGGGTTAGAAGAACTGATGAAAACTCAAGACCACCTACGTGCTCCCTTACTGGAGACTCACTTGAGATCCAAGGACACAGACAAACTACAAGCTGAAGGGGCGGGGACAGGTACCCTACACAAGTGAAACTGAGAAACAAAGAAAGAAATGGATTCTGTTTTGGACCCCAGAGAGAGTCAGTAGAAAATAGCCCTATCTAGCCACCGTGAATTCTTTTGGTTTGGTTTCAGCAGTGCTCAGGCATAGATTTAGTGGTGCAGCAACTTCCTTCTCATTTCCTCTCTCCTCAACAAATGAATTGCTGTAATAATATGCGTCTGGGCATTTATAATCATTGCTTTTTATGATGTTCACGAATGTAAAGAAGTAATAACCACCTAAAGAGGGAAGTTTGGACACTCAAATAAACACTTCACTCCACAACACACTCTTTGTTCCCAACTGCTCCTGTCCAGAAATAGGTCTTAATTCATATTTGTCCCTCCACCTATCAGCAGTGATCACGCCAATGTCCCTCAAACATGGTGGTGTGCAAAGGTCCAAGTACACTTTTCTGTCCACAACAGGCCCAGACGAAGGATACTTGTGGTCTTCAGGGATCACTTACTCACTGAATGTGGCTAAATAAAGTCAACAAGCGAGCAGGAAGTATAAGAGGACAGAGGAAAAAGATACGGGTTCAAGTCCTTTCACCTCCATTTACTGGTTTTGTAAGCACACTCTGCTGACTCTACCTGAAAGCGTATCGGTGAACTCAGTGCTCTCCTTATGGCTTAGTTACCTTGCAAAGTTTCTGGAAGCATAATGTAGGGAAGAGACATAGGCTATGTTGTTAACTGTTCTGAACATAAGGATAGATGGGCAGACAAAAAGATGATTGTTTCATAGATAGATAGGTAGACAGACGACAGGTGAAAGAGAGATAGATAGGTACATAGATTAATAGATGATAGAGATCATAGATAGATGATAGGAAGATAGATAGATAGATACATAGATAGATACATAGATACATAGATATATACATACAGAGATACATAGACAGACAGACCTTTAGATAGATAGATACATATACATGTCGATTGACACAAAGCTATTGTTCATAACCAGGAGTTGAATGGTGAATAACAGAGCTAAACTACAAACAAAAAGGAAGAACGAAATCCAGTTTAAAAAGTGCAGTAAGCAGCCTTAAGAAGAAAACAAATACTACCATTTGCAATGACGTGGATGGAGCAAGACGGTAGTATGTTCAGAAAAATAGGGCAGGCGGATAAAGGCAAGTACCAAGTGATTTCACTCATGTGTGGAGTATAACAACAAAGAAAAACTGAAGTAAAAAAACAGCAGCAGACTCACAGAACCCGAGAGTTGACTAAAAGTAACCAAAGGAAAAAGGACTGGGCAGGGTGAGTCTGAAGGGAGGGATAAGTGTGGGGAGAAAGAATGGGGGCATTAAGTTTTGCATGTATAATGCGCGGGGTCGGGTGTGCATGGTGAGTACTGTACAACACAGAGAAGACTATTAGAGATCATATAGCATCTTAGTACACATTGATGGACCGTGACTGTAACGGGGACTTTTGGGGGGGACATGGTGAAGGGGTCTACAGCATCCAACTACGCGGATCGACAGTGACTGAAGAGGTTTTTCGGGGGGACTTGGTGAAGGGGGGAGCATAGTAAACATAATGTTCTTCACGTGATTGTAGATTAATGATAAAAAATATTCTTTAAATGCAATAAGTGCACAGCTCTGAATCATCAGAATAAAAGGTCAGGCACTGAGTGCTGCAAACAAAAGACACAGGGATTAAAGAAGGGATGAAAACTCAAGACACCTATGTGCTTACTTACAGGAGACTCACTTGAGATCCAAGGACACAGACAAACAACAAGCCGAAGGTGTGTGGACAAGTACCCTGCACGAGTGAAACGGAAAATCAAACAATCAAGCAAATGGATTCTGTTTGAGTCCCCAGAGACAGTCAGCAGAAAATAGCCCTATCTGGCCACCGTGAATTCTTTTTGTTTGGTTTCAACAGTTCCCAACGATAGATTTAGTGGTGCAGCAACATACTTCTCATTTTCTCTCACCTCAACAACTGAGTTGCTGTAATAATAAGCATCTGGGCCTTTGAAATCAGTGGATTTTATGTTGGTCACGAATGTGAAAATCTAATAACCACCTAAAGAGGGAAGTTTGGACACTCAAATAAACACGTCACTCCACAATACACTGTTAGCTCCCAACTGCTCCTGTCTAGAAATTGGTGTTCCTTTTTATTTGACCCTCCGTCCTATCAGCGGTGATCACGCTGATGTCCTTCAAACATGGTGGTGAGTGAAGCAACAAGTTGACTTTTCTGTCGACAACAGGCCCAGAGGAATGATACTTGAGATCTTCAGGGAGCCCTTAGTCAATGAATGTGGCTAAATACAGACAGCAATTTAGACGGAGATGAAAGAGGACAGAGGATAGAGACACGGGTTCAAGTCCCAGCACATCCATTCCCTGGTTTTGTAGGTACACGCGGCCGACTCGAACTGCAAGTGTCTCGGTGAACCCAGTGCGCCCTCTGCAGCCTAGATACTTTGCAGGATTTTGGGGAGCATAGTGTAGGAAAGTGATATAGTTTATATGGTTAACTGTTCTGCACACATGGACAGATGGACAGACAAAAGGATGATTGATTGAGTGATTGATAAATAGATAGACGGAAAGATAGATAGATATAGGTACATATCTTTTAGCTCAAAGCTACTGCTCAAAACAAGGAGAGCAATGGTGAAAGCACATTGCAAAACTACAAACAAAAAAGAAGAATGAAATCCAGTTTAAAAAGTGCAGTAAGCAGCCATAAGAAGAAAACGAATCCTATCATTTGCAATAACGTGGATGGAGCTCGAGGGTATTATGCTCAGTCAAATAGGCCAGGCGGAGAAATACATGTACCAAATGATTTCACTCATGTATGGAGTATGATAACAAAGAAAAACTGAAGGAAAAGACAGCAGCAGACTCACAGAACCCGAGAGTGGACCTACAGTTACCAAAGAGAAAGGGACTGGGTAGGGTTTGTGGGAAGGGAGTAATAAGTGCGGGGAAAAAGAATGGGGGCATTAGGATTAGCATGTATAATGTGTAGGGTGGGGTGTCATGGGTAGGGCTGTACAACACAGAGAAGACATGTAGTGATTCTACAGCATCTTAGTACATGCCGACGGAGAGCGGCTGTAACTGGGATTTGGGGTGACTTGGTGAAGAGGGTAGACAGAATAACATAATTTTCTGCATGTGATTGTATATTAATGAGAACAAAAAGAATTTCAAAGTGCAGTAAGAGCACAGCTCTCAAATGTCAGAATAAAAGTACAGCCTTTGAGTGCTCCAATCTAAAGACACAGGGTTAGAAGAACTGATGAAAACTCAAGACCACCTACGTGCTCCCTTACTGGAGACTCACTTGAGATCCAAGGACACAGACAAACTACAAGCTGAAGGGGCGGGGACAGGTACCCTACACAAGTGAAACTGAGAAACAAAGAAAGAAATGGATTCTGTTTTGGACCCCAGAGAGAGTCAGTAGAAAATAGCCCTATCTAGCCACCGTGAATTCTTTTGGTTTGGTTTCAGCAGTGCTCAGGCATAGATTTAGTGGTGCAGCAACTTCCTTCTCATTTCCTCTCTCCTCAACAAATGAATTGCTGTAATAATATGCGTCTGGGCATTTATAATCATTGCTTTTTATGATGTTCACGAATGTAAAGAAGTAATAACCACCTAAAGAGGGAAGTTTGGACACTCAAATAAACACTTCACTCCACAACACACTCTTTGTTCCCAACTGCTCCTGTCCAGAAATAGGTCTTAATTCATATTTGTCCCTCCACCTATCAGCAGTGATCACGCCAATGTCCCTCAAACATGGTGGTGTGCAAAGGGCCAAGTACACTTTTCTGTCGACAACAGGCCCAGACGAAGGATACTTGTGGTCTTCAGGGATCACTTACTCACTGAATGTGGCTAAATAAAGTCAACAAGCGAGCAGGAAGTATAAGAGGACAGAGGACAAAGATACGGGTTCAAGTCCTTTCACCTCCATTTACTGGTTTTGTAAGCACACTCTGCTGACTCTACCTGAAAGCGTATCGGTGAACTCAGTGCTCTCCTTATGGCTTAGTTACCTTGCAAAGTTTCTGGAAGCATAATGTAGGGAAGAGACATAGGCTATGTTGTTAACTGTTCTGAACATAAGGATAGATGGGCAGACAAAAAGATGATTGTTTTATAGATAGATAGGTAGACAGACGACAGGTGAAAGAGAGATAGATAGGTACATAGATTAATAGATGATAGACATCATAGATAGATGATAGGAAGATAGATAGATAGATACATAGATAGATACATAGATACATAGATATATACATACATAGATACATAGATAGACAGACAGACCTTTAGATACATAGATACAGATACATGTCGATTCACACAAAGCTATTGTTCATAACCAGGAGTTGAATGGTGAATAACATAGCTAAACTACAACAAAAAGGAGGAATGAAATCCAGTTTAAAAAGTGCAGTAAGCAGCCTTAAGAAGAAAAAATATACTACCATTTGCAATGACGTGGATGGAGCAAGACGGTAGTATGTTCAGAAAAATAGGGCAGGCGGATAAAGGCAAGTACCAAGTGATTTCACTCATGTGTGGAGTATAACAACAAAGAAAAACTGAAGTAAAAAAACAGCAGCAGACTCACAGAACCCGAGAGTTGACTAAAAGTAACCAAAGGAAAAAGGACTGGGCAGGGTGAGTCTGAAGGGAGGGATAAGTGTGGGGAGAAAGAATGGGGGCATTAAGTTTAGCATGTACTATGCGCGGTGTCGGGTGTGCATGGGGAGTTCTGTACAACACAGAGAAGACTAGAAGAGATCATATAGCATCTTACTACTCAATGATGGAGCGTGATTGTAACGGGGACTTTTGGGGGGGACATGGTGAAGGGGTGTACAGCATCCAAATACGCTGATCGACAGTGACTGAAGAGGCTTTTCAGGCGGACTTGGTGAAGGGGGGAGCATAGTAAACATAATGTTCTTCACGTGATTGTAGATTAATGATAAAAAATATTCTTTAAGTGCAATAAGTGCACAGCTCTGAATCATCAGAATAAAAGGTCAGGCACTGAGTGCTGCAAACAAAAGACACAGGGATGAAAGAAGGGATGAAAATTCAAGACACCTACGTGCTTACTTACAGGAGACTCACTTGAGATCCAAGGACACAGACAAACTACAAGCCAAAGGTGTGTGGACAAGTACACTACACGAGTGAAACGGAAAATCAAACAATCAAGCAAATGGATTCTGTTTGAGTCCCCGGAGACAGTCAGCAGAAAATAGCCCTATCTGGCCACCGTGAATTCTTTTTGTTTGGTTTCAACAGTTCCCAGCGATAGATTTAGTGGTGCAGCAACATACTTCTCATTTTCTCTCACCTCAACAACTGAGTTGCTGTAATAATAAGCATCTGGGCCTTTGAAATCAGTGGATTTTATGTTGGTCACGAATGTGAAAATCTAATAACCACCTAAAGAGGGAAGTTTGGACACTCAAATAAACACGTCACTCCACAATACACTGTTAGCTCCCAACTGCTCCTGTCTAGAAATTGGTGTTCCTTTTTATTTGACCCTCCGTCCTATCAGCGGTGATCACGCTGATGTCCTTCAAACATGGTGGTGAGCGAAGCAACAAGTTGACTTTTCTGTCGACAACAGGCCCAGAGGAATGATACTTGAGATCTTCAGGGAGCCCTTATTCAATGAATGTGGCTAAACACAGACAGCAAGTTAGAAGGAGATGAAAGAGGACAGAGGATAGAGACACGGGTTCAAGTCCCAGCACAACCATTCCCTGGTTTTGTAGGTACACGCGGCCGACTCGAACTGCAAGTGTCTCGGTGAACCCAGTGCTCCCTCTGCAGCCTAGATACTTTGAAGGATTTTTTGGGAGCATAGTGTAGGAAAGTGTTATAGGGTATATGGTTAACTATTCTGCACACATGGACAGATGGAAAGAAAAAAGGATGATTGATTGAGTGATTGATAAATAGATAGACAGAAAGATAGATATAGGTACATATCGATTAGCACAACGCTACTGCTCAAAACAAGGAGAGCAATGGTGAAAGCACATTGCAAAACTACAAACAAAAAAGAATGAAATCCAGTTTAAAAAGTGCAGTAAGCAGCCATAAGAAGAAAAGGAATCCTATCGTTTGCAATAACGTGGATGGAGCTCGAGGGTATTATGCTCAGTCAAATAGGCCAGGCGGAGAAATACATGTACCAAAGGATTTCACTTATGTGTGGAGTATGATAACAAAGAAAAACTGAAGGAAAAGACAGCAGCAGACTCACAGAAACCGAGAGTGGACCTACAGTTACCAAAGAGAAAGGGACAGGGTAGGGTTTGTGGGAAGGGAGTAATAAGTGCGGGGAAAAAGAAAGTGGGCATTAGGATTAGCATGTATAATGTGTAGGGTGGGGTGTCATGGGTAGGGCTGTACAACACAGAGAAGACATGTAGTGATTCTACAGCATCTTAGTACATGCCGACGGAGAGCGGCTGTAACTGGGATTTGGGGTGACTTGGTGAAGAGGGTAGACAGAATAACATAATTTTCTGCATGTGATTGTATATTAATGAGAACAAAAAGAATTTCAAAGTGCAGTAAGAGCACAGCTCTCAAATATCAGAATAAAAGTACAGCCTTTGAGTGCTCCAATCTAAAGACACAGGGTTAGAAGAACTGATGAAAACTCAAGACCACCTACGTTCTCCCTTACTGGAGACTCACTTGAGATCCAAGGACACAGACAAACTAAAAGCTGATGGGGCGGGGCAGGTACCCTACACAAGTGAAACTGAGAAACAAAGAAAGAAATGGATTCTGTTTTGGACCCCAGAGAGAGTCAGTAGAAAATAGCCCTATCTAGCCACCGTGAATTCTTTTTCTTTGGTTTCAGCAGTGCTCAGGCATAGATTTAGTGGTGCAGCAACTTCCTTCTCATTTCCTCTCACCTCAACAAATGAATTGCTGTAATAATATACTTCTGGGCATTTATAATCATTGCTTTCTATGATGTTCACGAATGTAAAGAAGTAATAACCACCTAAAGAGGGAAGTTTGGACACTCAAATAAACACTTCACTCCACAACACACTCTTTGTTTCCAAATGCTCCTGTCCTGAAATAGGTGTTAATTCATATTTGTCCCTCCACCTATCAGCAGTGATCACGCCAATGTCCCTCAAACATGGTGGTGTGCAAAGGTCCAAGTACACTTTTCTGTCGACAACAGGCCCAGACGAAGGATACTTGTGGTCTTCAGGGATCACTTACTCACTGAATGTGGCTAAATAAAGTCAACAAGCGAGCAGGAAGTATAAGAGGACAGAGGACAAAGATACGGGTTCAAGTCCTTTCACCTCCATTTACTGGTTTTGTAAGCACACTCTGCTGACTCTACCTGAAAGCGTATCGGTGAACTCAGTGCTCTCCTTATGGCTTAGTTACCTTGCAAAGTTTCTGGAAGCATAATGTAGGGAAGAGACATAGGCTATGTTGTTAACTGTTCTGAACATAAGGATAGATGGGCAGACAAAAAGATGATTGTTTCATAGATAGATAGGTAGACAGACGACAGGTGAAAGAGAGATAGATAGGTACATAGATTAATAGATGATAGACATCATAGATAGATGATAGGAAGATAGATAGATAGATACATAGATAGATACATAGATACATAGATATATACATACAGAGATACATAGACAGACAGACCTTTAGATAGATAGATACACATACATGTCGATTGACACAAAGCTATTGTTCATAACCAGGAGTTGAATGGTGAATAACAGAGCTAAACTACAAACAAAAAGGAAGAACGAAATCCAGTTTAAAAAGTGCAGTAAGCAGCCTTAAGAAGAAAACAAATACTACCATTTGCAATGACGTGGATGGAGCAAGACGGTAGTATGTTCAGAAAAATAGGGCAGGCGGATAAAGGCAAGTACCAAGTGATTTCACTCATGTGTGGAGTATAACAACAAAGAAAAACTGAAGTAAAAAAACAGCAGCAGACTCACAGAACCCGAGAGTTGACTAAAAGTAACCAAAGGAAAAAGGACTGGGCAGGGTGAGTCTGAAGGGAGGGATAAGTGTGGGGAGAAAGAATGGGGGCATTAAGTTTAGCATGTATAATGCGCGGGGTCGGGTGTGCATGGTGAGTACTGTACAACACAGAGAAGACTATTAGAGATCATATAGCATCTTACTACACATTGATGGACCGTGACTGTAACGGGGACTTTTGGGGGGGACATGGTGAAGGGGTCTACAGCATCCAACTACGCGGATCGACAGTGACTGAAGAGGTTTTTCGGGGGGACTTGGTGAAGGGGGGAGCATAGTAAACATAATGTTCTTCACGTGATTGTAGATTAATGATAAAAAATATTCTTTAAGTGCAATAAGTGCACAGCTCTGAATCATCAGAATAAAAGGTCAGGCACTGAGTGCTGCAAACAAAAGACACAGGGATTAAAGAAGGGATGAAAACTCAAGACACCTATGTGCTTACTTACAGGAGACTCACTTGAGATCCAAGGACACAGACAAACTACAAGCCGAAGGTGTGTGGACAAGTACCCTGCACGAGTGAAACGGAAAATCAAACAATCAAGCAAATGGATTCTGTTTGAGTCCCCAGAGACAGTCAGCAGAAAATAGCCCTATCTGGCCACCGTGAATTCTTTTTGTTTGGTTTCAACAGTTCCCAACGATAGATTTAGTGGTGCAGCAACATACTTCTCATTTTCTCTCACCTCAACAACTGAGTTGCTGTAATAATAAGCATCTGGGCCTTTGAAATCAGTGGATTTTATGTTGGTCACGAATGTGAAAATCTAATAACCACCTAAAGAGGGAAGTTTGGACACTCAAATAAACACGTCACTCCACAATACACTGTTAGCTCCCAACTGCTCCTGTCTAGAAATTGGTGTTCCTTTTTATTTGACCCTCCGTCCTATCAGCGGTGATCACGCTGATGTCCTTCAAACATGGTGGTGAGTGAAGCAACAAGTTGACTTTTCTGTCGACAACAGGCCCAGAGGAATGATACTTGAGATCTTCAGGGAGCCCTTAGTCAATGAATGTGGCTAAATACAGACAGCAATTTAGAAGGAGATGAAAGAGGACAGAGGATAGAGACACGGGTTCAAGTCCCAGCACATCCATTCCCTGGTTTTGTAGGTACACGCGGCCGACTCGAACTGCAAGTGTCTCAGTGAACCCAGTGCGCCCTCTGCAGCCTAGATACTTTGCAGGATTTTGGGGAGCATAGTGTAGGAAAGTGATATAGTTTATATGGTTAACTGTTCTGCACACATGGACAGATGGACAGACAAAAGGATGATTGATTGAGTGATTGATAAATAGATAGACGGAAAGATAGATAGATATAGGTACATATCTTTTAGCTCAAAGCTACTGCTCAAAACAAGGAGAGCAATGGTGAAAGCACATTGCAAAAC
Source organism: Manis pentadactyla (assembly GCF_030020395.1). Classification (NCBI taxonomy): domain Eukaryota; kingdom Metazoa; phylum Chordata; class Mammalia; order Pholidota; family Manidae; genus Manis; species Manis pentadactyla. Next base: position 512,571 of record NW_026644865.1, read on the forward strand.
TACAAACAAAAAAGAAGAATGAAATCCAGTTTAAAAAGTGCAGTAAGCAGCCATAAGAAGAAAACGAATCCTATCATTTGCAATAACGTGGATGGAGCTCGAGGGTATTATGCTCAGTCAAATAGGCCAGGCGGAGAAATACATGTACCAAATGATTTCACTCATGTATGGAGTATGATAACAAAGAAAAACTGAAGGAAAAGACAGCAGCAGACTCACAGAACCCGAGAGTGGACCTACAGTTACCAAAGAGAAAGGGACTGGGTAGGGTTTGTGGGAAGGGAGTAATAAGTGCGGGGAAAAAGAATGGGGGCATTAGGATTAGCATGTATAATGTGTAGGGTGGGGTGTCATGGGTAGGGCTGTACAACACAGAGAAGACATGTAGTGATTCTACAGCATCTTAGTACATGCCGACGGAGAGCGGCTGTAAGTGGGATTTGGGGTGACTTGGTGAAGAGGGTAGACAGAATAACATAATTTTCTGCATGTGATTGTATATTAATGAGAACAAAAAGAATTTCAAAGTGCAGTAAGAGCACAGCTCTCAAATGTCAGAACAAAAGTACAGCCTTTGAGTGCTCCAATCTAAAGACACAGGGTTAGAAGAACTGATGAAAACTCAAGACCACCTACGTGCTCCCTTACTGGAGACTCACTTGAGATCCAAGGACACAGACAAACTAAAAGCTGAAGGGGCGGGGACAGGTACCCTACACAAGTGAAACTGAGAAACAAAGAAAGAAATGGATTCTGTTTTGGACCCCAGAGAGAGTCAGTAGAAAATAGCCCTATCTAGCCACCGTGAATTCTTTTGGTTTGGTTTCAGCAGTGCTCAGGCATAGATTTAGTGGTGCAGCAACTTCCTTCTCATTTCCTCTCTCCTCAACAAATGAATTGCTGTAATAATATGCGTCTGGGCATTTATAATCATTGCTTTTTATGATGTTCACGAATGTAAAGAAGTAATAACCACCTAAAGAGGGAAGTTTGGACACTCAAATAAACACTTCACTCCACAACACACTCTTTGTTCCCAACTGCTCCTGTCCAGAAATAGGTCTTAATTCATATTTGTCCCTCCACCTATCAGCAGTGATCACGCCAATGTCCCTCAAACATGGTGGTGTGCAAAGGGCCAAGTACACTTTTCTGTCGACAACAGGCCCAGACGAAGGATACTTGTGGTCTTCAGGGATCACTTACTCACTGAATGTGGCTAAATAAAGTCAACAAGCGAGCAGGAAGTATAAGAGGACAGAGGACAAAGATACGGGTTCAAGTCCTTTCACCTCCATTTACTGGTTTTGTAAGCACACTCTGCTGACTCTACCTGAAAGCGTATCGGTGAACTCAGTGCTCTCCTTATGGCTTAGTTACCTTGCAAAGTTTCTGGAAGCATAATGTAGGGAAGAGACATAGGCTATGTTGTTAACTGTTCTGAACATAAGGATAGATGGGCAGACAAAAAGATGATTGTTTTATAGATAGATAGGTAGACAGACGACAGGTGAAAGAGAGATAGATAGGTACATAGATTAATAGATGATAGACATCATAGATAGATGATAGGAAGATAGATAGATAGATACATAGATAGATACATAGATACATAGATATATACATACAGAGATACATAGATAGACAGACAGACCTTTAGATACATAGATACAGATACATGTCGATTCACACAAAGCTATTGTTCATAACCAGGAGTTGAATGGTGAATAACATAGCTAAACTACAACAAAAAGGAGGAATGAAATCCAGTTTAAAAAGTGCAGTAAGCAGCCTTAAGAAGAAAAAATATACTACCATTTGCAATGACGTGGATGGAGCAAGACGGTAGTATGTTCACAAAAATAGGGCAGGCGGATAAAGGCAAGTACCAAGTGATTTCACTCATGTGTGGAGTATAACAACAAAGAAAAACTGAAGTAAAAAAACAGCAGCAGACTCACAGAACCCGAGAGTTGACTAAAAGTAACCAAAGGAAAAAGGACTGGGCAGGGTGAGTCTGAAGGGAGGGATAAGTGTGGGGAGAAAGAATGGGGGCATTAAGTTTAGCATGTACTATGCGCGGTGTCGGGTGTGCATGGGGAGTTCTGTACAACACAGAGAAGACTAGAAGAGATCATATAGCATCTTACTACTCAATGATGGAGCGTGATTGTAACGGGGACTTTTGGGGGGGACATGGTGAAGGGGTGTACAGCATCCAAATACGCTGATCGACAGTGACTGAAGAGGCTTTTCAGGCGGACTTGGTGAAGGGGGGAGCATAGTAAACATAATGTTCTTCACGTGATTGTAGATTAATGATAAAAAATATTCTTTAAGTGCAATAAGTGCACAGCTCTGAATCATCAGAATAAAAGGTCAGGCACTGAGTGCTGCAAACAAAAGACACAGGGATGAAAGAAGGGATGAAAACTCAAGACACCTACGTGCTTACTTACAGGAGACTCACTTGAGATCCAAGGACACAGACAAACTACAAGCCAAAGGTGTGTGGACAAGTACACTACACGAGTGAAACGGAAAATCAAACAATCAAGCAAATGGATTCTGTTTGAGTCCCCGGAGACAGTCAGCAGAAAATAGCCCTATCTGGCCACCGTGAATTCTTTTTGTTTGGTTTCAACAGTTCCCAGCGATAGATTTAGTGGTGCAGCAACATACTTCTCATTTTCTCTCACCTCAACAACTGAGTTGCTGTAATAATAAGCATCTGGGCCTTTGAAATCAGTGGATTTTATGTTGGTCACGAATGTGAAAATCTAATAACCACCTAAAGAGGGAAGTTTGGACACTCAAATAAACACGTCACTCCACAATACACTGTTAGCTCCCAACTGCTCCTGTCTAGAAATTGTTCCATTTTATTTGACGCTCCGTCCTATCGGCGGTGATCACGCTGATGTCCTTCAAACATGGTGGTGAGCGAAGCAACAAGTTGACTTTTCTGTCGACAACAGGCCCAGAGGAATGATACTTGAGATCTTCAGGGAGCCCTTATTCAATGAATGTGGCTAAACACAGACAGCAAGTTAGAAGGAGATGAAAGAGGACAGAGGATAGAGACACGGGTTCAAGTCCCAGCACAACCATTCCCTGGTTTTGTAGGTACACGCGGCCGACTCGAACTGCAAGTGTCTCGGTGAACCCAGTGCTCCCTCTGCAGCCTAGATACTTTGAAGGATTTTTTGGGAGCATAGTGTAGGAAAGTGTTATAGGGTATATGGTTAACTATTCTGCACACATGGACAGATGGAAAGAAAAAAGGATGATTGATTGAGTGATTGATAAATAGATAGACAGAAAGATAGATATAGGTACATATCGATTAGCACAACGCTACTGCTCAAAACAAGGAGAGCAATGGTGAAAGCACATTGCAAAACTACAAACAAAAAAGAATGAAATCCAGTTTAAAAAGTGCAGTAAGCAGCCATAAGAAGAAAAGGAATCCTATCGTTTGCAATAACGTGGATGGAGCTCGAGGGTATTATGCTCAGTCAAATAGGCCAGGCGGAGAAATACATGTACCAAAGGATTTCACTCATGTGTGGAGTATGATAACAAAGAAAAACTGAAGGAAAAGACAGCAGCAGACTCACAGAAACCGAGAGTGGACCTACAGTTACCAAAGAGAAAGGGACTGGGTAGGGTTTGTGGGAAGGGAGTAATAAGTGCGGGGAAAAAGAAAGTGGGCATTAGGATTAGCATGTATAATGTGTAGGGTGGGGTGTCTTGGGTAGGGCTGTACAACACAGAGAAGACATGTAGTGATTCTACAGCATCTTAGTACATGCTGACGGAGAGCGGCTGTTACTGGGATTTGGGGTGACTTGCTGAAGAGGGTAGACAGAATAACATAATTTTCTGCATGTGATTGTATATTAATGAGAACAAAAAGAATTTCAAAGTGCAGTAAGAGCACAGCTCTCAAATATCAGAATAAAAGTACAGCCTTTGAGTGCTCCAATCAAAAGACACAGGGTTAGAAGAACTGATGAAAACACAAGACCACCTACGTGCTCCCTTACTGGAGACTCACTTGAGATCCAAGGACACAGACAAACTACAAGCTGAAGGGGCGGGGACAGGTACCCTACACAAGTGAAACTGAGAAACAAAGAAAGAAATGGATTCTGTTTTGGACCCCAGAGAGAGTCAGTAGAAAATAGCCCTATCTAGCCACCGTGAATTCTTTTGGTTTGGTTTCAGCAGTGCTCAGGCATAGATTTAGTGGTGCAGCAACTTCCTTCTCATTTCCTCTCTCCTCAGCAAATGAATTGCTGTAATAATATGCGTCTGGGCATTTATAATCATTGCTTTTTATGATGTTCACGAATGTAAAGAAGTAATAACCACCTAAAGAGGGAAGTTTGGACACTCAAATAAACACTTCACTCCACAACACACTCTTTGTTCCCAAATGCTCCTGTCCAGAAATAGGTGTTAATTCATATTTGTCCCTCCACCTATCAGCAGTGATCACGCCAATGTCCCTCAAACATGGTGGTGTGCAAAGGGCCAAGTACACTTTTCTGTCGACAACAGGCCCAGACGAAGGATACTTGTGGTCTTCAGGGATCACTTACTCACTGAATGTGGCTAAATAAAGTCAACAAGCGAGCAGGAAGTATAAGAGGACAGAGGACAAAGATACGGGTTCAAGTCCTTTCACCTCCATTTACTGGTTTTGTAAGCACACTCTGCTGACTCTACCTGAAAGCGTATCTGTGAACACAGTGCTCTCCTTATGGCTTAGTTACCTTGCAAGATTTCTGGAAGCATAATGTAGGGAAGAGACATAGGCTATGTTGTTAACTGTTCTGTACATAAGGATAGATGGGCAGACAAAAAGATGATTGTTTTATAGATAGATAGGTAGACAGACGACAGGTGAAAGAGAGATAGGTACATAGATTAATAGATGATAGACATCATAGATAGATGATAGGAAGATAGATAGATAGATACATAGATAGATACATAGATACATAGATATATACATGCATAGATACATAGATAGACAGACAGACCTTTAGATAGATAGATACAGATACATGTCGTTTGACACAAAGCTATTGTTCATAACCAGGAGTTGAATGGTGAATAACATAGCTAAACTACAAACAAAAAGGAAGAATGAAATCCAGTTTAAAAAGTGCAGTAAGCAGCCTTAAGAAGAAAACAAATACTACCATTTGCAATGACGTGGATTTAGCAAGATGGTAGTATGTTCAGAAAAATAGGGCAGGCGGATAAAGGCAAGTACCAAGTGATTTCACTCATGTGTGGAGTATAACAACAAAGAAAAACTGAAGTAAAGAAACAGCAGCAGACTCACAGAACCCGAGAGTTGACTAAAAGTAACCAAAGGAAAAAGGACTGGGCAGGGTGAGTCTGAAGGGAGGGATAAGTGTGGGGAGAAAGAATGGGGGCATTAAGTTTAGCATGTATATTGCGCGGGGTCGGGTGTGCATGGGGTGTACTGTACAACACAGAGAAGACTAGTAGAGATCATATAGCATCCTACTACTCACTGATGGACCGTGACGGTAACGGGGACTTTTGGGGGGGACATGGTGAAGGGGTCTACAGCATCCAACTACGCGGATCGACAGTGACTGAAGAGGTTTTTCGGGGGGACTTGGTGAAGGGGGGAGCATAGTAAACATAATGTTCTTCACGTGATTGTAGATTAATGATAAAAAATATTCTTTAAGTGCAATAAGTGCACAGCTCTGAATCATCAGAATAAAAGGTCAGGCACTGAGTGCTGCAAACAAAAGACACAGGGATAAAAGAAGGGATGAAAACTCAAGACACCTACGTGCTTACTTACAGGAGACTCACTTGAGATCCAAGGACACAGACAAACTACAAGCCGAAGGTGTGTGGACAAGTACCCTACACGAGTGAAACGGAAAATCAAACAATCAAGCAAATGGATTCTGTTTGAGTCCCCAGAGACAGTCAGCAGAAAATAGCCCTATCTGGCCACCGTGAATTCTTTTTGTTTGGTTTCAACAGTTCCCAGCCATAGATTTAGTGGTGCAGCAACATACTTCTCATTTTCTCTCACCTCAACAACTGAGTTGCTGTAATAATAAGCATCTGGGCCTTTGAAATCAGTGGATTTTATGTTGGTCACGAATGTGAAAATCTAATAACCACCTAAAGAGGGAAGTTTGGACACTCGAATAAACACGTCACTCCACAATACACTGTTAGCTCCCAACTGCTCCTGTCTAGAAATTGGTGTTCCATTTTATTTGACCCTCCGTCCTATCGGCGGTGATCACGCTGATGTAATTCAAACATGGTGGTGAGCGAAGCAACAAGTTGACTTTTCTGTCGACAACAGGCCCAGAGGAATGATACTTGAGATCTTCAGGGAGCCCTTAGTCAATGAATGTGGCTAAATACAGACAGCAAGTTAGAAGGAGATGAAAGAGGACAGAGGATAGAGACACGGGTTCAAGTCCCAGCACAACCATTCCCTGGTTTTGTAGGTACACGCGGCCGACTCGAACTGCAAGTGTCTCGGTGAACCCAGTGCTCCCTCTGCAGCCTAGATACTTTGCAGGATTTTGGGGAGCATAGTGTAGGAAAGTGATATAGGGTATATGGTTAACTGTTCTGCACACATGGACAGATGGAAAGACAAAAGGATGATTGATTGAGTGATTGATAAATAGATAGACAGAAAGATAGATAGATATAGGTACATATCGATTAGCACAAAGCTACTGCTCAAAACAAGGAGAGCAATGGTGAAAGCACATTGCAAAACTACAAACAAAAAAGAAGAATGAAATCCAGTTTAAAAAGTGCAGTAAGCAGCCATAAGAAGAAAACGAATCCTATCATTTGCAATAACGTGGATGGAGCTCGAGGGTATTATGCTCAGTCAAATAGGCCAGGCGGAGAAATACATGTACCAAATGATTTCACTCATGTGTGGAGTATGATAACAAAGAAAAACTGAAGGAAAAGACAGCAGCAGACTCACAGAACCCGAGAGTGGACCTACAGTTACCAAAAGAGAAAGGGACTGGGTAGGGTTTGTGGGAAGGGAGTAATAAGTGCGGGGAAAAAGAAAGTGGGCATTAGGATTAGCATGTATAATGTGTAGGGTGGGGTGTCTTGGGTAGGGCTGTACAACACAGAGAAGACATGTAGTGATTCTACAGCATCTTAGTACATGCTGACGGAGAGCGGCTGTTACTGGGATTTGGGGTGACTTGCTGAAGAGGGTAGACAGAATAACATAATTTTCTGCATGTGATTGTATATTAATGAGAACAAAAAGAAATTCAAAGTGCAGTAAGAGCACAGCTCTCAAATATCAGAATAAAAGTACAGCCTTTGAGTGCTCCAATCAAAAGACACAGGGTTAGAAGAACTGATGAAAACACAAGACCACCTACGTGCTCCCTTACTGGAGACTCACTTGAGATCCAAGGACACAGACAAACTACAAGCTGAAGGGGCGGGGACAGGTACCCTACACAAGTGAAACTGAGAAACAAAGAAAGAAATGGATTCTGTTTTGGACCCCAGAGAGAGTCAGTAGAAAATAGCCCTATCTAGCCACCGTGAATTCTTTTTGTTTGGTTTCAGCAGTGCTCAGGCATAGATTTAGTGGTGCAGCAACTTCCTTCTCATTTCCTCTCACCTCAACAAATGAATTGCTGTAATAATATGCGTCTGGGCATTTATAATCATTGCTTTTTATGATGTTCACGAATGTAAAGAAGTAATAACCACCTAAAGAGGGAAGTTTGGACACTCAAATAAACACTTCACTCCACAACACACTCTTTGTTCCCAAATGCTCCTGTCCAGAAATAGATGTTAATTCATATTTGTCCCTCCACCTATCAGCAGTGATCACGCCAATGTCCCTCAAACATGGTGGTGTGCAAAGGGCCAAGTACACTTTTCTGTCGACAACAGGCCCAGACGAAGGATACTTGTGGTCTTCAGGGATCACTTACTCACTGAATGTGGCTAAATAAAGTCAACAAGCGAGCAGGAAGTATAAGAGGACAGAGGACAAAGATACGGGTTCAAGTCCTTTCACCTCCATTTACTGGTTTTGTAAGCACACTCTGCTGACTCTACCTGAAAGCGTATCTGTGAACACAGTGCTCTCCTTATGGCTTAGTTACCTTGCAAGATTTCTGGAAGCATAATGTAGGGAAGAGACATAGGCTATGTTGTTAACTGTTCTGTACATAAGGATAGATGGGCAGACAAAAAGATGATTGTTTTATAGATAGATAGGTAGACAGACGACAGGTGAAAGAGAGATAGGTACATAGATTAATAGATGATAGACATCATAGATAGATGATAGGAAGATAGATAGATAGATACATAGATAGATACATAGATACATAGATATATACATGCATAGATACATAGATAGACAGACAGACCTTTAGATAGATAGATACAGATACATGTCGTTTGACACAAAGCTATTGTTCATAACCAGGAGTTGAATGGTGAATAACATAGCTAAACTACAAACAAAAAGGAAGAATGAAATCCAGTTTAAAAAGTGCAGTAAGCAGCCTTAAGAAGAAAACAAATACTACCATTTGCAATGACGTGGATTTAGCAAGATGGTAGTATGTTCAGAAAAATAGGGCAGGCGGATAAAGGCAAGTACCAAGTGATTTCACTCATGTGTGGAGTATAACAACAAAGAAAAACTGAAGTAAAAAAACAGCACCAGACTCACAGAACCCGAGAGTTGACTAAAAGTAACCAAAGGAAAAAGGACTGGGCAGGGTGAGTCTGAAGGGAGGGATAAGTGTGGGGAGAAAGAATGGGGGCATTAAGTTTAGCATGTATAATGCGCGGGGTCGGGTGTGCATGGGGAGTACTGTACAACACAGAGAAGACTAGTAGAGATCATATAGCATCCTACTACTCACTGATGGACCGTGACGGTAACGGGGACTTTTGGGGGGGACATGGTGAAGGGGTCTACAGCATCCAACTACGCGGATCGACAGTGACTGAAGAGGTTTTTCGGGGGGACTTGGTGAAGGGGGGAGCATAGTAAACATAATGTTCTTCACGTGATTGTAGATTAATGATAAAAAATATTCTTTAAGTGCAATAAGTGCACAGCTCTGAATCATCAGAATAAAAGGTCAGGCACTGAGTGCTGCAAACAAAAGACACAGGGATAAAAGAAGGGATGAAAACTCAAGACACCTACGTGCTTACTTACAGGAGACTCACTTGAGATCCAAGGACACAGACAAACTACAAGCCGAAGGTGTGTGGACAAGTACCCTACACGAGTGAAACGGAAAATCAAACAATCAAGCAAATGGATTCTGTTTGAGTCCCCAGAGACAGTCAGCAGAAAATAGCCCTATCTGGCCACCGTGAATTCTTTTTGTTTGGTTTCAACAGTTCCCAGCCATAGATTTAGTGGTGCAGCAACATACTTCTCATTTTCTCTCACCTCAACAACTGAGTTGCTGTAATAATAAGCATCTGGGCCTTTGAAATCAGTGGATTTTATGTTGTTCACGAATGTGAAAATCTAATAACCACCTAAAGAGGGAAGTTTGGACACTCAAATAAACACGTCACTCCACAATACACTGTTAGCTCCCAACTGCTCCTGTCTAGAAATTGGTGTTCCATTTTATTTGACCCTCCGTCCTATCGGCGGTGATCACGCTGATGTCCTTCAAACATGGTGGTGAGCGAAGCAACAAGTTGACTTTTCTGTCGACAACAGGCCCAGAGGAATGATACTTGAGATCTTCAGGGAGCCCTTAGTCAATGAATGTGGCTAAATACAGACAGCAAGTTAGAAGGAGATGAAAGAGGACAGAGGATAGAGACACGGGTTCAAGTCCCAGCACAACCATTCCCTGGTTTTGTAGGTACACGCGGCCGACTCGAACTGCAAGTGTCTCGGTGAACCCAGTGCTCCCTCTGCAGCCTAGATACTTTGCAGGATTTTGGGGAGCATAGTGTAGGAAAGTGATATAGGGTATATGGTTAACTGTTCTGCACACATGGACAGATGGAAAGACAAAAGGATGATTGATTGAGTGATTGATAAATAGATAGACAGAAAGATAGATAGATATAGGTACATATCGATTAGCACAAAGCTACTGCTCAAAACAAGGAGAGCAATGGTGAAAGCACATTGCAAAACTACAAACAAAAAAGAAGAATGAAATCCAGTTTAAAAAGTGCAGTAAGCAGCCATAAGAAGAAAACGAATCCTATCATTTGCAATAACGTGGATGGAGCTCGAGGGTATTATGCTCAGTCAAATAGGCCAGGCGGAGAAATACATGTACCAAATGATTTCACTCATGTGTGGAGTATGATAACAAAGAAAAACTGAAGGAAAAGACAGCAGCAGACTCACAGAACCCGAGAGTGGACCTACAGTTACCAAAAGAGAAAGGGACTGGGTAGGGTTTGTGGGAAGGGAGTAATAAGTGCGGGGAAAAAGAAAGTGGGCATTAGGATTAGCATGTATAATGTGTAGGGTGGGGTGTCTTGGGTAGGGCTGTACAACACAGAGAAGACATGTAGTGATTCTACAGCATCTTAGTACATGCTGACGGAGAGCGGCTGTTACTGGGATTTGGGGTGACTTGGTGAAGAGGGTAGACAGAATAACATAATTTTCTGCATGTGATTGTATATTAATGAGAACAAAAAGAATTTCAAAGTGCAGTAAGAGCACAGCTCTCAAATATCAGAATAAAAGTACAGCCTTTGAGTGCTCCAATCAAAAGACACAGGGTTAGAAGAACTGATGAAAACACAAGACCACCTACGTGCTCCCTTACTGGAGACTCACTTGAGATCCAAGGACACAGACAAACTACAAGCTGAAGGGGCGGGGACAGGTACCCTACACAAGTGAAACTGAGAAACAAAGAAAGAAATGGATTCTGTTTTGGACCCCAGAGAGAGTCAGTAGAAAATAGCCCTATCTAGCCACCGTGAATTCTTTTTGTTTGGTTTCAGCAGTGCTCAGGCATAGATTTAGTGGTGCAGCAACTTCCTTCTCATTTCCTCTCACCTCAACAAATGAATTACTGTAATAATATGCGAGTGGGCATTTATAATCATTGCTTTTTATGATGTTCACGAATGTAAAGAAGTAATAACCACCTAAAGAGGGAAGTTTGGACACTCAAATAAACACTTCACTCCACAACACACTCTTTGTTCCCAAATGCTCCTGTCCAGAAATAGGTGTTAATTCATATTTGTCCCTCCACCTATCAGAAGTGATCACGCCAATGTCCCTCAAACATGGTGGTGTGCAAAGGGCCAAGTACACTTTTCTGTCGACAACAGGCCCAGACGAAGGATACTTGTGGTCTTCAGGGATCACTTACTCACTGAATGTGGCTAAATAAAGTCAACAAGCGAGCAGGAAGTATAAGAGGACAGAGGACAAAGATACGGGTTCAAGTCCTTTCACCTCCATTTACTGGTTTTGTAAGCACACTCTGCTGACTCTACCTGAAAGCGTATCTGTGAACACAGTGCTCTCCTTATGGCTTAGTTACCTTGCAAGATTTCTGGAAGCATAATGTAGGGAAGAGACATAGGCTATGTTGTTAACTGTTCTGTACATAAGGATAGATGGGCAGACAAAAAGATGATTGTTTTATAGATAGATAGGTAGACAGACGACAGGTGAAAGAGAGATAGGTACATAGATTAATAGATGATAGACATCATAGATAGATGATAGGAAGATAGATAGATAGATACATAGATAGATACATAGATACATAGATATATACATGCATAGATACATAGATAGACAGACAGACCTTTAGATAGATAGATACATGTCGTTTGACACAAAGCTATTGTTCATAACCAGGAGTTGAATGGTGAATAACATAGCTAAACTACAAACAAAAAGGAAGAATGAAATCCAGTTTAAAAAGTGCAGTAAGCAGCCTTAAGAAGAAAACAAATACTACCATTTGCAATGACGTGGATTTAGCAAGATGGTAGTATGTTCAGAAAAATAGGGCAGGCGGATAAAGGCAAGTACCAAGTGATTTCACTCATGTGTGGAGTATAACAACAAAGAAAAACTGAAGTAAAAAAACAGCAGCAGACTCACAGAACCCGAGAGTTGACTAAAAGTAACCAAAGGAAAAAGGACTGGGCAGGGTGAGTCTGAAGGGAGGGATAAGTGTGGGGAGAAAGAATGGGGGCATTAAGTTTAGCATGTATAATGCGCGGGGTCGGGTGTGCATGGGGAGTACTGTACAACACAGAGAAGACTAGTAGAGATCATATAGCATCCTACTACTCACTGATGGACCGTGACGGTAACGGGGACTTTTGGGGGGGACATGGTGAAGGGGTCTACAGCATCCAACTACGCGGATCGACAGTGACTGAAGAGGTTTTTCGGGGGGACTTGGTGAAGGGGGGAGCATAGTAAACATAATGTTCTTCACGTGATTGTAGATTAATGATAAAAAATATTCTTTAAGTGCAATAAGTGCACAGCTCTGAATCATCAGAATAAAAGGTCAGGCACTGAGTGCTGCAAACAAAAGACACAGGGATAAAAGAAGGGATGAAAACTCAAGACACCTACGTGCTTACTTACAGGAGACTCACTTGAGATCCAAGGACACAGACAAACTACAAGCCGAAGGTGTGTGGACAAGTACCCTACACGAGTGAAACGGAAAATCAAACAATCAAGCAAATGGATTCTGTTTGAGTCCCCAGAGACAGTCAGCAGAAAATAGCCCTATCTGGCCACCGTGAATTCTTTTTGTTTGGTTTCAACAGTTCCCAGCCATAGATTTAGTGGTGCAGCAACATACTTCTCATTTTCTCTCACCTCAACAACTGAGTTGCTGTAATAATAAGCATCTGGGCCTTTGAAATCAGTGGATTTTATGTTGTTCACGAATGTGAAAATCTAATAACCACCTAAAGAGGGAAGTTTGGACACTCAAATAAACACGTCACTCCACAATACACTGTTAGCTCCCAACTGCTCCTGTCTAGAAATTGGTGTTCCATTTTATTTGACCCTCCGTCCTATCGGCGGTGATCACGCTGATGTCCTTCAAACATGGTGGTGAGCGAAGCAACAAGTTGACTTTTCTGTCGACAACAGGCCCAGAGGAATGATACTTGAGATCTTCAGGGAGCCCTTAGTCAATGAATGTGGCTAAATACAGACAGCAATTTAGAAGGAGATGAAAGAGGACAGAGGATAGAGACACGGGTTCAAGTCCCAGCACAACCATTCCCTGGTTTTGTAGGTACACGCGGCCGACTCGAACTGCAAGTGTCTCGGTGAACCCAGTGCTCCCTCTGCAGCCTAGATACTTTGCAGGATTTGGGGAGCATAGTGTAGGAAAGTGATATAGGGTATATGGTTAACTGTTCTGCACACATGGACAGATGGAAAGACAAAAGGATGATTGATTGAATGATTGATAAATAGATAGACAGAAAGATAGATAGATATAGGTACATATCGATTAGCACAAAGCTACTGCTCAAAACAAGGAGAGCAATGGTGAAAGCACATTGCAAAACTACAAACAAAAAAGAAGAATGAAATCCAGTTTAAAAAGTGCAGTAAGCAGCCATAAGAAGAAAACGAATCCTATCATTTGCAATAACGTGGATGGAGCTCGAGGGTATTATGCTCAGTCAAATAGGCCAGGCGGAGAAATACATGTACCAAATGATTTCACTCATGTGTGGAGTATGATAACAAAGAAAAACTGAAGGAAAAGACAGCAGCAGACTCACAGAACCCGAGAGTGGACCTACAGTTACCAAAAGAGAAAGGGACTGGGTAGGGTTTGTGGGAAGGGAGTAATAAGTGCGGGGAAAAAGAAAGTGGGCATTAGGATTAGCATGTATAATGTGTAGGGTGGGGTGTCTTGGGTAGGGCTGTACAACACAGAGAAGACATGTAGTGATTCTACAGCATCTTAGTACATGCTGACGGAGAGCGGCTGTTACTGGGATTTGGGGTGACTTGGTGAAGAGGGTAGACAGAATAACATAATTTTCTGCATGTGATTGTATATTAATGAGAACAAAAAGAATTTCAAAGTGCAGTAAGAGCACAGCTCTCAAATATCAGAATAAAAGTACAGCCTTTGAGTGCTCCAATCAAAAGACACAGGGTTAGAAGAACTGATGAAAACACAAGACCACCTACGTGCTCCCTTACTGGAGACTCACTTGAGATCCAAGGACACAGACAAACTACAAGCTGAAGGGGCGGGGACAGGTACCCTACACAAGTGAAACTGAGAAACAAAGAAAGAAATGGATTCTGTTTTGGACCCCAGAGAGAGTCAGTAGAAAATAGCCCTATCTAGCCACCGTGAATTCTTTTTGTTTGGTTTCAGCAGTGCTCAGGCATAGATTTAGTGGTGCAGCAACTTCCTTCTCATTTCCTCTCACCTCAACAAATGAATTACTGTAATAATATGCGTCTGGGCATTTATAATCATTGCTTTTTATGATGTTCACGAATGTAAAGAAGTAATAACCACCTAAAGAGGGAAGTTTGGACACTCAAATAAACACTTCACTCCACAACACACTCTTTGTTCCCAAATGCTCCTGTCCAGAAATAGGTGTTAATTCATATTTGTCCCTCCACCTATCAGAAGTGATCACGCCAATGTCCCTCAAACATGGTGGTGTGCAAAGGGCCAAGTACACTTTTCTGTCGACAACAGGCCCAGACGAAGGATACTTGTGGTCTTCAGGGATCACTTACTCACTGAATGTGGCTAAATAAAGTCAACAAGCGAGCAGGAAGTATAAGAGGACAGAGGACAAAGATACGGGTTCAAGTCCTTTCACCTCCATTTACTGGTTTTGTAAGCACACTCTGCTGACTCTACCTGAAAGCGTATCTGTGAACACAGTGCTCTCCTTATGGCTTAGTTACCTTGCAAGATTTCTGGAAGCATAATGTAGGGAAGAGACATAGGCTATGTTGTTAACTGTTCTGTACATAAGGATAGATGGGCAGACAAAAAGATGATTGTTTTATAGATAGATAGGTAGACAGACGACAGGTGAAAGAGAGATAGGTACATAGATTAATAGATGATAGACATCATAGATAGATGATAGGAAGATAGATAGATAGATACATAGATAGATACATAGATACATAGATATATACATGCATAGATACATAGATAGACAGACAGACCTTTAGATAGATAGATACAGATACATGTCGTTTGACACAAAGCTATTGTTCATAACCAGGAGTTGAATGGTGAATAACATAGCTAAACTACAAACAAAAAGGAAGAATGAAATCCAGTTTAAAAAGTGCAGTAAGCAGCCTTAAGAAGAAAACAAATACTACCATTTGCAATGACGTGGATTTAGCAAGATGGTAGTATGTTCAGAAAAATAGGGCAGGCGGATAAAGGCAAGTACCAAGTGATTTCACTCATGTGTGGAGTATAACAACAAAGAAAAACTGAAGTAAAAAAACAGCAGCCGACTCACAGAACCCGAGAGTTGACTAAAAGTAACCAAAGGAAAAAGGACTGGGCAGGGTGAGTCTGAAGGGAGGGATAAGTGTGGGGAGAAAGAATGGGGGCATTAAGTTTAGCATGTATAATGCGCGGGGTCGGGTGTGCATGGGGAGTACTGTACAACACAGAGAAGACTAGTAGAGATCATATAGCATCCTACTACTCACTGATGGACCGTGACGGTAACGGGGACTTTTGGGGGGGACATGGTGAAGGGGTCTACAGCATCCAACTACGCGGATCGACAGTGACTGAAGAGGTTTTTCGGGGGGACTTGGTGAAGGGGGGAGCATAGTAAACATAATGTTCTTCACGTGATTGTAGATTAATGATAAAAAATATTCTTTAAGTGCAATAAGTGCACAGCTCTGAATCATCAGAATAAAAGGTCAGGCACTGAGTGCTGCAAACAAAAGACACAGGGATAAAAGAAGGGATGAAAACTCAAGACACCTACGTGCTTACTTACAGGAGACTCACTTGAGATCCAAGGACACAGACAAACTACAAGCCGAAGGTGTGTGGACAAGTACCCTACACGAGTGAAACGGAAAATCAAACAATCAAGCAAATGGATTCTGTTTGAGTCCCCAGAGACAGTCAGCAGAAAATAGCCCTATCTGGCCACCGTGAATTCTTTTTGTTTGGTTTCAACAGTTCCCAGCCATAGATTTAGTGGTGCAGCAACATACTTCTCATTTTCTCTCACCTCAACAACTGAGTTGCTGTAATAATAAGCATCTGGGCCTTTGAAATCAGTGGATTTTATGTTGTTCACGAATGTGAAAATCTAATAACCACCTAAAGAGGGAAGTTTGGACACTCAAATAAACACGTCACTCCACAATACACTGTTAGCTCCCAACTGCTCCTGTCTAGAAATTGGTGTTCCATTTTATTTGACCCTCCGTCCTATCGGCGGTGATCACGCTGATGTCCTTCAAACATGGTGTTGAGCGAAGCAACAAGTTGACTTTTCTGTCGACAACAGGCCCAGAGGAATGATACTTGAGATCTTCAGGGAGCCCTTAGTCAATGAATGTGGCTAAATACAGACAGCAAGTTAGAAGGAGATGAAAGAGGACAGAGGATAGAGACACGGGTTCAAGTCCCAGCACAACCATTCCCTGGTTTTGTAGGTACACGCGGCCGACTCGAACTGCAAGTGTCTCGGTGAACCCAGTGCTCCCTCTGCAGCCTAGATACTTTGCAGGATTTTGGGGAGCATAGTGTAGGAAAGTGATATAGGGTATATGGTTAACTGTTCTGCACACATGGACAGATGGAAAGACAAAAGGATGATTGATTGAATGATTGATAAATAGATAGACAGAAAGATAGATAGATATAGGTACATATCGATTAGCACAAAGCTACTGCTCAAAACAAGGAGAGCAATGGTGAAAGCACATTGCAAAACTACAAACAAAAAAGAAGAATGAAATCCAGTTTAAAAAGTGCAGTAAGCAGCCATAAGAAGAAAACGAATCCTATCATTTGCAATAACGTGGATGGAGCTCGAGGGTATTATGCTCAGTCAAATAGGCCAGGCGGAGAAATACATGTACCAAATGATTTCACTCATGTGTGGAGTATGATAACAAAGAAAAACTGAAGGAAAAGACAGCAGCAGACTCACAGAACCCGAGAGTGGACCTACAGTTACCAAAAGAGAAAGGGACTGGGTAGGGTTTGTGGGAAGGGAGTAATAAGTGCGGGGAAAAAGAAAGTGGGCATTAGGATTAGCATGTATAATGTGTAGGGTGGGGTGTCTTGGGTAGGGCTGTACAACACAGAGAAGACATGTAGTGATTCTACAGCATCTTAGTACATGCTGACGGAGAGCGGCTGTTACTGGGATTTGGGGTGACTTGGTGAAGAGGGTAGACAGAATAACATAATTTTCTGCATGTGATTGTATATTAATGAGAACAAAAAGAATTTCAAAGTGCAGTAAGAGCACAGCTCTCAAATATCAGAATAAAAGTACAGCCTTTGAGTGCTCCAATCAAAAGACACAGGGTTAGAAGAACTGATGAAAACACAAGACCACCTACGTGCTCCCTTACTGGAGACTCACTTGAGATCCAAGGACACAGACAAACTACAAGCTGAAGGGGCGGGGACAGGTACCCTACACAAGTGAAACTGAGAAACAAAGAAAGAAATGGATTCTGTTTTGGACCCCAGAGAGAGTCAGTAGAAAATAGCCCTATCTAGCCACCGTGAATTCTTTTTGTTTGGTTTCAGCAGTGCTCAGGCATAGATTTAGTGGTGCAGCAACTTCCTTCTCATTTCCTCTCACCTCAACAAATGAATTGCTGTAATAATATGCGTCTGGGAATTTATAATCATTGCTTTTTATGATGTTCACGAATGTAAAGAAGTAATAACCACCTAAAGAGGGAAGTTTGGACACTCAAATAAACACTTCACTCCACAACACACTCTTTGTTCCCAAATGCTCCTGTCCAGAAATAGGTGTTAATTCATATTTGTCCCTCCACCTATCAGAAGTGATCACGCCAATGTCCCTCAAACATGGTGGTGTGCAAAGGGCCAAGTACACTTTTCTGTCGACAACAGGCCCAGACGAAGGATACTTGTGGTCTTCAGGGATCACTTACTCACTGAATGTGGCTAAATAAAGTCAACAAGCGAGCAGGAAGTATAAGAGGACAGAGGACAAAGATACGGGTTCAAGTCCTTTCACCTCCATTTACTGGTTTTGTAAGCACACTCTGCTGACTCTACCTGAAAGCGTATCTGTGAACACAGTGCTCTCCTTATGGCTTAGTTACCTTGCAAGATTTCTGGAAGCATAATGTAGGGAAGAGACATAGGCTATGTTGTTAACTGTTCTGTACATAAGGATAGATGGGCAGACAAAAAGATGATTGTTTTATAGATAGATAGGTAGACAGACGACAGGTGAAAGAGAGATAGGTACATAGATTAATAGATGATAGACATCATAGATAGATGATAGGAAGATAGATAGATAGATACATAGATAGATACATAGATACATAGATATATACATGCATAGATACATAGATAGACAGACAGACCTTTAGATAGATAGATACATGTCGTTTGACACAAAGCTATTGTTCATAACCAGGAGTTGAATGGTGAATAACATAGCTAAACTACAAACAAAAAGGAAGAATGAAATCCAGTTTAAAAAGTGCAGTAAGCAGCCTTAAGAAGAAAACAAATACTACCATTTGCAATGACGTGGATTTAGCAAGATGGTAGTATGTTCAGAAAAATAGGGCAGGCGGATAAAGGCAAGTACCAAGTGATTTCACTCATGTGTGGAGTATAACAACAAAGAAAAACTGAAGTAAAAAAACAGCAGCAGACTCACAGAACCCGAGAGTTGACTAAAAGTAACCAAAGGAAAAAGGACTGGGCAGGGTGAGTCTGAAGGGAGGGATAAGTGTGGGGAGAAAGAATGGGGGCATTAAGTTTAGCATGTATAATGCGCGGGGTCGGGTGTGCATGGGGAGTACTGTACAACACAGAGAAGACTAGTAGAGATCATATAGCATCCTACTACTCACTGATGGACCGTGACGGTAACGGGGACTTTTGGGGGGGACATGGTGAAGGGCTCTACAGCATCCAACTACGCGGATCGACAGTGACTGAAGAGGTTTTTCGGGGGGACTTGGTGAAGGGGGGAGCATAGTAAACATAATGTTCTTCACGTGATTGTAGATTAATGATAAAAAATATTCTTTAAGTGCAATAAGTGCACAGCTCTGAATCATCAGAATAAAAGGTCAGGCACTGAGTGCTGCAAACAAAAGACACAGGGATAAAAGAAGGGATGAAAACTCAAGACACCTACGTGCTTACTTACAGGAGACTCACTTGAGATCCAAGGACACAGACAAACTACAAGCCGAAGGTGTGTGGACAAGTACCCTACACGAGTGAAACGGAAAATCAAACAATCAAGCAAATGGATTCTGTTTGAGTCCCCAGAGACAGTCAGCAGAAAATAGCCCTATCTGGCCACCGTGAATTCTTTTTGTTTGGTTTCAACAGTTCCCAGCCATAGATTTAGTGGTGCAGCAACATACTTCTCATTTTCTCTCACCTCAACAACTGAGTTGCTGTAATAATAAGCATCTGGGCCTTTGAAATCAGTGGATTTTATGTTGTTCACGAATGTGAAAATCTAATAACCACCTAAAGAGGGAAGTTTGGACACTCAAATAAACACGTCACTCCACAATACACTGTTAGCTCCCAACTGCTCCTGTCTAGAAATTGGTGTTCCATTTTATTTGACCCTCCGTCCTATCGGCGGTGATCACGCTGATGTCCTTCAAACATGGTGGTGAGCGAAGCAACAAGTTGACTTTTCTGTCGACAACAGGCCCAGAGGAATGATACTTGAGATCTTCAGGGAGCCCTTAGTCAATGAATGTGGCTAAATACAGACAGCAATTTAGAAGGAGATGAAAGAGGACAGAGGATAGAGACACGGGTTCAAGTCCCAGCACAACCATTCCCTGGTTTTGTAGGTACACGCGGCCGACTCGAACTGCAAGTGTCTCGGTGAACCCAGTGCTCCCTCTGCAGCCTAGATACTTTGCAGGATTTGGGGAGCATAGTGTAGGAAAGTGATATAGGGTATATGGTTAACTGTTCTGCACACATGGACAGATGGAAAGACAAAAGGATGATTGATTGAATGATTGATAAATAGATAGACAGAAAGATAGATAGATATAGGTACATATCGATTAGCACAAAGCTACTGCTCAAAACAAGGAGAGCAATGGTGAAAGCATATTGCAAAACTACAAACAAAAAAGAAGAATGAAATCCAGTTTAAAAAGTGCAGTAAGCAGCCATAAGAAGAAAACGAATCCTATCATTTGCAATAACGTGGATGGAGCTCGAGGGTATTATGCTCAGTCAAATAGGCCAGGCGGAGAAATACATGTACCAAATGATTTCACTCATGTGTGGAGTATGATAACAAAGAAAAACTGAAGGAAAAGACAGCAGCAGACTCACAGAACCCGAGAGTGGACCTACAGTTACCAAAAGAGAAAGGGACTGGGTAGGGTTTGTGGGAAGGGAGTAATAAGTGCGGGGAAAAAGAAAGTGGGCATTAGGATTAGCATGTATAATGTGTAGGGTGGGGTGTCTTGGGTAGGGCTGTACAACACAGAGAAGACATGTAGTGATTCTACAGCATCTTAGTACATGCTGACGGAGAGCGGCTGTTACTGGGATTTGGGGTGACTTGGTGAAGAGGGTAGACAGAATAACATAATTTTCTGCATGTGATTGTATATTAATGAGAACAAAAAGAATTTCAAAGTGCAGTAAGAGCACAGCTCTCAAATATCAGAATAAAAGTACAGCCTTTGAGTGCTCCAATCAAAAGACACAGGGTTAGAAGAACTGATGAAAACACAAGACCACCTACGTGCTCCCTTACTGGAGACTCACTTGAGATCCAAGGACACAGACAAACTACAAGCTGAAGGGGCGGGGACAGGTACCCTACACAAGTGAAACTGAGAAACAAAGAAAGAAATGGATTCTGTTTTGGACCCCAGAGAGAGTCAGTAGAAAATAGCCCTATCTAGCCACCGTGAATTCTTTTTGTTTGGTTTCAGCAGTGCTCAGGCATAGATTTAGTGGTGCAGCAACTTCCTTCTCATTTCCTCTCACCTCAACAAATGAATTGCTGTAATAATATGCGTCTGGGAATTTATAATCATTGCTTTTTATGATGTTCACGAATGTAAAGAAGTAATAACCACCTAAAGAGGGAAGTTTGGACACTCAAATAAACACTTCACTCCACAACACACTCTTTGTTTCCAAATGCTCCTGTCCAGAAATAGGTGTTAATTCATATTTGTCCCTCCACCTATCAGAAGTGATCACGCCAATGTCCCTCAAACATGGTGGTGTGCAAAGGGCCAAGTACACTTTTCTGTCGACAACAGGCCCAGACGAAGGATACTTGTGGTCTTCAGGGATCACTTACTCACTGAATGTGGCTAAATAAAGTCAACAAGCGAGCAGGAAGTATAAGAGGACAGAGGACAAAGATACGGGTTCAAGTCCTTTCACCTCCATTTACTGGTTTTGTAAGCACACTCTGCTGACTCTACCTGAAAGCGTATCTGTGAACACAGTGCTCTCCTTATGGCTTAGTTACCTTGCAAGATTTCTGGAAGCATAATGTAGGGAAGAGACATAGGCTATGTTGTTAACTGTTCTGTACATAAGGATAGATGGGCAGACAAAAAGATGATTGTTTTATAGATAGATAGGTAGACAGACGACAGGTGAAAGAGAGATAGGTACATAGATTAATAGATGATAGACATCATAGATAGATGATAGGAAGATAGATAGATAGATACATAGATAGATACATAGATACATAGATATATACATGCATAGATACATAGATAGACAGACAGACCTTTAGATAGATAGATACAGATACATGTCGTTTGACACAAAGCTATTGTTCATAACCAGGAGTTGAATGGTGAATAACATAGCTAAACTACAAACAAAAAGGAAGAATGAAATCCAGTTTAAAAAGTGCAGTAAGCAGCCTTAAGAAGAAAACAAATACTACCATTTGCAATGACGTGGATTTAGCAAGATGGTAGTATGTTCAGAAAAATAGGGCAGGCGGATAAAGGCAAGTACCAAGTGATTTCACTCATGTGTGGAGTATAACAACAAAGAAAAACTGAAGTAAAAAAACAGCAGCAGACTCACAGAACCCGAGAGTTGACTAAAAGTAACCAAAGGAAAAAGGACTGGGCAGGGTGAGTCTGAAGGGAGGGATAAGTGTGGGGAGAAAGAATGGGGGCATTAAGTTTAGCATGTATAATGCGCGGGGTCGGGTGTGCATGGGGAGTACTGTACAACACAGAGAAGACTAGTAGAGATCATATAGCATCCTACTACTCACTGATGGACCGTGACGGTAACGGGGACTTTTGGGGGGGACATGGTGAAGGGGTCTACAGCATCCAACTACGCGGATCGACAGTGACTGAAGAGGTTTTTCGGGGGGACTTGGTGAAGGGGGGAGCATAGTAAACATAATGTTCTTCACGTGATTGTAGATTAATGATAAAAAATATTCTTTAAGTGCAATAAGTGCACAGCTCTGAATCATCAGAATAAAAGGTCAGGCACTGAGTGCTGCAAACAAAAGACACAGGGATAAAAGAAGGGATGAAAACTCAAGACACCTACGTGCTTACTTACAGGAGACTCACTTGAGATCCAAGGACACAGACAAACTACAAGCCGAAGGTGTGTGGACAAGTACCCTACACGAGTGAAACGGAAAATCAAACAATCAAGCAAATGGATTCTGTTTGAGTCCCCAGAGACAGTCAGCAGAAAATAGCCCTATCTGGCCACCGTGAATTCTTTTTGTTTGGTTTCAACAGTTCCCAGCCATAGATTTAGTGGTGCAGCAACATACTTCTCATTTTCTCTCACCTCAACAACTGAGTTGCTGTAATAATAAGCATCTGGGCCTTTGAAATCAGTGGATTTTATGTTGTTCACGAATGTGAAAATCTAATAACCACCTAAAGAGGGAAGTTTGGACACTCAAATAAACACGTCACTCCACAATACACTGTTAGCTCCCAACTGCTCCTGTCTAGAAATTGGTGTTCCATTTTATTTGACCCTCCGTCCTATCGGCGGTGATCACGCTGATGTCCTTCAAACATGGTGTTGAGCGAAGCAACAAGTTGACTTTTCTGTCGACAACAGGCCCAGAGGAATGATACTTGAGATCTTCAGGGAGCCCTTAGTCAATGAATGTGGCTAAATACAGACAGCAAGTTAGAAGGAGATGAAAGAGGACAGAGGATAGAGACACGGGTTCAAGTCCCAGCACAACCATTCCCTGGTTTTGTAGGTACACGCGGCCGACTCGAACTGCAAGTGTCTCGGTGAACCCAGTGCTCCCTCTGCAGCCTAGATACTTTGCAGGATTTTGGGGAGCATAGTGTAGGAAAGTGATATAGGGTATATGGTTAACTGTTCTGCACACATGGACAGATGGAAAGACAAAAGGATGATTGATTGAGTGATTGATAAATAGATAGACAGAAAGATAGATAGATATAGGTACATATCGATTAGCACAAAGCTACTGCTCAAAACAAGGAGAGCAATGGTGAAAGCACATTGCAAAACTACAAACAAAAAAGAAGAATGAAATCCAGTTTAAAAAGTGCAGTAAGCAGCCATAAGAAGAAAACGAATCCTATCATTTGCAATAACGTGGATGGAGCTCGAGGGTATTATGCTCAGTCAAATAGGCCAGGCGGAGAAATACATGTACCAAATGATTTCACTCATGTGTGGAGTATGATAACAAAGAAAAACTGAAGGAAAAGACAGCAGCAGACTCACAGAACCCGAGAGTGGACCTACAGTTACCAAAAGAGAAAGGGACTGGGTAGGGTTTGTGGGAAGGGAGTAATAAGTGCGGGGAAAAAGAAAGTGGGCATTAGGATTAGCATGTATAATGTGTAGGGTGGGGTGTCTTGGGTAGGGCTGTACAACACAGAGAAGACATGTAGTGATTCTACAGCATCTTAGTACATGCTGACGGAGAGCGGCTGTTACTGGGATTTGGGGTGACTTGGTGAAGAGGGTAGACAGAATAACATAATTTTCTGCATGTGATTGTATATTAATGAGAACAAAAAGAATTTCAAAGTGCAGTAAGAGCACAGCTCTCAAATATCAGAATAAAAGTACAGCCTTTGAGTGCTCCAATCAAAAGACACAGGGTTAGAAGAACTGATGAAAACACAAGACCACCTACGTGCTCCCTTACTGGAGACTCACTTGAGATCCAAGGACACAGACAAACTACAAGCTGAAGGGGCGGGGACAGGTACCCTACACAAGTGAAACTGAGAAACAAAGAAAGAAATGGATTCTGTTTTGGACCCCAGAGAGAGTCAGTAGAAAATAGCCCTATCTAGCCACCGTGAATTCTTTTTGTTTGGTTTCAGCAGTGCTCAGGCATAGATTTAGTGGTGCAGCAACTTCCTTCTCATTTCCTCTCACCTCAACAAATGAATTGCTGTAATAATATGCGTCTGGGAATTTATAATCATTGCTTTTTATGATGTTCACGAATGTAAAGAAGTAATAACCACCTAAAGAGGGAAGTTTGGACACTCAAATAAACACTTCACTCCACAACACACTCTTTGTTCCCAAATGCTCCTGTCCAGAAATAGGTGTTAATTCATATTTGTCCCTCCACCTATCAGAAGTGATCACGCCAATGTCCCTCAAACATGGTGGTGTGCAAAGGGCCAAGTACACTTTTCTGTCGACAACAGGCCCAGACGAAGGATACTTGTGGTCTTCAGGGATCACTTACTCACTGAATGTGGCTAAATAAAGTCAACAAGCGAGCAGGAAGTATAAGAGGACAGAGGACAAAGATACGGGTTCAAGTCCTTTCACCTCCATTTACTGGTTTTGTAAGCACACTCTGCTGACTCTACCTGAAAGCGTATCTGTGAACACAGTGCTCTCCTTATGGCTTAGTTACCTTGCAAGATTTCTGGAAGCATAATGTAGGGAAGAGACATAGGCTATGTTGTTAACTGTTCTGTACATAAGGATAGATGGGCAGACAAAAAGATGATTGTTTTATAGATAGATAGGTAGACAGACGACAGGTGAAAGAGAGATAGGTACATAGATTAATAGATGATAGACATCATAGATAGATGATAGGAAGATAGATAGATAGATACATAGATAGATACATAGATACATAGATATATACATGCATAGATACATAGATAGACAGACAGACCTTTAGATAGATAGATACATGTCGTTTGACACAAAGCTATTGTTCATAACCAGGAGTTGAATGGTGAATAACATAGCTAAACTACAAACAAAAAGGAAGAATGAAATCCAGTTTAAAAAGTGCAGTAAGCAGCCTTAAGAAGAAAACAAATACTACCATTTGCAATGACGTGGATTTAGCAAGATGGTAGTATGTTCAGAAAAATAGGGCAGGCGGATAAAGGCAAGTACCAAGTGATTTCACTCATGTGTGGAGTATAACAACAAAGAAAAACTGAAGTAAAAAAACAGCAGCAGACTCACAGAACCCGAGAGTTGACTAAAAGTAACCAAAGGAAAAAGGACTGGGCAGGGTGAGTCTGAAGGGAGGGATAAGTGTGGGGAGAAAGAATGGGGGCATTAAGTTTAGCATGTATAATGCGCGGGGTCGGGTGTGCATGGGGAGTACTGTACAACACAGAGAAGACTAGTAGAGATCATATAGCATCCTACTACTCACTGATGGACCGTGACGGTAACGGGGACTTTTGGGGGGGACATGGTGAAGGGGTCTACAGCATCCAACTACGCGGATCGACAGTGACTGAAGAGGTTTTTCGGGGGGACTTGGTGAAGGGGGGAGCATAGTAAACATAATGTTCTTCACGTGATTGTAGATTAATGATAAAAAATATTCTTTAAGTGCAATAAGTGCACAGCTCTGAATCATCAGAATAAAAGGTCAGGCACTGAGTGCTGCAAACAAAAGACACAGGGATAAAAGAAGGGATGAAAACTCAAGACACCTACGTGCTTACTTACAGGAGACTCACTTGAGATCCAAGGACACAGACAAACTACAAGCCGAAGGTGTGTGGACAAGTACCCTACACGAGTGAAACGGAAAATCAAACAATCAAGCAAATGGATTCTGTTTGAGTCCCCAGAGACAGTCAGCAGAAAATAGCCCTATCTGGCCACCGTGAATTCTTTTTGTTTGGTTTCAACAGTTCCCAGCCATAGATTTAGTGGTGCAGCAACATACTTCTCATTTTCTCTCACCTCAACAACTGAGTTGCTGTAATAATAAGCATCTGGGCCTTTGAAATCAGTGGATTTTATGTTGTTCACGAATGTGAAAATCTAATAACCACCTAAAGAGGGAAGTTTGGACACTCAAATAAACACGTCACTCCACAATACACTGTTAGCTCCCAACTGCTCCTGTCTAGAAATTGGTGTTCCATTTTATTTGACCCTCCGTCCTATCGGCGGTGATCACGCTGATGTCCTTCAAACATGGTGGTGAGCGAAGCAACAAGTTGACTTTTCTGTCGACAACAGGCCCAGAGGAATGATACTTGAGATCTTCAGGGAGCCCTTAGTCAATGAATGTGGCTAAATACAGACAGCAAGTTAGAAGGAGATGAAAGAGGACAGAGGATAGAGACACGGGTTCAAGTCCCAGCACAACCATTCCCTGGTTTTGTAGGTACACGCGGCCGACTCGAACTGCAAGTGTCTCGGTGAACCCAGTGCTCCCTCTGCAGCCTAGATACTTTGCAGGATTTTGGGGAGCATAGTGTAGGAAAGTGATATAGGGTATATGGTTAACTGTTCTGCACACATGGACAGATGGAAAGACAAAAGGATGATTGATTGAGTGATTGATAAATAGATAGTCAGAAAGATAGATAGATATAGGTACATATCGATTAGCACAAAGCTACTGCTCAAAACAAGGAGAGCAATGGTGAAAGCACATTGCAAAACTACAAACAAAAAAGAGGAATGAAATCCAGTTTAAAAAGTGCAGTAAGCAGCCATAAGAAGAAAACGAATCCTATCATTTGCAATAACGTGGATGGAGCTCGAGGGTATTATGCTCAGTCAAATAGGCCAGGCGGAGAAATACATGTACCAAATGATTTCACTCATGTGTGGAGTATGATAACAAAGAAAAACTGAAGGAAAAGACAGCAGCAGACTCACAGAACCCGAGAGTGGACCTACAGTTACCAAAAGAGAAAGGGACTGGGTAGGGTTTGTGGGAAGGGAGTAATAAGTGCGGGGAAAAAGAAAGTGGGCATTAGGATTAGCATGTATAATGTGTAGGGTGGGGTGTCTTGGGTAGGGCTGTACAATACAGAGAAGACATGTAGTGATTCTACAGCATCTTAGTACATGCTGACGGAGAGCGGCTGTTACTGGGATTTGGGGTGACTTGGTGAAGAGGGTAGACAGAATAACATAATTTTCTGCATGTGATTGTATATTAATGAGAACAAAAAGAATTTCAAAGTGCAGTAAGAGCACAGCTCTCAAATATCAGAATAAAAGTACAGCCTTTGAGTGCTCCAATCAAAAGACACAGGGTTAGAAGAACTGATGAAAACACAAGACCACCTACGTGCTCCCTTACTGGAGACTCACTTGAGATCCAAGGACACAGACAAACTACAAGCTGAAGGGGCGGGGACAGGTACCCTACACAAGTGAAACTGAGAAACAAAGAAAGAAATGGATTCTGTTTTGGACCCCAGAGAGAGTCAGTAGAAAATAGCCCTATCTAGCCACCGTGAATTCTTTTTGTTTGGTTTCAGCAGTGCTCAGGCATAGATTTAGTGGTGCAGCAACTTCCTTCTCATTTCCTCTCACCTCAACAAATGAATTGCTGTAATAATATGCGTCTGGGAATTTATAATCATTGCTTTTTATGATGTTCACGAATGTAAAGAAGTAATAACCACCTAAAGAGGGAAGTTTGGACACTCAAATAAACAATTCACTCCACAACACACTCTTTGTTCCCAAATGCTCCTGTCCAGAAATAGGTGTTAATTCATATTTGTCCCTCCACCTATCAGCAGTGATCACGCCAATGTCCCTCAAACATGGTGGTGTGCAAAGTGCCAAGTACACTTTTCTGTCGACAACAGGCCCAGACGAAGGATACTTGTGGTCTTCAGGGATCACTTACTCACTGAATGTGGCTAAATAAAGTCAACAAGCGAGCAGGAAGTATAAGAGGACAGAGGACAAAGATACGGGTTCAAGTCCTTTCACCTCCATTTACTGGTTTTGTAAGCACACTCTGCTGACTCTACCTGAAAGCGTATCTGTGAACACAGTGCTCTCCTTATGGCTTAGTTACCTTGCAAGATTTCTGGAAGCATAATGTAGGGAAGAGACATAGGCTATGTTGTTAACTGTTCTGTACATAAGGATAGATGGGCAGACAAAAAGATGATTGTTTTATAGATAGATAGGTAGACAGACGACAGGTGAAAGAGAGATAGGTACATAGATTAATAGATGATAGACATCATAGATAGATGATAGGAAGATAGATAGATAGATACATAGATAGATACATAGATACATAGATATATACATGCATAGATACATAGATAGACAGACAGACCTTTAGATAGATAGATACAGATACATGTCGTTTGACACAAAGCTATTGTTCATAACCAGGAGTTGAATGGTGAATAACATAGCTAAACTACAAACAAAAAGGAAGAATGAAATCCAGTTTAAAAAGTGCAGTAAGCAGCCTTAAGAAGAAAACAAATACTACCATTTGCAATGACGTGGATGGAGCAAGACGGTAGTATGTTCAGAAAAATAGGGCAGGCGGATAAAGGCAAGTACCAAGTGATTTCACTCATGTGTGGAGTATAACAACAAAGAAAAACTGAAGTAAAAAAACAGCAGCAGACTCACAGAACCCGAGAGTTGACTAAAAGTAACCAAAGGAAAAAGGACTGGGCAGGGTGAGTCTGAAGGGAGGGATAAGTGTGGGGAGAAAGAATGGGGGCATTAAGTTTAGCATGTATAATGCGCGGGGTCGGGTGTGCATGGGGAGTACTGTACAACACAGAGAAGACTAGTAGAGATCATATAGCATCCTACTACTCACTGATGGACCGTGACGGTAACGGGGACTTTTGGGGGGGACATGGTGAAGGGGTCTACAGCATCCAACTACGCGGATCGACAGTGACTGAAGAGGTTTTTCGGGGGGACTTGGTGAAGGGGGGAGCATAGTAAACATAATGTTCTTCACGTGATTGTAGATTAATGATAAAAAATATTCTTTAAGTGCAATAAGTGCACAGCTCTGAATCATCAGAATAAAAGGTCAGGCACTGAGTGCTGCAAACAAAAGACACAGGGATAAAAGAAGGGATGAAAACTCAAGACACCTACGTGCTTACTTACAGGAGACTCACTTGAGATCCAAGGACACAGACAAACTACAAGCCGAAGGTGTGTGGACAAGTACCCTACACGAGTGAAACGGAAAATCAAACAATCAAGCAAATGGATTCTGTTTGAGTCCCCAGAGACAGTCAGCAGAAAATAGCCCTATCTGGCCACCGTGAATTCTTTTTGTTTGGTTTCAACAGTTCCCAGCGATAGATTTAGTGGTGCAGAAACATACTTCTCATTTTCTCTCACCTCAAAAACTGAGTTGCTGTAATAATAAGCATCTGGGCCTTTGAAATCAGTGGATTTTATGTTGTTCACGAATGTGAAAATCTAATAACCACCTAAAGAGGGAAGTTTGGACACTCAAATAAACACGTCACTCCACAATACACTGTTAGCTCCCAACTGCTCCTGTCTAGAAATTGGTGTTCCATTTTATTTGACCCTCCGTCCTATCGGCGGTGATCACGCTGATGTAATTCAAACATGGTGGTGAGCGAAGCAACAAGTTGACTTTTCTGTCGACAACAGGCCCAGAGGAATGATACTTGAGATCTTCAGGGAGCCCTTAGTCAATGAATGTGGCTAAATACAGACAGCAAGTTAGAAGGAGATGAAAGAGGACAGAGGATAGAGACACGGGTTCAAGTCCCAGCACAACCATTCCCTGGTTTTGTAGGTACACGCGGCCGACTCGAACTGCAAGTGTCTCGGTGAACCCAGTGCTCCCTCTGCAGCCTAGATACTTTGCAGGATTTTGGGGAGCATAGTGTAGGAAAGTGATATAGGGTATATGGTTAACTGTTCTGCACACATGGACAGATGGAAAGACAAAAGGATGATTGATTGAGTGATTGATAAATAGATAGACAGAAAGATAGATAGATATAGGTACATATCGATTAGCACAAAGCTACTGCTCAAAACAAGGAGAGCAATGGTGAAAGCACATTGCAAAACTACAAACAAAAAAGAAGAATGAAATCCAGTTTAAAAAGTGCAGTAAGCAGCCATAAGAAGAAAACGAATCCTATCATTTGCAATAACGTGGATGGAGCTCGAGGGTATTATGCTCAGTCAAATAGGCCAGGCGGAGAAATACATGTACCAAATGATTTCACTCATGTGTGGAGTATGATAACAAAGAAAAACTGAAGGAAAAGACAGCAGCAGACTCACAGAACCCGAGAGTGGACCTACAGTTACCAAAAGAGAAAGGGACTGGGTAGGGTTTGTGGGAAGGGAGTAATAAGTGCGGGGAAAAAGAAAGTGGGCATTAGGATTAGCATGTATAATGTGTAGGGTGGGGTGTCTTGGGTAGGGCTGTACAACACAGAGAAGACATGTAGTGATTCTACAGCATCTTAGTACATGCTGACGGAGAGCGGCTGTTACTGGGATTTGGGGTGACTTGGTGAAGAGGGTAGACAGAATAACATAATTTTCTGCATGTGATTGTATATTAATGAGAACAAAAAGAATTTCAAAGTGCAGTAAGAGCACAGCTCTCAAATATCAGAATAAAAGTACAGCCTTTGAGTGCTCCAATCAAAAGACACAGGGTTAGAAGAACTGATGAAAACACAAGACCACCTACGTGCTCCCTTACTGGAGACTCACTTGAGATCCAAGGACACAGACAAACTACAAGCTGAAGGGGCGGGGACAGGTACCCTACACAAGTGAAACTGAGAAACAAAGAAAGAAATGGATTCTGTTTTGGACCCCAGAGAGAGTCAGTAGAAAATAGCCCTATCTAGCCACCGTGAATTCTTTTTGTTTGGTTTCAGCAGTGCTCAGGCATAGATTTAGTGGTGCAGCAACTTCCTTCTCATTTCCTCTCACCTCAACAAATGAATTGCTGTAATAATATGCGTCTGGGAATTTATAATCATTGCTTTTTATGATGTTCACGAATGTAAAGAAGTAATAACCACCTAAAGAGGGAAGTTTGGACACTCAAATAAACACTTCACTCCACAACACACTCTTTGTTCCCAAATGCTCCTGTCCAGAAATAGGTGTTAATTCATATTTGTCCCTCCACCTATCAGAAGTGATCACGCCAATGTCCCTCAAACATGGTGGTGTGCAAAGGGCCAAGTACACTTTTCTGTCGACAACAGGCCCAGACGAAGGATACTTGTGGTCTTCAGGGATCACTTACTCACTGAATGTGGCTAAATAAAGTCAACAAGCGAGCAGGAAGTATAAGAGGACAGAGGACAAAGATACGGGTTCAAGTCCTTTCACCTCCATTTACTGGTTTTGTAAGCACACTCTGCTGACTCTACCTGAAAGCGTATCTGTGAACACAGTGCTCTCCTTATGGCTTAGTTACCTTGCAAGATTTCTGGAAGCATAATGTAGGGAAGAGACATAGGCTATGTTGTTAACTGTTCTGTACATAAGGATAGATGGGCAGACAAAAAGATGATTGTTTTATAGATAGATAGGTAGACAGACGACAGGTGAAAGAGAGATAGGTACATAGATTAATAGATGATAGACATCATAGATAGATGATAGGAAGATAGATAGATAGATACATAGATAGATACATAGATACATAGATATATACATGCATAGATACATAGATAGACAGACAGACCTTTAGATAGATAGATACATGTCGTTTGACACAAAGCTATTGTTCATAACCAGGAGTTGAATGGTGAATAACATAGCTAAACTACAAACAAAAAGGAAGAATGAAATCCAGTTTAAAAAGTGCAGTAAGCAGCCTTAAGAAGAAAACAAATACTACCATTTGCAATGACGTGGATTTAGCAAGATGGTAGTATGTTCAGAAAAATAGGGCAGGCGGATAAAGGCAAGTACCAAGTGATTTCACTCATGTGTGGAGTATAACAACAAAGAAAAACTGAAGTAAAAAAACAGCAGCAGACTCACAGAACCCGAGAGTTGACTAAAAGTAACCAAAGGAAAAAGGACTGGGCAGGGTGAGTCTGAAGGGAGGGATAAGTGTGGGGAGAAAGAATGGGGGCATTAAGTTTAGCATGTATAATGCGCGGGGTCGGGTGTGCATGGGGAGTACTGTACAACACAGAGAAGACTAGTAGAGATCATATAGCATCCTACTACTCACTGATGGACCGTGACGGTAACGGGGACTTTTGGGGGGGACATGGTGAAGGGGTCTACAGCATCCAACTACGCGGATCGACAGTGACTGAAGAGGTTTTTCGGGGGGACTTGGTGAAGGGGGGAGCATAGTAAACATAATGTTCTTCACGTGATTGTAGATTAATGATAAAAAATATTCTTTAAGTGCAATAAGTGCACAGCTCTGAATCATCAGAATAAAAGGTCAGGCACTGAGTGCTGCAAACAAAAGACACAGGGATAAAAGAAGGGATGAAAACTCAAGACACCTACGTGCTTACTTACAGGAGACTCACTTGAGATCCAAGGACACAGACAAACTACAAGCCGAAGGTGTGTGGACAAGTACCCTACACGAGTGAAACGGAAAATCAAACAATCAAGCAAATGGATTCTGTTTGAGTCCCCAGAGACAGTCAGCAGAAAATAGCCCTATCTGGCCACCGTGAATTCTTTTTGTTTGGTTTCAACAGTTCCCAGCCATAGATTTAGTGGTGCAGCAACATACTTCTCATTTTCTCTCACCTCAACAACTGAGTTGCTGTAATAATAAGCATCTGGGCCTTTGAAATCAGTGGATTTTATGTTGTTCACGAATGTGAAAATCTAATAACCACCTAAAGAGGGAAGTTTGGACACTCAAATAAACACGTCACTCCACAATACACTGTTAGCTCCCAACTGCTCCTGTCTAGAAATTGGTGTTCCATTTTATTTGACCCTCCGTCCTATCGGCGGTGATCACGCTGATGTCCTTCAAACATGGTGGTGAGCGAAGCAACAAGTTGACTTTTCTGTCGACAACAGGCCCAGAGGAATGATACTTGAGATCTTCAGGGAGCCCTTAGTCAATGAATGTGGCTAAATACAGACAGCAAGTTAGAAGGAGATGAAAGAGGACAGAGGATAGAGACACGGGTTCAAGTCCCAGCACAACCATTCCCTGGTTTTGTAGGTACACGCGGCCGACTCGAACTGCAAGTGTCTCGGTGAACCCAGTGCTCCCTCTGCAGCCTAGATACTTTGCAGGATTTTGGGGAGCATAGTGTAGGAAAGTGATATAGGGTATATGGTTAACTGTTCTGCACACATGGACAGATGGAAAGACAAAAGGATGATTGATTGAGTGATTGATAAATAGATAGACAGAAAGATAGATAGATATAGGTACATATCGATTAGCACAAAGCTACTGCTCAAAACAAGGAGAGCAATGGTGAAAGCACATTGCAAAACTACAAACAAAAAAGAGGAATGAAATCCAGTTTAAAAAGTGCAGTAAGCAGCCATAAGAAGAAAACGAATCCTATCATTTGCAATAACGTGGATGGAGCTCGAGGGTATTATGCTCAGTCAAATAGGCCAGGCGGAGAAATACATGTACCAAATGATTTCACTCATGTGTGGAGTATGATAACAAAGAAAAACTGAAGGAAAAGACAGCAGCAGACTCACAGAACCCGAGAGTGGACCTACAGTTACCAAAAGAGAAAGGGACTGGGTAGGGTTTGTGGGAAGGGAGTAATAAGTGCGGGGAAAAAGAAAGTGGGCATTAGGATTAGCATGTATAATGTGTAGGGTGGGGTGTCTTGGGTAGGGCTGTACAACACAGAGAAGACATGTAGTGATTCTACAGCATCTTAGTACATGCTGACGGAGAGCGGCTGTTACTGGGATTTGGGGTGACTTGGTGAAGAGGGTAGACAGAATAACATAATTTTCTGCATGTGATTGTATATTAATGAGAACAAAAAGAATTTCAAAGTGCAGTAAGAGCACAGCTCTCAAATATCAGAATAAAAGTACAGCCTTTGAGTGCTCCAATCAAAAGACACAGGGTT
The DNA here is from genome assembly GCF_030020395.1 of Manis pentadactyla. Lineage (NCBI taxonomy): Eukaryota > Metazoa > Chordata > Mammalia > Pholidota > Manidae > Manis > Manis pentadactyla. The sequence continues at coordinate 547,222 of NW_026644865.1, forward strand.
AGAAGAACTGATGAAAACACAAGACCACCTACGTGCTCCCTTACTGGAGACTCACTTGAGATCCAAGGACACAGACAAACTACAAGCTGAAGGGGCGGGGACAGGTACCCTACACAAGTGAAACTGAGAAACAAAGAAAGAAATGGATTCTGTTTTGGACCCCAGAGAGAGTCAGTAGAAAATAGCCCTATCTAGCCACCGTGAATTCTTTTTGTTTGGTTTCAGCAGTGCTCAGGCATAGATTTAGTGGTGCAGCAACTTCCTTCTCATTTCCTCTCACCTCAACAAATGAATTGCTGTAATAATATGCGTCTGGGAATTTATAATCATTGCTTTTTATGATGTTCACGAATGTAAAGAAGTAATAACCACCTAAAGAGGGAAGTTTGGACACTCAAATAAACAATTCACTCCACAACACACTCTTTGTTCCCAACTGCTCCTGTCCAGAAATAGGTCTTAATTCATATTTGTCCCTCCACCTATCAGCAGTGATCACGCCAATGTCCCTCAAACATGGTGGTGTGCAAAGGGCCAAGTACACTTTTCTGTCGACAACAGGCCCAGACGAAGGATACTTGTGGTCTTCAGGGATCACTTACTCACTGAATGTGGCTAAATAAAGTCAACAAGCGAGCAGGAAGTATAAGAGGACAGAGGACAAAGATACGGGTTCAAGTCCTTTCACCTCCATTTACTGGTTTTGTAAGCACACTCTGCTGACTCTACCTGAAAGCGTATCTGTGAACACAGTGCTCTCCTTATGGCTTAGTTACCTTGCAAGATTTCTGGAAGCATAATGTAGGGAAGAGACATAGGCTATGTTGTTAACTGTTCTGTACATAAGGATAGATGGGCAGACAAAAAGATGATTGTTTTATAGATAGATAGGTAGACAGACGACAGGTGAAAGAGAGATAGGTACATAGATTAATAGATGATAGACATCATAGATAGATGATAGGAAGATAGATAGATAGATACATAGATAGATACATAGATACATAGATATATACATGCATAGATACATAGATAGACAGACAGACCTTTAGATAGATAGATACAGATACATGTCGTTTGACACAAAGCTATTGTTCATAACCAGGAGTTGAATGGTGAATAACATAGCTAAACTACAAACAAAAAGGAAGAATGAAATCCAGTTTAAAAAGTGCAGTAAGCAGCCTTAAGAAGAAAACAAATACTACCATTTGCAATGACGTGGATTTAGCAAGATGGTAGTATGTTCAGAAAAATAGGGCAGGCGGATAAAGGCAAGTACCAAGTGATTTCACTCATGTGTGGAGTATAACAACAAAGAAAAACTGAAGTAAAAAAACAGCAGCAGACTCACAGAACCCGAGAGTTGACTAAAAGTAACCAAAGGAAAAAGGACTGGGCAGGGTGAGTCTGAAGGGAGGGATAAGTGTGGGGAGAAAGAATGGGGGCATTAAGTTTAGCATGTATAATGCGCGGGGTCGGGTGTGCATGGGGAGTACTGTACAACACAGAGAAGACTAGTAGAGATCATATAGCATCCTACTACTCACTGATGGACCGTGACGGTAACGGGGACTTTTGGGGGGGACATGGTGAAGGGGTCTACAGCATCCAACTACGCGGATCGACAGTGACTGAAGAGGTTTTTCGGGGGGACTTGGTGAAGGGGGGAGCATAGTAAACATAATGTTCTTCACGTGATTGTAGATTAATGATAAAAAATATTCTTTAAGTGCAATAAGTGCACAGCTCTGAATCATCAGAATAAAAGGTCAGGCACTGAGTGCTGCAAACAAAAGACACAGGGATAAAAGAAGGGATGAAAACTCAAGACACCTACGTGCTTACTTACAGGAGACTCACTTGAGATCCAAGGACACAGACAAACTACAAGCCGAAGGTGTGTGGACAAGTACCCTACACGAGTGAAACGGAAAATCAAACAATCAAGCAAATGGATTCTGTTTGAGTCCCCAGAGACAGTCAGCAGAAAATAGCCCTATCTGGCCACCGTGAATTCTTTTTGTTTGGTTTCAACAGTTCCCAGCGATAGATTTAGTGGTGCAGAAACATACTTCTCATTTTCTCTCACCTCAACAACTGAGTTGCTGTAATAATAAGCATCTGGGCCTTTGAAATCAGTGGATTTTATGTTGTTCACGAATGTGAAAATCTAATAACCACCTAAAGAGGGAAGTTTGGACACTCAAATAAACACGTCACTCCACAATACACTGTTAGCTCCCAACTGCTCCTGTCTAGAAATTGGTGTTCCATTTTATTTGACCCTCCGTCCTATCGGCGGTGATCACGCTGATGTAATTCAAACATGGTGGTGAGCGAAGCAACAAGTTGACTTTTCTGTCGACAACAGGCCCAGAGGAATGATACTTGAGATCTTCAGGGAGCCCTTAGTCAATGAATGTGGCTAAATACAGACAGCAAGTTAGAAGGAGATGAAAGAGGACAGAGGATAGAGACACGGGTTCAAGTCCCAGCACAACCATTCCCTGGTTTTGTAGGTACACGCGGCCGACTCGAACTGCAAGTGTCTCGGTGAACCCAGTGCTCCCTCTGCAGCCTAGATACTTTGCAGGATTTTGGGGAGCATAGTGTAGGAAAGTGATATAGGGTATATGGTTAACTGTTCTGCACACATGGACAGATGGAAAGACAAAAGGATGATTGATTGAGTGATTGATAAATAGATAGACAGAAAGATAGATAGATATAGGTACATATCGATTAGCACAAAGCTACTGCTCAAAACAAGGAGAGCAATGGTGAAAGCACATTGCAAAACTACAAACAAAAAAGAAGAATGAAATCCAGTTTAAAAAGTGCAGTAAGCAGCCATAAGAAGAAAACGAATCCTATCATTTGCAATAACGTGGATGGAGCTCGAGGGTATTATGCTCAGTCAAATAGGCCAGGCGGAGAAATACATGTACCAAATGATTTCACTCATGTGTGGAGTATGATAACAAAGAAAAACTGAAGGAAAAGACAGCAGCAGACTCACAGAACCCGAGAGTGGACCTACAGTTACCAAAAGAGAAAGGGACTGGGTAGGGTTTGTGGGAAGGGAGTAATAAGTGCGGGGAAAAAGAAAGTGGGCATTAGGATTAGCATGTATAATGTGTAGGGTGGGGTGTCATGTTTAGGGCTGTACAACACAGAGAAGACATGTAGTGATTCTACAGCATCTTAGTACATGCTGACGGAGAGCGGCTGTTACTGGGATTTGGGGTGACTTGGTGAAGAGGGTAGACAGAATAACATAATTTTCTGCATGTGATTGTATATTAATGAGAACAAAAAGAATTTCAAAGTGCAGTAAGAGCACAGCTCTCAAATATCAGAATAAAAGTACAGCCTTTGAGTGCTCCAATCAAAAGACACAGGGTTAGAAGAACTGATGAAAACACAAGACCACCTACGTGCTCCCTTACTGGAGACTCACTTGAGATCCAAGGACACAGACAAAGTACAAGCTGAAGGGGCGGGGACAGGTACCCTACACAAGTGAAACTGAGAAACAAAGAAAGAAATGGATTCTGTTTTGGACCCCAGAGAGAGTCAGTAGAAAATAGCCCTATCTAGCCACCGTGAATTCTTTTTGTTTGGTTTCAGCAGTGCTCAGGCATAGATTTAGTGGTGCAGCAACTTCCTTCTCATTTCCTCTCACCTCAACAAATGAATTGCTGTAAAAATATGCGTCTGGGCATTTATAATCATTGCTTTTTATGATGTTCACGAATGTAAAGATGTAATAACCACCTAAAGAGGGAAGTTTGGACACTCAAATAAACACTTCACTCCACAACACACTCTTTGTTCCCAACTGCTCCTGTCCAGAAATAGGTGTTAATTCATATTTGTCCGTCCACCTATCAGCAGTGATCACGCCAATGTCCCTCAAACATGGTGGTGTGCAAAGGGCCAAGTACACTTTTCTGTCGACAACAGGCCCAGACGAAGGATACTTGTGGTCTTCAGGGATCACTTACTCACTGAATGTGGCTAAATAAAGTCAACAAGCGAGCAGGAAGTATAAGAGGACAGAGGACAAAGATACGGGTTCAAGTCCTTTCACCTCCATTTACTGGTTTTGTAAGCACACTCTGCTGACTCTACCTGAAAGCGTATCTGTGAACACAGTGCTCTCCTTATGGCTTAGTTACCTTGCAAGATTTCTGGAAGCATAATGTAGGGAAGAGACATAGGCTATGTTGTTAACTGTTCTGTACATAAGGATAGATGGGCAGACAAAAAGATGATTGTTTTATAGATAGATAGGTAGACAGACGACAGGTGAAAGAGAGATAGGTACATAGATTAATAGATGATAGACATCATAGATAGATGATAGGAAGATAGATACATAGATACATAGATAGATACATAGATACATAGATATATACATGCATAGATACATAGATAGACAGACAGACCTTTAGATAGATAGATACAGATACATGTCGTTTGACACAAAGCTATTGTTCATAACCAGGAGTTGAATGGTGAATAACATAGCTAAACTACAAACAAAAAGGAAGAATGAAATCCAGTTTAAAAAGTGCAGTAAGCAGCCTTAAGAAGAAAACAAATACTACCATTTGCAATGACGTGGATTTAGCAAGATGGTAGTATGTTCAGAAAAATAGGGCAGGCGGATAAAGGCAAGTACCAAGTGATTTCACTCATGTGTGGAGTATAACAACAAAGAAAAACTGAAGTAAAAAAACAGCAGCAGACTCACAGAACCCGAGAGTTGACTAAAAGTAACCAAAGGAAAAAGGACTGGGCAGGGTGAGTCTGAAGGGAGGGATAAGTGTGGGGAGAAAGAATGGGGGCATTAAGTTTAGCATGTATAATGCGCGGGGTCGGGTGTGCATGGGGAGTACTGTACAACACAGAGAAGACTAGTAGAGATCATATAGCATCCTACTACTCACTGATGGACCGTGACGGTAACGGGGACTTTTGGGGGGGACATGGTGAAGGGGTCTACAGCATCCAACTAAGCGGATCGACAGTGACTGAAGAGGTTTTTCGGGGGGACTTGGTGAAGGGGGGAGCATAGTAAACATAATGTTCTTCACGTGATTGTAGATTAATGATAAAAAATATTCTTTAAGTGCAATAAGTGCACAGCTCTGAATCATCAGAATAAAAGGTCAGGCACTGAGTGCTGCAAACAAAAGACACAGGGATAAAAGAAGGGATGAAAACTCAAGACACCTACGTGCTTACTTACAGGAGACTCACTTGAGATCCAAGGACACAGACAAACTACAAGCCGAAGGTGTGTGGACAAGTACCCTACACGAGTGAAACGGAAAATCAAACAATCAAGCAAATGGATTCTGTTTGAGTCCCCAGAGACAGTCAGCAGAAAATAGCCCTATCTGGCCACCGTGAATTCTTTTTGTTTGGTTTCAACAGTTCCCAGCCATAGATTTAGTGGTGCAGCAACATACTTCTCATTTTCTCTCACCTCAACAACTGAGTTGCTGTAATAATAAGCATCTGGGCCTTTGAAATCAGTGGATTTTATGTTGTTCACGAATGTGAAAATCTAATAACCACCTAAAGAGGGAAGTTTGGACACTCAAATAAACACGTCACTCCACAATACACTGTTAGCTCCCAACTGCTCCTGTCTAGAAATTGGTGTTCCATTTTATTTGACCCTCCGTCCTATCGGCGGTGATCACGCTGATGTAATTCAAACATGGTGGTGAGCGAAGCAACAAGTTGACTTTTCTGTCGACAACAGGCCCAGAGGAATGATACTTGAGATCTTCAGGGAGCCCTTAGTCAATGAATGTGGCTAAATACAGACAGCAAGTTAGAAGGAGATGAAAGAGGACAGAGGATAGAGACACGGGTTCAAGTCCCAGCACAACCATTCCCTGGTTTTGTAGGTACACGCGGCCGACTCGAACTGCAAGTGTCTCGGTGAACCCAGTGCTCCCTCTGCAGCCTAGATACTTTGCAGGATTTTGGGGATCATAGTGTAGGAAAGTGATATAGGGCATATGGTTAACTGTTCTGCACACATGGACAGATGGAAAGACAAAAGGATGATTGATTGAGTGATTGATAAATAGATAGACAGAAAGATAGATAGATATAGGCACATATCGATTAGCACAAAGCTACTGCTCAAAACAAGGAGAGCAATGGTGAAAGCACATTGCAAAACTACAAACAAAAAAGAAGAATGAAATCCAGTTTAAAAAGTGCAGTAAGCAGCCATAAGAAGAAAACGAATCCTATCATTTGCAATAACGTGGATGGAGCTCGAGGGTATTATGCTCAGTCAAATAGGCCAGGCGGAGAAATACATGTACCAAATGATTTCACTCATGTGTGGAGTATGATAACAAAGAAAAACTGAAGGAAAAGACAGCAGCAGACTCACAGAACCCGAGAGTGGACCTACAGTTACCAAAAGAGAAAGGGACTGGGTAGGGTTTGTGGGAAGGGAGTAATAAGTGCGGGGAAAAAGAAAGTGGGCATTAGGATTAGCATGTATAATGTGTAGGGTGGGGTGTCTTGGGTAGGGCTGTACAACACAGAGAAGACATGTACTGATTCTACAGCATCTTAGTACATGCTGACGGAGAGCGGCTGTTACTGGGATTTGGGGTGACTTGGTGAAGAGGGTAGACAGAATAACATAATTTTCTGCATGTGATTGTATATTAATGAGAACAAAAAGAATTTCAAAGTGCAGTAAGAGCACAGCTCTCAAATATCAGAATAAAAGTACAGCCTTTGAGTGCTCCAATCAAAAGACACAGGGTTAGAAGAACTGATGAAAACACAAGACCACCTACGTGCTCCCTTACTGGAGACTCACTTGAGATCCAAGGACACAGACAAAGTACAAGCTGAAGGGGCGGGGACAGGTACCCTACACAAGTGAAACTGAGAAACAAAGAAAGAAATGGATTCTGTTTTGGACCCCAGAGAGAGTCAGTAGAAAATAGCCCTATCTAGCCACCGTGAATTCTTTTTGTTTGGTTTCAGCAGTGCTCAGGCATAGATTTAGTGGTGCAGCAACTTCCTTCTCATTTCCTCTCACCTCAACAAATGAATTGCTGTAAAAATATGCGTCTGGGCATTTATAATCATTGCTTTTTATGATGTTCACGAATGTAAAGAAGTAATAACCACCTAAAGAGGGAAGTTTGGACACTCAAATAAACACTTCACTCCACAACACACTCTTTGTTCCCAACTGCTCCTGTCCAGAAATAGGTGTTAATTCATATTTGTCCCTCCACCTATCAGCAGTGATCACGCCAATGTCCCTCAAACATGGTGGTGTGCAAAGGGCCAAGTACACTTTTCTGTCGACAACAGGCCCAGACGAAGGATACTTGTGGTCTTCAGGGATCACTTACTCACTGAATGTGGCTAAATAAAGTCACCAAGTGAGCAGGAAGTATAAGAGGACAGAGGACAAAGATACGGGTTCAAGTCCTTTCACCTCCATTTACTGGTTTTGTAAGCACACTGTGCTGACTCTACCTGAAAGCGTACCGGTGAACTCAGTGCTCCCCTTATGGCTTAGTTACCTTGCAAGATTTCTGGAAGCATAATGTAGGGAAGAGACATAGGCTATGTTGTTAACTGTTCTGTACATAAGGTTAGATGGGCAGACAAAAAGATGATTGTTTCATAGATAGATAGGTAGACAGACGACAGGTGAAAGATAGATAGATAGGTACATAGATTAATAGATGATAGACATCATAGATAGATGATAGGAAGATAGATAGATAGATACATAGATAGATACATAGATACATAGATATATACATACATAGATACATAGATAGACAGACAGACCTTTAGATAGATAGATACAGATACATGTCGATTGACTCAAAGCTACTGTTCATAACCAGGAGTTGAACGGTGAATAACATAGCTAAACTACAAACAAAAAGGAAGAATGAAATCCAGTTTAAAAAGTGCATTAAGCAGCCTTAAGAAGAAAACAAATACTACCATTTGCAATGACGTGGATGGAGCAAGACGGTAGTATGTTCAGAAAAATAGGGCAGGCGGATAAAGGCAAGTACCAAGTGATTTCACTCATGTGTGGAGTATAACAACAAAGAAATACTGAAGTAAAAAAACAGCAGCAGACTCACAGAACCCTAGGGTTGACTAAAAGTAACCAAAGGAAAAAGGACTGGGCAGTGTGAGTCTGAAGGGTGGGATAAGTGTGGGGAGAAAGAATGGCGGCATTAAGTTTAGCATGTATAATGCGCGAGGTCGGGTGTGCATGGGGAGTACTGTACAACACAGAGAAGACTAGTAGAGATCATATAGCATCTTACTACTCACTGATGGACAGTGACTGTAACGGGGACTTTTGGGGGGGACATGGTGAAGGGGTCTACAGCATCCAACTACGCGGATCGACAGTGACTGAAGAGGTTTTTCGGGGGGACTTGGTGAAGGGGGGAGCATAGTAAAAATAATATTCTTCACGTGATTGTAGATTAATGATAAAAAATATTCTTTAAGTGCAATAAGTGCACAGCTCTGAATCATCAGAATAAAAGGTCAGGCACTGAGTGCTGCAAACAAAAGACACAGGGATAAAAGAAGGGATGAAAACTCAAGACACCTACGTGCTTACTTACAGGAGACTCACTTGAGATCCAAGGACACAGACAAACTACAAGCCGAAGGTGTGTGGACAAGTACCCTACACGAGTGAAACGGAAAATCAAACAATCAAGCAAATGGATTCTGTTTGAGTCCCCAGAGACAGTCAGCAGAAAATAGCCCTATCTGGCCACCGTGAATTCTTTTTGTTTGGTTTCAAAAGTTCCCAGCCATAGATTTAGTGGTGCAGCAACATACTTCTCATTTTCTCTCACCTCAACAACTGAGTTGCTGTAATAATAAGCATCTGGGCCTTTGAAATCAGTGGATTTTATGTTGTTCACGAATGTGAAAATCTAATAACCACCTAAAGAGGGAAGTTTGGACACTCAAATAAACACGTCACTCCACAATACACTGTTAGCTCCCAACTGCTCCTGTCTAGAAATTGGTGTTCCATTTTATTTGACCCTCCGTCCTATCGGCGGTGATCACGCTGATGTAATTCAAACATGGTGGTGAGCGAAGCAACAAGTTGACTTTTCTGTCGACAACAGGCCCAGAGGAATGATACTTGAGATCTTCAGGGAGCCCTTAGTCAATGAATGTGGCTAAATACAGACAGCAAGTTAGAAGGAGATGAAAGAGGACAGAGGATAGAGACACGGGTTCAAGTCCCAGCACAACCATTCCCTGGTTTTGTAGGTACACGCGGCCGACTCGAACTGCAAGTGTCTCGGTGAACCCAGTGCTCCCTCTGCAGCCTAGATACTTTGCAGGATTTTGGGGAGCATAGTGTAGGAAAGTGATATAGGGTATATGGTTAACTGTTCTGCACACATGGACAGATGGAAAGACAAAAGGATGATTGATTGAGTGATTGATAAATAGATAGACAGAAAGATAGATAGATATAGGTACATATCGATTAGCACAAAGCTACTGCTCAAAACAAGGAGAGCAATGGTGAAAGCACATTGCAAAACTACAAACAAAAAAGAAGAATGAAATCCAGTTTAAAAAGTGCAGTAAGCAGCCATAAGAAGAAAACGAATCCTATCATTTGCAATAACGTGGATGGAGCTCGAGGGTATTATGCTCAGTCAAATAGGCCAGGCGGAGAAATACATGTACCAAATGATTTCACTCATGTGTGGAGTATGATAACAAAGAAAAACTGAAGGAAAAGACAGCAGCAGACTCACAGAACCCGAGAGTGGACCTACAGTTACCAAAAGAGAAAGGGACTGGGTAGGGTTTGTGGGAAGGGAGTAATAAGTGCGGGGAAAAAGAAAGTGGGCATTAGGATTAGCATGTATAATGTGTAGGGTGGGGTGTCATGTTTAGGGCTGTACAACACAGAGAAGACATGTAGTGATTCTACAGCATCTTAGTACATGCTGACGGAGAGCGGCTGTTACTGGGATTTGGGGTGACTTGGTGAAGAGGGTAGACAGAATAACATAATTTTCTGCATGTGATTGTATATTAATGAGAACAAAAAGAATTTCAAAGTGCAGTAAGAGCACAGCTCTCAAATATCAGAATAAAAGTACAGCCTTTGAGTGCTCCAATCAAAAGACACAGGGTTAGAAGAACTGATGAAAACACAAGACCACCTACGTGCTCCCTTACTGGAGACTCACTTGAGATCCAAGGACACAGACAAAGTACAAGCTGAAGGGGCGGGGACAGGTACCCTACACAAGTGAAACTGAGAAACAAAGAAAGAAATGGATTCTGTTTTGGACCCCAGAGAGAGTCAGTAGAAAATAGCCCTATCTAGCCACCGTGAATTCTTTTTGTTTGGTTTCAGCAGTGCTCAGGCATAGATTTAGTGGTGCAGCAACTTCCTTCTCATTTCCTCTCACCTCAACAAATGAATTGCTGTAAAAATATGCGTCTGGGCATTTATAATCATTGCTTTTTATGATGTTCACGAATGTAAAGATGTAATAACCACCTAAAGAGGGAAGTTTGGACACTCAAATAAACACTTCACTCCACAACACACTCTTTGTTCCCAACTGCTCCTGTCCAGAAATAGGTGTTAATTCATATTTGTCCGTCCACCTATCAGCAGTGATCACGCCAATGTCCCTCAAACATGGTGGTGTGCAAAGGGCCAAGTACACTTTTCTGTCGACAACAGGCCCAGACGAAGGATACTTGTGGTCTTCAGGGATCACTTACTCACTGAATGTGGCTAAATAAAGTCAACAAGCGAGCAGGAAGTATAAGAGGACAGAGGACAAAGATACGGGTTCAAGTCCTTTCACCTCCATTTACTGGTTTTGTAAGCACACTCTGCTGACTCTACCTGAAAGCGTATCTGTGAACACAGTGCTCTCCTTATGGCTTAGTTACCTTGCAAGATTTCTGGAAGCATAATGTAGGGAAGAGACATAGGCTATGTTGTTAACTGTTCTGTACATAAGGATAGATGGGCAGACAAAAAGATGATTGTTTTATAGATAGATAGGTAGACAGACGACAGGTGAAAGAGAGATAGGTACATAGATTAATAGATGATAGACATCATAGATAGATGATAGGAAGATAGATACATAGATACATAGATAGATACATAGATACATAGATATATACATGCATAGATACATAGATAGACAGACAGACCTTTAGATAGATAGATACAGATACATGTCGTTTGACACAAAGCTATTGTTCATAACCAGGAGTTGAATGGTGAATAACATAGCTAAACTACAAACAAAAAGGAAGAATGAAATCCAGTTTAAAAAGTGCAGTAAGCAGCCTTAAGAAGAAAACAAATACTACCATTTGCAATGACGTGGATTTAGCAAGATGGTAGTATGTTCAGAAAAATAGGGCAGGCGGATAAAGGCAAGTACCAAGTGATTTCACTCATGTGTGGAGTATAACAACAAAGAAAAACTGAAGTAAAAAAACAGCAGCAGACTCACAGAACCCGAGAGTTGACTAAAAGTAACCAAAGGAAAAAGGACTGGGCAGGGTGAGTCTGAAGGGAGGGATAAGTGTGGGGAGAAAGAATGGGGGCATTAAGTTTAGCATGTATAATGCGCGGGGTCGGGTGTGCATGGGGAGTACTGTACAACACAGAGAAGACTAGTAGAGATCATATAGCATCCTACTACTCACTGATGGACCGTGACGGTAACGGGGACTTTTGGGGGGGACATGGTGAAGGGGTCTACAGCATCCAACTAAGCGGATCGACAGTGACTGAAGAGGTTTTTCGGGGGGACTTGGTGAAGGGGGGAGCATAGTAAACATAATGTTCTTCACGTGATTGTAGATTAATGATAAAAAATATTCTTTAAGTGCAATAAGTGCACAGCTCTGAATCATCAGAATAAAAGGTCAGGCACTGAGTGCTGCAAACAAAAGACACAGGGATAAAAGAAGGGATGAAAACTCAAGACACCTACGTGCTTACTTACAGGAGACTCACTTGAGATCCAAGGACACAGACAAACTACAAGCCGAAGGTGTGTGGACAAGTACCCTACACGAGTGAAACGGAAAATCAAACAATCAAGCAAATGGATTCTGTTTGAGTCCCCAGAGACAGTCAGCAGAAAATAGCCCTATCTGGCCACCGTGAATTCTTTTTGTTTGGTTTCAACAGTTCCCAGCCATAGATTTAGTGGTGCAGCAACATACTTCTCATTTTCTCTCACCTCAACAACTGAGTTGCTGTAATAATAAGCATCTGGGCCTTTGAAATCAGTGGATTTTATGTTGTTCACGAATGTGAAAATCTAATAACCACCTAAAGAGGGAAGTTTGGACACTCAAATAAACACGTCACTCCACAATACACTGTTAGCTCCCAACTGCTCCTGTCTAGAAATTGGTGTTCCATTTTATTTGACCCTCCGTCCTATCGGCGGTGATCACGCTGATGTAATTCAAACATGGTGGTGAGCGAAGCAACAAGTTGACTTTTCTGTCGACAACAGGCCCAGAGGAATGATACTTGAGATCTTCAGGGAGCCCTTAGTCAATGAATGTGGCTAAATACAGACAGCAAGTTAGAAGGAGATGAAAGAGGACAGAGGATAGAGACACGGGTTCAAGTCCCAGCACAACCATTCCCTGGTTTTGTAGGTACACGCGGCCGACTCGAACTGCAAGTGTCTCGGTGAACCCAGTGCTCCCTCTGCAGCCTAGATACTTTGCAGGATTTTGGGGATCATAGTGTAGGAAAGTGATATAGGGCATATGGTTAACTGTTCTGCACACATGGACAGATGGAAAGACAAAAGGATGATTGATTGAGTGATTGATAAATAGATAGACAGAAAGATAGATAGATATAGGCACATATCGATTAGCACAAAGCTACTGCTCAAAACAAGGAGAGCAATGGTGAAAGCACATTGCAAAACTACAAACAAAAAAGAAGAATGAAATCCAGTTTAAAAAGTGCAGTAAGCAGCCATAAGAAGAAAACGAATCCTATCATTTGCAATAACGTGGATGGAGCTCGAGGGTATTATGCTCAGTCAAATAGGCCAGGCGGAGAAATACATGTACCAAATGATTTCACTCATGTGTGGAGTATGATAACAAAGAAAAACTGAAGGAAAAGACAGCAGCAGACTCACAGAACCCGAGAGTGGACCTACAGTTACCAAAAGAGAAAGGGACTGGGTAGGGTTTGTGGGAAGGGAGTAATAAGTGCGGGGAAAAAGAAAGTGGGCATTAGGATTAGCATGTATAATGTGTAGGGTGGGGTGTCTTGGGTAGGGCTGTACAACACAGAGAAGACATGTACTGATTCTACAGCATCTTAGTACATGCTGACGGAGAGCGGCTGTTACTGGGATTTGGGGTGACTTGGTGAAGAGGGTAGACAGAATAACATAATTTTCTGCATGTGATTGTATATTAATGAGAACAAAAAGAATTTCAAAGTGCAGTAAGAGCACAGCTCTCAAATATCAGAATAAAAGTACAGCCTTTGAGTGCTCCAATCAAAAGACACAGGGTTAGAAGAACTGATGAAAACACAAGACCACCTACGTGCTCCCTTACTGGAGACTCACTTGAGATCCAAGGACACAGACAAAGTACAAGCTGAAGGGGCGGGGACAGGTACCCTACACAAGTGAAACTGAGAAACAAAGAAAGAAATGGATTCTGTTTTGGACCCCAGAGAGAGTCAGTAGAAAATAGCCCTATCTAGCCACCGTGAATTCTTTTTGTTTGGTTTCAGCAGTGCTCAGGCATAGATTTAGTGGTGCAGCAACTTCCTTCTCATTTCCTCTCACCTCAACAAATGAATTGCTGTAAAAATATGCGTCTGGGCATTTATAATCATTGCTTTTTATGATGTTCACGAATGTAAAGAAGTAATAACCACCTAAAGAGGGAAGTTTGGACACTCAAATAAACACTTCACTCCACAACACACTCTTTGTTCCCAACTGCTCCTGTCCAGAAATAGGTGTTAATTCATATTTGTCCCTCCACCTATCAGCAGTGATCACGCCAATGTCCCTCAAACATGGTGGTGTGCAAAGGGCCAAGTACACTTTTCTGTCGACAACAGGCCCAGACGAAGGATACTTGTGGTCTTCAGGGATCACTTACTCACTGAATGTGGCTAAATAAAGTCACCAAGTGAGCAGGAAGTATAAGAGGACAGAGGACAAAGATACGGGTTCAAGTCCTTTCACCTCCATTTACTGGTTTTGTAAGCACACTGTGCTGACTCTACCTGAAAGCGTACCGGTGAACTCAGTGCTCCCCTTATGGCTTAGTTACCTTGCAAGATTTCTGGAAGCATAATGTAGGGAAGAGACATAGGCTATGTTGTTAACTGTTCTGTACATAAGGTTAGATGGGCAGACAAAAAGATGATTGTTTCATAGATAGATAGGTAGACAGACGACAGGTGAAAGATAGATAGATAGGTACATAGATTAATAGATGATAGACATCATAGATAGATGATAGGAAGATAGATAGATAGATACATAGATAGATACATAGATACATAGATATATACATACATAGATACATAGATAGACAGACAGACCTTTAGATAGATAGATACAGATACATGTCGATTGACTCAAAGCTACTGTTCATAACCAGGAGTTGAACGGTGAATAACATAGCTAAACTACAAACAAAAAGGAAGAATGAAATCCAGTTTAAAAAGTGCATTAAGCAGCCTTAAGAAGAAAACAAATACTACCATTTGCAATGACGTGGATGGAGCAAGACGGTAGTATGTTCAGAAAAATAGGGCAGGCGGATAAAGGCAAGTACCAAGTGATTTCACTCATGTGTGGAGTATAACAACAAAGAAATACTGAAGTAAAAAAACAGCAGCAGACTCACAGAACCCTAGGGTTGACTAAAAGTAACCAAAGGAAAAAGGACTGGGCAGTGTGAGTCTGAAGGGTGGGATAAGTGTGGGGAGAAAGAATGGCGGCATTAAGTTTAGCATGTATAATGCGCGAGGTCGGGTGTGCATGGGGAGTACTGTACAACACAGAGAAGACTAGTAGAGATCATATAGCATCTTACTACTCACTGATGGACAGTGACTGTAACGGGGACTTTTGGGGGGGACATGGTGAAGGGGTCTACAGCATCCAACTACGCGGATCGACAGTGACTGAAGAGGTTTTTCGGGGGGACTTGGTGAAGGGGGGAGCATAGTAAAAATAATATTCTTCACGTGATTGTAGATTAATGATAAAAAATATTCTTTAAGTGCAATAAGTGCACAGCTCTGAATCATCAGAATAAAAGGTCAGGCACTGAGTGCTGCAAACAAAAGACACAGGGATAAAAGAAGGGATGAAAACTCAAGACACCTACGTGCTTACTTACAGGAGACTCACTTGAGATCCAAGGACACAGACAAACTACAAGCCGAAGGTGTGTGGACAAGTACCCTACACGAGTGAAACGGAAAATCAAACAATCAAGCAAATGGATTCTGTTTGAGTCCCCAGAGACAGTCAGCAGAAAATAGCCCTATCTGGCCACCGTGAATTCTTTTTGTTTGGTTTCAAAAGTTCCCAGCCATAGATTTAGTGGTGCAGCAACATACTTCTCATTTTCTCTCACCTCAACAACTGAGTTGCTGTAATAATAAGCATCTGGGCCTTTGAAATCAGTGGATTTTATGTTGTTCACGAATGTGAAAATCTAATAACCACCTAAAGAGGGAAGTTTGGACACTCAAATAAACACGTCACTCCACAATACACTGTTAGCTCCCAACTGCTCCTGTCTAGAAATTGGTGTTCCATTTTATTTGACCCTCCGTCCTATCGGCGGTGATCACGCTGATGTCCTTCAAACATGGTGGTGAGCGAAGCAACAAGTTGACTTTTCTGTCGACAACAGGCCCAGAGGAATGATACTTGAGATCTTCAGGGAGCCCTTAGTCAATGAATGTGGCTAAATACAGACAGCAAGTTAGAAGGAGATGAAAGAGGACAGAGGATAGAGACACGGGTTCAAGTCCCAGCACAACCATTCCCTGGTTTTGTAGGTACACGCGGCCGACTCGAACTGCAAGTGTCTCGGTGAACCCAGTGCTCCCTCTGCAGCCTAGATACTTTGCAGGATTTTGGGGAGCATAGTGTAGGAAAGTGATATAGGGTATATGGTTAACTGTTCTGCACACATGGACAGATGGACAGACAAAAGGATGATTGATTGAGTGATTGATAAATAGATAGACAGAAAGATAGATAGACATAGGTACATATCGATTAGCACAAATCTACTGCTCAAAACAAGGAGAGCAATGGTGAAAGCACATTGCAAAACTACAAACAAAAAAGAAGAATGAAATCCAGTTTAAAAAGTGCAGTAAGCAGCCATAAGAAGAAAACGAATCCTATCATTTGCAATAACGTGGATGGAGCTCGAGGGTATTATGCTCAGTCAAATAGGCCAGGCGGAGAAATACATGTACGAAATGATTTCACTCATGTGTGGAGTATGATAACAAAGAAAAACTGAAGGAAAAGGCAGCAGCAGACTCACAGAACCCGAGAGTGGACCTACAGTTACCAAAAGAGAAAGGGACTGGGTAGGGTTTGTGGGAAGGGAGTAATAAGTGCGGGGAAAAAGAAAGTGGGCATTAGGATTAGCATGTATAATGTGTAGGGTGGGGTGTCTTGGGTAGGGCTGTACAACACAGAGAAGACATGTAGTGATTCTACAGCATCTTAGTACATGCTGACGGAGAGCGGCTGTTACTGGGATTTGGTGTGACTTGGTGAAGAGGGTAGACAGAATAACATAATTTTCTGCATGTGATTGTATATTAATGAGAACAAAAAGAATTTCAAAGTGCAGTAAGAGCACAGCTCTCAAATATCAGAATAAAAGTACAGCCTTTGAGTGCTCCAATCAAAAGACACAGGGTTAGAAGAACTGATGAAAACACAAGACCACCTACGTGCTCCCTTACTGGAGACTCACTTGAGATCCAAGGACACAGACAAAGTACAAGCTGAAGGGGCGGGGACAGGTACCCTACACAAGTGAAACTGAGAAACAAAGAAAGAAATGGATTCTGTTTTGGACCCCAGAGAGAGTCAGTAGAAAATAGCCCTATCTAGCCACCGTGAATTCTTTTTGTTTGGTTTCAGCAGTGCTCAGGCATAGATTTAGTGGTGCAGCAACTTCCTTCTCATTTCCTCTCACCTCAACAAATGAATTGCTGTAATAATATGCGTCTGGGCATTTATAATCATTGCTTTTTATGATGTTCACGAATGTAAAGAAGTAATAACCACCTAAAGAGGGAAGTTTGGACACTCAAATAAACACTTCACTCCACAACACACTCTTTGTTCCCAACTGCTCCTGTCCAGAAATAGGTGTTAATTCATATTTGTCCGTCCACCTATCAGCAGTGATCACGCCAATGTCCCTCAAACATGGTGGTGTGCAAAGGGCCAAGTACACTTTTCTGTCGACAACAGGCCCAGACGAAGGATACTTGTGGTCTTCAGGGATCACTTACTCACTGAATGTGGCTAAATAAAGTCAACAAGCGAGCAGGAAGTATAAGAGGACAGAGGACAAAGATACGGGTTCAAGTCCTTTCACCTCCATTTACTGGTTTTGTAAGCACAAGTGGCTGACTCTACCTGAAAGCGTATTTGGTGAACACAGTTCTCTCCTTATGGCCTAGTTACCGTGCAAGATTTCTGGAAGCATAATGTAGGGAAGAGACATAGGCTATGTTGTTAACTGTTCTGTACATAAGGATAGATGGGCAGACAAAAAGATGAGTGTTTCATAGATAGATAGGTAGACAGACGACAGGTGAAAGATAGATAGATAGGTACATAGATTAATAGATGATAGACATCATAGATAGATGATAGGAAGATAGATAGATAGATACATAGATAGATACATAGATACATAGATATATACATACATAGATACATAGATAGACAGACAGACCTTTAGATAGATAGATACAGATACATGTCGATTGACACAAAGCTATTGTTCATAACCAGGAGTTGAACGGTGAATAACATAGCTAAACTACAAACAAAAAGGAAGAATGAAATCCAGTTTAAAAAGTGCAGTAAGCAGCCTTAAGAAGAAAACCAATACTACCATTTTCAATGACGTGGATGGAGCAAGACGGTAGTATGTTCAGAAAAATAGGGCAGGCGGATAAAGGCAAGTACCAAGTGATTTCACTCATGTGTGGAGTATAACAACAAAGAAAAACTGAAGTAAAAAAACAGCAGCAGACTCACAGAACCCTAGGGTTGACTAAAAGTAACCAAAGGAAAAAGGACTGGGCAGTGTGAGTCTGAAGGGTGGGATAAGTGTGGGGAGAAAGAATGGCGGCATTAAGTTTAGCATGTATAATGCGCGGGGTCGGGTGTGCATGGGGAGTACTGTACAACACAGAGAAGACTAGTAGAGATCATATAGCATCTTACTACTCACTGATGGACAGTGACGGTAACGGGGACTTTTGGGGGGGACAGGTGAAGGGGTCTACAGCATCCAACTACGCGGATCGACAGTGACTGAAGAGGTTTTTCGGGGGGACTTGGTGAAGGGGGGAGCATAGTAAACATAATGTTCTTCACGTGATTGTAGATTAATGATAAAAAATATTCTTTAAGTGCAATAAGTGCACAGCTCTGAATCATCAGAATAAAAGGTCAGGCACTGAGTGCTGCAAACAAAAGACACAGGGATAAAAGAAGGGATGAAAACTCAAGACACCTACGTGCTTACTTACAGGACACTCACTTGAGATCCAAGGACACAGACAAACTACAAGCCGAAGGTGTGTGGACAAGTACCCTACACGAGTGAAACGTAAAATCAAACAATCAAGCAAATGGATTCTGTTTGAGTCCCCAGAGACAGTCAGCAGAAAATAGCCCTATCTGGCCACCGTGAATTCTTTTTGTTTGGTTTCAACAGTTCCCAGCCATAGATTTAGTGGTGCAGCAACATACTTCTCATTTTCTCTCACCTCAACAACTGAGTTGCTGTAATAATAAGCATCTGGGCCTTTGAAATCAGTGGATTTTATGTTGTTCACGAATGTGAAAATCTAATAACCACCTAAAGAGGGAAGTTTGGACACTCAAATAAACACGTCACTCCACAATACACTGTTAGCTCCCAACTGCTCCTGTCTAGAAATTGGTGTTCCATTTTATTTGACCCTCCGTCCTATCGGCGGTGATCACGCTGATGTAATTCAAACATGGTGGTGAGCGAAGCAACAAGTTGACTTTTCTGTCGACAACAGGCCCAGAGGAATGATACTTGAGATCTTCAGGGAGCCCTTAGTCAATGAATGTGGCTAAATACAGACAGCAAGTTAGAAGGAGATGAAAGAGGACAGAGGATAGAGACACGGGTTCAAGTCCCAGCACAACCATTCCCTGGTTTTGTAGGTACACGCAGCCGACTCGAACTGCAAGTGTCTCGGTGAACCCAGTGCTCCCTCTGCAGCCTAGATACTTTGCAGGATTTTGGGGAGCATAGTGTAGGAAAGTGATATAGGGTATATGGTTAACTGTTCTGCACACATGGACAGATGGAAA
This sequence comes from Manis pentadactyla, assembly GCF_030020395.1. Taxonomy (NCBI): domain Eukaryota; kingdom Metazoa; phylum Chordata; class Mammalia; order Pholidota; family Manidae; genus Manis; species Manis pentadactyla. The sequence continues at coordinate 566,946 of NW_026644865.1, forward strand.
GACAAAAGGATGATTGATTGAGTGATTGATAAATAGATAGACAGAAAGATAGATAGATATAGGTACATATCGATTAGCACAAAGCTACTGCTCAAAACAAGGAGAGCAATGGTGAAAGCACATTGCAAAACTACAAACAAAAAAGAAGAATGAAATCCAGTTTAAAAAGTGCAGTAAGCAGCCATAAGAAGAAAACGAATCCTATCATTTGCAATAACGTGGATGGAGCTCGAGGGTATTATGCTCAGTCAAATAGGCCAGGCGGAGAAATACATGTACCAAATGATTTCACTCATGTGTGGAGTATGATAACAAAGAAAAACTGAAGGAAAAGACAGCAGCAGACTCACAGAACCCGAGAGTGGACCTACAGTTACCAAAAGAGAAAGGGACTGGGTAGGGTTTGTGGGAAGGGAGTAATAAGTGCGGGGAAAAAGAAAGTGGGCATTAGGATTAGCATGTATAATGTGTAGGGTGGGGTGTCTTGGGTAGGGCTGTACAACACAGAGAAGACATGTACTGATTCTACAGCATCTTAGTACATGCTGACGGAGAGCGGCTGTTACTGGGATTTGGGGTGACTTGGTGAAGAGGGTAGACAGAATAACATAATTTTCTGCATGTGATTGTATATTAATGAGAACAAAAAGAATTTCAAAGTGCAGTAAGAGCACAGCTCTCAAATATCAGAATAAAAGTACAGCCTTTGAGTGCTCCAATCAAAAGACACAGGGTTAGAAGAACTGATGAAAACACAAGACCACCTACGTGCTCCCTTACTGGAGACTCACTTGAGATCCAAGGACACAGACAAACTACAAGCTGAAGGGGCGGGGACAGGTACCCTACACAAGTGAAACTGAGAAACAAAGAAAGAAATGGATTCTGTTTTGGACCCCAGAGAGAGTCAGTAGAAAATAGCCCTATCTAGCCACCGTGAATTCTTTTTGTTTGGTTTCAGCAGTGCTCAGGCATAGATTTAGTGGTGCAGCAACTTCCTTCTCATTTCCTCTCACCTCAACAAATGAATTGCTGTAATAATATGCGTCTGGGAATTTATAATCATTGCTTTTTATGATGTTCACGAATGTAAAGAAGTAATAACCACCTAAAGAGGGAAGTTTGGACACTCAAATAAACAATTCACTCCACAACACACTCTTTGTTCCCAAATGCTCCTGTCCAGAAATAGGTGTTAATTCATATTTGTCCCTCCACCTATCAGAAGTGATCACGCCAATGTCCCTCAAACATGGTGGTGTGCAAAGTGCCAAGTACACTTTTCTGTCGACAACAGGCCCAGACGAAGGATACTTGTGGTCTTCAGGGATCACTTACTCACTGAATGTGGCTAAATAAAGTCAACAAGCGAGCAGGAAGTATAAGAGGACAGAGGACAAAGATACGGGTTCAAGTCCTTTCACCTCCATTTACTGGTTTTGTAAGCACACTCTGCTGACTCTACCTGAAAGCGTATCTGTGAACACAGTGCTCTCCTTATGGCTTAGTTACCTTGCAAGATTTCTGGAAGCATAATGTAGGGAAGAGACATAGGCTATGTTGTTAACTGTTCTGTACATAAGGATAGATGGGCAGACAAAAAGATGATTGTTTTATAGATAGATAGGTAGACAGACGACAGGTGAAAGAGAGATAGGTACATAGATTAATAGATGATAGACATCATAGATAGATGATAGGAAGATAGATACATAGATACATAGATAGATACATAGATACATAGATATATACATGCATAGATACATAGATAGACAGACAGACCTTTAGATAGATAGATACATGTCGTTTGACACAAAGCTATTGTTCATAACCAGGAGTTGAATGGTGAATAACATAGCTAAACTACAAACAAAAAGGAAGAATGAAATCCAGTTTAAAAAGTGTAGTAAGCAGCCTTAAGAAGAAAACAAATACTACCATTTGCAATGACGTGGATTTAGCAAGATGGTAGTATGTTCAGAAAAATAGGGCAGGCGGATAAAGGCAAGTACCAAGTGATTTCACTCATGTGTGGAGTATAACAAAGAAAAACTGAAGTAAAAAAACAGCAGCAGACTCACAGAACCCGAGAGTTGACTAAAAGTAACCAAAGGAAAAAGGACTGGGCAGGGTGAGTCTGAAGGGAGGGATAAGTGTGGGGAGAAAGAATGGGGGCATTAAGTTTAGCATGTATAATGCGCGGGGTCGGGTGTGCATGGGGAGTACTGTACAACACAGAGAAGACTAGTAGAGATCATATAGCATCCTACTACTCACTGATGGACCGTGACGGTAACGGGGACTTTTGGGGGGGACATGGTGAAGGGGTCTACAGCATCCAACTACGCGGATCGACAGTGACTGAAGAGGTTTTTCGGGGGGACTTGGTGAAGGGGGGAGCATAGTAAACATAATGTTCTTCACGTGATTGTAGATTAATGATAAAAAATATTCTTTAAGTGCAATAAGTGCACAGCTCTGAATCATCAGAATAAAAGGTCAGGCACTGAGTGCTGCAAACAAAAGACACAGGGATAAAAGAAGGGATGAAAACTCAAGACACCTACGTGCTTACTTACAGGAGACTCACTTGAGATCCAAGGACACAGACAAACTACAAGCCGAAGGTGTGTGGACAAGTACCCTACACGAGTGAAACGGAAAATCAAACAATCAAGCAAATGGATTCTGTTTGAGTCCCCAGAGACAGTCAGCAGAAAATAGCCCTATCTGGCCACCGTGAATTCTTTTTGTTTGGTTTCAACAGTTCCCAGCGATAGATTTAGTGGTGCAGAAACATACTTCTCATTTTCTCTCACCTCAACAACTGAGTTGCTGTAATAATAAGCATCTGGGCCTTTGAAATCAGTGGATTTTATGTTGTTCACGAATGTGAAAATCTAATAACCACCTAAAGAGGGAAGTTTGGACACTCAAATAAACACGTCACTCCACAATACACTGTTAGCTCCCAACTGCTCCTGTCTAGAAATTGGTGTTCCATTTTATTTGACCCTCCGTCCTATCGGCGGTGATCACGCTGATGTAATTCAAACATGGTGGTGAGCGAAGCAACAAGTTGACTTTTCTGTCGACAACAGGCCCAGAGGAATGATACTTGAGATCTTCAGGGAGCCCTTAGTCAATGAATGTGGCTAAATACAGACAGCAAGTTAGAAGGAGATGAAAGAGGACAGAGGATAGAGACACGGGTTCAAGTCCCAGCACAACCATTCCCTGGTTTTGTAGGTACACGCGGCCGACTCGAACTGCAAGTGTCTCGGTGAACCCAGTGCTCCCTCTGCAGCCTAGATACTTTGCAGGATTTTGGGGAGCATAGTGTAGGAAAGTGATATAGGGTATATGGTTAACTGTTCTGCACACATGGACAGATGGAAAGACAAAAGGATGATTGATTGAGTGATTGATAAATAGATAGACAGAAAGATAGATAGATATAGGTACATATCGATTAGCACAAAGCTACTGCTCAAAACAAGGAGAGCAATGGTGAAAGCACATTGCAAAACTACAAACAAAAAAGAAGAATGAAATCCAGTTTAAAAAGTGCAGTAAGCAGCCATAAGAAGAAAACGAATCCTATCATTTGCAATAACGTGGATGGAGCTCGAGGGTATTATGCTCAGTCAAATAGGCCAGGCGGAGAAATACATGTACCAAATGATTTCACTCATGTGTGGAGTATGATAACAAAGAAAAACTGAAGGAAAAGACAGCAGCAGACTCACAGAACCCGAGAGTGGACCTACAGTTACCAAAAGAGAAAGGGACTGGGTAGGGTTTGTGGGAAGGGAGTAATAAGTGCGGGGAAAAAGAAAGTGGGCATTAGGATTAGCATGTATAATGTGTAGGGTGGGGTGTCTTGGGTAGGGCTGTACAACACAGAGAAGACATGTACTGATTCTACAGCATCTTAGTACATGCTGACGGAGAGCGGCTGTTACTGGGATTTGGGGTGACTTGGTGAAGAGGGTAGACAGAATAACATAATTTTCTGCATGTGATTGTATATTAATGAGAACAAAAAGAATTTCAAAGTGCAGTAAGAGCACAGCTCTCAAATATCAGAATAAAAGTACAGCCTTTGAGTGCTCCAATCAAAAGACACAGGGTTAGAAGAACTGATGAAAACACAAGACCACCTACGTGCTCCCTTACTGGAGACTCACTTGAGATCCAAGGACACAGACAAACTACAAGCTGAAGGGGCGGGGACAGGTACCCTACACAAGTGAAACTGAGAAACAAAGAAAGAAATGGATTCTGTTTTGGACCCCAGAGAGAGTCAGTAGAAAATAGCCCTATCTAGCCACCGTGAATTCTTTTTGTTTGGTTTCAGCAGTGCTCAGGCATAGATTTAGTGGTGCAGCAACTTCCTTCTCATTTCCTCTCACCTCAACAAATGAATTGCTGTAAAAATATGCGTCTGGGCATTTATAATCATTGCTTTTTATGATGTTCACGAATGTAAAGATGTAATAACCACCTAAAGAGGGAAGTTTGGACACTCAAATAAACACTTCACTCCACAACACACTCTTTGTTCCCAACTGCTCCTGTCCAGAAATAGGTGTTAATTCATATTTGTCCGTCCACCTATCAGCAGTGATCACGCCAATGTCCCTCAAACATGGTGGTGTGCAAAGGGCCAAGTACACTTTTCTGTCGACAACAGGCCCAGACGAAGGATACTTGTGGTCTTCAGGGATCACTTACTCACTGAATGTGGCTAAATAAAGTCAACAAGCGAGCAGGAAGTATAAGAGGACAGAGGACAAAGATACGGGTTCAAGTCCTTTCACCTCCATTTACTGGTTTTGTAAGCACACTCTGCTGACTCTACCTGAAAGCGTATCTGTGAACACAGTGCTCTCCTTATGGCTTAGTTACCTTGCAAGATTTCTGGAAGCATAATGTAGGGAAGAGACATAGGCTATGTTGTTAACTGTTCTGTACATAAGGATAGATGGGCAGACAAAAAGATGATTGTTTTATAGATAGATAGGTAGACAGACGACAGGTGAAAGAGAGATAGGTACATAGATTAATAGATGATAGACATCATAGATAGATGATAGGAAGATAGATAGATAGATACATAGATAGATACATAGATACATAGATATATACATGCATAGATACATAGATAGACAGACAGACCTTTAGATAGATAGATACAGATACATGTCGTTTGACACAAAGCTATTGTTCATAACCAGGAGTTGAATGGTGAATAACATAGCTAAACTACAAACAAAAAGGAAGAATGAAATCCAGTTTAAAAAGTGCAGTAAGCAGCCTTAAGAAGAAAACAAATACTACCATTTGCAATGACGTGGATTTAGCAAGATGGTAGTATGTTCAGAAAAATAGGGCAGGCGGATAAAGGCAAGTACCAAGTGATTTCACTCATGTGTGGAGTATAACAACAAAGAAAAACTGAAGTAAAAAAACAGCAGCAGACTCACAGAACCCGAGAGTTGACTAAAAGTAACCAAAGGAAAAAGGACTGGGCAGGGTGAGTCTGAAGGGAGGGATAAGTGTGGGGAGAAAGAATGGGGGCATTAAGTTTAGCATGTATAATGCGCGGGGTCGGGTGTGCATGGGGAGTACTGTACAACACAGAGAAGACTAGTAGAGATCATATAGCATCCTACTACTCACTGATGGACCGTGACGGTAACGGGGACTTTTGGGGGGGACATGGTGAAGGGGTCTACAGCATCCAACTACGCGGATCGACAGTGACTGAAGAGGTTTTTCGGGGGGACTTGGTGAAGGGGGGAGCATAGTAAACATAATGTTCTTCACGTGATTGTAGATTAATGATAAAAAATATTCTTTAAGTGCAATAAGTGCACAGCTCTGAATCATCAGAATAAAAGGTCAGGCACTGAGTGCTGCAAACAAAAGACACAGGGATAAAAGAAGGGATGAAAACTCAAGACACCTACGTGCTTACTTACAGGAGACTCACTTGAGATCCAAGGACACAGACAAACTACAAGCCGAAGGTGTGTGGACAAGTACCCTACACGAGTGAAACGGAAAATCAAACAATCAAGCAAATGGATTCTGTTTGAGTCCCCAGAGACAGTCAGCAGAAAATAGCCCTATCTGGCCACCGTGAATTCTTTTTGTTTGGTTTCAACAGTTCCCAGCCATAGATTTAGTGGTGCAGCAACATACTTCTCATTTTCTCTCACCTCAACAACTGAGTTGCTGTAATAATAAGCATCTGGGCCTTTGAAATCAGTGGATTTTATGTTGTTCACGAATGTGAAAATCTAATAACCACCTAAAGAGGGAAGTTTGGACACTCAAATAAACACGTCACTCCACAATACACTGTTAGCTCCCAACTGCTCCTGTCTAGAAATTGGTGTTCCATTTTATTTGACCCTCCGTCCTATCGGCGGTGATCACGCTGATGTAATTCAAACATGGTGGTGAGCGAAGCAACAAGTTGACTTTTCTGTCGACAACAGGCCCAGAGGAATGATACTTGAGATCTTCAGGGAGCCCTTAGTCAATGAATGTGGCTAAATACAGACAGCAAGTTAGAAGGAGATGAAAGAGGACAGAGGATAGAGACACGGGTTCAAGTCCCAGCACAACCATTCCCTGGTTTTGTAGGTACACGCGGCCGACTCGAACTGCAAGTGTCTCGGTGAACCCAGTGCTCCCTCTGCAGCCTAGATACTTTGCAGGATTTTGGGGAGCATAGTGTAGGAAAGTGATATAGGGCATATGGTTAACTGTTCTGCACACATGGACAGATGGAAAGACAAAAGGATGATTGATTGAGTGATTGATAAATAGATAGACAGAAAGATAGATAGATATAGGCACATATCGATTAGCACAAAGCTACTGCTCAAAACAAGGAGAGCAATGGTGAAAGCACATTGCAAAACTACAAACAAAAAAGAAGAATGAAATCCAGTTTAAAAAGTGCAGTAAGCAGCCATAAGAAGAAAACGAATCCTATCATTTGCAATAACGTGGATGGAGCTCGAGGGTATTATGCTCAGTCAAATAGGCCAGGCGGAGAAATACATGTACCAAATGATTTCACTCATGTGTGGAGTATGATAACAAAGAAAAACTGAAGGAAAAGACAGCAGCAGACTCACAGAACCCGAGAGTGGACCTACAGTTACCAAAAGAGAAAGGGACTGGGTAGGGTTTGTGGGAAGGGAGTAATAAGTGCGGGGAAAAAGAAAGTGGGCATTAGGATTAGCATGTATAATGTGTAGGGTGGGGTGTCTTGGGTAGGGCTGTACAACACAGAGAAGACATGTACTGATTCTACAGCATCTTAGTACATGCTGACGGAGAGCGGCTGTTACTGGGATTTGGGGTGACTTGGTGAAGAGGGTAGACAGAATAACATAATTTTCTGCATGTGATTGTATATTAATGAGAACAAAAAGAATTTCAAAGTGCAGTAAGAGCACAGCTCTCAAATATCAGAATAAAAGTACAGCCTTTGAGTGCTCCAATCAAAAGACACAGGGTTAGAAGAACTGATGAAAACACAAGACCACCTACGTGCTCCCTTACTGGAGACTCACTTGAGATCCAAGGACACAGACAAAGTACAAGCTGAAGGGGCGGGGACAGGTACCCTACACAAGTGAAACTGAGAAACAAAGAAAGAAATGGATTCTGTTTTGGACCCCAGAGAGAGTCAGTAGAAAATAGCCCTATCTAGCCACCGTGAATTCTTTTTGTTTGGTTTCAGCAGTGCTCAGGCATAGATTTAGTGGTGCAGCAACTTCCTTCTCATTTCCTCTCACCTCAACAAATGAATTGCTGTAAAAATATGCGTCTGGGCATTTATAATCATTGCTTTTTATGATGTTCACGAATGTAAAGAAGTAATAACCACCTAAAGAGGGAAGTTTGGACACTCAAATAAACACTTCACTCCACAACACACTCTTTGTTCCCAACTGCTCCTGTCCAGAAATAGGTGTTAATTCATATTTGTCCCTCCACCTATCAGCAGTGATCACGCCAATGTCCCTCAAACATGGTGGTGTGCAAAGGGCCAAGTACACTTTTCTGTCGACAACAGGCCCAGACGAAGGATACTTGTGGTCTTCAGGGATCACTTACTCACTGAATGTGGCTAAATAAAGTCACCAAGTGAGCAGGAAGTATAAGAGGACAGAGGACAAAGATACGGGTTCAAGTCCTTTCACCTCCATTTACTGGTTTTGTAAGCACACTGTGCTGACTCTACCTGAAAGCGTACCGGTGAACTCAGTGCTCCCCTTATGGCTTAGTTACCTTGCAAGATTTCTGGAAGCATAATGTAGGGAAGAGACATAGGCTATGTTGTTAACTGTTCTGTACATAAGGTTAGATGGGCAGACAAAAAGATGATTGTTTCATAGATAGATAGGTAGACAGACGACAGGTGAAAGATAGATAGATAGGTACATAGATTAATAGATGATAGACATCATAGATAGATGATAGGAAGATAGATAGATAGATACATAGATAGATACATAGATACATAGATATATACATACATAGATACATAGATAGACAGACAGACCTTTAGATAGATAGATACAGATACATGTCGATTGACTCAAAGCTACTGTTCATAACCAGGAGTTGAACGGTGAATAACATAGCTAAACTACAAACAAAAAGGAAGAATGAAATCCAGTTTAAAAAGTGCATTAAGCAGCCTTAAGAAGAAAACAAATACTACCATTTGCAATGACGTGGATGGAGCAAGACGGTAGTATGTTCAGAAAAATAGGGCAGGCGGATAAAGGCAAGTACCAAGTGATTTCACTCATGTGTGGAGTATAACAACAAAGAAATACTGAAGTAAAAAAACAGCAGCAGACTCACAGAACCCTAGGGTTGACTAAAAGTAACCAAAGGAAAAAGGACTGGGCAGTGTGAGTCTGAAGGGTGGGATAAGTGTGGGGAGAAAGAATGGCGGCATTAAGTTTAGCATGTATAATGCGCGAGGTCGGGTGTGCATGGGGAGTACTGTACAACACAGAGAAGACTAGTAGAGATCATATAGCATCTTACTACTCACTGATGGACAGTGACTGTAACGGGGACTTTTGGGGGGGACATGGTGAAGGGGTCTACAGCATCCAACTACGCGGATCGACAGTGACTGAAGAGGTTTTTCGGGGAGACTTGGTGAAGGGGGGAGCATAGTAAAAATAATGTTCTTCACGTGATTGTAGATTAATGATAAAAAATATTCTTTAAGTGCAATAAGTGCACAGCTCTGAATCATCAGAATAAAAGGTCAGGCACTGAGTGCTGCAAACAAAAGACACAGGGATAAAAGAAGGGATGAAAACTCAAGACACCTACGTGCTTACTTACAGGAGACTCACTTGAGATCCAAGGACACAGACAAACTACAAGCCGAAGGTGTGTGGACAAGTACCCTACACGAGTGAAACGGAAAATCAAACAATCAAGCAAATGGATTCTGTTTGAGTCCCCAGAGACAGTCAGCAGAAAATAGCCCTATCTGGCCACCGTGAATTCTTTTTGTTTGGTTTCAAAAGTTCCCAGCCATAGATTTAGTGGTGCAGCAACATACTTCTCATTTTCTCTCACCTCAACAACTGAGTTGCTGTAATAATAAGCATCTGGGCCTTTGAAATCAGTTGATTTTATGTTGTTCACGAATGTGAAAATCTAATAACCACCTAAAGAGGGAAGTTTGGACACTCAAATAAACACGTCACTCCACAATACACTGTTAGCTCCCAACTGCTCCTGTCTAGAAATTGGTGTTCCATTTTATTTGACCCTCCGTCCTATCGGCGGTGATCACGCTGATGTCCTTCAAACATGGTGGTGAGCGAAGCAACAAGTTGACTTTTCTGTCGACAACAGGCCCAGAGGAATGATACTTGAGATCTTCAGGGAGCCCTTAGTCAATGAATGTGGCTAAATACAGACAGCAAGTTAGAAGGAGATGAAAGAGGACAGAGGATAGAGACACGGGTTCAAGTCCCAGCACAACCATTCCCTGGTTTTGTAGGTACACGCGGCCGACTCGAACTGCAAGTGTCTCGGTGAACCCAGTGCTCCCTCTGCAGCCTAGATACTTTGCAGGATTTTGGGGAGCATAGTGTAGGAAAGTGATATAGGGTATATGGTTAACTGTTCTGCACACATGGACAGATGGACAGACAAAAGGATGATTGATTGAGTGATTGATAAATAGATAGACAGAAAGATAGATAGACATAGGTACATATCGATTAGCACAAAGCTACTGCTCAAAACAAGGAGAGCAATGGTGAAAGCACATTGCAAAACTACAAACAAAAAAGAAGAATGAAATCCAGTTTAAAAAGTGCAGTAAGCAGCCATAAGAAGAAAACGAATCCTATCATTTGCAATAACGTGGATGGAGCTCGAGGGTATTATGCTCAGTCAAATAGGCCAGGCGGAGAAATACATGTACGAAATGATTTCACTCATGTGTGGAGTATGATAACAAAGAAAAACTGAAGGAAAAGGCAGCAGCAGACTCACAGAACCCGAGAGTGGACCTACAGTTACCAAAAGAGAAAGGGACTGGGTAGGGTTTGTGGGAAGGGAGTAATAAGTGCGGGGAAAAAGAAAGTGGGCATTAGGATTAGCATGTATAATGTGTAGGGTGGGGTGTCTTGGGTAGGGCTGTACAACACAGAGAAGACATGTAGTGATTCTACAGCATCTTAGTACATGCTGACGGAGAGCGGCTGTTACTGGGATTTGGTGTGACTTGGTGAAGAGGGTAGACAGAATAACATAATTTTCTGCATGTGATTGTATATTAATGAGAACAAAAAGAATTTCAAAGTGCAGTAAGAGCACAGCTCTCAAATATCAGAATAAAAGTACAGCCTTTGAGTGCTCCAATCAAAAGACACAGGGTTAGAAGAACTGATGAAAACACAAGACCACCTACGTGCTCCCTTACTGGAGACTCACTTGAGATCCAAGGACACAGACAAAGTACAAGCTGAAGGGGCGGGGACAGGTACCCTACACAAGTGAAACTGAGAAACAAAGAAAGAAATGGATTCTGTTTTGGACCCCAGAGAGAGTCAGTAGAAAATAGCCCTATCTAGCCACCGTGAATTCTTTTTGTTTGGTTTCAGCAGTGCTCAGGCATAGATTTAGTGGTGCAGCAACTTCCTTCTCATTTCCTCTCACCTCAACAAATGAATTGCTGTAATAATATGCGTCTGGGCATTTATAATCATTGCTTTTTATGATGTTCACGAATGTAAAGAAGTAATAACCACCTAAAGAGGGAAGTTTGGACACTCAAATAAACACTTCACTCCACAACACACTCTTTGTTCCCAACTGCTCCTGTCCAGAAATAGGTGTTAATTCATATTTGTCCGTCCACCTATCAGCAGTGATCACGCCAATGTCCCTCAAACATGGTGGTGTGCAAAGGGCCAAGTACACTTTTCTGTCGACAACAGGCCCAGACGAAGGATACTTGTGGTCTTCAGGGATCACTTACTCACTGAATGTGGCTAAATAAAGTCAACAAGCGAGCAGGAAGTATAAGAGGACAGAGGACAAAGATACGGGTTCAAGTCCTTTCACCTCCATTTACTGGTTTTGTAAGCACAAGTGGCTGACTCTACCTGAAAGCGTATTTGGTGAACACAGTTCTCTCCTTATGGCCTAGTTACCGTGCAAGATTTCTGGAAGCATAATGTAGGGAAGAGACATAGGCTATGTTGTTAACTGTTCTGTACATAAGGATAGATGGGCAGACAAAAAGATGAGTGTTTCATAGATAGATAGGTAGACAGACGACAGGTGAAAGATAGATGGATAGGTACATAGATTAATAGATGATAGACATCATAGATAGATGATAGGAAGATAGATAGATAGATACATAGATAGATACATAGATACATAGATATATACATACATAGATACATAGATAGACAGACAGACCTTTAGATAGATAGATACAGATACATGTCGATTGACACAAAGCTATTGTTCATAACCAGGAGTTGAACGGTGAATAACATAGCTAAACTACAAACAAAAAGGAAGAATGAAATCCAGTTTAAAAAGTGCAGTAAGCAGCCTTAAGAAGAAAACCAATACTACCATTTTCAATGACGTGGATGGAGCAAGACGGTAGTATGTTCAGAAAAATAGGGCAGGCGGATAAAGGCAAGTACCAAGTGATTTCACTCATGTGTGGAGTATAACAACAAAGAAAAACTGAAGTAAAAAAACAGCAGCAGACTCACAGAACCCTAGGGTTGACTAAAAGTAACCAAAGGAAAAAGGACTGGGCAGTGTGAGTCTGAAGGGTGGGATAAGTGTGGGGAGAAAGAATGGCGGCATTAAGTTTAGCATGTATAATGCGCGGGGTCGGGTGTGCATGGGGAGTACTGTACAACACAGAGAAGACTAGTAGAGATCATATAGCATCTTACTACTCACTGATGGACAGTGACTGTAACGGGGACTTTTGGGGGGGACATGGTGAAGGGGTCTACAGCATCCAACTACGCGGATCGACAGTGACTGAAGAGGTTTTTCGGGGGGACTTGGTGAAGGGGGGAGCATAGTAAAAATAATGTTCTTCACGTGATTGTAGATTAATGATAAAAAATATTCTTTAAGTGCAATAAGTGCACAGCTCTGAATCATCAGAATAAAAGGTCAGGCACTGAGTGCTGCAAACAAAAGACACAGGGATAAAAGAAGGGATGAAAACTCAAGACACCTACGTGCTTACTTACAGGACACTCACTTGAGATCCAAGGACACAGACAAACTACAAGCCGAAGGTGTGTGGACAAGTACCCTACACGAGTGAAACGTAAAATCAAACAATCAAGCAAATGGATTCTGTTTGAGTCCCCAGAGACAGTCAGCAGAAAATAGCCCTATCTGGCCACCGTGAATTCTTTTTGTTTGGTTTCAACAGTTCCCAGCCATAGATTTAGTGGTGCAGCAACATACTTCTCATTTTCTCTCACCTCAACAACTGAGTTGCTGTAATAATAAGCATCTGGGCCTTTGAAATCAGTGGATTTTATGTTGTTCACGAATGTGAAAATCTAATAACCACCTAAAGAGGGAAGTTTGGAAACTCAAATAAACACGTCACTCCACAATACACTGTTAGCTCCCAACTGCTCCTGTCTAGAAATTGGTGTTCCATTTTATTTGACCCTCCGTCCTATCGGCGGTGATCACGCTGATGTAATTCAAACATGGTGGTGAGCGAAGCAACAAGTTGACTTTTCTGTCGACAACAGGCCCAGAGGAATGATACTTGAGATCTTCAGGGAGCCCTTAGTCAATGAATGTGGCTAAATACAGACAGCAAGTTAGAAGGAGATGAAAGAGGACAGAGGATAGAGACACGGGTTCAAGTCCCAGCACAACCATTCCCTGGTTTTGTAGGTACACGCAGCCGACTCGAACTGCAAGTGTCTCGGTGAACCCAGTGCTCCCTCTGCAGCCTAGATACTTTGCAGGATTTTGGGGAGCATAGTGTAGGAAAGTGATATAGGGTATATGGTTAACTGTTCTGCACACATGGACAGATGGAAAGACAAAAGGATGATTGATTGAGTGATTGATAAATAGATAGACAGAAAGATAGATAGATATAGGTACATATCGATTAGCACAAAGCTACTGCTCAAAACAAGGAGAGCAATGGTGAAAGCACATTGCAAAACTACAAACAAAAAAGAAGAATGAAATCCAGTTTAAAAAGTGCAGTAAGCAGCCATAAGAAGAAAACGAATCCTATCATTTGCAATAACGTGGATGGAGCTCGAGGGTATTATGCTCAGTCAAATAGGCCAGGCGGAGAAATACATGTACCAAATGATTTCACTCATGTGTGGAGTATGATAACAAAGAAAAACTGAAGGAAAAGACAGCAGCAGACTCACAGAACCCGAGAGTGGACCTACAGTTACCAAAAGAGAAAGGGACTGGGTAGGGTTTGTGGGAAGGGAGTAATAAGTGCGGGGAAAAAGAAAGTGGGCATTAGGACTAGCATGTATAATGTGTAGGGTGGGGTGTCTTGGGTAGGGCTGTACAACACAGAGAAGACATGTACTGATTCTACAGCATCTTAGTACATGCTGACGGAGAGCGGCTGTTACTGGGATTTGGGGTGACTTGGTGAAGAGGGTAGACAGAATAACATAATTTTCTGCATGTGATTGTATATTAATGAGAACAAAAAGAATTTCAAAGTGCAGTAAGAGCACAGCTCTCAAATATCAGAATAAAAGTACAGCCTTTGAGTGCTCCAATCAAAAGACACAGGGTTAGAAGAACTGATGAAAACACAAGACCACCTACGTGCTCCCTTACTGGAGACTCACTTGAGATCCAAGGACACAGACAAACTACAAGCTGAAGGGGCGGGGACAGGTACCCTACACAAGTGAAACTGAGAAACAAAGAAAGAAATGGATTCTGTTTTGGACCCCAGAGAGAGTCAGTAGAAAATAGCCCTATCTAGCCACCGTGAATTCTTTTTGTTTGGTTTCAGCAGTGCTCAGGCATAGATTTAGTGGTGCAGCAACTTCCTTCTCATTTCCTCTCACCTCAACAAATGAATTGCTGTATTAATATGCGTCTGGGAATTTATAATCATTGCTTTTTATGATGTTCACGAATGTAAAGAAGTAATAACCACCTAAAGAGGGAAGTTTGGACACTCAAATAAACAATTCACTCCACAACACACTCTTTGTTCCCAAATGCTCCTGTCCAGAAATAGGTGTTAATTCATATTTGTCCCTCCACCTATCAGAAGTGATCACGCCAATGTCCCTCAAACATGGTGGTGTGCAAAGTGCCAAGTACACTTTTCTGTCGACAACAGGCCCAGACGAAGGATACTTGTGGTCTTCAGGGATCACTTACTCACTGAATGTGGCTAAATAAAGTCAACAAGCGAGCAGGAAGTATAAGAGGACAGAGGACAAAGATACGGGTTCAAGTCCTTTCACCTCCATTTACTGGTTTTGTAAGCACACTCTGCTGACTCTACCTGAAAGCGTATCTGTGAACACAGTGCTCTCCTTATGGCTTAGTTACCTTGCAAGATTTCTGGAAGCATAATGTAGGGAAGAGACATAGGCTATGTTGTTAACTGTTCTGTACATAAGGATAGATGGGCAGACAAAAAGATGATTGTTTTATAGATAGATAGGTAGACAGACGACAGGTGAAAGAGAGATAGGTACATAGATTAATAGATGATAGACATCATAGATAGATGATAGGAAGATAGATACATAGATACATAGATAGATACATAGATACATAGATATATACATGCATAGATACATAGATAGACAGACAGACCTTTAGATAGATAGATACAGATACATGTCGTTTGACACAAAGCTATTGTTCATAACCAGGAGTTGAATGGTGAATAACATAGCTAAACTACAAACAAAAAGGAAGAATGAAATCCAGTTTAAAAAGTGCAGTAAGCAGCCTTAAGAAGAAAACAAATACTACCATTTGCAATGACGTGGATTTAGCAAGATGGTAGTATGTTCAGAAAAATAGGGCAGGCGGATAAAGGCAAGTACCAAGTGATTTCACTCATGTGTGGAGTATAACAACAAAGAAAAACTGAAGTAAAAAAACAGCAGCAGACTCACAGAACCCGAGAGTTGACTAAAAGTAACCAAAGGAAAAAGGACTGGGCAGGGTGAGTCTGAAGGGAGGGATAAGTGTGGGGAGAAAGAATGGGGGCATTAAGTTTAGCATGTATAATGCGCGGGGTCGGGTGTGCATGGGGAGTACTGTACAACACAGAGAAGACTAGTAGAGATCATATAGCATCCTACTACTCACTGATGGACCGTGACGGTAACGGGGACTTTTGGGGGGGACATGGTGAAGGGGTCTACAGCATCCAACTAAGCGGATCGACAGTGACTGAAGAGGTTTTTCGGGGGGACTTGGTGAAGGGGGGAGCATAGTAAACATAATGTTCTTCACGTGATTGTAGATTAATGATAAAAAATATTCTTTAAGTGCAATAAGTGCACAGCTCTGAATCATCAGAATAAAAGGTCAGGCACTGAGTGCTGCAAACAAAAGACACAGGGATAAAAGAAGGGATGAAAACTCAAGACACCTACGTGCTTACTTACAGGAGACTCACTTGAGATCCAAGGACACAGACAAACTACAAGCCGAAGGTGTGTGGACAAGTACCCTACACGAGTGAAACGGAAAATCAAACAATCAAGCAAATGGATTCTGTTTGAGTCCCCAGAGACAGTCAGCAGAAAATAGCCCTATCTGGCCACCGTGAATTCTTTTTGTTTGGTTTCAACAGTTCCCAGCGATAGATTTAGTGGTGCAGAAACATACTTCTCATTTTCTCTCACCTCAACAACTGAGTTGCTGTAATAATAAGCATCTGGGCCTTTGAAATCAGTGGATTTTATGTTGTTCACGAATGTGAAAATCTAATAACCACCTAAAGAGGGAAGTTTGGACACTCAAATAAACACGTCACTCCACAATACACTGTTAGCTCCCAACTGCTCCTGTCTAGAAATTGGTGTTCCATTTTATTTGACCCTCCGTCCTATCGGCGGTGATCACGCCTATGTAATTCAAACATGGTGGTGAGCGAAGCAACAAGTTGACTTTTCTGTCGACAACAGGCCCAGAGGAATGATACTTGAGATCTTCAGGGAGCCCTTAGTCAATGAATGTGGCTAAATACAGACAGCAAGTTAGAAGGAGATGAAAGAGGACAGAGGATAGAGACACGGGTTCAAGTCCCAGCACAACCATTCCCTGGTTTTGTAGGTACACGCGGCCGACTCGAACTGCAAGTGTCTCGGTGAACCCAGTGCTCCCTCTGCAGCCTAGATACTTTGCAGGATTTTGGGGAGCATAGTGTAGGAAAGTGATATAGGGCATATGGTTAACTGTTCTGCACACATGGACAGATGGAAAGACAAAAGGATGATTGATTGAGTGATTGATAAATAGATAGACAGAAAGATAGATAGATATAGGTACATATTGATTAGCACAAAGCTACTGCTCAAAACAAGGAGAGCAATGGTGAAAGCACATTGCAAAACTACAAACAAAAAAGAAGAATGAAATCCAGTTTAAAAAGTGCAGTAAGCAGCCATAAGAAGAAAACGAATCCTATCATTTGCAATAACGTGGATGGAGCTCGAGGGTATTATGCTCAGTCAAATAGGCCAGGCGGAGAAATACATGTACCAAATGATTTCACTCATGTGTGGAGTATGATAACAAAGAAAAACTGAAGGAAAAGACAGCAGCAGACTCACAGAACCCGAGAGTGGACCTACAGTTACCAAAAGAGAAAGGGACTGGGTAGGGTTTGTGGGAAGGGAGTAATAAGTGCGGGGAAAAAGAATGTGGGCATTAGGATTAGCATGTATAATGTGTAGGGTGGGGTGTCATGTTTAGGGCTGTACAACACAGAGAAGACATGTAATGATTCTACAGCATCTTAGTACATGCTGACGGAGAGCGGCTGTTACTGGGATTTGGGGTGACTTGGTGAAGAGGGTAGACAGAATAACATAATTTTCTGCATGTGATTGTATATTAATGAGAACAAAAAGAATTTCAAAGTGCAGTAAGAGCACAGCTCTCAAATATCAGAATAAAAGTACAGCCTTTGAGTGCTCCAATCAAAAGACACAGGGTTAGAAGAACTGATGAAAACACAAGACCACCTACGTGCTCCCTTACTGGAGACTCACTTGAGATCCAAGGACACAGACAAACTACAAGCTGAAGGGGCGGGGACAGGTACCCTACACAAGTGAAACTGAGAAACAAAGAAAGAAATGGATTCTGTTTTGGACCCCAGAGAGAGTCAGTAGAAAATAGCCCTATCTAGCCACCGTGAATTCTTTTTGTTTGGTTTCAGCAGTGCTCAGGCATAGATTTAGTGGTGCAGCAACTTCCTTCTCATTTCCTCTCACCTCAACAAATGAATTGCTGTAAAAATATGCGTCTGGGCATTTATAATCATTGCTTTTTATGATGTTCACGAATGTAAAGATGTAATAACCACCTAAAGAGGGAAGTTTGGACACTCAAATAAACACTTCACTCCACAACACACTCTTTGTTCCCAACTGCTCCTGTCCAGAAATAGGTGTTAATTCATATTTGTCCCTCCACCTATCAGCAGTGATCACGCCAATGTCCCTCAAACATGGTGGTGTGCAAAGGGCCAAGTACACTTTTCTGTCGACAACAGGCCCAGACGAAGGATACTTGTGGTCTTCAGGGATCACTTACTCACTGAATGTGGCTAAATAAAGTCAACAAGCGAGCAGGAAGTATAAGAGGACAGAGGACAAAGATACGGGTTCAAGTCCTTTCACCTCCATTTACTGGTTTTGTAAGCACACTCTGCTGACTCTACCTGAAAGCGTATCTGTGAACACAGTGCTCTCCTTATGGCTTAGTTACCTTGCAAGATTTCTGGAAGCATAATGTAGGGAAGAGACATAGGCTATGTTGTTAACTGTTCTGTACATAAGGATAGATGGGCAGACAAAAAGATGATTGTTTTATAGATAGATAGGTAGACAGACGACAGGTGAAATAGAGATAGGTACATAGATTAATAGATGATAGACATCATAGATAGATGATAGGAAGATAGATACATAGATACATAGATAGATACATAGATACATAGATATATACATGCATAGATACATAGATAGACAGACAGACCTTTAGATAGATAGATACAGATACATGTCGTTTGACACAAAGCTATTGTTCATAACCAGGAGTTGAATGGTGAATAACATAGCTAAACTACAAACAAAAAGGAAGAATGAAATCCAGTTTAAAAAGTGCAGTAAGCAGCCTTAAGAAGAAAACAAATACTACCATTTGCAATGATGTGGATTTAGCAAGATGGTAGTATGTTCAGAAAAATAGGGCAGGCGGATAAAGGCAAGTACCAAGTGATTTCACTCATGTGTGGAGTATAACAACAAAGAAAAACTGAATTAAAAAAACAGCAGCAGACTCACAGAACCCGAGAGTTGACTAAAAGTAACCAAAGGAAAAAGGACTGGGCAGGGTGAGTCTGAAGGGAGGGATAAGTGTGGGGAGAAAGAATGGGGGCATTAAGTTTAGCATGTATAATGCGCGGGGTCGGGTGTGCATGGGGAGTACTGTACAACACAGAGAAGACTAGTAGAGATCATATAGCATCCTACTACTCACTGATGGACCGTGACGGTAACGGGGACTTTTGGGGGGGACATGGTGAAGGGGTCTACAGCATCCAACTACGCGGATCGACAGTGACTGAAGAGGTTTTTCGGGGGTACTTGGTGAAGGGGGGAGCATAGTAAACATAATGTTCTTCACGTGATTGTAGATTAATGATAAAAAATATTCTTTAAGTGCAATAAGTGCACAGCTCTGAATCATCAGAATAAAAGGTCAGGCACTGAGTGCTGCAAACAAAAGACACAGGGATAAAAGAAGGGATGAAAACTCAAGACACCTACGTGCTTACTTACAGGAGACTCACTTGAGATCCAAGGACACAGACAAACTACAAGCCGAAGGTGTGTGGACAAGTACCCTACACGAGTGAAACGGAAAATCAAACAATCAAGCAAATGGATTCTGTTTGAGTCCCCAGAGACAGTCAGCAGAAAATAGCCCTATCTGGCTACCGTGAATTCTTTTTGTTTGGTTTCAAAAGTTCCCAGCCATAGATTTAGTGGTGCAGCAACATACTTCTCATTTTCTCTCACCTCAACAACTGAGTTGCTGTAATAATAAGCATCTGGGCCTTTGAAATCAGTGGATTTTATGTTGTTCACGAATGTGAAAATCTAATAACCACCTAAAGAGGGAAGTTTGGACACTCAAATAAACACGTCACTCCACAATACACTGTTAGCTCCCAACTGCTCCTGTCTAGAAATTGGTGTTCCATTTTATTTGACCCTCCGTCCTATCGGCGGTGATCACGCTGATGTCCTTCAAACATGGTGGTGAGCGAAGCAACAAGTTGACTTTTCTGTCGACAACAGGCCCAGAGGAATGATACTTGAGATCTTCAGGGAGCCCTTAGTCAATGAATGTGGCTAAATACAGACAGCAAGTTAGAAGGAGATGAAAGAGGACAGAGGATAGAGACACGGGTTCAAGTCCCAGCACAACCATTCCCTGGTTTTGTAGGTACACGCGGCCGACTCGAACTGCAAGTGTCTCGGTGAACCCAGTGCTCCCTCTGCAGCCTAGATACTTTGCAGGATTTTGGGGAGCATAGTGTAGGAAAGTGATATAGGGTATATGGTTAACTGTTCTGCACACATGGACAGATGGACAGACAAAAGGATGATTGATTGAGTGATTGATAAATAGATAGACAGAAAGATAGATAGACATAGGTACATATCGATTAGCACAAAGCTACTGCTCAAAACAAGGAGAGCAATGGTGAAAGCACATTGCAAAACTACAAACAAAAAAGAAGAATGAAATCCAGTTTAAAAAGTGCAGTAAGCAGCCATAAGAAGAAAACGAATCCTATCATTTGCAATAACGTGGATGGAGCTCGAGGGTATTATGCTCAGTCAAATAGGCCAGGCGGAGAAAT
This sequence comes from Manis pentadactyla, assembly GCF_030020395.1. Classification (NCBI taxonomy): domain Eukaryota; kingdom Metazoa; phylum Chordata; class Mammalia; order Pholidota; family Manidae; genus Manis; species Manis pentadactyla. The sequence goes on from NW_026644865.1 coordinate 587,665, forward strand.
ACATGTACGAAATGATTTCACTCATGTGTGGAGTATGATAACAAAGAAAAACTGAAGGAAAAGGCAGCAGCAGACTCACAGAACCCGAGAGTGGACCTACAGTTACCAAAAGAGAAAGGGACTGGGTAGGGTTTGTGGGAAGGGAGTAATAAGTGCGGGGAAAAAGAAAGTGGGCATTAGGATTAGCATGTATAATGTGTAGGGTGGGGTGTCTTGGGTAGGGCTGTACAACACAGAGAAGACATGTAGTGATTCTACAGCATCTTAGTACATGCTGACGGAGAGCGGCTGTTACTGGGATTTGGGGTGACTTGGTGAAGAGGGTAGACAGAATAACATAATTTTCTGCATGTGATTGTATATTAATGAGAACAAAAAGAATTTCAAAGTGCAGTAAGAGCACAGCTCTCAAATATCAGAATAAAAGTACAGCCTTTGAGTGCTCCAATCAAAAGACACAGGGTTAGAAGAACTGATGAAAACACAAGACCACCTACGTGCTCCCTTACTGGAGACTCACTTGAGATCCAAGGACACAGACAAAGTACAAGCTGAAGGGGCGGGGACAGGTACCCTACACAAGTGAAACTGAGAAACAAAGAAAGAAATGGATTCTGTTTTGGACCCCAGAGAGAGTCAGTAGAAAATAGCCCTATCTAGCCACCGTGAATTCTTTTTGTTTGGTTTCAGCAGTGCTCAGGCATAGATTTAGTGGTGCAGCAACTTCCTTCTCATTTCCTCTCACCTCAACAAATGAATTGCTGTAATAATATGCGTCTGGGCATTTATAATCATTGCTTTTTATGATGTTCACGAATGTAAAGAAGTAATAACCACCTAAAGAGGGAAGTTTGGACACTCAAATAAACACTTCACTCCACAACACACTCTTTGTTCCCAACTGCTCCTGTCCAGAAATAGGTGTTAATTCATATTTGTCCGTCCACCTATCAGCAGTGATCACGCCAATGTCCCTCAAACATGGTGGTGTGCAAAGGGCCAAGTACACTTTTCTGTCGACAACAGGCCCAGACGAAGGATACTTGTGGTCTTCAGGGATCACTTACTCACTGAATGTGGCTAAATAAAGTCAACAAGCGAGCAGGAAGTATAAGAGGACAGAGGACAAAGATACGGGTTCAAGTCCTTTCACCTCCATTTACTGGTTTTGTAAGCACAAGTGGCTGACTCTACCTGAAAGCGTATTTGGTGAACACAGTTCTCTCCTTATGGCCTAGTTACCGTGCAAGATTTCTGGAAGCATAATGTAGGGAAGAGACATAGGCTATGTTGTTAACTGTTCTGTACATAAGGATAGATGGGCAGACAAAAAGATGAGTGTTTCATAGATAGATAGGTAGACAGACGACAGGTGAAAGATAGATAGATAGGTACATAGATTAATAGATGATAGACATCATAGATAGATGATAGGAAGATAGATAGATAGATACATAGATAGATACATAGATACATAGATATATACATACATAGATACATAGATAGACAGACAGACCTTTAGATAGATAGATACAGATACATGTCGATTGACACAAAGCTATTGTTCATAACCAGGAGTTGAACGGTGAATAACATAGCTAAACTACAAACAAAAAGGAAGAATGAAATCCAGTTTAAAAAGTGCAGTAAGCAGCCTTAAGAAGAAAACCAATACTACCATTTTCAATGACGTGGATGGAGCAAGACGGTAGTATGTTCAGAAAAATAGGGCAGGCGGATAAAGGCAAGTACCAAGTGATTTCACTCATGTGTGGAGTATAACAACAAAGAAAAACTGAAGTAAAAAAACAGCAGCAGACTCACAGAACCCTAGGGTTGACTAAAAGTAACCAAAGGAAAAAGGACTGGGCAGTGTGAGTCTGAAGGGTGGGATAAGTGTGGGGAGAAAGAATGGCGGCATTAAGTTTAGCATGTATAATGCGCGGGGTCGGGTGTGCATGGGGAGTACTGTACAACACAGAGAAGACTAGTAGAGATCATATAGCATCTTACTACTCACTGATGGACAGTGACTGTAACGGGGACTTTTGGGGGGGACATGGTGAAGGGGTCTACAGCATCCAACTACGCGGATCGACAGTGACTGAAGAGGTTTTTCGGGGGGACTTGGTGAAGGGGGGAGCATAGTAAAAATAATGTTCTTCACGTGATTGTAGATTAATGATAAAAAATATTCTTTAAGTGCAATAAGTGCACAGCTCTGAATCATCAGAATAAAAGGTCAGGCACTGAGTGCTGCAAACAAAAGACACAGGGATAAAAGAAGGGATGAAAACTCAAGACACCTACGTGCTTACTTACAGGACACTCACTTGAGATCCAAGGACACAGACAAACTACAAGCCGAAGGTGTGTGGACAAGTACCCTACACGAGTGAAACGGAAAATCAAACAATCAAGCAAATGGATTCTGTTTGAGTCCCCAGAGACAGTCAGCAGAAAATAGCCCTATCTGGCCACCGTGAATTCTTTTTGTTTGGTTTCAACAGTTCCCAGCCATAGATTTAGTGGTGCAGCAACATACTTCTCATTTTCTCTCACCTCAACAACTGAGTTGCTGTAATAATAAGCATCTGGGCCTTTGAAATCAGTGGATTTTATGTTGTTCACGAATGTGAAAATCTAATAACCACCTAAAGAGGGAAGTTTGGACACTCAAATAAACACGTCACTCCACAATACACTGTTAGCTCCCAACTGCTCCTGTCTAGAAATTGGTGTTCCATTTTATTTGACCCTCCGTCCTATCGGCGGTGATCACGCTGATGTCCTTCAAACATGGTGGTGAGCGAAGCAACAAGTTGACTTTTCTGTCGACAACAGGCCCAGAGGAATGATACTTGAGATCTTCAGGGAGCCCTTAGTCAATGAATGTGGCTAAATACAGACAGCAAGTTAGAAGGAGATGAAAGAGGACAGAGGATAGAGACACGGGTTCAAGTCCCAGCACAACCATTTCCTGGTTTTGTAGGTACACGCGGCCGACTCGAACTGCAAGTGTCTCGGTGAACCCTGTGCTCTCCCTACAGCCTAGTTACCTTGCACGATTTTTGGAAGTATATTGTAGGAAAGTGACATAGGCTATGTCGTGAACTGTTCTGTACACAAGGACAGATGGGCAGACAAATGATGATTAATTGATTGGTTGATTGATAGATTGATAGACAGACAGACAGATAGATATAGGTACATATCGTTTAACACAAAGCTATTGCTCATAACCATGAGAGCAATGGTTGAAGCACATAGCGAAACTAAAAAGAAAAAAGAAGAATAAAATCCAGTTTAAAAAGTGCGGAAAGCAGCCATAAGAAGAAAACAAATCCTATCATTGGCAATAAAGTGGATGGAGCTAGAGGGTATTACGCTCAGTCAAATAGGCCAGTCGGAGAAATACATGTACCAAATGATTTCACTCATGTGTGGAGTACGACAACAAAGAAAAACTGAAGGAAAAAACAGCAGCAGACACACAGAACACGAGAGTGGACTAACAGTTACCAAAGAGCAAGGGACTGGGTAGGGTTTGTGGGAAGGGAGTGATAATGTCGGGAAAAAGAATGGGGGCATTAGGATTAGCAAGAATAATGTGTAGGATGTAGGGTCATGGGGAGGGCTTTACAAAACGGAGAAGACAAGTAGTGATTCTACAGCATCTTAATGCATGCTGATGGATATCGACTGTAACTGGGATTTGGCGAGGACTTGGTGAAGGGGTAGACTAGTAAACATAATGTTCTGCATGTGATTGTATATAGATGAGAGCAATAAAAAATTTCGAAGTGCAGTAACAGCAGAGCTCTCAAATTTCAGAATATAAGTAGAGGATTTGACTGCTCCAATCAAAAGACACACAGTTAGAAGAACTGATGAAAACTCAAGAGCACCTGCGTGCTCCCTAACTGGAGACTCACTTGAGATCCAAGGACAGAGACAAACTACAAGCTGAAGGAGCGGGGACAGGTACCCTACACAAGTGAAACTGAGAAACAAAGAAAGAAATGGATTCTGTTTGATTCCCCAGAGACAGTCACTAGAAAATAGTCCTACCTAGCCACCGTGAATTCTTTTTGTTTAGTTTCAGCAGTGACCAGGTATAGATTAAGTCGTATTGCAATGTATTTCTCATTTATTCTCACATCAACAAATGAATTGCTGTAATAATATGCATCTGGACTTTTGAAATCACTGGGTTTTATGATGTTCACGATTGTAAAGATGTAAATACCACATAAAGAGGGAAGATTGAACACTGAACCAAACATGTCTCTCCACAAAAAACAATTTGCTCCCAAATGCTCCTGTCTAGAAATAGGTGTTCCTTTTTATTTGTCCCTCCTCCTATCAGTGGTGAACATGCCTATGTCCCTAAAACATGGTGGTGAGTAAAGCACCAAGTATACTTTTCTGTCTACAACAGGCAGAGAGGAAGTATACTTGGAGTCTTCAGAGAGCACTTAGGCAATGAATTTAGCTAAATACTGTTAGCAAGCGAGAAGGAGGTATTAGAGGAGAGAGGATAGAGATATGGTTTCAAGTCCCTGCACCACCATTTACTGGTTTTGTAAGCACACGCGGCTGACTCGATCTGCAACTGTCTCAGTGAGCCCAGTGCTCTCCCTGCGGCATAGTGACCTTGCAATGTTTTTTGAAGCATAATGTAGGGAATTGACATAGGTGATGTTGTTAACTGTTCTGTACATAAGGATAGATGGGCAGACAGAAAGATGATTTATTCATAGATAGACAGATAGATAGATAACAGATGAGAGATAGGTAGATGATACACATGATAGATGATAGGAAGCTAGATAGATGGATAGATATATAGAGACAAGGACAGAGAGATAGAAGGATATATAGAAAGATATATAGATATACAGACAGACAGAGCAATAATTAAATACAGATACATATCGATTGACACAAAGCTGTTGCTCATAACCAGGAGATGAATGGTGAGAACACATAGCTAACCTACAAAAAAAAGGAAGAATGAAATCCAGTTTACGAAGTGCAGTAAGCAGCCATAAGAAGAAAACAAATCCTACCATTTGCATTGATGTTGATGGTGCTAGACGGCAGTATGTTCAGATAAATAGGTCAGGCGGCGAAAGACAACTATCAAATGATTTCACTCATGTGTGGAATATAACAACAAAGAAAAACTGAAGGAAAAAAACTGCAGAAGACTCACAGAACCGTAGAGTTGACTAAAAGTTGCCAAAGGGAAAGGAACTGGGCAGGGTGGTTCTGAAGGAAGGGATAAGTGCGGGGAGAAAGAATGGGGGCATTAGGATTAGCATGTATATTGCGTGGGGTCGGGGGTCATGGGGAGTGCTGTCAACACAGAGAAGACTAGTACAGATTATATAGCATCTTACTACTCGCTGATTGACAGCGACTGTAACGGTGTCTGTGAAAGGGTACATGGTGAAGGGGTCTATAGCATCCAACTCTACTGACGGACAGCGACTGTAAGAGGTTTTTGGGGTTGGACTTGGTGAAGGGGGAGCATAGTAAACATAATATTCTTCACGTGATTGTAGATTAATGACTACAAAAAAAATTGTTTTAAGTGCAATAAGGGCACAGCTCTGAATCATCAGAATTAAAGGTCAGGCTCTGAGTGCTGCAAACAAATGACACAGGATTAAAAGAACGGATGAAAATTCAAGAAACCAACGTGCTTCCTTACAGGAGACTCACTTGAGATCCAAGAACAGAGACAAACTACCAGCTGAAGGTGTGGGGACAAGTACCGTACACGAATGAAACAGAAAAACAAACAATCAAACAAATGGATTCTGTATGAGCCCCCAGAAACAGTTAACAGTAAATAGCCCTATCTGGCCATCGTGAATTTTTTTGTTTGTTTTCAGCAGGGCACAGCCATAGATTAATTGGTGAAGCAACGTCCTTGTCATTTTCTCTCACCTCAACAACTGAGTTGCTGTAATATTAAGATTCTGGGCCACTGAAATTGGTGGGTTTTATGATCTTCACGAATGTGAAGTAATAACCACTTAAAGAGGGAATTTTGGACACTCAAATAAACATGCGACTCCACAGTACACTCTTAGATCCCAACTGCTCCTGTGTAGAAATTGGTGTTCCTTTTTATTTGACCCTCCATCCTATCCGCAGTGATCATGCTGATGTCCTTCAAACAGGGTGGTAATCAAAGCAAGAAGTTTAATTTTCTGTCGACTACAGGCCCAGAGGAAGGATACTTGTGGTCTTCAGGGAGCACTTAGTCAATGAATGTGGCTAAATACAGAGAGTAAATTAGAAGGAGATGAAGGAGAACAGAGGATAGAGACACATGTTCATGTCCTTGCAGAACCATTTACTGGTTTTGTAGTACACGCGGCCGACACGACCTGCAAGTGTCTCGGTGATCCCAGTGCTCTCCCTACAGAATAGTTACCTTGCAGGATTTTTGGAAGCATAATGTAGGAAAGTGACATAGGCTATGTGGTTAACTGTTCCGTACACTAGGACAGATGGGCAGACAAAAAGATGATTGATTGATTTTAAATAGATAGACAAATAGATAGATAGACAGACTGATAGATAGATATAGGAACATATCGATTAACACAAAGCTACTGCTCATAACCATGAGAGCAATGGTTGAAGCACACAGCGAAACTACAAACAAAAAAGAAGAGTAAAATCCAGTTTAAAAAGTGCAGTAAGAAGCCATAAGAAGAAAACAAATCCTATCACTGGCAATAACGTGGATGGAGCTAGAGGGTATTATTCTCAGTCAATTAGGCCAGTTGTAGAAATAAATGTAACAAATGATTTCACTCATGTGTGGATTACGACAACAAAGAAAAACTGACGGAAAAAACAGCAGCAGACACATAGTACCCAAGAGAGGACTAACCGTTACCAAAGAGAAATGGACTGGGTAGGGTTTGTGGGAAGGGAGTGATAAGGGCGGGAAAAAGAATGGGGGCATTAGGATTTGCATGAACAATGTGTAGGGTGTAGTGTCATGGGGAGGGCTGTACAACACAGAGAAGAGAAGTGGTGATTCTACAGCATCTTACTACAAGCTGACGGACAGCGACTGTAACTGGGATTTGGCAAGGATTTGGTGAAGGAGGTAGACTACTAAACATATCGTTCTGCATGTAATTGAACATTAATGAGAACAGAAAAATATTTCAAAGTGCAGTAAGAGCGTAGCTCTCAAATATCAGAGTAAAAGTACAGGCTTTGACTGCTCCAATCAAAAGACACAGGGTTAGAAGAACTGATGAAAACTCAAGATCACCTATTTGCTCCCTTACTGGAGACTCACTTGAGATCCAAGGACACAGACAAAGTACAAGCTGAAGGGGCGCGGACAGGTACCCTATATAAGTGAATCTGAGAAACAAAGAAACAAATGGATTCTGTTTGAGTTCCCAGAGATAGTCACTAGAAAATAGTCCTAACAAGCCACCGTGAATTCTTTTTGTTTGGTTTCAGCAGTGACCAGGTATAGATTTAGTGGTACTGCAATGTCCTTCTCATTTTTTCTCACATCAGCAAATGAATTGCTGTAATAATATGCACCTCCGTTTTCGAAATCACTGGGTTTTATGATGTTCACGATTGTAAAGAAGTAATAACCACATAAAGAGGGAAGTTTGAACACTGAACCAAACACGTCTCTCCACAACAAACAATTTGCTCCCAAATGCTCCTGTCTAAAAATAGGTGTTCCTTTTTATTTGTCCCTCCTCCTATCAGTGGTGAACACGCCAATGTCCCTCAAACATGGTGGTGAGTAAAGCACCAAGTATAATTTTCTGTCTTCAACAGGCCCAGAGGATGTGTACTTGCGGTATTCAGTGAGGACTAAGTCAATGAGTGTGGTTAAATACAGTTAGCAAGCGAGAAGGAGGTTTAAGAGGACAGAGGACAGAGATACGTGTTCAAGTCCCTGCACCACCATTTACTGGTTTTGTAAGCACACGCGGCTGACCTGATCTGTAACTGTCTCAGTGAGCCCAGTGCTCTCCCTGCGGCCTAGTGACCTTGCAATGTTTTTTGAAGCATAATGTAGGGAAGTGACAAAGGTGATGTTGTTAACTGTTCTGTACATAAGGATAGATGGGCAGAGAGAAAGATGATTTATTCATAGATAGACAGATAGATAGATGACAGATGAGAGATAGACAGATGATACACATGATAGCTGATAGGAAGCTAGATAGATGGATAGATATATAGAGAGAAGGACAGAGAGATAGAAGGTTATATAGAAAGATAGATAGATAAACAGACAGACAGAGCAATAAATAGATACAGATATATATCGATTGAAACACAGCTGTTGCTCATAACCAGGAGATGAATGGTGAGAGCACATAGCTAAACTACAAACGAAAAGGAAGAATGAAACCCTGTTTACAAAGTGCAGTAAGCAACCATAAGAAGAAAACAAATCCTACCATTTGCAATGACGTGCATGGAGCTAGACGGTAGTATGTTCACAGAAATAGGTCAGTCGGCGAAAGACAAGTATCAAATGATTTCACTCATGTGTGGAGTATAACAACAAAGAAAAACTGAAGGAAAAAAACAGCAGCAGACTCACAGAACCCGAGAGTTGACTGAAAGTTGCCAAAGGGAAAAGGTCTGGGCAGGGAGGCTTTGAAGGGAGGGATAAGTTTGGGGAGAAAGAATGGGGGCATTAGGATTAGCATGTATATTGCGTGGGGTCGGGAAGGCATGTGGAGTGCTGTACAACACAGAGAAGACTATTAGAGATTATATAGCATCTTACTACTCACTGATGGACAGCGACTGAAGAGGATTTTCGGGGAGATTCTTTGAAGGGGGAGCATAGTAAACATAAGGTTCTTCACGTAATTGTAGACTAATGATAAAAAAAAATTTTTAAGTGCAATAAGGGCACAGTACTGAATCATCAGAATAAAAGGTCAGGCTCTGAGTGCTGCAAACAAAAGACACAGGGTTAAAAGAACGGATGAAAACTCAAAAAACCTACGTGCTTCCTTACAGGAGTCTCACTTGAGATCCAAGGACACAGACAAACTACAAGCTGAAGGTGTGGGGACAAGTGTCCTACACGAGCGAAACTTATAAACAAACAATCCAATAAATGGAATGTGTTTGAGACCCCAGAGACATTCAGTAGAAAATAGCCCTATCTGGCCACGGTGAATTCTTTTTGTTTGTTTTCAGCAGTTACCATCCATAGATTTAGTGGTGCAGCAACGTCCTTCTTGTTTTCTCTCACCTCAACAACTGAGTTCCTGTAATAATAAGCATCTGGGCCTTTGAAATCGGTGGGTTTTATGATCTTCACGAATGTGAAGTAATAACCACCTAAAGAGGGAAGTTTGGACACTCAAATAAACATGTCACTCCACAGTACACTCTTAGCTCCCAACTGCTCCTGTCTAGAAATTGGTGTTCCTTTTTATTTGACCCTCCGTCCTATCCGCAGTGATCATGCCGATGTCCTTCAAACATGGTGGTGATCAAAGCAACAAGTTTACTTTTCTGTTGACAACAGGCCCCGAGGAAGGATTATTGTGGTTTTCAGTGAGAACTTAGTCAGTGAATGTGGCTAAATACAGAGATCAATTTAGAAGGAGATGAAAGAGGACAGAAGATAGAGACACGGGTATATCTCCCTGCACAACCATTTACTGGTTTTGTAGTACACGCGGCCGACACGACCTGAAAGTGTCTCGGTGAACCCAGTGCTCTCCCTACAGAATAGTTACCTTGCAGTATTTTTGGAAGCATAATGTAGGAAAGTGATATAGGGTATATGGTTAACTCTTCTATACCCAAGGACAGATGAGCAGACAAAAAGATGATTGATTGATTGATAAATAGATAGACAGATAGATAGATAGATAGATATAGGTACATATCGATTAACACAAAGCTACTGCTCATAACCAGGAGAGCAATGGAGAAAGCACATAGCGATAGTACAAACAAAAAAGAAGAATGAAATCCAGTTTAAAAAGTGCAGTAAGCAGCCAAAAGAAGAAAACAAATCCTATCATTTGCAATAACGTGGATGGAGCTAGAGGGTATTATGCTCAGTCAATTAGGCCAGTCGGAGAAATAAATGTACCAAATGATTTCACTCATGTGTGGAGTACGACAACAAAGAAGAACTGAAGGAAAAGACAGCAGCAGACTCACAGAACCCGAGAGAGTACTAACCGTTACCAAAGAGAAATGGACTTGGTAGGGTTTGTGGGAAGGGAGTGATAAGGGCGGGGAAAATGAATGGGGGCATAAGGATTTGCATGAACAATGTGTACGGTGTAGTGTCATGGGGAGGGCTATACAACACAGAGAAGACAAGTGGTGATTCTACAGCATCTTACTAAACGCTGACGGACAAAGTCTGTAACTGGGATTTGGCAAGGACTTGGTGAAGGAGGTAGACTAGTAAACATACTGTTCTGCATGTAATTGTACATTAATGAGAACAAAAAAAAATTTCAAAGTGCAGTAAGAGCATAGCTCTCAAATATCAGAATAAAAGTACAGGCTTTGACTGCTCCAATCAAAAGACACAGGGTTAGAAGTACTGATGAAAACTCAAGATCACCTATGTGCTCCCTAACTGGAGACTCACTTGAGATCCAAGGACACAGACAAACTACAAGCTGAAGGGGCGCGTACATATACCCTATACAAGTGAATCTGAGAAACAAAGAAACAATTGGATTCTGTTTGAATCCCCAGAGACAGTCACTAGAAAATAGTCCTACCTAGCCACCGTGAATTCTTTTTGTTTGGTTTCAGCAGTGACCAGGTATAGATTTAGTGGTACTGCAATATCCTTCTCATTTTTTCTCACATCAGCAAATGAATTGCTGTAATAATATGCATCTGGACTTTTAAAATCACTGGGTTTTATGATGTTCACGATTGTAAAGAAGTAATCACCACATAAAGAGTTAAGTTTGAACACTGAACCAAACACGTCTCTCCACAACAAACAATTTGCTCCCAAATGCTCCTGTCTAGAAATAGGTGTTCCTTTTTATTTGTCACTCCTCCTATCAGTGGTGAACATGCCTATGTCAGTAAAACATGGTGGTGAGTAAAGCACCAAGTATACTTTTATGTCTACAACAGGCAGAGAGGAAGTATACTTGGGGTCTTCAGAGAGCACTTAGGCAATTAATGTAGCTAAATACTGTTAGCAAGCGAGAAGGAGGTATAAGCGGACAGAGGACAGAGATACGGTTACAAGTCCCTGCACCAACATTTACTGGTTTTGTAAGCACACGCGGCTGACTCGATCTGCAACTGTCTCAGTGAGCCCAGTGCTCTCCCTGCGGCCTAGTGACCTTGCAATATTTTTGGAAGCATAATTTAGGGAAGTGATATAGGTGATGTTGTTAACTGTTCTGTACATAAAGTTAGATGGGCAGAGAGAAAGATGATTTATTCATAGATAGACAGATAGATAGATGACAGATGAGAGATAGACAGATGATACACATGACAGGTGATAGGAAGCTAGAAAGATGGATAGATATATAGAGAGAAGGACAGAGAGATTGAAGGATATATAGAAAGATAGATAGATATACAGACAGACAGAGCAATAAATAGATACAGATACATATCGATTGACACAAAGCTGTTGCTCATAACCAGGAGATGAATGGTGAGAGCACATAGCTAAACTACAAACAAAAAGGAAGAATGAAATCCTGTTTACAAAGTGCAGTAAGCAGCCATAAGAAGAAAACAAATCCTACTATTTGCAATGACTTGGATGGAGCTAGACGGTAGTATGTTCACAGAAATAGGTCAGGCGGCGAAAGACAAGTATCAAATGATTTCACTCATGTGTGGAGTATAACAGCAAAGAAAAACTGAAGAAAATAAACAGCAGCAGACTCACAGAACCCGAGAGTTGACTGAAAGTTGCCAAAGGGAAAAGGACTGGGCAGGGATGTTCTGAAGGGAGGGATAAGTTTGGGGAGAAAGAATGGGGGCATTAGGATTAGCATGTATATTGCGTGGGGTAGGGAAGGCATGGGGAGTGCTGTACAACACAGAGAAGACTATTAGAGATCATATAGCATCTTACTACTCACTGATGGACAGCGACTGTAACAGGGTCTGTGCGGGGGGACATGTTTAAGTTGTCTACACCATCCAACTACGCTGATCGACAGCGACTGAATAGGTTTCTCGGGGGGACTTGGTGAAGCGGCAAGCAAAGTGAACATAATGTTCTTCACGTGATTGTAGATTAATGATAAAAAAAATTCTTTAAGTGCAATAAGTGCACAGCTCTGAATCATCAGAAAGAAAGGTCAGGCACTGAGTGCTACAAACAAAAGACACAGGGTTGAAAGAAGGGAAGAAAACTCAAGACACCTACGTGCTTACATATAGGAGACTCACTTGAGATCCAAGGACATAGACAACTACAAGCCAAAGGTGTTTGGACAATTACCCTACCCAGAGACAGTCAGCAGAAAATAGCCCTATCTGTCCAGGGTGAATTCTTTTTAATTGGTTTCAGCAGTTCCCAGCCATAGATTTAGTGGTGCAGCAACATACTTCTCATTTTCTCTCACCTCAACAACTGAGTTGCTGTAATAAAAAGCATCTGGGTCTTTGAAATCAGTGGGTTTTATGATGTTCACGAATGTGAAGATCTAATAACCACCTAAAGAGGGAAGTTTGGACACTCAAATAAACACGTCACTCCACAATGCACTCTTAGCTCCCAACTGCTCCTGTCTAGAAATTGGTGTTCCTGTTTATTTGACCCTCCGTCCTATCGGGGGTGATCACGCTGATGCCCCTCAAGCATGGTGGTGAGCAAAGCAACAAGTTTACTTTTCTGTTGACAACAGGCCCAGAGGAATGATACTTGTGGTCTTCAAGGAGCACTTAGTCAATGAATGTGGCTAAATACAGACAGAAAGTTAGAAGGAGATGAAAGAGGACAGAGGATAGAGACACGGTTCAAGTCCCGGTAAAACAATTTCCTTGTTTTGTAGGTACACGCGGCCGACTCGACCTGCAAGGGTCGTGGTGAACCCAGTGCTCTCCCTAAATATTAGTTACAATGCACGATTTTGGGAAGCATAATGTAGGAGAGTGACATAGGCTATGTGTTTAACTGTTCTGTACACAAAGACAGATGGGCAGACAAAAAGCTGATAGATTGATTGATTGATAAATAGATAGACAGACAGATAGATAGATATAGGTACATAACGATTAACACAAAGCTTCTGCTCATAACCAGAAGAGCAATGGTGAAAGCACATAGCGATACTACAAAGAAAAATAAGAATGAACTCAAGTTTAAAAAATGTAGTAAGCAGCCATAAGAAGAAAACAAATACCATCATTTGAAATAACGTGAATGGAGCTAGAGGGTATTTTGCTCATCCAAATAGGCCAGGCTTAGAAATACATGTACCAAATGATTTCACTCATGTGTGGAGTATGATAAGAAAGAAAAACTGAAGGAAAAGACAGCAGCAGACTCACAGAACCTGAGAGTGAACTAACAGTTACCAAAGAGAAAGGGACTTTGTAGGGTTTGTGGGAAGGGAGTAATAAGGGCGGGGAAAAAGAATGGGGACTTTAGGATTAGCATGTATAATGTGTAGGGTGGGGGGTCATGGGTAGGTCTGTACTACATAGAGAAGACATGTAGTGATTCTACAGCATCATATTACATGCTGATGGACAGCGACTGTAACTAGGATTTGGGGGGGACATGGTGAAGGGGGTAGACTGGAAAACATAATGTTCGGCATGTGATTTTATATTAATGAGAACAAAAAATTTCAAAGAGCAATAAGAGCACAGCTCTCAAATATCAGAATGAAAGTACAGGCTTTGAGTGCTCCAATCAAAAGACACAGGTTTAGAAGTACTGATGAAAACTCAAGACCACATACGTGCTCCCTTACTGGAGACTCACTTGAGATCCAAGGAAACAGAGAAACTACAAGTTGAAGGGGCGGGGACAGGTACCATATACATGTGAAACTGAGAAACAAACAAACAAACGGATTCTGTTTGAGTCCCCAGAGAGAGTCAGTAAAAAACAGCCCTATCTAGCAACCGTGAATACTTTTTGTTTGGTATCAGCAGTGCTCAGGCATAGATTCAGTGGTGCAGTAACTTCCTTCTCATTTCCTCTCACCTCAACAAAAGATTTGCAGTAATAATATGCGTCTGGGCTTTTAAAATCATTGCTTTTTATGATGTTCAGGAATGTAAAGAAGTAATAACAACATAAAGAGGGAAGATTGGACCCTCAAATAAACACTTCATTCCACAACACACTCTTTGTTCCCAACTGCTCCTGTCCAGAAATAGGTGTTCCTTTTTATTTGTCCCTCCAGCTATCAGCAGTGATCACGCCGATGTCCCTCAAACATGGCGTTGTGCAAAGAATCAAGTACACTTTTCTGTCGACAACAGGCACAGAGGAAGGATACTTGTGGTCTTCAGGGAGCATTTAGTCAATGAATGTGGCTAAATACAGACAGCAATTTAGAAGGAGATGAAAGAGGACAGAGGATAGAGACACGGGTTCAAGTCCCAGCACAACCATTTCCTGGTTTTGTAGGTACACGCGGCAGATTCGACCTGCAAGTGTCTCGGTGAACCCATTGCTCTCTCTACAGCCTAGATACTTTGCAGGATTTTTGGAAGAATAGTGTAGGAAAGTGATAGAGGATATACGGTTAACTGTTCTGTACACAAGGACAGATGGGCAGAAAAAAAGATGATTGATTCATAGATAGTTGGACAGACGACAGATGTAAGATAGATAGACAGGTACATAGATTGATAGATGATAGACATCATAGGTAGATGATAGGAAGATAGATAGATAGACAGATAGATATATATATACATATACACAGAGATACATAGTTAGACAGACAGACGGTTAGATAGATAAATACAGATACATATCGACTGACACAAAGCTATGGTTCATAACCAGGAGTTGAATGGTGAATAACATATCTAAACTATGAACAAAAAGGAAGAATGAAACCCAGTTTAAAAGTGCAGTAAGCAGAATTATGAAGAAAACAAATACTACCATTTGCAATGACGTGTATGGAGCTAGACGGTAGTATGTTCAGAGAAATAGGCCAGGCGGAGTAAGACATGTACCAAGTGATTTCACTCAAGTGTGGAGTATAACAACAAAGGAAAACTGAAGGAAAAAAGCAGCAGCAGACTCACAGAACCCGAGAGCTGACTAAAAGTTACCAAAGGGAAAAGGACTGAGCAGGGTTGGTCCGAAGAGAGGGATAAGTGTGGGGAGAAAGAATGGGGGCATTAGGATTAGCATGTATAATGCGTGGTGTCGGGTGTGCATGGGGAGTACTGTACAACACAGAGAAGACTAGTAGAGAACGTATAGCATCTTACTACTCACTGATGGACAGCGACTCTAATGGGGTCTGTGTGGGGGGACATGGTGAAGGGGTCTTCAGCATCCAACTACGCTGATTAACAGCAACTGAAGAGGTTTTTGGGTGGGACTTGGTGAAGGGGGAGCATAGTAAACATAATGTTCTTCACGTGATTGTAGATTAATGATAAAAAAATTCTTAAAGTGCAATAAGTGCACAGCTCTGAATCATCAAAATAAAAGTACAGGCACTGAGTGCTGCAAACAAAAGACACAGGGTTAAAAGAAGGGATTAAAACTCAAGACACCTACATGCTTACTTACAGGAGACTCACTGGAGATCCAAGGACAGAGATAAACTACAAGCCAAAGGTATGTGGACAAGTACCCTACACGAGTGAAAGTGAAAGACAAATAATCAAACAAATGGATTCTGTTTCAGTCCCCAGAGACAGTCAGCAGAAAATAGCCTTATCTGGCCACCGTGAATTGTTTTTGTTTGGTTTCAGCAATTCCCAGCCATAGATTTAGTGGTGAAGCAACATACTTCTCATTTTCTCTCACCTCAACAACTGAGTTGCTGTAATAATAAGCATCTGGGCTTTTGAAATCAGTGGGTTTTATGATGTTCACGAATGTGAAGATGTAATAACCACCTAAAGACGGAAGTTTGGACACTCAAATAAACACGTCACTCCACAATACACTCTTAGCTCCCAACTGCTCCTGTCTAGAAATTGGTGTTCCTTTTTATTTGACCCTCCGTCCTATCGGCGGTGATCACGCTGATGTCCTTCAAACATGGTGGTGAGCAAAGCTACAAGTTTACTTTTCTGTCGACCACTGGCCCAGAGGAATGATACTTGTGGTCTTCAGGGAACACTTAGTCAATGAATGTGGCTAAATACAGACAGCAAGTTAGAAGGAGATGAAAGAGGACAGAGGACAGAGACACGGGTTCAAGTCCCAGCACAACCATTTCCTGGTTTTGTAGGTACACGTGGCCGACACGACCTGCTAGTGTCTCGGTGAACCCATTGCTCTCTGTACAGCCTTGATACTTTGCAGTATTTTTGAAAGCATAGTGTTGGAAAGTGATATAGGTTATATGGTTAACTGTTCTGTACACAAGGACAGATGGACAGACAAAAAGATGATTGACTGATTGATTGATAAATAGACAGACAGATAGATAGATATAGGTACATATCGATTCACGCAAAGCTACTGCTCCTAACCAGGAGAGCAGTGGTGAAAGCACATAGCGAAACTACAAACAAAAAAGAAGAATGAATTCCATTTTAAAAAGTGCAGTTAGGAGCCATAAGAAGAAAACAAATCCTACATTTGCAGTAACGTGGATGGAGCAAGTGTGTATTATGCTCAGTCAAATAGGCCGGATGGAGAAATACATGTACCAAATGATTTCACTCATGTGTGGAGTACGATAACAAAGAAAAACTGAAGGAAAAGAGAGCAGCAGACTCACAGAACCCGAGATCGGAACACAGTTACCAAAGAGAAAGGGACTGGGTAGGGTATGAATGAAGGTAGTAATAAGGGCGGGAAAAAGGATGGGGGCATTAGGATTAGCATGTATAATGTGTAGGGTGAGGGGTCATGGGTAGGGCTGTACAACACAGAGAAAACATGTAGACATGTAGTGATTCTACAGTATCTTAGTACATGCTGACTGACAGCGACTGTAACTATGATTTTTGGGGGACTTGGTGAAGGGGATAGACTGGAAAACATAATGTTCTGCATGTGATTGTACATTAAAGAAACAAAAAGAATTTCAAAGTGCAGTAAGAGCACAGCTCTCAAATATCAGAATAAAAGTACAGGCTTTGAGTGCTCCAATCAAAAGACACAGGGTTAGAAGAACTGATGAAAACTCAAGACCACCTACGTGCTCCCTTACTGGAGACTCACTTGAGATCCAAGGACACAGACAAACTACAAGCTGAAGGTTCGGGGACAGGTACCCTATACATGTGAAACTGAATAACAAACAAACAAATGGATTCTGTTTGTGTCCCCAGAGAGATTCAGTAGAAAATAGCCCTATCTAGCCACCGTGAATTCTTTTTGCTTGGTTTCAGCAGTGCTCAGGCATAGATTTAGTGGTGCAGCAACTTCCTTCTCATTTCCTCTCACCTCAACAAATGAATTTCTGTAATAATATGCGTCTGGGCTTTTAAAACCATTGCTTTTTATGATGTTCACGAATGTAAAGAAGTAATATACACCTAAAGAGGGAAGTTTGGACACACAAATAGACACTTCACTCCACAACACACTCTTTGTTCCCAACTGCTCCTGTCCAGAAATAGGCGTTCCTTTTTATTTGTCCCTCCCTCCTATCAGAGGTGATCATGCCAATGTCCCTCAAACATGGTTGTGAGCAAAGCACCAAGTTTTCTTTCTGTGGACAACAGGCCCAGAGGAACAATACTTGTGGTGTTCACAGAGCACTTAGTCAATGAATGTGCCTAAATAGAGTCAGCCAGTGAGAAGAAGATAATAGAGGGTACAGACACAGGTTCAAGTCCCTGCACAACCATATACTGGTTTTGTAGGTACACGTGGCTGACACGACCTGCAATTGCCTCGGTGAACCGAGTGCTCTTCCTACAGCCTAGTTACCTTGAAAGATTTTTGGAAGCATAATGTATTGAAGTGACAAAGGCGATGTTGTTAACTGTTCTCTACATAAGGATAGATGGGCAGAAAAAAAGATGATTGATTCATAGATAGATATATAGATGACAGATGATAGAGAGATGATAGAAATGATAGATAGAAAGATAGATAGATAGATAGATAGATAGATAGATAGATGATAGATAGATAGATAGAATGTTAGAAGGATGGATAAATAGAAAGACAGATAGATAGACAGATAGATAGAAAGAAAGATAGAAGGATGAATAGATAGATGGATAGACAGACAGATAGAAGATAGATAGATAGATAGATAGATAGAAGGATAGAAACAGATAAATATAGATTAACACAAAGCTATCACTCATAACCAGGAGATCAATGGTGAAAGCACATTGCGAAACTACAAAAAAAATGATGAATGAATTCCAGTACAAAAACTGCAGTTTGCAGCCATAAGAAGAAAACAAATACTACCGTTTGAAATGACGTGAATGGAGCTAGACACTAGTATGTTCAGAGAAATATGCCAGGCGGAGAAAGACAAATACCAAGGGATTTCACTTATGTGTGGAGTATAACAACAAAGAAAAACTGAAGGAAAAAAACAGCAGCACACTCACAGAAACTGAGAGTTGACTAAAAGTTACCAAAGGGAAAAGGATTGGGCAGGGTGGGTCTGAAGGGAGGGATAAGTTTGAGGAGAAAGAATGGGGGCATTTTGATTAGCATGTATAATGCATGGGTTCGGGTGTGCATGGGGAGTACTGTACAACACAGAGAACACTAGTAGAGATAATATAGCATCTTACTACTCACTGATGTACAGCGACTGCAACGGGTTCTGTGGGGTGAACATGGTGAAGGGCTCTACAGCATCCAACTACGCTGATGGACAGCGACTTAAGAGTTTTTTCTTAGGTACTTGGTGAAGGGGGGTGCATAGTAAACATAATGTTCTTCACGTGATTGTAAATTAATGATAAAAAAATTCATTAAGTGCAATAAGTGCACAGCTCTGAATCATCAGAATAAATGGTCAGGCACTGAGTGCTGCAAACAAAAGACACAGGGTTAAAAGAAGGGATGAAAATTCAAGACACCTACGTGCTTACTTACAAGAGACTCACTTGAGATCCAAGGACACAAATAAACTACAAGCCGAAGGTGTGTGGACAAGTACCCTACACGAGTGATAGTGAAAAACAAACAATCAAACAAATGGATTCTGTTTGACACCCCAGAGACAGTCAGCAGAAAATAGCCCTATCTGGCCGACGTGAATTCTGTTTGTTTGGTTTCAGGAGTTCCCAGCCATAGATTTAGTGGTGCAGCAACGTTCTTCTCATTTTCTCTCACCTCATCAACTGAGTTGCTGTAATAATAAGCATCTGGGCAGTTGAAATCAGTGGGTTTTATGATGTGCACAAATGTGAAGATCTAATAACCACCTAAAGAGAGAAGTTTGGTCTCTCAAATAAACAAGTCACTTCACAATACACTGTTAGCTGACAACTGATCCTGTCTAGAAGTCGGTGTTCCTATTTTATTTGACCCTCCGTCCTATCGGCGTTGATCATGCTGATGTCCTTCATACATGGTGGTGAGCAAAGCAAAAAGTTTACTTTTCTGTCAACAACAGGACCAGAGGAATGGTACTTGTGGTCTTCAGGGAGCAGTTAGTCAATGAATGTGGCTAAATACAGACAACAAGTTAGAAGGAGATGAAAGTGGTCAGAGGATAGAGTCACGGGTTCAAGTCCCGGCACAACCATTTCCTGGTTTCGTACATACATGCGTCCGACTCGACCAGCAAGTTTCTCGGTGAACCCAGTGCTCTCTCTACAGCCTAGATACTTTGCAGGATTTTTGGAAGCACAGTGTAGGAAAGTGATATAGGAAATATGGTTAACTGTTCTGTACACAAGGACAGATGGGCAGAGAAAAAGATGATTGATTGACAAATAGTTAGACAGACAGATAGGTAGATATAGGTACATATCAATTAACACAAAGCTACTGCTCATAACCATTAGAGCAATGGTGAAAGCACATAGCGAATCTACAAACAAAAAAGAAGAATGAAATCCAGTTTAAAAAGTGCAGTAAGCAGCCATAAGAAGAAAACAAATTCTATAATTTGCAATATCGTGGATGGAGCTAGAGGGTATTATGGTCAGTCAAATACGCCAGTCGGAGAAATACATGTACCAAATGATTTCACTCATGTGT
Organism: Manis pentadactyla; assembly: GCF_030020395.1. Lineage (NCBI taxonomy): Eukaryota > Metazoa > Chordata > Mammalia > Pholidota > Manidae > Manis > Manis pentadactyla. The sequence goes on from NW_026644865.1 coordinate 608,012, forward strand.
GGAGTATGATAACAAAGAAAAACTGAAGGAAAAGACAGCAGCAGACTCACAGAACCCGGGAGCGGACTAACAGTTACCAAAGAGAAAGGGACAGGGTAGGGTTTGTGGGAAGGGAGTAATAAGGGCGGAGAAAAAGAATGGGGGCATTAGGATTAGCATGTACAATGTGTAGGGTGGTGGTTCATGTGTAGGGCTGAACAACACAGAGAAGACATGTTGTGATTCTAGAGCATCTTAGTAAATGCTGACGGACAGCGACTGCAACTGGGATTTGGGAGGGACGTGGTGAAGGGGGTAGACTGGAAAACATAATGTTCTGTATGTGATTGTATATTAATGAGAACAAAAAATTTTCAAAGTGCAGTAACAGCACAGCTCTCAAATATCAGAATAAAAGTACAGGCTTTGAGTGCTCCAATCAAAAGACACAGGGATAGAAGAACTGATGAAAACTCCAAACCGCCTACGTGCTCCCTTACTGGAGACTCACTTGAGATTGAAGAACACAGACAAACTACAATATGAAGGGGCGGGGACAGGTACCCTATACAAGTGAAACTGAGAAACAAAAAACAAAAGGATTCTGTTTGAGTCCAAAGAGAGAGTCAGTAGAAAATAGCCCTATCTAGCCACCGTGAATTCTTTTTGTTTGGTTTCAGCAGTGCTCAGGCATAGATTTAGTGGTGCAGCAACTTCCTTCTCATTTCCTCTCACCTCAACAAATGAATTGCTGTAATAATATGCGTCTGGGCATTTAAAATCATTGCTTTTTATGATGTTCACGAATGTAAAGAAGTAATAACCACCTAAAGTGTGTAGTTTTTCCCTCAAATAAACACTTCACTCCACAACACACTCTTTGTTCCAACTGCTCCTGTCCAGAAATAGGTGTTCCTTTATATTTGTCCCTCCAGCTATCAGCAGTGATCACGCTGATGTCCCTCAAACATGGTGGTGTGTAAAGTACCAAGTACACTTTTCTGTCGAGAACAGTTCCAGAGGAAGGATACTTGTGATCTTCAGGATCACTTACTAACTGAATGTGGCTAAATACAGTCACCAAGCGATCAGGAAGTATAAGAGGACAGAGGACAGAGATACGGGTTCAAGACCTTTCACCTCCATTAACTGGTTTTGTAAGCACACGCGGCTGACTCTACCTGAAAGTGTATCGGTGAACACAGTGCTCTCCTTATGGCTTAGTTACCTTGCAAGATTTCTGGAAGCATAATGTAGGGAAAAGACATAGGCTATGTTGTTAACTGTTCTGTACATAAGGATAGATGGGCAAACAAAACGATGATTGATTCAGAGATAGATAGATTGACAAACGATAGAGAAAGATAGATAGGTACATAAATTGGTAGATGATAGACATCATAGATAGATGATAGGAAGATAGATAGATACATAGATAGATGGATAGATACACAGATATATTGATACATACATACATACATAGACAGAGAGACCATTAGATAGATAGATACAGATACATATCGATTGACACAAAGCTATTGTTCATAACCAGGAGTTGAATGTTGAATAACATAGCTAAACTACAAACAAGAAGGAAGAATGAAATCCAGTTTAAAAAGTGCAGTAAGCAGCCCTAAGAAGAAAACAAATACTACCATTTGCAATGATGTGGATGGAGCTAGACGGTAGTACGTTCAGAGATATAGGCCAGGCGGAGAAAGACACGTACCAACTGATTTCACTCATGTGTGGAGTATAACAACAACGTAAAACTGAAGGAAAAAACAGCAGCACACTCACAGAACCCGAGAGTTGAGTAAAAGTTACCAAAGGGAAAAGGACTTTGCAGGGTGGGTCTGAAGGGAGGGATAAGTGTGGGGAGAAAGAATGGGGGCATTAGTATTAGCAAGTATAATGCATGTGATCGGGTGTGCATGGGGAGTACTGTACAACACAGAGAAGACTAGTAGAGATCATATAGCCTCTTACTACTCACTGATGGACAGCGACTGCAACGGGTTCTGTGGGGGTGACATTTTGAAGGGCTGTACAGCATCCAACTACGCTGATCGACAGTGACTGAAGAAGTTTTTCTTGGAGACTTGGTGAAGTGGGGTGCATAGTAAACATAATGTTCTTCACGTGATTGTAGATTAATGATAAAAAAAATACTTTAAGTGCACAGCTCTGCATCATCAGAATAAAAGGTCAGGCACTGAGTGCTGCAAACAAAAGACACAGGGTTAAAAGAAGGGATGAAAACTCAAGACACCTACGTGCTTACTTACAGGAGACTCACTTGAGATCCAAGGACACAGATAAACTACAAGCCAAAGGTGTTTGGACAAGTACCCTTCACGAGTGAAAGTGAAAAATAAATAATCAAACAAATGGATTCTGTTTGAGTCCCAAGAGACAGTCAGCAGAAAATAGTCCTCTCTGGCCACCATGAATTCTTTTTGTTTGGTTTCAGCAGTTCCCAGCCATAGATTTAGTGGTGAAGCAACATACTTCTCATTTTTTCTCACCTCATCAAATGAGTTGCTGTAATAATAAGCATCTGGGTTGTTGAAATCAGTGGGTTTCATGATGTTCACGAATGTGAAGATCTAATAACCACCTAAAGAGAGAAGTTTGGTCACTCAAATAAACAAGTCACTTCACAATACTCTATTAGCTTCCATCTGATCCTGTCTAGAAATCGGTGTTCCTTTTTTATTTGAGCATCCGTCCTATCTGCGGTGATCATGCTGATGTCCTTCAAAGATGGTGGTGAGCAAAGCAACAAGTTTACTTTTCTGTCGACATCAGGCCCAGAGGAATGATACTTGTGGTCTTCAGGGAGCATTTAGTCAATGAATGTGGCTAAATACAGACAGCAAGTTAGAAGGAGATGAAAGAGGTCAGAGGATAGAGTCACGGATTCAAGTCCTTGCACAATCATTTCCTGGTTTCGTACATACATGCGGCCTACTCGACCTGCAAGTTTCTCAATGAACCCAGTGCTCTCTCTACAGCCTAGATACTTTGCAGGATTTTTGGAAGCATAGTGTAGGAAAGTGATATAGGAAATATGGTTAACTCTTCTGTACAAAAGGACAGATGGGCAGACAAATGATGATTGATTGATAAATTGTTAGGCAGACAGATAGATAGATATAGGTACATATCGATTAACACAAAGCTACTGCTCATAACCATTAGAACAAAGGTGAAAGCACATAGCGAAACTACAAACAAAATGAAGAATGAAATCCAGTTTAAAAAGTGCAGTAAGAAGCCATAAGAAGAAAACAAATTCAATAATTTGCAATAACATGGATGGAGCTAGAGGGTATTATGCTCAGACAAATAGGCCAGTCGGAGAAATACATGTACCAAATAATTTCACTCATGTGTGGAGTATGATAACAAAGAAAAACTGAAGGAAAAGACAGCAGCACACTCACAGAACCCGAGATTGGACAAACAGTTACCAAAGAGAAAGTGACTGGGTAGGTTTTGTGGGAAGGGAGTAATAAGGGCGGGGAAAAGGAATGGGGGCATTAGGATTAGAATGTATAATGTGTACGGTGGGGGGTCATGTGTAGGGCTGAACAACACAGAGAAGACATGTAGTGATTCTACAGCATCTTAGTACATACTGACGTACAGCGAGTGTAACTGGGATTTGGGGGGGAATTAGTGAAGGGGGTAGACTAGAAAACATAATGTTCTGCATGGGATTGTATATTAATAAGAACAAAAAAATTTCAAAGTGCAGTAAGAGCACAGCTCTCTAATATCAGAATGAAAGTACAGGCTTTGAGTGCTCCAATCAAATGACACAGGTTTCTAAGTACTGATGAAAACTCAAGACCACCTACATGCTCCCTTACTGGAGACTCACTTGAGATCCAAGGATCAGACAAACTACAAGATGAAGGGGCGGGGACTGGTACCTTATACAGGTAAAACTGAGAAACAAACAAAAAACGAATTCTCTTTGTGTCCCCAGAGAGATTCAGTAGAAAATAGCCCTATCTAGCCACCGTGAATTCATTTTGTTTATTTTCAGCAGTGCTCATGCATAGATTTAAAGTGCAGCAACTTCCTTCTCATTTCCTCTCACCTCAACAAATGAATTGCTGTAATAATATGCGTCTGGGCTTTTAAAATCATTTTTTTTATGATGTTCACGAATGTAAAGAAGTAATAACCACCTAAAGTGGGAAGTTTTTCCCTCAAATAAACACTTCACTCCACAACACACTCTTTGTTCCAAGCGCTCCTGTCCAGAAATAGGTGTTCCTTTATATTTGACCCTCCATCTATCAACAGTGATCACACCGATGTCCCTGAAACATGGTGGTGAGCAAAGAACCATGTACACTTTTCTGTCGACAACAGGCCCAGACGAAGGATACTTGTGGTCTTCAGGGATCACTTACTCACTGAATGTGGCTAAATAATGTCACCAAGCGAGCAGGAAGTATAAGAAGACAGAGGACAGAGATACAGGTTCAAGTCCTTTCACCTCCATTTACTGGTTTTTTAAGCACACGCGTCTGACTCTACCTGGAAGTGTATCGGTGAACACAGTGCTCTCCTTATTTCTTAGTTACCTTGCAAGATTTCTGGAAGCATAATGTAGGGAAGAGACATAGGCTATGTTGTTAACTGTTCTGTACATAAGGATAGATGGGCAGACAAAAAGATGATTGATTCGTTGATAGATAGGTAAACAATTGATAGATGAAAGATAGATAGGTACATAGATTGATAGATGATAGACATCATAGATAGATGATATGAAGATAGATAGATAAATAGATAGATAGATCCATAGATACATAGATACATACATACATAGATACATAGACAGACAGACCGTTAGATAGATAGATACAGATACATATCGGTTGACACAAAGCTATTGTTCATAAAAAGGATTTGAATAGTGAATAACATAGCTAAACCTCAAACAAAAAGGAAGAATGAAATCCAGTTTAAAAAGTGCAGCAAGCAGCCTTAAGAAGAAAACAAATACTACCATTTTCAATGACGTGGATGTAGCTAGGCGGTATTATGTTAACAGAAATATGAAAGGCGGAGAAAGACAAGAACCGAGTGATTTCACTCATATGTGGAGTATAACAACAAAGAAAAACTGAAGGAAAAAAACAGCAGCCCACTTACAGAACCCGAGAGTTGACTTAAAGTTACCAAAGGGAAAAGGACTGGGCAGGGTGGGTCTGAAGGGAGGGATAAGTGTGGGGAGAAAGTATAGTGGTAATTTGGTTAACATGTATAATTCGTGGGTTCGGGTGTGCATGCATGGGGAGTCCTCTACAACACAGAGAAGACAAGTAGAGATCATATAGCATCTTACTACTCACTGATGGACAGCGACTGCAACGGGGACTGTGGGGTGACATGGTGAAGGGCTCTACAGCAACCAACTACGCTGATCGTCAGCGATTGAAGAGGTTTTTCGGGAGGACTTGTTGAAGGGGGAGCATAGTAAACATAATGTTCTTCACGTGATTGTAGATTAATGATAAAAAATTCTTTATGTGCAATAAGTGCAGAGCTCTGCATCATCAGAATAAAAGGTCAGGCACTGAGTGCTGCAAAGAAAATACACAGGGTTAAAAGAAGGGATGAAAACTCAAGACACCTACGTGCTCACTTACAGGAGACTCACTTGAGATCCATGGACACAGACAAACTACAAGCTGAAGGTGTGTGGACAAGTACCCTACACGAGTGAAACTGAAAAACAAACAATCAAACAAATGGATTCTGTTTGAGTCCCCAGAGACAGTCAGTAGAAAATAGCACTATCTGGCCGACGTGAATTCTGTTTGTTTGGTTTCAGCATTGCCCAGCCATAGATTTAGTGGTACAGCAACGTTCTTCTCATTTTTTCTCACCTCAACAATTGAATTGCTGTAAAAGTATGGCTCTGAACCTTTGAAATCAGTGGTTTTTATGAAGTTCATGAATTTAAAAAAGTAGTAACTATATAAAGAGGGAAGTTTGGACACTCAAATAAACACGTCACTCCACAACCCACTCTTCGCCTCCAACTGTTCCTGTCTAGAAACTGGTGTTCCTTTTCATTTGTCGTTCCATCCTATCAGCGGTGATCACGCCGATGTCCCTCAAACATGGTGGTGAACAAAGCACCAACTTTACTTTTCTGTCGAAAACAGGCCCAGAGGAAGGATACTTGTGGTCTTCAGGGAGCCATTAGTCAATCAATGTGGCTAAATACAGTCAGGAAGTGAGAAGGAGATAAAAGAGGACAGAGGATAGAGACACGAGTTCAAGTCCCTGCAACACAATTTCCTGGTTTTGTGGGTTCACACGGATGACTTGACCTGCAAGTGCCTTGGCGAACCCAGTGCTCCCAATACGGCCTAGTTACCTTGCAAAATTATTCGAAGCATAATGTAGGAATGTGACATAGTCTATGTGGTTAACTTTTCTGTACACAAGGACAGATGGGGAGAGAAAAAGTTGATTGATTCATAGATAGATAGATAGGTATATAGATAGACAGACAGATAGATATAGGTACATATTGATTAACACAAAGCTATTGCTCATAACCAGGAGAGAAATGGTGAAAGCACATAGCGAAACTACAAACAAAAAAGAAGAATGAAATCAAGTTTAAAAAGTGCACTAAGCAGATATAAAAGAAAACAAATCCTATCATTTTCAATAACGTGGATGGACTAGAGGGTATTATGCTCAGTGAAATAGGACAGGTGGAGAAAGACAAGTACCAAATGATTTCACTCATTTGTGGGGTATAACAACAAGGAAAAACTGAAGGAAAATAACAGCAGCAGACTAACAGAACCTGACAGTGGACTAACAGTTACCAAAGGGAAAGGGACTGGGCAGGGAGTGTGGGAAGGTAGGGAAAAGTGTGGGCAGAAAGAAAGGGGGCATTAGGATTAGCATTTATAATGTGTGTGGTGTGGGGAGCATAGTGAGGGCTGTACAACACAAAAGAGAAGTACTGTTTCTACAGCATCTTACTACACGCCTATGGACAGCGGCTGTAATGGGGTGTGTGTTGGGGGACATGCTGAAGGGGTGTACAGCATCCAACTACGCTGATGAACAGTTACGGTAACGGGACTTTTGGGGGGGACTTTGTGTTCTTGGTGATCATAATGATCTTCGCGTGATTGTAGATTGATGATAACAAAAAAATTTTTGTAAGTGCAATAATGACACACCTCTCAATTGTCAGAATAAAAGGACAGGCTCTGAGTGCTCCAATCAAAAGACACAGGGATAGAGGAAGGGATGAAAACTCAAGACCACCTACGTGCTCCCTTTCTGGAGATTCACTTGGGATCCAAGGACACAGACAAACTACAAGCCGAATGGGCAGCTACAGGTACGCTACACAAGTGAACCTGAGAAACAAACAAACAAACAAATGGATTCTGTTTGAGTCCCCAGAGACAGCCAGTAGAAAATAGCCCTATCTAGACACCGTGAATTCTTTTTGTTTGGTTTCAGCTGTGCCCAGCCATACATTTAGTGGTTCCGCAATATCCTTCTCATGTTTTCTCACCTCAACAACTGAATTGCTGTAATAATATGCGTCTTGGCTTTACAAATCAGTGGGTTTTATGATGTTCTTGAATGTAAAGAAGTAATAACCACCTAAAGAGGGAAGTTTGGACACTCAAACATGTAACTCCACAACACTGTCATTGCTCCCAAATGCTCCTGTCTAGAAATAGGTGTTCTTTTTATTTGTCGCTCCTCCTATCAGCGGAGCTCACGCCGATGTCCCTCAAACTTGGTGGAGAGCAAAGCACCAAGTATATTTTTCTGTCTTCAACAGGCCCAGAGGAAGGATACTTGTGGTCTTCAGGGAGCACTTATTCAATGAATGTGGCTGAGTACTGTCTTGAAGACAGAAGGAGGTAAAAGAGGGTACATGACAGAGATATGGGTGCCAATCCCTGCACCACCATTTACAGGTTTTGTAAGCACACGAGGCTGACTAGACCTGCAAGTGTCTTAATGAACCCAGTGCTCTTCCTACGTCCTAGTTACCTTGCAGGATTTTTGGAAGCATAATGTAGGGAAGTGACATAGGCGATGTTGTTAACTGTTCGGTACATAAGGATAGATGGGAAGAAAAAAAGATGATTGATTCATAAATAGATAGATAGATGATAGATGACAGATAGATGACAGAAAGATAGATAGATAGAAAGATAGATAGAAAGAAGGATAGATAGGTAGATAGATAGATAGATAGATAGATAGATAGATAGATAGATAGATAGATAGATAGAAAGAAAGATAGAAGGACAGATAGAGAGATTGTTAGATAGATAGACAGACAGATAGAGAGATTCAGATACATATCGATTAACATACAGCTATTGCTCATAAACAGGAGATCAATGGTGAAAGCACATAGCGAAACAACAAACAGACAGAATTAAGTCCAGTTTAAAACTGCCGTAAGCAGTCATAAGAGGAAAACAAATCCTACCATTTGCAATGATGTGGATGGAGCAAGATGGTTGTATGCTCAGTGAAATAGGCCAGGTGGAGAAAGGCAAGTACCAAATGATTTCACTCGTGTGTGGAGTATAACAACAAAGAAACTCTGAAGGAAAAAAACAGCAGCATACTCACAGAACCCAAAAGCGGACTAACAGTTACCAAAGGGAAAGGGACTGGGCAGGGTTGTTGGGAAGGGAAGGACGAGGGAGTGGAGAAAGAAATGAGAGATTAGGATTAGCATGTATAAAGCTTGTGGTCGGGTGGACTTGGATAGGGCTGTACAACACAGAGAAGACAAGTAAAGTTTCTACAGCATCTTACTACACGCTAATGGACTGCGACTGTAATGGTGTGTGTGGGGTGGTTCATGGTGAAGGGGTCTAGAGCATCCAACTCCGCTGATTGACAGCATCTGTAAGAAGTTTCTAAGGGTGCCTTGGTGAAGGGGGGAGCCAAGTAAACATAATGTTCTTCAGGTGATTGTAGATTAATGATAATAAAAAAGTTTTTAAAGTGCAATAAGGGCACAGTTCTGAATCATCAGAATAAAATGAAACAGGCTTTGAGTGCTCCAAACAAAAGACACAGGGTTAAAAGTAGGGATGAATATTCAAAACCACCTACGTGATCCCTCACAGGAAACTCCCTTGAGATGCAAGGACACAGACAAACTACAAGTCGAAGTGGTGGGAACAGGTACTCTACACAAGTGAAACTGAAAAACAAACAATCGAACAAATGGATTCTGTTTGTGTCTCCAGAGATAGTCAGTAGAAAATAGCCCTATCAAGCCACCGTGAATTCTTTTTGTTTGGTTTCAGCACTGCCCAGTCATAGATTTAGTGGTACAGCAACGTCCTTCTTATTTTCTCTCACCTCAACAACTGAATTGGTGAAAATATAAGCATCTGGGCCTTTGAAATCAGTGGGTGTTATGATGTTCATTAATGTAAAGAAACAATATCCAGATAAAGAGGGAAGTTTGGACACTCAAATAAACACGTAACCCCACAACACACTCTTTGCACCCAACTGTTCCTGTCTAGAAATTGGTGTTCCTTTTCATTTGTTGTTCCATCCTATCAGTGGTGATCACGCCGATGTCCCTCAAACACGGTTAGGAGCAAAGCACCAAGTTTACTTTTCTGTCGAAAACAGGCCCAGAGGAAGGATACTTGTGGTCTTCAGGGAGCCCTTAGTCAATGAATGTGACTACATACAGTCAGCAAGTGAGAAGTAGATAAAAGAGGAGAGAGGAGAGAGACACGGGTTCAAGACCCTGCAGCAAAATTTCCTGGTTTAGTAGGAATATGCGGCAGACTCTACCTGCAAATGTCTCGGTGAACCCAGTGCTTTACCTGCAGCCTAGTTAGCTTGAAAGATTTTTGGAAGCACAATGTAAGGAAGTGACACAGGCTATCTTGTGAACTGTTTTGTACAAAAGGACAGATGGGCAAACAAAAAGATGATTGACTGATTGATAGACAGATAGATGGATAGACAGACAGATAGATAGATAAAAGTACATTTTGATTAAAACAAAGCTATTGCTCATAACAAGGAGAGCAATGGTGAAATCACATAGCGAAACTACAGACAAAAGAGAAGACAGAAATCCAGTTTAAAAAGTGCAGTAATCAGCCATAAGAAGAAAACAAATCCTACCATTTGCAACAACGTGGATGGAGCTAGTGGGTACTATGCTCAGTGAAATAGGCCAGGTGGAGAAAGAAAAGAACCTAATGATTTCACTCATGTGTGGAGTATAAAAACCAAGAAAATATGAAGAAAAAAATAGCAGCAGACTCCCAGAACCCGCGAGTTTGCAAACAGTTACTAAAGGGAAAGGGACTGGGCAGGTTGGGTGGGAAGGAGGGATAAGTGTGGGGAGAAAGAAAGGGGGCATTAGTATTAGTGTGTATAATGTGTGTGGTGGGAGTAGCATGGGGAAGACTGTGCAACACAGACAGGACAGTAGGGATTCTACACCATCTTACTACATGCTGATGGGCAGTGACTGTAATTGGTTTTAGATGCGGAATGTTGAATGGGAAGCCTAGTAACCGTAAATTTCTTCACGTGATTGTAGATTAATGATAACAAAAAAAAATTTTAAGTGCAATAAGGGAACAGCGCTGAATCATCAGAATAAAGGGACATTCTTTGAGTGCTCCAATCAAAACACACAGGGTTAGAATAAGGGATGAAAACACAAGACCACGTACGTGCTCCCTTACTGGATACTCACTTGAGATCCAAGGACACAAACCACAAGCTGAAGGGGCGGGAACGGGTACCCTACACAAGTGAAACTGAGAAACAAACAAACAAACAAACAAATGGATTCTGTTTGAGTCCCCACTGACAGCTAGTAGAAAATAGCCCTATCTAGCCACCGTGAATTCTTTTTGTTTGGTTTCAGCAGTGCCCAGCCATTGATTTAGTGGTTTAGTAAAGTCCTTCTCATTTTTTCTCACCTCAACAACTGAATTGCTGTAATAATATGAGTCTGGGCTTTTGAAATCAGTGTGTTTTATGATGTTCACAAATGTAAAGAAGTAATAACCCCCTAAAGTGTGAAGTTTGGACACTCAAACAAACACGTAACTCCACAACACTCTCTTTGCTCCCAAATGCTCCTGTCTAGACATAGGTGTTCTTTTTATTTGACCCTCCTCCTATCAGCGGTGATCACACCGATGTCCCTCAAACATGGTGGTAAGCAAAGCACCAAGTATACTTTACTGTCTACAAGAGGCCCAGAGGAATGAAACTTGTGATCTTAAGGTAGCACTTAGTCAATGAATGTGGCTAAATACAGTCAGCAATCAAGAAGGAGGGAAAAGAGGACAGATGACAGAGAGATG